>NC_140602.1:6455451-7070451 GCF_057381915.1 Diplotaxodon limnothrissa
CACTATCCCAAACACTCATATTAATAAGCACAAAGGATTAAAGTTATCTGGCAATCTTTCAACAAAGAACAGTGAAGAAACAAGACTTTTCCTTTGAACTAAATTCCACATGAAAAACTTTACTTTGTTCCAAGTGTCTTTGTTTCTGTTTGCACGCAAAAAAACTACAGGCCATTCAATGTCAAATTCCAGCATGGGGTGAGCCTGCTCAAAATTGTTAAAGATACACACAACGGTCCCAATTTATTCTGCCGGGCTGTGCTACAATAAGTCGGGGCTCAGAGTGAAGATAAGTGTGCAGGGAAGTTTATGAGCTGGGTTCAGATAAAATGGGATAAAACCTGCATTCATAACACACACACACACACACGACAGATATATAGACACGATAACATGGTCTTTTTCAGGCACACACATGCACACATACACAAATCATCATCACCCTGATACACTGCCAGCCCTCCCTTGTGTACACTTCTGTCCTATTCTTCTGCTGCTTAAGAAACAGAACAAAACCCCATGATGCCCATTCTACCATTTAATCCCCTCTCCTTTAACAATAGGTCTGGTCAGGCTAACGGAAGCGTAAGGAGCCCCTGCGTGTTTTATCAAAGTCTAACAACAGAACAACATAGCCCACAAGTGAAGGTCTATGGCTCCTATTCATATCTTTCTCTAGAGTGGAATCACTGGCCTCTGTTTCAGTGATAAGAAATGAAGCATTATGGTCAGTTATGCAGCTCGTGCACATGCACTCTAAATGTGATGGTTAGAGTCGAAGAAGCGTGGAGTGATTGAGGGATACTGCTTAAGGGAAGACCGGTCCCTGTGTGCTTTCTGAGATAAGTGCTTGACCCTTTATGTATGGCAAAGCAAGCTGAAGCAATATGTGAAAAAAGCAAGTCATGCACTGGGACTGTGCAAAAACCACACAGAGATGGTGGCATACTTAGCGCATATTCTAGTGAGACAAATCAAATTTCTGTTGGGAATTTTTTCCCTCCTGCATTTTCATCAGCACAGCTCCTCATTATTTGTTCAGACTGCATCCTATCTATTATTGCATCTTAGTTTTTCTTGCCTCGCTCTCCCTCGCTCCTCTTTTCTTTCCCTGCACACCGATTTGCATGTTTTTGAATATCAAGCAAAAAGCACAGTTGGAAATAGCTGACTGACATCTTCTTTAAGAACAAAGAAGACTGAAAGCAGTGGTAGATCAGTTGTGAAGACACGCTGAACGGTGTTCTGTGTAACCTCCTATGCTGACTAATTACGACACTATGGCTTCATTTAAAAAAGAAAACAGAAAATAAGAAAACAATAATCCACCTCACAGCTCATTAAAATCAATCCTTATAAAATGAATTATGCAGTCCATTATACAGTATATGTAAGCATGCACAAAAGCCCTGTGGCTTATTGACTAAACTGAAGCAGGAGAACTCAGTTTAACATTTGTAAGTGAAAAGGAGATTTTATTTAACATCTTTTGCTAATTCTTTCCCATGTTTTTGTCCATCTGCTTTGACAAGATTCTTTCTTTTGCTTGCTCATGAAAACACCCATGTGTATTTCATTTGATTCTCTCCCTTAAACATGGCTATGAAGATATCCCTTACACGTTTCCCAGTCCATATCATACAATTCGACTTCAGGTCTTTAGGCCTGCTAATCTTTTATACACCTTATTCTCAGCAAGAGCCTCAAGTGAGTTAGACATCCACATTAACCTACATCAACAACCGCCAGGCAAATATGTTAACACACACACACAGGAGCATCATTTCCAACGTTATTGATCCCCATTTGTGCACTCACACATCCACTGGTTTTACCCTGCAATTAATTATTCTGAAATAACACATGTTTGCCCATGATCCCATCTATCAGCACTGGGCTCAGGCATGCACGCACTTATTCTACAACATATAAATGACATCTCTCTCCCACATAACCGCAGCTGAGGCAGACCACACATCAAGCTGTCGCGCACTGTGCAACAGAGTCTATGTTATGCGGATCAAATTAATAATGCAGTTTTAAGCTTTGCATCATCCATAGCCTGAGGGAGTCATATGATATGGTTAGGCAGGGTGATCATGAAGCATGCTGTGGATTGCTTGTGTGCTGAGGCACAATTGTGCAGATACAAACATGACTACAGCTGTGTCCCAATTCCTTACTGCATGCTAAAGCTATGTAGTGCTGATGCACTTGTCTGTCTGTCCACTAAAAATAACTTCAAATGTGTACTGGCAGGCATCAATCAGTTTGATACTTTGGAATATTAATGCCACTTCACAAAGCAAATGTGTTTTCCTGAATATTTTGTACTGTACTGTTTTTCACGTTCAACATCTCCCTCAAGCCGTCTCACTAATTTCATTCAGCCTTTTCCAACAATAATTAGTTTAATTTCCATTTTGCATGTGGATTTTGTATTACTTGCATTGCATTAAAGTTTTTAGAGATAAAAAAAAGATAAAACAGAACACACAAATGAAATTAAAGCTGGTATATAGGCAGGTGCAGAATTTCTATCATTAAAAACGACTGTGTGTACCGGTAATGTGAATTTAAAAACAAAACATAACAGCGCTTGCCAAAAGGTAAATTAACAATATATTTGCTTCTGCATGGAAATGAACTCCTGCTAGTTAGAAGAGGTTTGTTTCAAGAGACTTATGAGGGGGAAAAAAAACCTTAGAAACAATAGAAATCAAAGAATATCATAGGCCTGAGATATTTCTATGCTAACACTGCTAAAACGTTTCCCAGTAGACTGACAGAGATGGAAGAAACTGCTTTGAGAAACTAGGCTAGCAACTATAAAACATCACTCGAAAGCCATCCCTCAGGAATGCACTCAGTTGGTCTAAACATTGACATCTATTGTGGATAGTATACTAGGAAATTGCCTGCAGCACAGTGCATGGAAAGCAAAGGTGTATAGAAAGAGTTTCATAATTAAAAAAGTAAATAACCACACACTACAGCTCCTTTGAGATCCTCGTTAGAGGCAGTAAGAGTTCAACATTTGCACCAGACCAAGTGTGTGGTTTTTCATCTCATATAAACCTTTTAAAGGCAGATAATTTTCACAATGAAACAATCTCATGGTTTGGAGAAGAATAAATAGTTCTTTGTAATTAAAAGATTTAAGTGAGGCTTCTTTTGGAACAAACACATCATGATAGAAGTGATGTGCAAATTTCTCATAGGGGGCAAAAGTCCAACTCTGGTAAATATTCTGGTAATCCCAGGCATAAGCAGCTACTTGTAGGTTGTGTTATGTTCAGTACTTATCCAGCATGATAGTGTTGTAAAAAGCAATACTGCAACACTATAACCTCAATCTACAAACAACTGAAGTGCCTACTTACTTCAAATCCCTATATTCCTAGTGGATCACAGCATTCACAAACACATACAGTACTTACCCATGTACAGAGAGTTACATACACTCCTCGTACACTCACTTCCCCACGTACAAGTTAAAAGTATAGGGACTAACTTGTTACAATAAGTCATCAGTTACTCGTTTACATGCTTGTTTGTTGAGTTCCAAACATGTGCTGCCAGTGACGTTGAGTGAATCTCCACAATCATAACATGGCTGAAGGGTGTTTCTCCCACTTTTTCTTTACCTTTTAAAAATTTCATTCACTGGTCATTATAAATGCGGATAAACAGGATAAATAGCTACTAAAGTCTGTCACACTGAAATATCAGTCGGCAGTAATGTTAAAAAAGCAAAACATGCATTCATCCAGCCATCCTCTTATCCTTATCAGGGTCACAGGGAGGCTGGAGCCTATCCCAAGTACCAAAAAGGTGGGGTACACCCTGGAGAGATCGCCAGTCTGTCGCAGGGCAAACACAGTGAGGCAGACAACCATCCGCACTCACATTCACACATATGTTTAATTTAGATTCACCACACCTACACCACCCACAAAACAGTCAAAAGAAACTCTCTCTGTATTGTACTGTTCTGTTTTATAACTGATTATAATTGTCAGTTCTTTTACACTGACAACACTTAAAATATCACCTATAAAACATTTCAGGAAAGTAAATACATCTATCCAGTTGACAAGGCTGAGGTTGATCAGACTGCAGCTTGTGTCCAGATGGCTACTCTGACCCCATGGCTCTCCTCTTCTGACCCATTTCCATTATTGTAATAAGCCATAAATACCTTTAATGTACTCACTCAGAATACACACAGATTTGCATGTATATATCCAGCAGGCACACTTATGCTCACTTTTTTTACACATTGCTTCTATCAAGAATAGCTGCTTAGAAGAATAACCAAAAGTGCAAGACAACAAAACAATCTGTCACTATAATTCACTATATGTGTTGCTCCTTTTCTGTCCCTGTATCCAGGCTCTCTTAAACTCCAGCATAGGATGTTTATGGCTCTGCCCTTTGGGTGGCCTTATGGCAACATAAAACAATGAGAACAACACCAAGAGAAAAAAATGTGTGTGAGAGAGGGTGGAAGACAGAAAAAAATACGAAGTTGGGTGTTAGGATGATAAAAACATAAAAAACACAGCAGGAACCAAGAAGGATTATGATCTCGAGCATTCAATTTAAGCCTTGTGCATGTGAACAAAGTGACCACAGACTGCCAGGGGAGGGGAGAGCAGAGAATAGAGGAGGGGAGAAAGCCTGTGATGAGTGGAGTCAAGACACTGGGCAGGAGGAAGTGAAACTGTAAAAACATGTGATGTGAAAAGAGCGGAGATGGGAGCCAAATGCTATAGACTTGAAAAAAAGTGGATGGGAGACTAATGTCACATGAGCAGGATGAGTCAGAAAAAGTGGCTAGATAACAATAACAAAAAGAAAATGGTTCAGAATCTCAGTAATTACCATAAATGAGACCAATTTTGCATACAGGGACTAATCCAAGCGCTCTGATTCAAATATGACCCATTTGAAAATGCTATTTTCTCCATTTCTCTCCTTCTCTAACTCTCCTGTCAACATTGAAACGCCATTCTCTTTACCGTTTCAATCCTTTCCTGAGTCTTTTTTTCTACCCCGCTTTGTTTCATTCCCTCCTCACCACTCATGCTCGTCTTCAATCCGCTCACCTGACTTAGTCGTTTCCCTTTCCCCCGTGCCTCTCTCTGTTCTGCTTTTACCTTTACTTCCTGTACCTGTCTCTCAGGTTTCTGTCTGCTGGTTCCCCTTTCTGCAGATATCTTGTTTCCTACTTTCTTTCTAATCTTTTCCAGTCAGTTCCTTTCTTAACACTCCCTGATGTTTTTTCTCTTTCTACTAGCACCCACGGGCCCTTTCCCCATTTACGGTTTCCACTTCCCTCTGCTTCTCTGTCCTTCTGCATGATTCCTTGTCTCTTCATACAATGAATCCAGAGGGTTTTATCTTTTTTTTTTCCCCCCCAATGGCTTTGCCACTCTCCCAAATCCCTCATCTCCATCAGCTCCCCTCCAACCCTGTATCACTCTCTCCTTCCCTATGCTTTCCTTCTCTCTTCCGCTTCATCGTCTTCACACGTTTTGCTTCCCCCCCCTCCATGCCATATTCTACCCCCTCGCCTCCCCTCACCATCCTCTCACATTTCTATTTCTCACACTGACATGCAATCCCTCTTTTCTTTCTCTCCAGGGCACTCTTCTTTTCCCTCGTTCCACTTAAGCCCTCGCCCTTTCATTTCGCATTTCCCCAACAAATGCATTCAAGCCAAACACGCATTCGAGCACTTACATCACCACCCAAACACACATCTGCAGCCTATCACACCTTTGTAACTGTTGAGGCCCTGTGTCATTTCAGCAGCGCCTTAAGTACAACCATATCATGAGACAATGCGCTTTTACAGTGCTGGCAGCAAATGCATTTACAGGAAATAACCCAGCCCATTAATTACAGTGAGAGCTAGCTGGCCCCAATTCGTCACTCAATAATGCCCTGTCTGTGTACTTGTGATAGCTGCAAACCGGATAATGCTGCCACTTAGTAATTAATACTCGATCCGTGGCTGTCTCACTAAACAATAAATAAATGCACATCAGAGAATCATGGTAAGGCATCAGAGTGTTCAGAACCTAAATAATGACTGGAAAATTGACAGCTGCTGGAGGTTTGTCTGCTCCGATTTATAGTTCAGTTCATACTTTATTTAACTTTACCAAGGCTTTTTCAGCCCTATAGATCTGTGAGGATCCCCCAATGATTCACTCCCACAGACTAAACCTGTAATGTTACTCAGAGGCTCTGCTACTTATGGATGAGTGCATTAGACATGCCTAGAGAAATATGGTTGTGCCGGGGAAATTAAATTGAGCTCTAGACACACAACAATCTTGACATTTTTTTCCAAAATTCATCAAAGTTATATCCAAATGACTGAAATCCTATTCAGTCCGCCTCTTCGCTAAAGTCTTATCCTTTTCTCCATTTTCAATTCAAATGAATGCAGTTCTGAAATGTTAGAACAGAGAAATAAAGTGCAGGGAACATTTCTAAGCGAAATCAAAAACAAGAAGTGATTATATTTTACTTTTAAGTTCTTTCTGCTGCACAGTGAACTTATTAGGGACTTCATTAATAATGTTTAAAGTTTCCCAAAAAAGTAGTGAAATTATCTGCCACCACTTTACAGCTATTGAGGACTTGAGCAAAATGACAAATGAGCATTCACCATTTAGCATTAGTTCAGCTTCAACACCTCTTGGACTTTTTCTTTGATGCCATATTGCCCAAAAAAAAAAAAAAAGTTTGCAGACTAGGCAGGTATATTTTCTAGGAAAAAAAAGCTAGTGTACTGTGAAAGGTACTGTAAATTACTTAAATGATTCATATGCAGAGATGGAGAGGAAAAGAGCGGGCCTCATTGAAGCACCACATACTTTTCATTGTGCTGTCAGCCAGTCTTTGAGTGTGAGGGGCCATACAGGAAAGGGGCACGTATTTCAAGCCAAGTGTCGCTGAAGCAGGGAAATCTGGCAGTTGAGGCCAGGTTTAACTTACTGTAATGTAAATGTGATGCTCGTTGAAGCATAAATCAGCACGCAAATTAGCTTGTTTTTTGTCCCTTTTGGGTATTTTACATTTTATGGTGTCACTTAAGTATTTTTTCAGTATTCGGTCATTCACCACTATTCCAAGTCTTTTGGCCATTGTACATCAGCCATCGATCCGGCTCTACGAGGGACTTAACACTTGTGCCCTTAGCAAAAACCCTGGACTTTCTTTTGACTCATCAAGCCAGGACACTTTTATAGAAGAGTAGCATCCTCACATACACTTAAAATCTATTGGTAAAATAATTCATCTGATATATAATTAGCAACCATTAATTCAAATGTTCAAATATATAAAAAAATCCAAATTCAAATCAGAAGAAGGCATAGATGGGTTGGATTTTCTCCTTTACTTTCATGCAAACCACATCCAATATAAAAGTAAAGTGGCGCATCCCATGCAGTCAGACAACACATGCACAGACAAGAACAAACTTCGTGTATTAGGACTCCAATTACAGACTAAGGTCATTTTGATCTCTACCTACTACTTTGTCAAAATCAACTCTCATGCAAAAAGAAAGAAAATAAAATTCATCTCCTGTGTAAGACATCTGAACTAGAAAGTCATCCTCATAAATCACACCAAGATTTATCCATCAATCCCAATGCCAGCTTCTGCACTGCTCAACAGAGGGACAGGAATGCCATTAGCCCTCACATTAAATGTTAATCAGTAGAGTACACTTCTCTGGAAAACAACCAACAGCAATCAAAAGAACAAGCATTCAAAATAGAAGTTTCCAAACTAATGGGTGATGTTACAAAGGCTACTGTAGTTCTATACGTGTCATACACATAGTCTACTTTCCTGACATCTACTTCCTCTATATCAGGCAGTTTATTCCCATTACTGACACTCTACCTCTTTTCCTGTTTGGCTGCATCCTATTATGCTCTTTCTCTGCTAATCTGTGCAAATGATTTGGTATGTTACCAATAAGTCCTTGGAAATGCCCTTCACTGGATCACATTAATTCCAAGAAAAAAAACAGCACATGAATATGTATTAATGTTTATATATACTGTCTGATACCATTTTAATTTAATATAAAATAAAATGTCCTAAAACACACAGATCCTCGTTGGCTGCCCTGTCTTAGTTTCTTGAATATTCGCAGATTCACTAATGTCAAACTCTGTTTTTTTTTGTTTTTTTTACACTTTTGGTTCATTGTATTGCAAAATTAGATGAAAAAGTACAGCTCCACCAAACACCAACAGTAGAGCTTTTGTTCAGAGTGAAATTCCTCCACTACTCAGTGGTTGCAGGTCATCACTTGACCGGCATCACCATGGTGACAGAATAAGGATTGGTTTAGGAGGGAAAGGTTGCTAATTTACAGCAGCCTGAACAGCGACGCTTGACTGATCCTGATTCAAGGACAGGGATGATTCATACAGACTCTGGTCCCGGGAGTGACCCCCCTGTATAATGGCAACGAGGCCCTTAAGCAACAGAAGCCTGGAACTGACAGTTAGCCTTGGTGAGAGGGAGAGGGTGGGAATGGATGCCAAAACGATGAAACAAAAGCACATACTTTCAGTTTAAAATAAAATAAAAGCACATACTTTAAATAGAATGCACACGACTGCATATAAACACAAACTATTTTATTCAGTTCCACAAAACAAAAATCCTACTATTACAACATCCAGACAGACTTAAAAAACAAGGAAACAGGAAGCAACATTGCCTTAGCTGTTGGTGGCAGGATCAAACTAACTGCATCTTGCCAACTGCTTGGCCTTCCTTTCTTGCAGACCAAGAGCTGAGAGTCTCTTAGTATTGCTTTGTGATCACTTTAAGCTACCAAAAGCAAAAACCTGAAACTTTTCCAAAGCTGAAAACCATGGGCGGTGACATGTGCAACCTCTCCTATTTGTGCCTGTCAAGTGTGCGTTGGCTCTGATGAACTGGCACTATTACATTCCACTCCCACACCTCAGTCTACTGCCATTATATTCCCCTACACTATTTCATGCTCCCTCCCACACCTTTCTATCTCCGCCGGCTCTCTGAGCTCTGCTGATGAAGGGCATGAACAGACCAACATCTCAGCGTCATATACGTCTCTACCACAAAAAATGCCCATGGACTAACTTTTGATTTTAATCTATAGCGCCTATATTATTTGGGGCCAAAGTCAAGCAGCAGTCAGTGGGGGGAGGATGTAGCTGTTTGAGAAGCTATTAGCAGACTAAAAGGATATCAATAGTGAATAGAGGCTCAGGGACTTTTAATCACTCTGCCATTCTTTGTTCTTTATATATCAGGCTGACACTATATATTAATGTCTAATTTACAGGCACTGTTATTGGGGAGGCTGGAGTTACTGCTAAGTGTCAGAACACAGTCACTGTATATACAGCCCTATTTGAATTGCTGGTGTTTATTGGCCCAGTAAATGACAAGGCTGTGAAGACAGGTTGTTGAATACACAGTGCTTATGCAAAATAGCAGATGCAGTGCTAGTGGATCTATCTAGAAGTTCTTACACAGCCTTAGGAGGATATAACAAATAGAAAGCTGCAGATTACTCTCTGTGGGAGGGGAGCATCCCTGGAGTTTAAAATGAGGGATTTGACTTCTCAGAGAGCGTGCTCACTATACCAGCTAGAAGGTTAAAACTGCTTATTGTACTGCCGGTGTGGATTGAAAAGGGTTTGTGGACATGTGCCTGTGGTGGCCAAAATGAAGCTTTTTAGCATATTAGGGTTTTAGTTGGACAGGCGTTTTTGGAATACACCAAATTCCTCTGACAAGCACTGAAAACAAGTGATTCTCACTGAGAGGCTTATCGAAATGTACAAAAGAAACTGGCAGATTTAATTAAACACAGTCGAGTTATCTAAAAAAAAAGCTGTGATTCAGTTTAATTTTTCCAGATCTTGGATCGTGTTTAATGGGTGGGCTAATTTTCATCAAACCAGTCAGGGGTCAGGGGTGATGCTAGCTGCCAATGTTTTGACAGTGTACTCATGTAGCAGATTAATGTTACACGTCAGCTCGGTGCTCAGTGTCTCACTCTGACTGACAGCTCTCTGGGGACCTGCAGCCAATGATTCCTCCTAAGGAGACATTAGTAAAGACCATAATGATGAAAAACATGTATATTAGGACAGTGCAGTTTTCAGGTCCCTGCACAAGCTGCACAGTGTTTTTAATGAGACATATTCAGTTGGCTTATTTATTGCTCGTTTCTACTGGGGTCTGAACATAGCCAAATAAGTATACTATACGACACACAATAAACAAAGGTCTACCCTTGGGTGTAATTCCCTAATTTTAACAATGATGCAAGACACACTTGTGTCAAAAATACTATAAATAGCTACAAATGCAATGCACATGTAACTGGCTCTATCTTGCAAACAATGTCAATGTATTCTATGACGCAATCTGAATGCCAACATATTTAAAGAGTTTCGGTATTCAGACCCGATGTCACCCCTTTTGTTCAAAGAAGGAACTCAATTACTGTTGTGAGGCTTTCAAAGTGTTTGTGCAGTCTTCAAGAGTTTAAAGATTTATTATTTGCCCAATTATTACCCTGATATTAAAACAAATGTAGTCTAGGGGAGAGGCAGCAGAGAGGGCATAAATCTTACTCATGCAAATTTGAAAGCTTGTGCTAAACTTAATGCAGGGTTTTAGAGCTTTGCTACTGCATGCTTCACACAGTTTTTTGTGTATGAAAACACAACAGGAAAAAAAACACAATTCTTTGATGGCTGTGACTCTACAAAGCATGCCTTATCTTCAGAAATGCACAAAGCCAGCTGAGAGGTTTGTGAAGCCCTCAAATCATCCCCTGGCCCTTCTGTTCCTACCTTTACATCATTTCTCCTCCCTGTTTCTCGCTTCTAAACTTAATTAAAAAAGGACAAGATGAATTGTCTTTGAGATGGGGGAGGTGTGAGTTTTAATCATTATCACACTTTTCGACAGTCTCCACGCCATCTGATACTCTGTCTACTTGTGTTAATTAACGTGTAACGACGCTGATGTGAGTGTTTCAACTGCTTTTCTTAAAAACCTCTAAGGGGAATCTCCAGTTTTTAAAACAGGTCAGCTGCAGTGAATGGAGCTGTGCTCATCACTTTTGTTCTGAGTCCTTTAACTTGTCAAGTGCTGCGACCTTCAGAAAGTTTTATGTGTCCTGACAGCATTATTTTTCACATCAAATATGCAGAACAACCAGCTTCTGACACACTGTAGCTCTGTGTGTGTGCTTATCCACTCATGCACATGCTCTTTTGGATATGCAGAGGCTCTCTTGTTCTCAGTAAGGGCTCCCCCAACATCTGGACCTGTATGTCCTGTATGCCCTGCAGCAGTGTTTCAATAAAAGTTTGTTTCAGATGCAAACATGCACAAACATTGACTGCACTCTATCCTCTGCTGTAAGAAGAAGGGAGGACTGGGGAGAGCAAAGCGAAGCTCGGCTGTGGAAAACCAGCTTTCAAGTCATTTCTGTTTCCAGAGTTGTACCGGTCGGCCTCAGGGCCCGATGTGATAGATGCTGCTCTCATCCTCTCGAGCTTATCGCTACCCCTCACTCACTTTTATCCAAATCCCTTCCTTTCTCTGCCAAATCGCCTGTCTCTCTTTGCTTACCTCCATCTTCCTGCCCATTGCTATTCATTGCTTCCTGCGACTCCATTTCTGGTTCACTATATTATGTTTATGTGGTGCCCCTTTCAATTTCTTTATCTCCGATATCCATTACAGTGGACCCATCCCACTCCTCCTATCTCACTGTGCGATGATTGCACAAATGCATTTATAGGAATTGTGTATTGTCTGCCACTTTGGCACCTTTCTGCTATTTGAAAAATCAATTACCTATCCAATAAAACATTAAACAGTAAAAGCAGCTCTGTGCTCTGCTCTGTTAGTGCCTAACTGCGCTACATCGTTTAAAATCACTCGGATGAGAACTAAAAACACTGGAGGCATAACAAAGCCGAGAGGATGATGCTGCCTTTGTAGATTTCATTGCCTGACCCCTCCAGGGCAGGATAACCAAATCCTAGCAGGTAAATGCCATCACGAGCTATCCACTGACAGACTTGGGAGGTGATCTCTCACTACACTCATTCACATAGAAGAACCAAGTGTAGAGACACTGAAGCGAGTAATTATGAATAAGGAGAAAGAGTGGTTGAACAGTGGAAGCGAGGAAGAGGATGGAGCGAGGAGGGAGATGGTATGGTCGAGCGGCTGAGAGCTGATATTGCATGCCTTATCAGTCACCTCCAGGTCTTTGCTTATTATAAAGAGAGGCAAAGTCAGAGTCGAATGTAAGGTAAAAGTGAGTGTGTGGGCCAAGCAGTCCTCTTGTTGTGGGGACCTAAATGTATTGACATAGTCACATTATGGGGTCGGGGCTTCCTTATAGAAACTGAAAGCAAGTCCTTATGACATTTAAATAAATAGATTGACTATCAGACACAAGGTTAGGATTTTGTTAAGCTAAGGTTAGACAAGCAGAAGATTATGATTTAGGGTCGAGGAAATCGGCACGAAATTAATACATTAATACAACAAAATGTCCTCTAAAGTGATGAATTGATTGTGAATGTCTGTGTGCAAATGGAAAAGAGATCCCAAGAGTCAAACCACAGCGATACTTTCACTCCTTCAGACGTAGTGTGCGAAAAATGGAACTGATCTTCCTTGATCCTTTTCTGGGGTCAAAAGAAGAAGAGCTCACAACTTTTTAGCACTTACACTTTACGTAAGGCTACAGTACACAAGCCTCAAGGAGCAAATATGAGCAAGAGAACATTTAGGTTACTTGCTCTCCATGCACACAAATATTACCATAAAACCTGTGCTGACACGAAGTCTTGAGGGAATACAACAACATACCCAAACAGACTTAGGTTAGAAGTTGGTGCGCAGACACATTTCTGTGAAATCCAAAAACTCGCAAACTAGATAGCTGAAAATGTAAGCTTTTTGGGCGGAGTTTCCTGCGATAAGGAAAGGGTAAAACTTGGCACTCCATCACCTGCAGACAGTTTAGACGTAGATGCATTCTGAGAAACCACTCCGTCAACCATTGCAGCAGTTATAATAGAATTGCTTCTAGGCAGAACACTTTCTCTCTGTAGTTAATGGAGCCAAATAATTGCACTCAGGACCATCAAAATTCCCAGTCATGTGTCACTTGATAGATCTTCACTGAGCCCATATTGATGCAGTTGAACATTTTATGACATAATGTAACAGAGCTGTAAAAGATTAATGCTTTCTAATGCATTTGGAAACAAACAAACAAAAAAATCATCTACCATTAGGTTTTCTGTTTGATCATTGCAACTCTCCATACAGTGTGAAGTAATGCTTTCTGAGGTCTAGTGCTTCAGAAGCCAAAACTACAGCCAGCAGGATTCTTCCAGCAAGTAGTGGAGTTGGTATTGTTCACTTGTCAACAAGGAAATGGAGTGCAGTGGACACAGATATCGATCAATATTTCTGCACCACAATACAGTGCTATTCAGCATTCTGTGCCTTTGCATTGAGTTGTGGAGGACGGGCTTGTAATTACAGATAGACTGCCTTTTCGCTCTGTCTCTTTCATAACACAAGCAAGAAGAAATAATAGTAATGCATTCACTAATTCAGCTTCACAAAAGTGGGAAAAAAGTTGACCAACTCCAGCTTATTAATTTTGACTTGAAAATAATAGTTTTTGAAGGAAAATTGGGCAGAATAATTAGCTTCAGCAGCTACTGCTTGTACTTTGTCAGCAGTGGCAGTTGAGGAAAAGCTGGACAAAACTTTTTGATGGCTGCTGTGCGACTGCTGCAGTGCTCCTCCCTGTTTAGTAGACATGTTTTGCGTTTGAGTTTCAATCAAGTTTCTGCCTGACTCAGTCCTGGTAATAACAGTAGTGTGTAGTGGGCTATAGATGCTGATAGTTTTAACTTTCCACTTTACTTGTTTTTGTTTGTGTTACTTTTGACAGACTTTTGTTCTCAAAGTATAAATCAATATGACAACAGCATCCTGGCAGGACAGTTATATACTGATTTTTTATTTTATTTTTTCTAAAACATGAAAGAACACCTGACAGCAGGTCCACACTGGGTTTCCGGTGGTTATACGTGCATCAGGATTAGACTGCTGGCAGAAATCATAGGCTTGCCAGTGGAAGAACAAGTGAGGTGTTGACAGTAGCTGGCTGTCGTGCCAGGAAAATAAGAATGCCAGATATAAGTGCTACCTGACAGTGAATAAGGCATTCTGTACCAGAAGGCATCATTCTCACTATCAGGGATCATCCTGCTACTACCTGAATTACACTACAAGTCGACACATTGCCATCAAACATTACACTAATGATGCTGTGGTGTGTGTCTCTCTGTTAAATAAAGGCACAGTGAGGTTTTTTTTTTCCAGTGTTGTGGGAATAAAATCACAGCAGCTTATGTCTTCTTTGGCATAAAGCTTAATCCGTCAGTGGTTTTGTTATAAAGCACAGACTGCAGAATATCTCTTAAGTGATGTCTCCAAAACATCAAGTTTTATGACATATTGAGTGACTAAACACTGCAGCTCTGCTATCCAGTTTAACAGCGAATCTACAAGCTTCCACGTGTTTGGAAATCTGCTGCAAAGTTTACTGCCAATATTTCTGATAAGGCAGAAATGTGCTTGGAATTAGTCTTGCATACAGAAAAAATTATTAAGATTAATAATTGCTTTTTTTCATGAAGGACCAGCTTTAATGAGATTAGTATTGGTGGAGTAAGACCGAGAGAGAAAGGCTGAAATAAAGTGTGTCTCACTCTTGTGTTAATGATATTAAGGTTTTCTCCAAAAAAGTCATGGCTTTTACTGAGCTGAACAACTGCAGGAAAGAAACACATGCACAGTTGTAATCATGTGTGCATCCATGTGAAGGAATGTATTCAATGAAACACTGTATTGAAATTGATACGTGCATGGATGCAGGGGTGTTTCCAAAAGGGGGAAATGGGGTGGCATCAACCCCCTCGGTATACGATTAACTCCTCCAGTGCACACCCCGAATCAAAGCCGTTGGACTACATTTACTCTTTAAAAGCCACAACACCAAAAGATTACACGATTCCTTTAATGTACTTCATGTACTTTATTAAAGTACTTTCATGCTATGCTGCTTTCTGCTTTCACTCCATTATAATGTTGATGCGAATAATATACTTTGTAGTCCACAATACTTATTTTAAAGTTGTAGTTACTTATTATTTTGCAGATTAATTGCAATATTATAGTTCAAGCTCCCATGCAATAAGGTTATTAAATCTTCAACAGCTTCAACATTAAAGAGATAAACACATCAATAAATCAGTAATTATTATCCAACAAGTGTTACTGCACATAATGAGGTACATTTACTTTAGATACTTCGATATATTCTGAATATACAACTTTGTGAACTATTAAGCTGCTTAAATAGGATTATTTTTTAATTAAGCAGAAAGCCTAAATACTGTTTTTCCACTTTGCAATAATTATCTGACGCAAGATTACGTTTAAATTCTTGTGCAGCTCCACTTTCCATATAACAAATCTGCAACAGGGCACAGGGTTTTTATCTTTCATCACTCTAAAAGGTTATTATAAATAGCACACAATTAGTCTGGGTAATTATGGTATGGGTAAAATTGATTGGTATTTGTTTGCTGCTATCATTTGATTTTTGACATTCCTATTATTTGATTCATGTGCAGTTCATAAGATAATTAAATAAACCTGGTGCTTGCATATCTTAGATGCAGTTCACACGTTTGCACATTACGCTCCAAAAATGCATCCATAATGAACATGAAACATATACATATATATTATAGATGAGCTTAGAACGTGCGTAAATATTATATGTAACACTGTGTATACATCATACATCTGTATGGAATCTATAACTGATATTCTTACATGTTTCTAATTTCACAATTCTTTGCTGAAGCTGTTTCATTTTCATGTGATTACAGAAACAAATCATGCTTTATTGTATTTTACCAGGAAAGGTGTGTGTTGAAGCTGCATAACCAGATAATCCTGTGTGTATGTTAGATTCTCAATGCCTCAGTAGATGTTCCATTTAGTAAAAAATTAAATTAAATAATAAAAAAAAACATTACCTGCTGTAGTCAAGCAAATCTCCTCGTCACTGTTGTCCTGACAGTTGTCCTGTCCATTACACAAGAAGCTGCGGTCCACACAACGGCCATTTCGACATTTAAAGCGAGCCTCCGAGCACACCAAGGGGTTCTCCGCTGTGGTCGAATCAGAGCAGAGGTAAAGGGTCAGCTGTTAGCTCAAACACCTTTACAGGGAAAAGTTTTCAGCTCAGATTGATCTGCTGTATCTGACAATTTGTTTAAAGTCAGGTAAATATTATATGGTGGCATTTTAGCAGAAGATATGAAACATTTAAGAACTATCGGCAAGTTTGTCTGGAGTTTGATAAAAATCAAAAATCAGTCATTTAAAAGAGAGGACAAAACCTTTTTAAAACATTCAAAGTCCTGCAGAGAACTACCATTCCTTTTTCAGTACGTTCTGGTTTTTGTCTTTGTTCAGGCCTCTGCAAAATGAGGCATAATTATCTTGTGAGAAGATCCAGACAATTACACAGTTGTGACGCAGTATGTGCTGGGAGCATAGAGCAAAGCTCCATTTAAATGGCTAGATTAGATTTGTGAGCATGGGGCCCTGCAGGCTAGAAACACTGCCTCTGACAATGGTGAGTGATTGGCTCGAATAACCTTCCCCACTGGGAAAGCGGCAAAGGGGTCATGTGAAAGCCAATTATACTCTAAAAAAACCAAACAAATCTTGTACACCTTGTACACCTACTACAACAACACTAGGGTAAAAGATGGACAACAATATTTACATTGTTAAAAAGATGTAAAACAGTAAAGATAAAATGATGCATAACCATGGAGTTATGAGCAATGCATAAAAATGATATTGTCAACACTATAATATACAGATGTGCAAAATTCAGTTATTGAGACACAGCAACTCTGCAGAACTTGGACTCTTTATAGAATAACTTTTCCCCTCTCAAAGTAGTGATGTAACTAAAAGTCTAGCAGGGATAGCTGTGCCAGATAGTGCTGTGTCCACTGAAGCTGATTGTGCCCACCATGTGCCACAGCATACTTCAGAAGACTCACAAAAATGGATCGCCACTCTTCTCCACTAAAAATACATGGGTTCACAGCTTTGATGGAAGTTTCACAGAGCAGATCACTCCAGACAGTAAAGTCAGCTTGGTATTTCATAACCCTGCTTTACCATAGTAGAGACACACCAAAGACAGCTTTAAGGCACATAGGTTGTGCGAATATGACAGACTTCAAAAACCCAGAAATGTGTTAAAAATGATCAGAAAGAATCAAACTTTTGACAACATAAATTTGTGGGAGTTTATTCTGCTGAGAATAAAGTGCAACTTCCACAGGACGTATCAGGAATCTCCTGCAAACCACTTTAAACTCAATAAGGCACCTGTACAGGTGGGATTAATCCTGGAAATGCAGTGCAACTTTCTACCAGTTCCTGTGCAGCTCATCCAGCTCCAGCACCCTTTCTCAAGAACATTTTTTCGCCAGAAAAGCCTATTTTGAAGTGAGAAGATGATTATAGCTTGTTTTATGACTGCAGGAGACACATACTGTCAGGAACTTTAGGGGGGAAAAAAGTGAAGTGAGATCTTGCAAAGTTACATAACTGAAAGTCTGAATAAACCGTGGGCTGGTACAGCAGTCAAGGTTTTAAAAACCTGTCAAGTGCTTGTAAAAAGTTGGACAGAGCAGACAAAAAGCACAGCTTCTGAAATGCTGCGTGGTTTGTTGAAGCCACATGGTGGAAACCTGTCTATAAAAACAGCTACATCAAGATGTGGAACTTAGTCAGAGAAGAATATAACCTACAGGATAAAGTGAAGGTATTTAAATAGTGTGCACATGATCCAGATGTTAAACCTAACTAGATGGATTGCAGATTTAATACCTGGATTGCAAAGAGTATTACAACCCTGTATTCTTTAACAGATAAATCGACCCTGAAAAACTTACAAGCCCTCCAAGCAAAATTTCTACAGATATCTTCAGCTACGCTACTACTTTGACCAAACTATAAAAAACACATGCATAATGATGACTCAGTGATTAAAGAAATGTTAAGAGTAACTTCCTTAAGAACAGGGGCATTATATCAAGTTTATACAAAAAACCCCAACTTAATCCACAGAAAACAAAGCAAGAAATTTTGTAATCTCAAAAGAGGAATAGTCTAGCTGCTCTAAATTCTTATACATGGAGAGAATTTGGGTGGAAATGCCTAATAAGTTTTTTTTTTATTACTCCAAGGCAGAAAGTTAATATTTCAACAGAGAAGTCCGAGTGTTGGAGGCTCTGTGGAAATCATGAAGCTAATCGTGGTTATCAAAGTAACATACCGTTCCAGTTCAATGTCTTTTTGTTGGGAAACACCGATTTTCATTTAAATAGAAATGTATATTTTGACTGAGTATTTATTTGGTGTCCTGATATCAGCTGGTAGGAAAGCTCTAACCAGACACTTGTTACAACCAGACCTCCCCACAAAAGAGGAATAGATAGAGGTTGTTGGCAGCATACAGTACTGTGCAAAGGTTTTAGGTAGGTTTGAAAAAATGCTGTAAACAAAGAATGCTTTCAGAAATATAAATGACTGTTTATTGGCTTCAAATGTATTCTGCAGTTGGACAACGACCCCAAACATACAGCCAAAGTCATTAAGAACCATCTTCAGCATAAAGAAGAACAAGAAGTACTGGTAGTGATGGTATGGCCCCACGGAGCCCTGATCTCAACATCATCGAGTGTGTCTGGCAGTACATGGAGACAGAAGGATGTGAGGAAGCCTACATCCACAGAAGATCTGCGGTTAGTTCTCCAAGATGTCTGCCAGCTGACTTCCTTCAAAAACTGTGTGCAAGTGTACCTGGAAGAATTGATGCTGTTTTGAAGGGAAAGGGTGGTCACACCAAATATTGATTTGATTTAGATTTCTCTTTTGTTCATTCACTGCATTTTATTGATTGAAGAAAATAAAAGATTAACACTTTCATTTTTGAAAGCATTCTTTGTTTACAGCATTTTTCTCACCTGCCTAAAACTTTTGCACAGTGCTGTATATCTAATGGAAAAGATCCCATAATCACACAGATTACAGACGGAAAAGTTTGTCAACATTTAAACTGAATGGACTCTCCAGACGCATTAGACACAGACACTGGAAGGGCAGTCGCTCTGAATCTTCTAATTTGTCATACAGAGATGCATTTATATTATTATTGTAACTAACTGAAATTTTTGGGGTGTGGCAAATCGATTAAGCTTAAGCAAAAGTATTTTACAGTTTACTGCAGAAGCATATTTGTAGTTCAGACTAGAGATGGCACGATACCACTTTTTTATGTCCGATACCGATTCCGATATCATAAATTTGGATATCTGCCGATACCGATATGAATCCGATATAGTGTTTTTTAATCAACAAAACTGTTTTTTTAAATATCTTGCTGCATTTTGTATAAGTTCATACTCAAGTTTAAAACAACAACTACACTAAAGCTATTCTGTTATACCTGTATGCAAAAAAAAAAAAATTTCATAGTTCAGCAATACTGATCAATCTAATAAACTTAAACCTACACCATTCTCCCTATTCTGGTATTTTAAAGAGTACTTAGCGTAAATATTAAGCAACCTAACTAATAGGGTTCCAACTCCCAGCAACAACAAAAATAAATAAATAAAAAATAGGGAACCACCCCTCACGCTCCACCTCATGATGCTTAATCGATGTAATCAACCTTAATTTGATGCAGTGTGAAAAAAAATGCACAGAAATCAATTATTTTTCAAGAAATATTAAATAGATTCAACATCTTTCTTCAACAAAATTGCAGACTGCACAGATGGTACCTTCCCAAAGGAAAAAGTACTATAGCTTACTAGGGTATATATATTAGACTTAATAGTCACTATATACAGTAATTGACTTCTATTCATTTTACATCAAATTAAAACTTTGGGTGTAAGATTCGGATAATTATTTATTAAAAGCTAGACATTTTAAATGAGAATAAGAAAGCAAAGTATGTCTTTGTGCCCCCTTTTCCCTGTTAATGCCCTATCGGCCCCCCTGGCTAAACTTTGCTAGATCCGCCCCTGCTCAGTTACCAGCTGTCAGCTACGTAGAAAAAGATCCTCGAGTAGGAAGTAATATTAAATAAATTCTAACAACAGCTGATCAAGCTTAAACGTGCTGCTGTTGTTCAGCCGCTGGTTTCCTCTTTCTGGTGCAAAGTGAGCCAAAAACAAACCAGAGAGACGGACTCGCGACAGAAAAGCCGATCAGATGATCATTAAGCAGTTTCATGATTGAAGTAGCAGCAAGAAGAGGCAGTCGCTCCATATATCGTTTGTTAAGCTTAACGCAGGAATGCTTTACAAACATTCAGAGATGGACTTACACACTTGCTTTACTTCTCTCGGGGATAACTTTGTCGGAGATGAAATGCCGGGTTGCTGGCGAAGCTCCAAATGCTATCCAGACCACCACAGGTCCCGCATGCCACAGCCGCTCTATCACGTGATGCATACTGCTCCGACGTGCTAACATTCTGAGGTGAGTTACGGCGTGTTGCAAGTTTTGTGAGGTGCTTTCGTGATATTTAATGGATCGGATTACATTTTTTATTTTTCTCCGATATCCGATCCAGTAATTTAGGTCAGTATCGGACCGATACGTAATATCGGATCGGTCCATCTCTAGTTCAGACTGATGTTAGTTGCACCCTATAATTTTGCTGAAGAAAAAAAAAACCCACATTAAAACTGCTATAATTTTAAAAGGGCTGTTTAGCAGAGAGATATTTATACTTTAGTTTTTAGTGTGTATTAATCTCTCCAAGCAATGGAGCCTGCATTTTTTTTCCTTTAACCTGTTCGAAATTTATAGACTCCAAGCCCATTAAACATAACTCTGATGGTGACGTCAGGGTTATTTTCTCAGATTTGATGAAGCTCCACCAGAGGAACATAAGACATACAACATATATATTCCATATGTTGCTTAGATCTGCTTTGATATAAACAAGACATGGCATCATCTGGCCACAGATCCATGTATCTGGGTGTCATGTGAGACTTACTGCAGTTTTCCTCGTCACTCCCATCAGGACAATCACTGAAGCCGTTGCAGCGGAAGCGTCCAATGATGCAGTGGACACCGTTAGCGCAGGCGAAGAATGTAGGAGAACACTTTGACTTGACCTTAGCTAAAGATATAAGGGTTGGGGGAAGTGGTGAAAAACAGAACAATGAATTAGTGTGTGCATGATGCAGAGACGGTGCAGAAATCTTTCAGACATCATGTTTTATGACAGCATTTGCCTTGGCTGTGATGAACAAGGTAAAGGAGAGACCTTCACTAGGAGACAGTGCTTGTATTACACTTAGGTCCATGTGTTTTTGTGACACTTACACAATTTTTCCTTTCTAGAACACCATGATAGATTTAAAATGAAACAATCAGGACACAGGAAGAGGAATAAAATCAGTGCATACGCTTTATCTTTGCTTCGAAGTGTTGAACAAAAACACTTCTTAAACCATAGTCCTCTACTTTCAGAGGCTTGAAATGTATTTGAACTATCCACTTTAAAGCAGTTTAATGTAACATAACTCTAGAACTAGCCAAATCAACAGTTTGGCACATTCTGTGAAAAACAACACAATGGTGAACTCAACAGCATAAGGTCTAGATTTTATTTGAAATCAACAGTAATGATCACAGCATCGGTCATATGCTAAAGAAAATTCCCATCACAATATTCAGGACTTAATAAGGGAAACAAAAAGGCTCAGCACAAGGTACAAACCAATGATCAGTCTCACCGAAAGAAAGGCCAAATTAGACTTTGCCAAATAAACACACACACGTCAAAACATAGCTTTTCATCTGCCAGGTGATCAGATTAGCCTGTAACAGAACGACACAAAAAATGTGGATGTTATGGCTTATTATCAGAAACATAATCATCTGTAAAAAAAACAGCAAAGTTAGTGGTTTCCAATGGCAACGGGTCACTAGTTCTTACTGGTTATATTCCAAAGTTATCCCAAAGTGTTTAGGGCTATCCATTTTAAACAGATGCATCCTAATTAAGCATAACCGACTGGACAGTGCAAATAGAGATCCAATAGTAACGGAATATTTTCAGTTGCCCAAGTCAGTCATCTGATTTCAACCTGATCTACAAGACATTTCACTTGGTAAACAGGTAAAACTAAGGGGAAATTAACCCATGATCAAACAATAACCAAAGACGGATGCAGGAAAAGGTTCAGCAAAACATCACAATGGAGAAAAACTCATTTTGGTGACATCCATGGTTCCTTGGCTTGATAGTCATTGCCTCTAAAAGATTTCTTCAAAGTATTAAAAAATAACAGCTTATGTATGATCATGATAATTTAAAAATGACAGTCTGTATTTCATTTGCATTTGTTCCTTTTCATATCTACTGCAGTTAAAAATTGTCATTGTCCAAAAATGTCAAGACCTAACTTTATACCTGCGTGTTCTAACATTCAAAGACACACAGCCATTCAATATTATATAATGTTCAAACAGTTGCTTACGGATAAAGAATCATTAAAGGTAGCCCATTTTGTTCTGCATTGCTAATACTCCCATTTCCACAATTATGACACATAATGGGTAAGATCTTGACCAAAGAGTACTGATAAGAGGAGAGAAAAAAAATCAGTTAATGACAAAGAAAGTAAATCGTGTGGGAGAGGGTTTGTATGGATTCTGCCATTGATCAGCCTAAGCAGGCCATGGGCCTTATCTCTCAGGACAGCCCTGAGACTGAGTGAAGAGCTTGCAGAACATCAATGCCTGGCAACCTCAGTTAAGCACCAAGCCCTAGCTTTTTACCTCAAACTCATTGATCTTCCCTGGCAGAAGAAGAAAAGCAAGATAACAGGTAGATACAAGCAAAGACATCAGAAAAGACCCTGCAAAGTTACTGTAGAAGTCGGATTCCAACCAGGAAATACACACACACACACACACATTGCTGCAAGAGAACCATGGTTGCTATATTTACAGTTTGCATTACTGAGTTATATTATTATAAAATACAATGTTTCAGACTTGTGTTTCCCTATTCGAGACTTTTTAAAAAAAAAATTACCTACTGGATGCATTTTTCCCTTCCAATAATAAGCATTTAAGTAAAGCTGGCATTTGGAAATCTGGCTTCTAATCAGAGCTGCTCTCATTGTAACAGTATTTACTAAAGACAGAGAAAAGAAAATCTAAGAATTACAACTAAGACATTGTTATGATGCTTTGGTAAATAACAGAGACGCATGCCAGTGAGGAAGTAGCATGATACATTTTATGAACACTTGGAAACAACAGAAGGATGGAGCAACCCACACATACAAACACACAGGGAGGAGGAAGTGAGTGGGCATGCTAGAAATGTCAAAGAAAGCCACCAAACCTTCTATGTGTTTTGTTTCCCTGTGTTGAATGCGGTGGGTAGAATTGGCTCGCTCATAGGCTGGCAATGTGCTGCTTCAAATGCCAGGGGTGCACATTTTTCCCTCTACAATTTATTGCGGTAGCCTGATTTATGAGCTCTTTCAAGCTGTGGCGATTATGTGTAGCAGCACGGAGGGCAAGGCGCAATAACCACAAGGCTTTGGAGCACCCATCTCCAGGATGAAATGTAATCCTCTGGATGCGGGAGGAAGCTGGGATAGTGCCCGATCTATGTGTCTATAGTCTGGGAAACCTTTGTTTACCTGGCCAGCAGAGTCCCTAAACACCCAAATCTCATTTTGTGCAGCATATCACATTCACAAAAGTCTTCTTCTGTAGCTTTCAGGGATATTAAAAGATTAGTAATAAAACAAAAACACGCGCTCCCGCTGGGGGTTAAAGTGAGATTCTGCTGGCCACAAACAAAGGAAACATAATCCTTTGTTATCTATTTGTATTCATTTACACTGGTGTTTCTTCTTTTACCAATTTTCTTTTCTATTTCTATACATAAGAAAGAAATGTTATTGCTCTGAGATTCATGTGAATCCTAATTACCACTTATCCAGCTGGCTAGGATTCTTCCGACCCAGCGTCTGTGCACAAAATTAACTTAAAAGTCACATCAAGGGCAAGCTTATGAAGGGGAATTGGTGGGTGGGACAAACACAGCTGGCTGGACAGATATAGCTAATGTGCTTAGCTGTGTTTTTGGGTTGCATATCACCATAGCCTAAGCCAAGCTGTTTATGAAGCAAAAATGCAAAAACTTAATTAGACCCATCAAACTAGAGTGGAAGAGATGGCAACACAAAACCATATATCCCGGGCATTAGCAGTTCAACTTTAAATACCGCTGCTGACCCAGGTAATGCTGATTGATTTCAGGTCCCTTCTGTCATCACTGTTTACTGCTTTACTTTTGTGCCAAATTTTCTCTCGCTCCTCTAAGCCTTTGTAGAAGTTTGTTTACGAAAAGCAGACAGGGCGTTCGGTGGCTTCCAAACTTAGTTCCAGTGTTCAGCTGAGCAGCACAAATGAAAACGAATGGGGTAAGCAGTCGAGCAGATTTCGTGAAGTAAGACTACCACTTGCAGAAAAACATGCCTGGTTCACACTGAAGCTCACAGGTGGAGGACACACAAACACAGGCACAAAAAAACAAACATGTCTCTGTTTTTTGTTGTCTGATATATGCAATTGCACATAACGCTTGACATTTTTATTAAAAAGTATACTTCTGCTAATCACCTATGTGACAACTGTCTTTTAATTTTAACTTAAAGGTAAATAAATAAAAGAACACTTGTTTTTTCCCCCTTTTTCATAATCTACAGGTTAATCGTAGTTCAAATCCTGACCTGGATTTGTAGTACCGTGGCATATTTTGTACTTAAATCATTGGATGATACAACAGAAACTGAAACAGAGCACTGCTCTTTATATTTACCTCCCCTGTGGCTTCACTGTTCATGTCGGGTGGAATCCGACAACCCTGTTGGCGATGGCATGCTTTTGCTCTTCCCCCGGTGTGCGCCTCTATGCCCTTAAATTATTCTCCCCTGATTGGTTCTTCAGAGAACAGAATGTTCAGCTCAGGTAGTCGCAGCCATGATGGGCATGCATGACTGACAGAGTAAGGAGAAGGACTCGCTGAAGAGACTAACAAGAAGGAAAACACTTGGAGTGAGGAGAGAACAGAAACTAAGAGTAGAAAAGACTGATGACTTCAAAGGTTTCTCTGACCTTGCAGAGTATTTCTGAAAGGAAGAAATCAATAGGTAATGGAGTCAGGGTGCAAGCAAAAAGTGCATGGGTAGTTCCAGTGCAGTGGGCCTAGGGATCAAAATAATCCCTACATTGCACTGTACATTTCACTGTCTAAGCCCTGCACACTCTTTTGTACAATACAATAGCACTCCGTGAGGGGCACTGCAACATTATAGAGCTGCCTTCATCTTAAGTGTTTACGGACCAATGGTGTTCTGCAAAGCCATCAAACTTTGTGCTAGATGGGGTAGCGAGAACGGCTCGTATACCACACAGCGAAGGCGTGTGTAAAATATCAGTGATATTTCAACAAATTCCAATAAAGGGAAGAGAAGCAAGGGCATATGGTGAAAAAGCAGCGCACGATCTGTCAGATAATAACGCTGCTGCAATATTCATCATAGAAAGCAACATACTGCTAAAATTGGCTCGTTTGAACTGATAGTGTCCAACAATGTGTTCTAAAATGACAAGACAGCATTTCTTATTCCTTTGAAGCATCAGCAGCAATCATTTTGGCTCATTTGTGAAAATCGATGGAACAAGGATAGCGTTCAGTCGAAAGTGAACAAAGAGTCAGAGAAGAAGAAAGACACGGCACCAGAGTGAAAGACTTCATGCAGGAACCTAATAAATATTTCAGCCCCGTTCCTTGGTATCAACTACACCAGCTTATTGATTAATCAACCATTAAGCTCATGGAATCCACCAGACTGACCCATTAAACCTTTGTCTGTTTTCCATCTTCCAAATTCTTTATATTTTAATATTTTATTTCTCATTTCTTTTTCATCGGGTAGGCTGATACCAAGACCGACCCCTCTCGGGATGCATGATATTTATATTGGA
This sequence comes from Diplotaxodon limnothrissa, assembly GCF_057381915.1. Lineage (NCBI taxonomy): Eukaryota > Metazoa > Chordata > Actinopteri > Cichliformes > Cichlidae > Diplotaxodon > Diplotaxodon limnothrissa. Next base: position 6,481,762 of record NC_140602.1, read on the forward strand.
AACCAAACTGGATATTTGTGACTACAGATTTCTCAAAGTCATTCTAGAACCAAGACTTGACACTCCAAAGCCCACTTTATTCTTCTTCTTCCTTCTTCTTCTTAGTTTAATTTTTGATACTAGGCCATGCCTGAAACACCTGGCTACCCAAGAGGTAGCCTGCTCCTCAATTTGAACATTTCAAAACAGAAGACTGCTGGCTCTAATCCAAGTCCCTCCCACATGACACCCTCTGGAGGAAGCTCATTCCCACTGCTTATATCTGCAATCTTATTTTTTTGTCACTAGCCAGAACTTGTGACCACAGGTGAGGGTAGGAATGTAGACTGATCTATGAATTGACAGCTTCACTGTCACACTACAGAAGATTGGTACAGCATTCCAATTACTAAAGAAGCTGCACAAATCTATCTGTTACACTCACTCTCAACTCTTCCCTCACTCGTAAATAAGACCTCAGAATGCTCCTCCTTTTGAGGCATCAACTTGTTCCCGACCTAGAGTGGACACTCCACCTTTGTCCAGCTAAGAACCGTGGCCTCAGAATCGGGGGTGCTAAATCTTGTTCCTGACACTTCATGCTCAGCTACAAGCTGGAGGTCATGGTTTGATGAAGTCAAGAAAACCACATTATTTGTGAGAAGCAGAGTCAAAATCCTGAGACCCGAAAACCACCTCCTTCGGCTAGGCCTAGAAATTCCCCCCTTAATTATTATGAAAAAAATCTGTGACAAAGGGGAGAGCGGTGGACCTGAGCACCCACTGGGAATGAGTCTGATTTATTGCTGGCAATGCAAACCGAGCTCTAGCTTGTCCAGGGAGAGGAAACGATTCAAAGCAACTGAAGCTAAACACAAACAACAGGCAGTTATAGCACACAGTTTACCTCATGCTATGCTCAGGACATGCTGGCATGTGACAGGAGGAGCAAACAGTTTCTACCTTCCCGTTTGTAATTCGGGAGCAGAGGTAACACCTTTTTCAGGCCAAGCACTGCAGTCACATCAGCAGGTGGAGTTTTCCTCCAGGCAATGTTACAGCAATGATGGGCTTGTTCTTGAAACTATATGATTGAGGACTCATGAAAAAAAACGAAACAACTAAATAAATACATTAATTTATTAATACTGCATAGGCAGAATTTTGCTTTTGACTGGGGTCAAAACATTTGTAACTCCAATAACCACTAAGACATCACTAGGAACAAACTGATTGGCAATTCATAAAAAAGGTGAAATGACAGAAAAAAAACCTGATATTTTGAGTAGATGTGATATCAAATATACTTTAATATATATATTAAAAGCAGTGTGGAGCTAGAAAAACTGTATTGTGAATCACCAGTCCGATGTGGGAAAAATGTTGCATGTTGCATTGTCCATGTCGCATTAAGAGTTACTATTATTAGCACTGCACAGGTAGGCGTGTACATGTAGCTCCTGTTCTAGTTGACTTTAGCATACAGACTGTAGTAGCCGGAGAATCGATCCACCAGCCTTCCAGTTGGCAGACAACCCACTTAGCCACTTACCTTAGTCACAGAAAGGATTTCTTACACAAGTTCCAACAATTTGTTTGCAATAGTTTGTGACGTGATTGTGATTTATGGCAAACAGAGGTCAGGTGAGCTCAACTGATGGTGAAGTAAAAGCACCATTTCATTTCTGTTGGCTTTGCTCTCCCATCTGTTGTTAAGCCTTTAATTACATTTGCAGTAATAAAACAACATTTACATTTTGCTTTACAATATTAGGAAACTATTTAAACTAAGCTCGATCTTGGCTTAAGCATCATAAACAAGTAATTGGCACATAAATCATTCACACTATTAATAACTGAAGTCACCTGTATATCCTTCTAGTCTGTCCTCATAAATTAAACACACACAAACGAGCCACATACAGTATAGAAACACTGTCATGTAAAGCTGGGAGCATTTGCCCAACTTTACATTGCGCTTGTGTTAAAATTAGGCAAACTGGTCACTTTTCTTATCGTGTAAACACACACAGTCCTAATCTTAGCCAAACCTTATATACCCACGAAGAGTTTGGTAAAGAACCATTCTGTGTCAGGAATCTTTGTAGAGACAATCAACCCTACTGACGTGGAGAGCTTTGTTGCTGATGAGCGTTTAGTGGTTCTTTTGAACTCGGGGATGTCATTAGTATTTTGTGCGAAGGCCAGTACACACAAAAAACAAAACAAAAAACAAACAACAGCACTATTGATGTTGGTCCCGGCTTTAATATTCATTTAATCCAATAAACTGAGGAGTTTATTTTGCTCCTAAATGTTATGAAGATCAAAGTGGATCAATAAAAAGTGGAACAAGAAATTAAAACTTGAAATAGTGATTTTTACACTGTTAATAGAGTCTTAATAGAGACTTCAATAGCAGACCACGTGTGAGGCTACAGTTCACAAGTAAAAGTTTCAAGCATGTCTGGAATAACAGACAGATTTAAGTTAATATTGTTTAAAGATGTCAAACACATCTGCTGCTAAATGTAAGGTATAAACCAAGCTTTACTGATTGGCATGACAAATGAATGGTATTGTAGCTCAGCTCAGTTAGCTGTAGTAATAGCCCTTTTGGTTTTTACAGTAACTGTTGGCTTGTGTACTCCGTTTCACATTAAACAACTTCTGAATAGCTCCCTGATTTTATTATTTATTTTTGGGCAGAAGTTCCAGTGAAGTGTTTTCCCCCCTCATAGCTTGATTTTAATTGACCCACTGTGCAACAATTACAAATGTTCAAGATCAAGTTCAAGCAGTGAAGAGTTATCAGAGTTATCGCCCTAATTAAAGGCATGCTGCCATGCAAACCGCTTGAGTTTAAGCATTGAATTAGGAGATGCGCAGCCTTTCGGTATGGCCAGTGGCTTTCCTGTTGGGCCCTGTAGTTCAAAGCAGCATAGAAGTTTCAGAGAAGTTTGTGAGTGCAGAGTTCGGAATATGTGAACTCTCCCACACAGAGAGGCCAGAGCCTCAGCCTGCAGGGCCACTAGTTCAGAACAATCATTGCTTTGAAATGCACTTCTCCGTCTTTTCTCTTTCTCCTAACTACATTTCTGTGTCTGCGTCTTTGATTCTACACTTCTTGCGTTCTAAATCACGTCCACTCACCCTTTTGGCCCTGCTATGTATCCGTCCTCTCTCGTCTACTCATGTCCTGTCCAGACAAGGGCAAAGAGGCTAATCCTGGCTCTGAGGCCCAGTGAGCTCAGTCAGCTCTCCTCCTTCTCTCGTCTGTCAGCATCCATTTCGTCTAACACTCTCCCGGGCTGGCGCTATGGACACCAGAGAGCAGGATGGTACTTCTGACCTCTTTGTGTGAGGAATTATTCAACAGCCTGCCTCTGAATCTCAGTTTAAAGACCCCTTTAATCTGCCGAGCAAAGTAGAGGTTGCACTCCAGGAGAAAAAAGGCTCGATCAAAACAATACTTTGGGGGGTCCTGGCCTCAACTAGTGAGGCGGAAATACAATAAGATTCATCTTAAATGAAATAAGACTCAGGCTGGAGATATTGCCTTTTTCCCTCAGCCAAAACTGTTATTTAAGAGCCAGCAAAAAGTATTTACACAAATCCAGTTGACCATTGTGCTACAGGGGACTGGAAGAACAAACAAACAGCAGAGGAGCAGTGGGGTTTGGGAGGAACACAGGAGTGGCTTTACAATTCCTGGGCTGACAGCTGTGACATAATGAGATATATCTACAAATAAATAAAGGATTGAGAAAAGAACATGCAAATGCAAACCGTCTAACTGGTATCAACACTGGAATAAAATGTAACCAGGTCAATAAATAAGGCAGAAAGAAGTTTATTTTGGAAGCAAAACAACTGCTGGCAAAAAAATCAAACTCTCCTAGAAAATGTCGTCCTAAGTTCATGTGTAGGTGGATCCATCTTCCAAAATAGTTTTTTTTTTCTTACTGATTGGACCACTGCACACCAGCATGAGTGTATACGCTTGTGTTTTTAAAAACTATGTTCATGTTTTATGTTGAAGATATCAGAACGAGTTGAGACTGATTTGTTGTCTCTTGTGTTTCCCATTAGCTACATGGTGTTCAAAAATAAAATGCTCATTAATGAGACACCAGGGGGATGTCCCCACATATGACCTTTACCTCAGGTACAGGATAAGTATTCCTTGGTGAGAGACTTCAGCACAATCTGTTGGCTAAAGAGCAGGGGCTTATGCGGGATCTACTTTCTGAGTACAGCTGTCTTCTGCAAATGAATGAGATAAAAATAGGCACTCCTCTGCGGCACAAAAAAAAAAATGTAACAGAGAATTTTATATGGTCACACATATGGCAAAAATAAACACAACACAAAGTCACCAAATATATGCATGCCTGCAAAGCACAATCTTTCCATGCTTATGAGGCACACAAAGAAGAGAATTGAATTGTTTTGTTGTTCTTTCTTAATCCACTAGTGTGATACTTAAAATGGGCCAAGAGACGGAAATGATGTAGACATCGACACGTATCAACAATTAAAGCGTGTATTTATGGAAACCTTTTGACAAAAGCCATCTGCTCACATTACAGGTGGAAGGAAATTTAATATCCAGTAGTAGTCAACACTGCTCTGCCTCCATGGTAATGACTATGAGTGCAAAGGGCAGCGGATGGACACTGGACACCCTAGAGATTTATGATACTATAAATATAAAGAAAGCAAGCCTTGCAGCAATCATTTGTAATGATAGCAATATTTAGAATGTGTTTTTCTGAGAAGTATGCTCTCAAAAAAAACTACCCTTATGTCTCAATGACAGAAGGAAAGCAAACAGAGTCAACAAACCTACCACATATACCCATAACTGAGTTTATTTGTGTTTTCTTAGAGGGGGTGTCTAATTATAAGTCAACCTGCAGAGAATGCATAGCTGCAGTCACAAAGTTTCCAGGCACTGTGTTCTCCTTAGATAATACACATCCTGACAGAAGTCTTGCTGAAGCCACAACAATGAGTCCCCCTTTTTGCCCCCTCTCTTTCTCTTACTCCCTTGTTTCCGATCCCTCCATCTGTCTGTCTGTCTCTGCAGAGCCCCTAATGGAGCCAGAAGTTTGTCTGGGGATTTCGGGAAGCAGTCGCCAGAGATACCAAACGACAACTAGCCATCTACTTGAGAATAATAAGGCCCACTTATGCCAGAGCAGATAATGTAGATGTCTACAGCAAACACAAATAGCGCTCTGACAGCCCAAGCAGGATGAGCGTGATGCCTTGTGATAACTTGTTTTAATCTTTAGCAGTACATTGTACATACAGTACATGTTATGTCAGCGAGAGACACCGCGTGCACTATATACATTCAGTTTATGTTGGCAGTTCAGTGATCTGCTTTCTTGAGAATGCAGCAAGGAAGTTAACTGAATTCAAACTCCAATCACAAACACAGTGGGGCGTCTCATTCCTTTTGTGTTGTGCCAAAGTTTAAAATTGTTTGCAGATATGGATATACTGCTTCTCGTTATAAATGACATGTATTTGAGGAAAAGCACCAATGCAGACGCCTCCATTCACTTGCAAGAGAATTTTCTGAGCTAACAAGTTATGCTAGTCTAACCCTGATCATAAACAGCTCATGTTATCCTCATCTGTTATCTCATTTAGAGGCTACCAGACATTCCTCAAATATTTTTTCCCCCCCATTTAATTTGTCAGTTTTGTCATGTTTAAAATAAAAACAACTGCAACTATAGCACTAATTGCATGTTGTTGGAGTGAAAGTGGCTGACCAGAATGATATAGAGGCTGTATTATACTGGAAGTATCTGATACTTCATATGCATAAATGATAGTATTCCATGTCTGACAGTTGTTGACAGATTAAGGTCAGTGAGCGATGAGAATCTGAACGTATAGTCGTCTATTAATGCAACAGTCTTTCTTTAAGTTAAAGGGCGTCACAAGCAAAAGGTATACAAAAAAAGGTTAGTGTATACAATAAAATTCCCTATGAATATACATCTTAGATTTCCAAGTCATTCCAAATTAAGACAACCAATAACCTATACAGTAAGTTTACCGACTGTAGTGTGACAGTGTGTGTGTGCTTGTATGCCAGGGAGCACACCTTTGTCAAGAGTCGTCTGCCTTTTCCCTGAGCTGCTAAGAAGAGAACAGTGAGAGAAGTGACTGTTCGAGGAGGAAAAAACAAAGAATGGAGGGCAGACCATATGTTTTGTTTTTGTTTTCTAACTGGGGGAGAATTAGCAGGGTTAGGAAAAACAAAACCAAAAAAAGATTTAAGAGGAGGTTTATTGCTTGCTAAATGAAAACAGGCATCTGCAAAGCAAATTACAAGCCAAAAGCCAAAAATGATCAGATGAGATAAACTGGGATGGTGCACAGAGACGACTGAAAACGGGAGGGCGAGACATTCAGAGAGATGAACATATCGGGAGATGAGGGATTCTATTTGGTGTGGCAGCTCCTCAAAGTCGATCTTCATCAGCAATCCCATCTTTGTGTGAGCTCTGGCTGAGATGGGCGGGAGAAAAGGAGGAGCTACAGACCAGAAAGATCAAAGCCAACTAAAACTGTGGATCAAAACCAAACTATTACTCTAGTGTTACAGTAGAATTATGCATGCGCCACTATTTGTGCGCACAGAAGTAATCGGCCTTTGCTTTGATGGTATTAAATTTCATCCTGGTGCTAAACTGAGGCCAAGGGTCTGGAAGAAAAAGAGGAAGGCTGTGCACTGAGGGGAGAGTGATTTGAGGATTGAGGAGGGAAGTTCATTTAAGTTGGCAGAGAATTCGTTTTAAGTGGCCCTTGTGGCTCTTTGGACGGGGATGTCAGAAGAAGTACAACTGCTGGATCGCAAAAAGAGTTCAGGAGCTGTGAAGACTTGATGTAACTCTAAATAATCAATTTGGCTTCAACTGTAAAGGCGGATCTAGTCGTTAAAAAGGGATTTATTAATGACGAACTTACGACAGCCTTTCTCGTCACTTTTGTCAAAGCAGTCGGGCAGTCCATTACACTGCCGCCCGCCTGGGACACACTTGCCATCGCCACACATGAAGATTCCAGGGATGTTGCAGTCCGTGGTGAAGTTATTCCCTGGAAGCAGCTGGCTCTCTGTTGATAAACAAGAGAAACAGAGGAGAGGACAGACTATTACAAACTCGCTCTGTAAAGAAATCAAACAGGTAGAGCGATTGCATTACAGCGATACTCATCACCAGAGTCAAAATGGAAATCTGTTATTATCTCCATTGTCTAAAGACAGAAAAATATTAAAGGCAGCGGCTCTATTTAAAAAGCCGTCTCAATCTATGAGCAAATAAACAGAGGAAGATCTCATGAATACAAAAGCGGTCTAGGTCATTCAGTGTTAATAGTATTGTGGGTGAAAATCACGATAGGGAAGATAAAGATACAAACATCAAAGAACACTAATATACAAACAGAGCACATATTTCACCCTAGACTTACACAGATGCACCGATACACACGCGCAGAACAAAAATAAGCACACCGTCGGCACAGTAATCATGAGGCCGGAACAAGTTTGGGGCATTTCTACTGGACGCAGTGCAGCTGCGGCATAATGGGCTGGAATGTGAGACACGACCTTTTGGCTGAGGTTTGACACTATGTGGTGAGCAGTTTAGCTCGCAAACAAAGCTATGTGGCAGTAATAAGGCGTCTCGGACAGACCGCGGAACACTTTTATGCTGCAGTGCTAAAACGGGTTCAGCTGCTGTGAAAACGTATGGACCTTTGCATCTTAAATGGCAGTGTGGCTTACCAGAACAATGACTGATGGAGTCCTCAGCTCAAATGACTCCAATTGTGAAGTGCAGCGATGTGAAAATGTAATTATTATTTACCGTGCTCTTTCGGTTCTTTTTCTTTTTTAATTTATTTTCATGACTGAAATGAATAAAATGGAGGGATATATTGATAGATGAATGACCTGCACAGTACTACACAAACTCTTAAGTCCTTAGTTTTTTTCATATTTGTTTTCATGAAGCCAGTAATTTTTTAAAGTGGTTTTATGCAATAGTTCTCCAGGCTTTCCAACAGTCTTTTTACACTGGCAGGTTTTTGCTCATTTCCAGTTTAATTGTTGTACCCGACCATTTTCAGAGGAATGTTGTTGTTTTTTATATATTCTATTGTTAAACCATTTATCACTGACTTACCCGAGCATACAAAGCAAATCTAACCCAACAGATGACCCAGTGTTTTGTCTACACATGACAGAAAACTTAAAGCACCAATTTTAAATGGCATATTTGTTACTAGCAGTGTGTTGCAAAAACATATCAACTGTTCCAATTTCTTTAGTTGAATCTATGAAAATGCCAAATATAGCTCGACATCTTATATTTTCACAGCCATAAAATAGAATTTTGCATCAACAAGGTGATTCCCAAAGTGCTTTTAGCTTTAAAAAACAAAACAAAACTGGTATATCTTGGTCAGGTGTGGTGTGCAGTGTATGCTTAAAGAAAACAGACAAGTAGGGGACAAAAACAGGTCAGAACCCCCCCGCAAAAACTAAACGATCTGCAGCGGATGAACAGTATCTGTCACGCCCTTAAGAGAAAACCCCGCAAAGACCTGACACACGACCTGAGAGATTCATCTAACCTTTCAGTTGATCCATCTGCTGTTCAGTGAAGCCTCATTAGAGATGGTCTCAGTGGAAGGGAGGCTATCGTGAACATGAAAGGAAACAGGGAGAAAAGGTTGAGGTATGCCAAATTACACCATAACCTGACTTAAATAAGTGGAAACAGGTCTGATGGAGTGATGAATCCAAATTTGACATTTCTGGTTCAAATTGTCAGCAGGAGGAAGTCAGGAGAGAGCTACAACAGTGAGTGTCTAGAGCCATCTGTAAAACACGACAGGAGCTCTGTCATGGTTTGGGGCTGCATTTCAGACAGTTGAGTTGGAGATCTTGTCAAAATTGACGGAGTTTAGATTAGATTAGATTAGATAGTTATGAATGGAGTTAGATTTTGATCCACTGTGCAACACCATGTGTAATACCATGGAAATCTGGAAAGCAACGGATTGGCAACGGATTCCTTTTTCAGCACGATCCCAAACACACTGCCAGTGCAATCAAAGCATACCTGGATAGAAAAAACACACAATGGAACACTATCAGTCATGAACTTGGCCCTCCTCCGGAGCCTGGACGTCAATATTATTAAAGCAGTGTGGGATCAGCTTGAACAGAACTGAACAAAAGGCAGCCAACATCCAACGAAGAGCTTTGAACGCCCTTCAAGGAGCCGACAGAACCACTGACTGCTTAAAGAAATTACAACAAAGCTTAAAAGAGCCTAAAATAGTTCAGGCTGTACTAAAGAACTCAGCTGGTCATACCAAATATTGACTTTTTTTAAGCTCAAGAATTCAGCACAATACTTAATATATGTAGGTACCTGCAGCTTTTTTTTTATTTTGTTTGACATTAAATATTTATAACAAAAGACAGTGATGGATGTCTAAATGTCCTTCTCAACAAAATCTGAAAATGAGAAAAGGGATAAAAATGTTAAATGCAGAATAGTAATGACAAATATGAAAACCTCTAAAATGCTTGGATGGATACAGATCATAGATATCGCTCTGTATTTATGTTCAGATGCCGCTTCTATTTGTTCAGTCCTTTAAAATAATCCAGTTAAATGAATTCCCTTTCTCCAGCAGTGACACTGTTCATTTTCCTCAAATAAACCATTACAGGGACACATTCTCAATGAAGTAATCTTCATTACCACAAAATCCACTGCACCCCACTTCAAATAAAAACCTCTAAACTGGAAATGAAAAACATCGCTGTGATTATCTTTTTGTCAAACAACCTTTCCAAAAAACAAAATAAATAACAGGCTTACTCTTAGCAGCTTCAGCTGAGTGGTGTGATATTTCAGTTTCCACTTCTCTCAACTTCAACATATAAACATTAAGGCTGGTTTGATATAAGAACAATGAGTCATCTCTTCTCTTATCTTGAGTCGCTTCAATGATGTTTCAGTATCAAGTGAAAAAAAAAAATCCAGCTTAACTTCAGGCATAGAGATGGTGCAGAGATAGCAGTCGCACATTAGTGTTAACTTATAGCTCGGCTTCAAGGAGACACTTTCAATTTCAAGTTGCAATCAGCTTACATACAAAGCTACTCACACACTGTTCAACCTTTGACCCTCATCAACACCAGCTGGCTTATTTGCCCATGTTAACTTGCAGGAAACAAAAAGGGTGAAGACGATATTTTACAAATTAACAGATCAGATCGAGCTGCAGTCAATAAATACATGCCTTGGAAAATTTCCTTATACATTTTAGAGCCGATAAGAAGATAAAGCCTATCTGATTAAAATATTTATAACATAACCATCGTCAATAATCAACTTATTATAAACCTGATGCAGCATTTATGCCATCTGCTAATTAACTATGCTTCGAATATAACTTATAAGACTAAAATATGTTCAGGTCACTTTCAAAATGTAAATATTACATCTCACTCGTTTTATCTGACCAATTCTTCACAATGAAGGCACAATGTGCACACTGACAACAGTATACTCTTTAGCAAAGGGATCAAAATGGGATTTGGCAGGTAAGGGAACCTTAAGTTCTGGTGTAGCACTGCAGTGGGGGAAGTGATTCACCTCAAAAGGACTGATCTGATTTGTTGAGTTAAATAGAGTTAGCCATATATTATATAAGCAGATGTTACACGAGCTATCATGGCTGCTGTCCAAATGCTAGATAAAGGTGGGAATTGGCAAGTAATCCTTAAGAGCACCATCAGCTTAAATTTAAATTAATGACTGCTACCCCTGACCTAACAGTGGGCATGGCACCAGTCCAACATGGGCCATTATGTCCTAATGGTGTTTCTTGCCAGGTCTGCAGCTCTTTTTGAAATTCTTCATTCCATATTTAGACTACACCCAATATTAACAAAGAATAACATAGCGTGAACGGCAAAACAGGAGGACAGAAGTAAATAGAAACAGAAGTTTTCAAAAATGTGAAATCATTTCACGCAAAACAGACAAAGTTGAATGCAGACTGTGCAAAGCAGCGCTTTCCTTCCATGAAAGCACTACTGCGGTGCACACGCATTTAAAACACCGACACTGTGGAGCTGTGATGTCAACTCTGGGTGGGTCAGCTTTAGAGAATTAGTTGGTGTGTCGCACTGATACCTTGTTTATGTTAGCTTCCCTGGCAGAAACTTCTCATGGTTGATGCTTGCTGAGTGAACACAATTTCAGTTTTGTTAGCTAATGAGTGAAATGTGATAGTAAACCATTAAACTGGAGTAGCTACACAGTCTCCTAGTTTGTTTGTTTTTTTCTTCTCACATTAATATTAGCGTTTATTCTGAATAGTAAACCCTTTTCAACAACAGGGTGATATTCACAGGTGGGCAGACTTGCACAGGTGAGGTACTGGAGCCTAGAACAGGAGGTTTGCCCACAGGAAGAGGAGATAAGAATTATTGAAATAATCATTAACTAATCAACTAATTAGAAAAACCTGGCAAACTGGTCGTCTACCATTCATTCGTTTCATGTAATCATGCACGGACTTGTAAAAACGATCGGCGAAAGGCTCAGCCTATCATCGACAGTCGATATATTCGTCCAATCGCCCAACCTTACCATTCACATAGATACAGAAATTTGTAGCAGACAGTGCTACAGTAATTATGAGACTACCACAATACATGGATACAAAGTATCCAATTGAATCTCTACATATTAATCTGTCCAGTACCGTCACACAACTTTTGAAACAAAAAATTATCGTTTTGTCATTTCACAAAATTAAAGAAGATAGTTTCAGTGACACGTTATGAACAATGTCTGCTTTAGTTAACTCTGAAAAGAATGAGGACATCACATTTTATTAAATGTCAATTCCTGAGCAGTTCTTGACTTTCAGTTCTTACCTAATCTCTCACAATCCTAGTATATTTCTTACACATTTCTCAGAGCTGTTTCTTTCTTCTGCCACTGAACTACAGCAACTGCATCAACACATCGACTGCAAGACACACTGAGTGTCGAACTGCACAGAAACAGCTTGTGCGCGTGCGTTTGGTAATGTCTGTTGAGCTGTTTGAAACGTTCCATTTGAAATTACTTTCTACTTTGAAAAAAGTAACTTTAGCTGATCCTGAAGTGCTGTGACTGCAGCTTTTTTGGCATCTGCAGCATGACAGGAATGAGACAGAAAAAAGAATGTGCATAGTGTGCATCAGGGACTGTGGGGCGGTATTACTTTCTGCATTGTTATCTTCATCGTGGCACCAGCTGCAGGGAACGCCAGCCTGCAGCACATGAAAATGAACTTGCTTGAAGTAATTATGTATTGTAATTGAAGGTGATGGAAGGCCATTCAAGCTTGTTCCAGTACACTAACCTCTGCTTCAGAAGCTTATTTTTCATCAGACTTTTTAAATATAGTGCCAAATCACAACAACGGTCATCTCGGAGGTTTTATACTGTTCAGTAAATGTCTTTCAATATGACAGAAAAGAACGCAAACAATTCCCTATGAGGATTTGGCGACACTGGGGAGACAATTAAATACGAACCTGTTACAGAGCTGTGAGTATTCACAGACCAAACACCGCACAAAGAAGCGTGATTAGGGCAACACATTGTCGACAACCCAGAAATGTCCATTCAGAGCCCCACAGAACAAGTGTAGGCGAGAACCATATAAAATGACTTCAAAGAGCTGACGGAGATACACTGGGTTGATTGGAAAGCTGCTTTGGGAGCACAAGAGGACAGGAAAAGGACTGTCTCTCATATATGTGTATGTGTGTCTGCGTGGGTGTGTTTGAGGAGTGACCAATAAGAGTGAAAAAAAAAAAAAGAAGAAGAAACAGTTGATGGACAGCTCGTCTTTTCCCACGAGTGTAACACTGCCAGTAGCAAACCTTTTGCAGTACTTCTTGCAACAAGCTTGTGATGAATCCATCTTTTGGCAAGCCTCTTATCCCAATGCCCCTGTCATTCTGTCAATTCAGTAATAAGCCTCAATACTTGTTCGCCACTGAGGTAATGAACAAAAACCCACCTCATTACCGCAGAAAGTGTAGCTATACAGGTCATTACAGATGGCACTACAAGAGAAACGAAATAATAACAATTCACTATGCAATAATAATTCACTATGGTACTCTGGGGTTTCTGCAACACTCCCAAGGTGACCTGGGCAGTTTTATTGGAAGCAACTGTGTCGAGCATTTATCCCTTATGCTTTTAACCATTATTTTGTGGACTGCTCAGGGCATTGTGCACAATCCCCTGTGTATGTGTGTGTAACTGTGGTCACACAGTGAGTGTGCGAGGGAGAACAGGAGGAGATAAGGCAGGGATGAACCTGGAAGTGTAGACCAATTACTCTGAGTAAATATTGACTACACCATCCTTTCCTCTGCACACCCACCGTCTGCATCCCATCTTTTCTCACCCTTCAGCAACCCTGTGTCTACTAAGGCCCCATTTAAACTGTTAAATCATAGAGCGTAGAGACATCAGCTGGATACTCCCCCCCCTTTTTTTAATTTTTTTTTTTTTAATTAGCATGTACATTTTTAGTTTGTGCTACTTTCACAAAGTTTCAGTGGCTCAATCTGGGTGAAATCTTCCTCTCTCTATTTGTTCAGCTCAGCTTCTGTTGCAGTTATATTGATTGCACCTCTCTTACCTCAATTATAATTTGACATGAAAATGAACTCCCAGCATAAACACAAGCTTAATTTCCCAGCGGTTCTGAATAATACTCAAGTTATTTCTCAAGTAAGCTTCCACATTGTTTCATGTTAAGTAAGTGATATGCAATATGATGGATGATTTTTTGCAAGATTATATACAAAAGGTGTAATTACTAGACGCTGGCCGATACAGGATTTTTAACTCCGATACCGAGGATTTTGTGATATTAAAGAACCGATATAGTGGATGATAAAGAGATTGCTCTAACATTTATGCATAGCTATTTATGAGCCCTTAAGGTAATATAAAAATGCAGCTTAAAATGAATCTTGTTTTATTGTTGCAGCAAGTCATGGATTACTCTTTTACACCCTGTCTGACTTGGCTCAGATCAGCTGGTTGTTGTGTTTGTGGTGTTGCCAACAGGGAAGTTTCAAAGTGCCTTTTGGAGGACAAACTATGTAATGTCAACACTCATTACATGGTTGAAGGCTCTTTCCCCCATTTCTTCTATACTTTTTAAAATGTTCATTTATTGGCTATTATAAAATTACATCAGCTTATTGTTCCGTGCATTATAGAAACTAAAATCTAAAAAAATGGTAGATCTTGTTATTAAGAGAATAATTTCTCTGAATTAAGCTGAATTTAAGTGAGCAAGGAGAAACCCGAGCAATTTAAAACTCAATCGTAAAACTGTTAACAGTTTAAAAATATCCAGGTCGTTCACAGTTTGCAGTAAACCACAAAGAAATTTGTGTTTCCACAAAGACGAGAAGATGTTGAACATGGATCCAAATGATGTAGCTTTCATCAGTTGGATTTATAAATCTGGGTTTGGAAAGTTGGGAAATGCTATTAATGTTGACTCTAGGATCTTTAGCGAATAAAAGAAACTCATTTTAAAAAATAACTACCTTTGTTTTTTTTTTAACCCAAACAGACATTTCTGGGTTGTGTCTGACCTTGAGAAATGCCACAAGTGAGAAAATAAATCAAAGTGATCCCACATGCAAAGAAGATTAAGAATTGCAAATATTGGAATCAAATTGGAGAGATCTGGGAAATATGTAACCACAAAATTTCTTAATAGGTTAGGACTTTAATATTTAGGACCACTGTTACCCATTTAAAGAAAAAAATCATATGAGTGCACATGGAAAGCTTCCAACTTTCATTCCAAGATGTTCCATGGGTATACTTCATGCATAATGATTCTGGAAATGGCAGTCATGAGACTTTTCAGAGAACTGCTTAGGGTGCCTTAGTTCTCTGAATATGCAAAGACAGGTCCAACCACCCACATCTGCCTCTGTCTTCCAGGCCTTATGAATATTTTCCAACCAAATGTCAGTATGCTGCCTCGACAATGAACAGCTAATTTGGTAATAAAAAATATATATTACTCTTGACAGTAGCTATTGAAAACGTATTAAACCTTAAAGCATACAGATGACCTCCCTTCACCTATAAGACTCTTCTGGGTGTGTGTATAGACTCTGGGTTGTACAACAGAGATATGTTACTGCAATACTCCACAAGGGTAGACAGGAAAGTACTGTGTAAAGCAGAGTAACACACAACAAGATGCAATAAGGATTAAACCAACACTATATAGGAGCATGTAGCACATAAGTTTTTCTAAAAATTCTGTTTCAAAAAAGATGAAAGGAAAGAAATGAAAGGGGGAGATCAAGATATGACTGGATGTGAGTCATATGGAGCAATTATGAAAGGAAAGAGTACAGGGGTAATAAAAAAAAAGAAGCAGGGAGGTAACCAGTAACATCATTTTCTGTCCTTGGGTTCCCAGTAATATCCACCCTAAGCAAATTCTGTTCTCTGTGCTCTGCACATAAAAGGTCAGTGATATAAATCTATAGCTGAGGTGACTATTGGCTTGGCTGTTACTTCTCTAACCCCCATCTTCCCCAGCAGCCTTAGATATCTGCCCTGCATTGATTAGCCCTGAATAAAAGGTTGAGCCTCAGATTGAAACAGCACCCGAGAATTGATTGGCCCGACTTTGTAAGCTTGAGTAGCAGTAAGAAATAGTACTATGGGAGAAACATCACAATAAAATGGTTATGGAGGAGAGTTTTTGAGCTTTCCGGACAAAAAAAAATGTCCTCAGAAATAAATCCGCATCAACCACCCCTGAACATAATCTTTTTGTCCACACTACCAACACCATGCTGCTAAAACTATCTCCAGCGAATTATGTGAAATTGTGTCTGAAGCTGTAAAGGAGCATGCCAAGTTACATTACAGACAGATAATGTCAATACAAACATGGGCAGCAAGGGCTGCTTCTGCTGGATGATAAGGGAGGAGTGAATCAATATAGCCCAGCTCGGAATGAAAACTAGCCTTTCAGGTTCAAGAAAAGAAACTTATTTTTCAATTACACACCGCTCTAAATGGGCTAACTACAAGTAGGGGGCTCTCAGACGCAGCAGGGGGTGATTTGGCTGTCTCTTTCATTGTGTGTGTGTCTGTATGTGGCAAAGGGAGACAGATCTTCCCAGAGAAAAGAAGAGATTCTCCATCCTGTTACTTTGGCTCACTGAAGCATCCAGTATAAATAAGTGCAAGTGCAAAGAACCTGGTCTGCATCAATTAAAGGCACCCTATGGACAGACAGACACACACACACACAGGAAGGGTAGCATAAGCACAGAGCAGCAGAGCAAGCAAAGCAATAATGGTGAGAGATGGAGAAAAAGAGCAACCATGCATGAAAATAGACAGCAAGCCGGAATAATATGAAACCAGCTACAATGTAGCCACAGTATCTTTAAGCTGCTGCTTTGCCTTTTTTGGTTTTGCCTCTAAGGATGAATCTACTGTGTGAATCCATTTGTTCCCGGGACGAGTCGCTGACTTCATAACCTGCTGTGTAGTTACTTTATTTGCAGTGTCAGTTGGCAACAAGGGCTAAATGAGCTATTGATAATATCACCGAATGGCAAACTGAGCAAGGACCGCGTCTGATTTAAAGTTAATGTCATTTTAATGTGAAAAGAACACATGGTGAGAAAAAGTCACAAAATGTTCACATTAAGTCATCCACGCTGTGCGCACTCAGTTACTCAGTAACTAAGGGTGATTACCTGAAGAACACAAAAGCAGACTTCAAATGCAATCAGACTTTTAAAAAGTGCTAAAATCAAAAGTTACCAAGCAGAACTCCTACAAGGCAAATAAAACCTGCCTAGCGCTGATGTACTTAAAATAACCAAGAGCCTTTCAATCTATAGATTAGTTACCCTTGAATTTAATGAATTTTTCTTGTGCTTTTAATACCTTTTTCTGTCTATAGATGATATGTACACCCACTTCACTAAGCCTTTTGATACATCGTTTAATAGAACTTATTGTGCACAGAAATATTGGGGTTATCTGACAATTAATTCCTCATTAAACACACTGCACACTCAAAGTGACAGGTGCTCAGACACTTAACTTTGAGTTCCAAAGTAATTGCAGTAAAATCATTGAGCCAATGTAATAACTCTGTTCCTGACACAGCTGCTAAAGTAAAGAAATTCATGAAAATAAATACCATAAACCACATATAATATTTAGGACAAAAAAGTTTTAAAGAAGCTGTAAGCATGTACTACTTTTTCAATAAACCAAATGCATTTGAACATACTATCAAATTACACTCATCATTAGCAGTTTATCCTGTTTATGCTGATTCTATGGTGTAGCTTGTTTACTTAATAGGCAGCGCATCTCTTTTGTTATAGCTTTTAATGTGTAGCACACTCAAGAAAAACAACTTTCTCACAGGGGAAAACTAGTCTAACAGCTTCAGAGAAACAAAAAAGGAATGTAAGAGGTCAGGACAATTATTTCTAGCTCCAGATTCTTGTGATACACATCACTGATGCACACATACATTCCTCTGTACACACATCTTAAACGGGCATCACCGGATCAAAGAACTAAATATAACTTTGTCCTTAAGTGCGCATAAAAATGGTGCAGGAGAAAGGGGTTGCTGTTTTGCTTGGCAGACTTGCATTTTCATCATGACTTACAACATATTTTTTTTATAATACTGACTCACTAAGTTCCTAAATCAGTTTTACAGCATAGAAATTCTGCAGCTGTGTGGCCAGGCGTCCAACGTGTCACCTGGTAGGAAGATTCTGCAAAAGATGCACGAGGAAGCTCAAGTTTGCCAGGAGAGCAATGCTTAGCTAAAAAGAAATGCTAGCTTTTATCCCTGCCATCCTGTTCACCAGTGGTCATTAGCCAAGTGGTTAAGCTTATGTTGAGTTTTCTGTTTTATACATGAAGTTAAACTCAGGGCAGCCAGACTAGAAACTATACTGGCCATTACCCTCTTTACAACTAGGGCTGCCACGATTAGTCGACTAGTCACGATTATGTCGACTATTAAAATCGTCGACGACTAATTTAATAGTCGACGCATCGTTTGAAGCTTTGTAAGATCACAAAGGACGCAGGAATGAGTAGTAGGATTTAAGGGTGTAATAACGGACTGAAACAGAAGATGGCAGCACTGCATGTACAAGGATGCCAGCTGCCGTTAAACCCCGAAGAAGAAGAAGCTGTGTCCCAGAATTCATAGCGCAGCCCAGCGCAGTTGTCAACAATGGCGGCAGCTAGTTAGTTTTAACTTTACTCTTATTATTCTTTCTGGGTCACAAAATAAACGTTTAACATATTTTCAGGCGAGAATGTAGCTGTGTAAACCTCAAATATCTGCTCAGTTTATCAAGACACCACATATTTTCAAAAGCTCTCCGACGTTTTCGGAGACGTCTGTTACCCACTAGCTCGTTAGCTAGGCGGGGGCAAGGCTAACTAGAGCCGTGAGAACACCGGACTCCCGGCAAATCGTTTTCAAACCCACCACTGTCTTTCGCTACTCAGGTTAAACATGATATATAAGTCACTTAGATAACTTAAAATGTTATTGTTTGGCTTTCTTTAGTATTTTATTTGTTCCTGAGTAAATCGGTTTGGCTAAGATTAAAGTTATAGTTTTTGCACAGCTAAATAAACTTCAAGCAGACAGCTGATCATCAGAAGTTTGAGACGCTGGATAATATACTCCGGTGTCCTGTTATATTTTAGAAAGCAAGGAGTTTATTAAACTTCACCGAAACAATCTGCAAATTTCATTAAAAATTAATAAACTACCATCTTGTCTTTATTTTTAGTTAGCACAAACACTTCAAGCTGTAAGCTAATGATAGTTATATAAGACCAGATGCTGCTGGTGCAATAAGCTGTACGCTGTACGTCCAATGGATGATGATCTGATTAGTCGACTAATCGCAAAAATAATCGGTGACTAGTTGACTATCAAAATAATCGTTTGTGGCAGCCCTATTTACAACGTTGTCTTATGTAAGAGCAGTCAATTCCAACAGTGCTCAGGTGCTCGAGTACCTTCGGAGAATGCTGAGCGCACAAGTTTGCCAGCACAGCTCAAGGTTAAATTTATTCGTCATGGGGTGGTGGTAGATTGGATCAATTTAAGGAACTACGCGTGACTGGTTATTTCGCTGTCTGTCCTGTCCTCCAATCAGACTGGCACTCCAGGCAGATTGGTGAGCCTATGCTTCTGCCGCGACACTCACTGCATGTACATTAGCCTTTAAGAGGGGACTTAATGCTAACAAAACAGACCAATTTAAAAACCCAAAGTAAAGTGATGCTTCTATATCTACCAGTTCCACCGGTGCCTCCAGCAGCGTCCAGTCAGTTAACACTAAAGACACAGACAACAGAAGTGAGGATGAATGCAGAAAAGATAAGATAAGATAACCTTTATTAGTCCCACACGTGGGAAATTTGTTACAAAGGAAGGATTATCAGGCTGGTTACAAAATGGAATTTCTTTGCATAGCCTACAGCTCTGAGGTTTTGTGAGGTCTCTGCTACAAGTAACAATCAAGAGTCTCTGAAAGCTTTTGTTAAAGATGGATTTTCAAGCTGGGCTAAAGCACTTGAAACACTCAGATTACACGAAAAGTCCAATCTGCAGCACACTGCTAGAATTGTTGCCGCTACTAATGCAGGTGTTAATGTTGCTGCTTCTTTGTCTGCTGGTAAACAAAACCAGATGGCTGATGCTAGAATCGCTTTGTTGGGTATTCAATCCTCTCTGCTTTCTTTTACTTCAAGGATTGGCAAGTCAAGGAAAAACAGATGCAGAGTACAAGATGACGCTATGACAGCAAGCCAAATGTGTAAAGAGGTTAAAACTCCAGCAACACTTAAAGTATGACAAAACCCTATTACTGCTTGACCAACATGTTTTGCCCTGTATATTACACAGAGAACTTTTATAGGAAAACATAGACTTTCAGTCATTTTTATTGACACAGCTGGGGAAGCAGAAACTCTGGTACCTGCAGCTTTACTACAAAGTCCAAAGGTTAGAGACATGACTAATGCTATAGCCAGATAAGTTTTAAGGAAATTGTGGATTTACTCTGTTAAGCAAAGTGAAATTTCGAACAAAACAGTCACTGCATGCAAACTGGTTTAGTAATTATTGAAAATTCTATGAAAACTCTTAAAATTAAGAAAAAAATTAATTGAAAAGGACACATGTGGTCAGATTCCTAATGTAACAATGCTACATTGAACACTAATGTGCACTATGTTATCTTTTAAAGGTTTGGTTGTCTATTCTTTCTATAAGTAAAGGGTTATAATTTTAAAAAAGACCCGTGCATGTGGAGGTAGCCTGTGTAACACAGATCCTAATTATATTAAAAGTGACAAAATGAGAATGAGACAGAGCTTTGAGGCATTCTCAGTTATCATTTCTAATCAAATCTAAAATTTGAGGGTTTTTATTGGAGGGTAAGAGAGACATAATGACTTCTCATCTGATCATCATCACTTTGTTTGTGTATTGGAGAAGTTAGTCTGAACTGCTTAACATTCTTATTCATAAGGTTTAACTTAATATACCAGTGGATATCTATATCCTTGTGACTGAAAGACAGTGCTTTAAATAAGAATAATATTAGGGCAGTCCTCAAGTGTTTGTTTCATCTTATTGCATACACTGCGATATTGATTCTCAATATTACATGTACTTTCATCAGCTTTAATCCGAAACTTTGTAAAAATTTGTTAAACTTTTATCAGATACCGACTTCTAAGTCTATGTACAACAAGAAATACTTAAGCATAACTATTCAAGAATACAATATTGGTGTGCTGATGCAACAGGAGGGTAACAATGCTAATTAACAAATATGTCAGCATTTATTACTTTGTGGTGCAGTTTGGAATTGATTTCTTCCACATTCACATGCACACATATGGTCTTAATTAAAACTTCCAATGCATTGTTTTGTCTTCTTCTCAAAGTTTTTCCATATCACTTTGTCCAAACTATAAAGTGCAACAGTACAGGTGATGAATAGATAACTGGCCTTTGTGTGTAGTGCCAAAGACTTTCTAGGAGGAACTGATGACACAGTGTTATTTACCCATTCTGTAGGTTCCTCTTCTGTGTTTGACGCACAGCACAGAGAACACAGAGTAATGGGAATGTCATTTAAATTCATGTGATCTACTCATTTTATCTCTATCGAGGATGCCGCGCATAGACACACAGCCAGAGAGATATATACATAGAACGAAGGAGGAATACTGAGCAAGAAAGTTAAACAAAAGCAGCAGGTTGCTGCTGAAGAGAGAAAAACAATGTTTAAGAATCCTCCCCCGTCACTTGTGTCTGATTTCCACATTTCACATGACATTTAAAATATTCACCAAGCAGCAGTGTCATTTCTGAGCCGCACGCACACCCATTTATCCGCATAACTAAAGACGTGAAATTTAACTACACATATTTCAACATCCTGAGGAAAGAGACTTTAATAAAAACAGGACTTTCTTATCCCACGCATCCTGCTGAAAGCAATGCTAAACAATCATAAAACAAAAACACACGCTTAGAAAAAGCTGCTAAACTTATTCTTACTCTGACATAAATTGTGTGGTTTGAGTGGCTGTGTTCTGATCGAAGTGTAATGAGACCAGCAACGTTTCACTGGTGGGTGTGACACGGCTCACCGCCGCACCTAGAGGCATCTCTACATTTGCATATTCATGGAGCTTGGAATTTTTGATGAGAAACAAGTAGTAGTAGACGTACTTCTAATTCTTTCCGTTAAATTATCGAGCATGTTTTTGTCGGGGAGAAAAACATATCGCACATAAAGCCTCTTCACTGCAGAGTATTTTGCATATATGATGCAGAGGGGCTCCTTTTTTCATCTTTAGTCTAAAAATAAGATTAAAAACAAACAAACCATCAAACAAACAAAAAAAGGCTTAACACTAGGTAACCAAGCTTGAATTTGGGTGTTAAAGGACATCTCAAAAAATTTGCACCGTCAAACCCAATCAAGAAACTCCTGAGCAACAACTCTCACAAGGGGAGAGTGATTAATTCTCAGCTGGATTTTCCACAGCACCGGTCAGCTCTCTGTGGGTGGGCAATCAGCAAATCCCCCTGTGTGCATCTGAAGAGAAGCAAACAATAGACCACAAGCTTGTCCTCTTACTCTAGGATGAGGGAAGATTAGTCACCAGTTGTTTGGAGGACTTAACATTTGCTTTTTAATGAAATAAGGATGCCAGAATTCAAGGAAACTCACAAAACAAAGGAGTATTGCTTAATACCAACCTTTAGATGTGCAAACCAACTCCTCGTTATTGATACAAGACAATAATTTAAATAATCATTGATTCAAAATTCAAAAGAGGCAATAAAAACTGAATATGTGACTTGTTGTATAAACTAATTACAACCAATCTGGTAAATAAGTGCTGCAGATTTATAGCCCGTCAGACCAGCAGGAAAACTGAAAAGCCAAATTGCATTTCTAAAGTAATGCTTTTCTATATACAAGAGTAATATGGCAATGCTACAAATCAATCATTCTCTCAAAGTGCACATATTATTTTTGCTTTTCTTCAATGAATCTATGGGCTTGTGTCATTCAATATGCCCGCATAAATGTACGTTTTCTGTAGCTTATGACATTATCACAGACATTGAGGGATAGCTGTAATTTCAGTACGCATTACTCAGAAAACCAACAGCCTCCGTTTCCTGCAGACCTCCTTGAAACTAATCCAAACACACATGCTCCACACAGAATTAAGCAGTCTTTACCCACATGGGTTTTGCCCCAAAAGATGTTGGGGCTGTTTGGGATTTGCAATGCCTCGCCAGCCTTCTGTTTGGTGCATAAAAATGTAAACAAGTATTAAAGTGAAATATGAACTTTTTGTGACCCTGCCTGTCTTCTTGCTTTGGCTGCCATTTTACTCTGTCTACAGCTTAGGCTTTACATCCCTGGCAAGACGCTGACTTCTTGGCCCGCCAGTAGTAAGTGTGCTCTAGCTTTTTCAAGCTTGAGAGGAAACAAACTCAATAACAATATAAATAAAGATATACAAATGTCTGTTAGCAACAATTTTATTTCTGGTTTCAGTACAAAATCAAGGACTTTTCCACCAGGACATGACCACCCAGTGACTAGCCGGCATCTAGAAAGGAGGGGCTTTGACAAACCCTCTTAAAAGCCTGAGCCTTGTTAAAGGGGCTGAATTATTGATAGTGCATCTGTGGGCTGAAATAGCACCGGAGTGAGTGGAGTGAGGCAGACACACAAGGAGAGAATAGACGTGGAAAATTAACAGCTTAAAGAGGCAAACTAAGGCCAGACAGAAACTGTGATTAGTTTACATGCATGTACATATTTTATGCTTACAGTAGAACTCATTGTGTGACTTTTGACGACATCTACACTACCAGTTAAATATTTGGACACGTCTTCTGATTTCATGTTTTTTTCCCCTCTTTTTTAGGTTCACCTGTAGGCTGAAGTTCAAACTGAGCATCAAAATGGGGAAGAATGGTCATTTAAATCAGACCGTAGCGTGACTGTTGGTGCCAGATTGCTAGTCTGAGTATTTCAGAACCTGCTGATCTACGGGGGATTTTCTCACTCAGGAATCTCTAGACTTCACCGTGAACAATCTGAAAAACAAAAGAAATATTCAGCTCTCTGAGTGAAAATGCCTTGTTGATGCCAGAAGTGTGAGGACAACGGGTAGATAGCAGATTATCTCAAATAACCAGACATTACAATCAAGGTACAAGATATGCAGAAGAGCACGTCTGAACACACAACATGTCAAAACCTTGAAGTGTAATTACAATTCACACGGGTTCATTAAAATTGGACAAAAAGTTGTCGGGTCATTCAGATATTCAGAACATTCAGAAGCGTAGATATAGCCTGCTTTGGTATCAACAATTCAGACTGGAGTTGGTGGCACCGTAATGGTGTAGGGAATATTTTCTTGGCACACTTAGTCCCAGTTGAGCATCGTATAAATGCCACAGGCTATCTAAGTCTTGTTGCTGACAGTGTGCCCATCTTCTGATGACTACTTCCAGCAGGATAATGTGCCATGTCACCAAGCTCAGATCATCTCAGACTGCTTTTTGAACATGACAATGAGTTCACTGTGCTCAAATGGGGCCCACAGTCATCAGATCTCAATTCAGCAGAACACCTTTGGGATGGAGGATTTGCACCATGCATCATTCAACACATTTACAGCAAATATGTGATGCAATTATGTCAATATGGGCCAAAAGTGCTTATTTGTTTTTCATGCTTTTTAAGCCTGTAAAGTCTGAACCATAAAATAATTGCTAGCAAACTATTTGTTTGGAAACTGCAAGTGCTTATTTAACTCTAACAAATTAAAAAAAATAAAATATCATTTTGAATATACGAGTTATAATTTGTATAATTTTTACTACATCTGGCATTTTTGTGCAACTTATTTTGTCTTTTTTTCTTTGAACACTTTACCCCACAATAATAGGTACATGAAAAAGTGATTGACATTGATCCATAAAAATGAAAACACAAACCCAGTTTAATTTGGAAATTGCTGTCAATTCCCCTTCAGTCATCTATTAATATATCTCTAGAATGATTTCAACACAGGTGCTATTAAGAAGTCCTATTAAGATTTTTAGACTAAAAAGTCAATAACCCGACTGGCAAAGTCTCTACATAGGAAACAATAAAGGGAACCGCTGACCAAACGGCTTTCAAACTTGCATCCACATACAGCAGCTATGACAAGATGTTTACAACAGTGTTTCATTAGTTCTGCATGATAGTTTTATACTATTAAAGCAATAAATCCAATGTCAAACAGGCCTTTTTATATTGCACTTGAATCACTGCAATGGTGACAGGCAAAATTACCCTGGCTTGGCTAAATAAAACTCCGTTAATCACACAATGGTCCCCCATCAATCTAGGATCAAAGATCTCAATGAGCCTATAATCCCAAAGCTTTGATATATTTTCGCTGTTTATGAGTCCATCTGTAGTTACATTAAAAAGGAGATCAGAACATCAGTGCATACCTATGCAAGCTCAATACTGAGCACATAAAACCCAAAAGCTGTAATGTTAGAGGTTACTTGCATGCTGGCAGTATAAGGCACTTTTAGAAAAGTTGTTTTGTTGCAGTTTTCTTTGAACTGCTTGGCTTGGCCTTCATAGAAGCAATTGTCCATCTAATCCTCTAAGAGATGACAGTGGCAATTTCAACAGTATCCCAGCCTATTAACATCACCTTGGGATTACCTTCACAGCATTTAGGAGAGAGAGGATGGAGGGAGGGAAGAATGGGGGGCAGAATGAAAAAAAAAAACAACTAGATTTAGATGTTGGAATCGAGGAAGGGCTGCTTGTCGCTCAAATGCAGACAAAAAAAAAAAAAAAAAGAAGCAGTATTGTCTGACACACAGGAAAAAAAAAATACAAAAAAGTATCACGTATTTCCAAGTAAAGCGTGCACAACTACACACAGTGGCAGCTAGGCAAATGTCTTCCTATAGGCTTGCATTTCTTCATCAAACAAACTCACAAAATCTATTCCATTAATTCTGCTTCCCTACACTGGCACAAAACTAAATGTCAACACTCCCCTGCGTCTCTTTCATCATGCAGTCAACTGTCGCAGAACACACTGGTAAACAGGACATATCCTTCATCCAGCGCTATGCTGCGAGACCCCTCGCTGAGCAAATTGGCATTTCAGCAGAGCCAGCCAGATAGTGAGAAATGATGCAGACAGTGCCACAGAGGGAAATCTGACAAAGCTGACCTTACGTTACACCTGTGAGGCTCTCTCTGTTCCTCAGCTTGCTTTTACTTGTAGACCCTGAGCTCTGAACATGAAAAGATGGAAACTTCAAACAAAAGCCCACATTGCTCACAGTTACAGAAACAAAATTTATAAGAGTTTCAAATTCCAGTCAAATTCAAATTATTATTATGTATAAATAATTTGTTTGCAAAACCTGAGGGAAAAAAGGAGCAGTTTTCTCTGCAGGTACATTTGATGACTCACATTAGCACAAATGCATGGGTTAAGGGGAAAATCACAACATCCGCTATAGATAAGGAGTATTCAGCTCCCTTTGCAGCTGTGTCTTTGGTGGGGTCAGTTTAGAACTCTATTTAAACCTACAAGCCAAAGTTGCATAATTATAACTTTACCATAAAATCACGATCTCCAAATAGTCATTTGTTGTCACAGCTATATTGATAAATATAAGAAACAGCTGCTTCGGACAAAGTTACCAACTATACATGGAAAAGCAGCCTACACTAATTAGTATGCATATATTGCTGATACCAAACAAGATGATAGCATACTAAACGTCACTGGGCGGACAAGATAAAGTCTCGGGAATGAGATGTTTGGCTAAGCAGTAACAGCACTATTTGTGAAACCCAGCTCACGCCAATAAAAGCTATTAAAAACGCAGGTAATGTGGATCTTAAAGTAAATCCAGCTCTCCTAATCATTCTTAAAGTTGCCGAGAATGATTAACAATTGAAAAAGTGCAAAGAGAATGTTCGCCTTTAAAATAAAAGTTGTGCATCACAAACTTTTGGTTGGTATTTAGAAACCAAAAGCAACTGAAAAAAGGCTTTTCATACAGCACCTTTGTGACTCTCAGACTGCGGCTGATTGTGACATTGACCAATGTCTAGGCTTGTATGGCTGGGACTGCGACTGCTGTCAGCCTCATGCGACCAGCAGCCAACCCATGAGGGAATACGCATTTTTCCCTCTAGCAGCCAGTGGCTGCCAGACGGCCATGAACCAGTCTCTAGGCCTGTGTCTGTCGAAGCCTAAGGATGCAGACACAAAACATTTGTCTGATGAATGTCATCAGTCATTGGCGCTGATGACATTGTACTCTGATACTCAAATATGAATACCAGAGGATGGCTAAAGCTAAGAATGTTTGCTCACATTATTATAATGTCATTCTAACCTACCAAAATTTATGATTTAAAAAAAAGAAAGAAAAAAAAAAGATGGATCTAACATTAGAATTCTAGAAGATTTAAACACTTTCCCATTTGTTTTCTGCAATCATTTTTGTGTGTATGTGTATAATCCATTAAGAAACAAATGTCAGATTTTCCTGTAAGCAGACTTTAAGCTTGCTGGATGCCAAATGAACCAGAAAATAAGAATTGGAGATTCAAATGTCTTAGGCAGGGGTGCTCACACTTTTTCCGCATGTGAGCTACTTATAAAATGACCAAGTCAAAATGATCTACCCACTACAAAAATCCAAAACATATACTTATTTATAAATATATTGAGGATTCTTTATATCTACAATGTATATACATGCATAACCGCAATATCCAATATTTCACAACACAATTAACTATGTAAATTTTTTGTCATTACCTGAGTTTACTCTGATGACTTGCACTGAATTGAATCAGCCTGGGATGCATAGTCCGGACAGTAGCTGCTGACGGCCAGGTTTAAGAGAAAAAACCGAGAGCTAAAAATTGGAGTTAACTCGCTGACTAGCTTGTCAGTTTTACTACACTTCGCGCCGCTGTTTGCGCATGTGCAGCGACCTAAGCGTCAGAAAAATTCTGATGTCATCTGACTGGCTTCCCTGTATCAATCAAGTGACGGGATGGATGATAGGCTGGCATCTATTTTTTTAATGCCATGCGATCTACCAATACTACCTTTGCGATCGACTGGTCGATCGCGATCGACGTATTGAGCACCCCTGGTCTTAGGTGTAAGGGCTGAGAGTATATCCATTTTCACAAAAACAATGCTTAAGCGATGGAAATTGAACTATTAATTCTTCTTAGCACACACAAGCTCATTATACACCATGGAGAAGATGTATTGTAGCAGAGGGTGAGATGAGAGAAGTGAGAAGAAAAAGTGCCTGGGGAGAAAGAGATATAAAATGATGGAAGCAAGGAGCACAACAAAAAAGCAGACTGCCTTTGTCTGTCTTCTAGTCTATGTATTAGCAAGTAATGAGCTCCTAATTGTGTAGCCAGGCCATGGAGTCACTTCAGGGCTTGAAAATGAGTGTGAATTGACTATATCTGCCAAATGTAACGGGCCAAAGAGAGTGACAGAGAAACACAAAGGCGAGAGGGAGAAAAAATAAAGGTACGTGGGATAGACGTTAGACTCAAGTGAAGGGTCAAAGAGGGGAAACCATCAGGGCAGTACAATGAAAACACTTTCCCCCCCCAATGCAGATATGATGAAGGAAATAGTACAGGTGACTCTTGACTGTAGTCCATTTCCAATGTCTGTCTTCTCTGTATAATGTTAAATCCACTCGGCCAAATGGTAGTATAAAGTGAAATGAGGACGACATTTTAAAAAGTAGAAGGTGTATGTGTAGTTCACAAAACGGCATCTGATGCCGTAACTAAAGGTCACTCCAATAAGACTTCAGTCAGTGTGCTACCTCCAAAAACGGCGACTCGCATACGAAATAATGTTCATAGAAAAACATGACTGGTGATAAGGAAGAAGGTCACTGCTCAATTCCAGGTGACCCTTTTCCCCTACCTGTTAATTACAGTAAAGGCCATGAGCGAACAGGTTAGGGATATCTCACTTTCTATTAACGCCACAGTATACTGGACAAAAACTGAAAAAGTGATATGGTTCAGATGTCTCAGCGTGCACCTAAAGAATAATAATAAAACAACAGAGTCTAATAGAACAGCATGGTTCAGCAGCCGCCGGTTGAGTAAACTGACTCACCCCGCCAATTTATTGCTTTTCTTTTTGAAACCAAATCTTCCCTTTTCTAAGCATCTCTCCTGCTCCTCTGCGGTGAGATTGCAGACCCATTGTTCTAAAAATAAAGAACAGTAATTTGATATATCCAAGAATCCTTAAATCTAAGTAAATAATTTTATATCAGGCCAACTTCTTTTTTAGGTTAGTCATGGAAAATGAGAACCATGTGAGTCTTTTAATGTCACAGCAGTTATAGCATGAAATGCTTAAGTAAATTGGCCTCACTGAGGGGACATAGTGCGATTACTGCTGCCCATGGGAACATCGCAATGTTGATGCTGAAAAGATATGCTATGCAGCCCTGCTTTCTATTGCTCTCTGATAAGCGTTTAGCCTTCCTGTGTGATAAAAAGTGGATGTGACTAAATCACTACCACGTTACTACAATTTCACCCCCCCCCCCCAACCAACCAACCCCCGCCTTGTTTTTCTGGCTGCCACTTAATTCTCCTCTGCTGGTGAGCCCACTTGCTCTGGCTTCACTTCCCCTTTGTTTTACTTAGACCTGTAATTCTCTTACATAGTGCAGAGCCCTAGTCCTCTATGTTGTCATGGCAATGCCTAAAAAGTACTCTCAGAGTACATTAGGGCAACCATTTGCTTTTCTCCATGTAACACGCCAGTGCACCTGCTGCTCAGTATCGTATGCAGAGTCACGGCATCCAGCGACGTGAAATCTCTTACAGCCTCCCCTGGGTCAATATCACCATCTACGCTGACATTCTCCCACTTTAGCCATCACTGATGGCCTTTGCTCTACATCTGTTTTCTTTAGCGGCTTGTTGACCAGGTGACTGAACGTACATCAATCTGCACCGGCGATTAGTGCCATCCACCTCATTTCTCATCATGGCTGCTACACTAACTCCATCTGTGGTAATGGAACGAGGGGTGGTGGTTGTGGGTGGAGGAGGTGGCTGATCTGACAGAGATGCACTACTCAAAGTGTTCTGCACAGCACCGGTAAAGACACCAAACAAAATCAAAACAAATGGCCTGCTGTGAAAGCGGCTCTCCTTCTCTGGGTCTGCTTTTAGATTTTTTTCTCCTTTTCCCAGTGGGTTTGTGAGCTTTCATCTGAGTTTGTGGCGAGTTAATTAGGTTCAGAACTATGTATTACTGATCAGTGGCACTGCATTATCATTGTACTTTCATACAGCGATTTTATAAAGAATGTGTTACTGTATGGTCTATGCTCGCCAGTGGGTAAAAAGATCATTCTGTTGCAGAGTGTCTTTCAAAGTGTCACCATTGTGAACATTTACGTGTGTGAGGGTGTGAAAATGCAGTCGGGGAATGTGCGACTAGCTGCAGAGGACAGTCAAGGAGGGATCTATCATAATCCATCATAATCAGCTGCTGTGCTGCTCCTTCAGGACATAAGAGCTCCTGACCCATGGCGGACACGGTGGAGATGAGAATCACATGACAGTGAAATGTGATGTTTACCAGCTTCACTGGTTTCTGTATAAGACATGTTCAACTCTGTCCAGGGCTGTGTAGACAACTCATACAGGTCAAAGCATCTCCAGTTTGATTGTTGCAGGATTGTTGATTCTTGCAGTTTTCTCTTTATTATTGTAGGGTCTTTTTCTTTACAATATAAATCACCTTGGGGAGACTGTTGTTGTGATTAGTGCCATAAAACTAAAATCGAACTGAACTGAAT
The DNA here is from genome assembly GCF_057381915.1 of Diplotaxodon limnothrissa. Classification (NCBI taxonomy): domain Eukaryota; kingdom Metazoa; phylum Chordata; class Actinopteri; order Cichliformes; family Cichlidae; genus Diplotaxodon; species Diplotaxodon limnothrissa. The sequence continues at coordinate 6,512,413 of NC_140602.1, forward strand.
TCATGAGGATGTGGTTACTGAGACACTGTCACTTAGGGAATTTAGCTGCAGAGAGATCAGATCACCAACTGATGAAGTGGTGAACATGCTATACTTTGCCAAGCAAATATAGCTTTGTCTAGCCTTGATATGCTACTTACCTTATTATATAATTCCTTAAAACTTAGAAACCTACTGCTCCTTGATAATACTTTAATACACAGTGCCGGCAAAATGTTCCCCACAGCTAAGCTGAGTCAGATCCCCACGCTATGCTGAGGTCAAGGTTTAAGATTTTTGCTTTAATTTGCCTCTGCTCTGTCTGGATATATATCTATAAGCAAAGTGCACTTTGAGGACATCAAAAGCCTTTGAGTTTGCAAGTCTCCCAAGTGCACTATGAAGTACATTAATATAAACGGTTCATTCATGTTTCTGGAAATCTCACCGATCCTTCATTAAGTATCTGGAGTCATTAGACACAGGACAGCCAGCCTGACATATCGTTCTGAGCATAGGAGAAATTAGTCACCCCAAGGCCTGCAGCTTCTCATTAGAGCAGGCTATACAGAGACAGGCTCAATTACCATCTCTGACACACTAGACCAGGGGTGGCCAACCCGCCGCTCTCGAGCCGTATGCGGCTCTTTGCCTGATACGTTCATATCAAAGTTTGTGTTTGGTACGGGGTTTTTTTTGTGTTGTTGTTTTAAAATGTGCGCGTTTGCATCGCTTGAGTTCAATACGGTATTTTCATCAAATGTGCATGTGTGTGAGATGAAAATACTGCAAAGTTTCCCAGTAGGAGCAAGTTCGCCCTTAAAATGGCAGGAAAAAATGCAAAGCAAAAAGAAAAATATGAAGATGAACACAGGACGTTTTTAACAGAGTGGGAGAGTTTTTTTTTTTTTTGTTGAACGCAATGGCAAGCCATTCTGCCTTATATGTCAGACGTCATTAGCGCATTTCAAAGCTTCAAAGCTTCAGCGCCACTTCAGCTCACTCCATGCTAACATCGACCTCGAATTTCCAAAAGGGACTGAACTTCGCAAGCACGAGTTGGCCACTTTGAAAAGTCAGGCAGAAAAGCAGATACAGTTTTTCCAAAAATTTACGAAGCGGTCAGAGACCATAACGCTCGCATCCTATCAGCTGGCTTGGAACATTGCACGGGCTAAAAAGTCATACAATGAAGGGGAGTTTGTTAAAAAATGCCTCAGTGACGTTGTTGAGATCTTGTCTCCTGAAAACGGCAAATTAAAACGCATGGTATCAGACGTCCAACTGTCCTGCCACACTGTTGAACACAGAATATCGGACATTAACACGGCTATTGAATCACAGTTGCACTCTGACCTTCAAGCATGTGAGTATTTTAGTGTCGCATTGGATGAGAGTTGTTTTATACAAGACAAGCCTCAGTTGGCAATATTTGCACGGTCTGTGTCAAACGATTGTGTGATCAAAGAAGAACTCCTGGATATTGTGCCATTAAAAGACAGAACCCGTGGCATAGATGTGAAAACCGTGATGGCTGCATTAGAAAAAGAAAATCTGCCCATAACGAAATTAACTGCAATAGCCACGGATGGAGCACCAGCCATGATGGGATCTGTGAACGGGCTTGTGGGGCTGTGCAAAGCTGACCAAACTATTCCTGACTTTTGGAATTTCCACTGCATCATCCACATGGAGCAACTCGTGTCTAAATCATTGAATTTAGATAACATCATGAAGCCTGTGATGGAAATCGTCAATTATATCCGCACATATGCGCTTAACCACATGCAATTCAAGAATCTCATCGCTGAGCTGGACCAAGGGCTTCCAGGTGACCTGCCGCTGCACTGCACTGTGAGGTGGCAGGTCAAAAGGCCAGGTACTCTCTCGCTTCTTTGAGCTTTTGAATGCCGTGAAACTGGAAGAGAAGGACAAGGACTATCCCGAGCTCTCGGACCTCAAGTGGATTATGGATCTGGCCTTTTTGGTCGACATGCTGTGTCACTTGGACAGACTGACCCTGACCCTGCAGGGTAAGTTAAAAATGCTGACCTGGTGCAAAGTGTGTTTGCGTTTGTCAACAAACTGAAGCTGTTCAAGACACATATTCAAAAGGGAGATTTAACGCATTTTCCCACTCTGCTAAAAGCCAGCGGGCAAGTCGCCAGCGCTGCCCTGAGTAAGCAAAGAGCCAGATATGCAACACTGATTGAAAACTTGCACGAAAGCTTTGTGACCCGGTTCCATGATCTACAATTGAAAAGGCCACAGATTACGTTCCTCGTCGACCCATTTAATGCAGAGACCGGCTGTTTGAAAGTCCCGCTAGTCACAGATGAAGCTGCGGCTGAGTTGGAGATGATCGATCTTTGTGAGGAGGACCAATTGAAACCTGCTTTAAGGGAAGGGACCATTGAGTTCTGGAAAAGTGTGCCAATGGAAAAATACCCCAATGTCAAACGGGCTGTGCTTAAGATACTGTCAATGTTTGGGTCAACATACGTCTGCGAGTCTGTGTTTTCTACCCTAAAACATGTGAAATCAAAGCATCGATCTGTTCTGACTGACACTCATGTGAAAGAATTGCTTCGAGTGGCAACAACGGAATACAAGCCAGGTTTGAAGAGGATTGTTCAAGGCAAGGAATGCTAGAAGTCCCACTAAACAACATGCATTGTAAAAGTAAATGCTATTGTAGATTATTATATTTTTGTTTGTGGACTCGGTTGAACTGAGAGTTTGTGTGTGTGAGACAGTGAAATGGTAAATGGTAAATGGCCTGTATTTATATAGCGCTTTTCTAGTCCCTAAGGACCCCAAAGCGCTTTACATATCCAGTCATCCACCCATTCACGCACACATTCACACACTGGTGATGGTAAGCTACATTGTAGCCACAGCCACCCTGGGGCGCACTGACAGAGGCGAGGCTGCCGGACACTGGCGCCACCAGGCCCTCTGACCACCACCAGTAGGCAACGGGTGAAGTGTCTTGCCCAAGGACACAACGACCGAGGCTGTCCAAGCTGGGGCTCGAACCGGCAACCTTCCGATTACAAGGCGAACTCCCAACTCTTGAGCCACGATCGCCCCACAGTGAACACAATGTTCATTGTTGAAAATGACTGGCCTGTGGTTTTAGTACTGGAGGAGTCCATTTCTGTCATTATCATGTTGGTGTGTGACATTTACAATAAATCTGGCTGAGCAGAGATGTGTGTATTTTGTGTGTGTGTGTGTGTGTGTGTGTGTGTGTGTGTGTGTGTGACAGAGAGAGAGGGAGGAAATGATGGGTGATGTTCATGTGTGCCCATGCGTATGATGTGGCCCTTTGCGGTAACACAGTAAAAAAAAAAAAGTGGCTCTTGGTCTCTGACTGGTTGGCCACCCCTGCACTAGACCCTAGTAAGACTAATAGTTCTGGTCTTATAATGACCTAAGATAGGTCTGAACTTCATGCTTTGCCCCCATTTCATATGATAACAACCTCCACTTTCATTCGCCCTCCCATAGATCTGTTCTGCTTTCCTTGCTTTTAAATTTGAGTAAATAAAAACTGATTCTACTTTGCATTCCTGGGGAGCAGAACTCCCTTTTGTCTTTGGCATTCATTGATGAATTAAAAAAAAAAGAATTTATTTTGTGGCCCGGTGCTGAAGGCCGCTGCCAAGCCATGGTTGACAGGGAAGCAGCATTAAGGCAATTAACATGGGCTTTGCATTTGATTTTGGCTGGCAAGACTGCCTGTAAACAGCAGGCGGGATCGGGTGATTAGTTCCTGTGAAGATGAGCGCCTCGCCTCCTCTGGTTCCTTTCCAAGAGAGGATTACCCTTTGTACATATTGCACATACACTCTACACCTTATACCTCCACAAACACAGCAGCATGCACTGGCTCACAGGAATGATAACTGGCAGAGAAGAAAGACAAATGTGGGGAATAAAGTGTGCACACCCAAAGCAAGGTGCTGACAGCTCAGGGGTTAAGCCATATTTGTGACGTGACAGAGGTGGAGTTAGTGCTCCTCTGCATACTTCAAACGTCCAGTTTCTGCATGACTTCTCTCTCCTTCTTGACCTTTTTAATCATCCATTCAACACAGAAACTAATTCTTCAGATTCAGATTCATTTCAGGAGCAGGTAATAATGAAGACATTCAATATCAATATCATGGGGTCTTGAGTCAAGGCTCTGAAATTAATTGTGACAAATAAGCAATTACTTCAGGTCGGACGAATTGAGATTGATCTTATTTGCTCATTTACGCACTCGCCTGGAGAAATAGCATCAACTGCATAATAGCTTTTATGTCTCTAGATTGGAATTTCACCTGAGAGCTTTCTAAATCAAAACGTGTGTCCGTGTGAGTGAGCACGCAGTAATAGGTGAAGAGGCTTCAATTGGCACTGTCAAGTAAATGTCAATCTGGTGCGAAAAGAACTGCGGTCAGATCGCTCCCTTGTGCTTTTCCTCGTAGATAAGAGTAGATATCAGAGTACCTGAGGTTTAGCTGTCCCTTTCTCCCACTCTGTCAGGCCTAGTCAAACACAAGTTACGGAAATATGTCACATAATGGCATTCAAAAACCTCCAAGGCGATAATATTCACTCTTAAATCTAGAATCTGGCAGATTTCTATTAGTAAGACATAGAGTGTGTAAATTTCACACTCTGTAGCACCTCAATTATAAATGTGAGGCTTGTTTCCTGAGCCAGCATTTCTCTTGTTTTAGTTTCAGCTGTGAACTCTTGACCTACTGAGCAATCCTAAATTACTGTGAGGTGTAATACAAGAAGAAAAGAGTTCCATTAACTGTCTTCATAATCCTAAAGATTAATCTAATCCTGTCAATGAATACATTAGCGGTAACGCTTTGCTTTGAAAACAGCGTTCACCTACAAAGCTATTAAGACAATTTGCATATTTATCACAAGACACTAAATGCTCATGTACTCACAGTTGGTGCACAAAAGATACCAGCAGGGGAAATAAATGTCTATGTGATTGCAATCAAAAACATCATCTAGTTGAAATGAACATTTTTCTTATGATTACATGTTTGGAAAATTGCACCTAATTGCAGCTTCCAAATCTGGTGGATGGAGCTGGGCCACTCAACAGAATGATGAAACTGCCAGGGCTGTGTAATTATTTTAAAACAATTATGTGTGAGGTTAAAGATGTACACACACAAAGGTTTAGTGCTGCATAATTTTCACCACAGGCATTTGGTAGCTAATATGTACATCTTGTAATAAAGGTGGCAAAAAAGGAAAGAGTAGAAAGGAAATGCAGGCATGGAAAACTAAATCAACAAGAGATAATTAAGTACAATTTTTTTCCATATATCTCAAGTCAAATTCACATGAACCCAGCAACATGTAACTGCGCTTACACCCCATATATTTTCACATAGTTCCACTAACAAACAAAGTATCAGCTGCCCTGATGGTATCCATTTTTCTCTGTGGGTTTTTGTTGACCTTTAAGGTAGAGTTTGTTTGGTTTGACAGTGGGATGGTGGAATTTCAGTCCAAAATAGCCTGTCAGTGTCCACACTGGCTCCCATTGTGGCCGTGAGACAAAGTACAGCAAATGACTGCTGATCACATGGGACAGCAGGGGAGCCAGCTGTCAGCATGCCAGGATCTCTTCCCTGTGTGATAGGAGGCAGAGCAACACAGGGGACACATACAGCAGGTCATTCTGCTCTCACAGGGAGCACCTTGGATGAGGATGAAAGTAGAGAAACCAAGGTGAGCGGGTGGATCGAGCCAAAGCTGTTTAAGATCCAAACAATGTAATCTCTATTCAGCTTAGGGTTCATATCCAGAGCAGTGTGCATTTCTGGTCTGAAGTAATAACACTGGAAGCTGTTCAAGGTCAAACATTTTAAAAATTCAAAAATTTCAACAAGACTCAACGTACTGACAACAACACAGTCTGATTCTGACACCTCAAACCCAGTCATGGAAAAACAAAACAAAAAAAAACTGTAGCAGACTCGACATCCATCCAACTCGATCAGCTAACAATTACAGTCCACTGTGAGTCCTGCACTGGAAGAGCAAACATAGGCAGGCTTCCTGATACTTTGACATTTAAAATCAGCAAGTGTGCAAGCTTAACTGTCCTCAGGGCTCCACAGTATAAACAGGTTATATTTATACATACATTTACTGTACATCAGGGTTGTCATTGTTATCGTACAAAACCTGATAGACATAGCTAATATGGCCAGACTGCAACTCTTTGCATTTCACAAACCTCCCTTGGAGAAGCTCAGTTTGGCAATTTACTGCTTTCTTGTTCCAGTTTATATACATTAGACAAAACGATACAGATCGATGGATAAACTCCATTTGAAATTGCATTGCAGCTTTTATTTCTGCAGTAAAATTTCTTAATTTAGATTACATACACTATGAACGTCAGACATGAGTGCTCTGCTGATCATTTCTTTCCCACCTAAGCTGTAACTGAGCACATTGTGAGTGTTTTGCTAGTTCACAAAGCGAATGAACGCTGTTCTGGAGCTCCATCAATGTCACAGTGTGAAGAGTGTCTTCACAGTAAAAGATTATTAAAAATCATAAAACAATGGGATATCAATAAAGAGGAATGAGCTGTTTGAACTAATAACGGTGACCCACGAGCGGGATTTATTAAAAACATGCAGGGTTCCTAAGTTCATCTACCTCACCTCCAGGAAAAACTAAAATATAAAAGGTGTGAAATGTGACTGTTTTATAACAGACTAGTGTCAGACTTGACAGGAATGGGAAAACCTGCTCTCCTCTTAGCTGCTACAATATGTGTGTATGTGCTATAAAAAAGTCACTAAGACACTGCAGCAGTCTTAAAAATGCTACAGAAACATTCAGTGCTTAAACAAAGTTCTGAGCACATCTCAAACTACTTTATGGCTCTGGCACTGCAGACAGCTACAATCAATGTCTAGCACAAACTATATTCAAGGTTGACCCCACCAGGAATAACTATTGGCAGTATATACTGTAAAAGTGAAAATGCCATATTCTTGGGGTGACAAAAGAAAAACTACATATTTTCATTTAAACAGCTCAAATCAGTAAATAAACAGAAACAAGTTAAGAACAATCCAAAATCAATACATAGCACTGTGCAAAAGTCTTGATCCACCCTTCATTTCTTTGCCCTTTATTCCATTTCCAAGAACAGAACAACAGACAAGATAATCACATACTGCTTCAATGCTGCTGAGGCTCTGGGGAGGCCAGTACACGACTGTTAGTGTTCCACTGTGTGGTCACCTATCGTGTACGTTTTATTGCATTGGCAGTGTGTTTGGTATCATTGTTATACAAAAAAATGAAGGCTGTTGCCAGTCAGGCAGAGCCATGACAGAGCCTCCACTTGCAGACTCTTACAACATTGTCTCTTTCCTTACATCCTACAGACATATTGATTATGTTTTGAACCAAAACTCGGATCACTCCATAAGACGTGTTTTTTTAGTCCAGTTCTCGTGTAATGTGGCATACCTCAAGCCTTTTCTCCCAGTTTCCCTTCCTTAATAATGGCTCCTTGACAGCCAACCTTCCAATGACTCGATTTCTGATGAGGCTTCAGCAAACAGATGGATCAACTAAAGGGCCAGATGAATCTCTTAGTTCCTGTTTCATGTCTTGGACTTCCCCCCCCCCCCTATTTCTTAAGGACACAACCTTCAGATACTGTTCATCTGCTGTAGATAGTTTTTAGGTATGCCACTTTTTATTCTTCCCTCCACTTATCTAGTTTCCTCAGACTTTCTAAGGCCACATTGTACACCATGCTGAGATATGCAAACTTGTGGGAATTACCTTGTCTATGCATAAATATTCTTTTTTTGCTATGCTTGGCATTTCTCAACTAAAGAAATTGGAGTGGAGCAATTTGTGTTTTGTGACAGGTTACTAGTAAAAAATGTCTAAAGATACCATTTAAAATATTCTTTGTCAGTTTTCTGTTATATGTAGGAACAACACTGGCTCAGCCTTGAATGAGTCACAGGTCAGTGTTTAGTGGCTTAACAATCTACCTGAAAACAGGTACAAGGACTAGAAAATGAGTGAAAAAGCCTGGGGGCCTTTTGCTCAAGAACACTTTTAAAAATACAAGAAAGTCTGGCTCCTTGGAGCCAAAGTATAAAGAAATGAGGGGTAGCTCAAGATTGTTGCACGGTACTGTATAATGTGCTGTTTCCTAACTTTTTCCACTATACTTTTTCTTCCTCTCCTCCAATACACATACACAAGGATTCATGAAATATTTAGCATCATGACTTCTAGATCAGAGCTGCTCGAAGAAACAGGACAGAGCACATACATTTCCCATGGAGGGAACACACATAACAGCCAAAAGGTCCAACTATGTACAAATCCCTTATTTGTAAATGTCCTGCAGTATACACGTCACTTCAGCACTAACTCTGTGATATAAGTTATCTGCAAATATTAATTATTTTGTCACATCTTCAGATTTGAAAATAATTTTTGGGATGTTTACTTCAGCAAAATATCACATATTGCATTGTTAGATGCTTTGCAATGGTATAAGCTCAGTAGTCCTTTTGGAGTTAAAAAATAGTCTAAAAGGCACTAACACCAGGCAAAATCACAAATTTCAGTTCAGTGAGTTGAATTATCTAAGGTGAAGCCCAGCTGACAGGTTGCAGTGCAACCATCTGTGCCACGCCATAAATAAGGCAAGTTTAAAGCCCTAAAAGGGTCAAAGAGATCTGTTGTTTCTATAGAGAACCAAAACCGTTTTTGTGCCAAGCCTAAGTCTATCGACAGTGACTTGCTTTTGGCACTGGCATCAACCACAGACTGTATATAAAAAGATGCACAACATCAGCCACTGGCTTTGTCCACTGTATTTTGAAGTCTCAATGTTAGTAGTGCATCTGTAGCCATGTTGGTTTTGAGGTTTTAGAGTTAGATGCAGAAATGTCTTTGTAGATTTACGGCCAAAAGTGTGTGTACATGTGCGTGGTTTAAAGTATGCGGGAGGTCTGCACATTTCTGCTGCATGTTTTTCCTCTATAAACACTAGTTTTGGGGAGGAAATAGAGACACGCTGTTCCGGTTTGTAAACACTGTTTATACATGGGCCTCCTGGTGACTGCAAAGGCCATAGGATTTAACCGACTGCATTTTGATGTTCGTCAAAACATTCAATACTTACTGCATTTTTGTATGGGTGGCACTGACGATCACAACATCTTCATCACTGGATAAAGACAATAAAAATAGCTTTGTGTTGATTAAATGTCCCTGTAACCGGACAAGTGAGCCAAAACCATTCCAGCAGAATACCCCAGGTTTTTATTTTAATTTGTCCCTATTGTGTATTAATGTTTAACTTACAAAAAAGGCATAAACCACACAATATGTGGTCACTACAGTTAATGATGCTCTGTTCCCAAGGACTGAAACATGACTCCAGTCATGTGGCTTTGTTTAACAACTCAGGGAATTAAAGCCACACTGGTCCTCCTTTAAGTCTAGGCATACTGAGCAAAAGCAACTAAGGCTGAAAGTAGGGATGGTTACCGTTAAGACAAGTAATATAAAACAGAAAAAAAACCCAAAACATTTCATTTCTACCACTGCCAATACCAACGCTGTTAGAGGAAAAGGTGGAAACAAAAAAGCAAAGCGTTTGTTGCCAACAAATCACTGAATTCCTCCCTGCTCTAGGCACTCTGAAACTGATGTTGAATTTCTGAATAACAGTTCAATTTATGCGCTGAACATTTCCATTTGAATTTATGAACACACCCACACCTAGGCAATGAGCCTGCAAATTCTATTTTCCTAATTTTTCCAGTGCTGAGAGAAGAACCAATAATAACAGCATTTACTGATACTCCTTTCAATAGTTTACCCCTGGAGCATGTTTAAAACTGGGTTTCAATACTCATGCTTTGCTGGAAGCATATCAGCTAAGTCAGCCACAGAGGAGGAAAAAAACAACACAACATCTCTTTCTCTCTTCCCTGTTTCAAAGACATGCAGTGATAAGCACAAACACGCAGAGTTTTATGGGGCCAACTGGCCTGCCTTCGTGAACAAACACTGAGGAAATACAAAGCACAATAAGCGGCAAACAATGTGATTCTGTCGTTCTGTTCAGTAAGAGAAATGACCCGAATAGTCTTTCTCTGGTTATGAATGGAAAAAAACCTACCTCCTGGCATTTATGTGTGGCCTTCTAACACAGAGTGATCACTGGAGTGCAAATTATGTTGATCAAGGAAAATGGCTATGTCAGGCTGAATATATGGTGTGGTTGTTAATGTTCAAGACCACACACCCACACACACACAGTAATTTTGCATGCTGCCATGTACTTTGGGTGAGCAAGCCAGTTCAGTGTACAGTGAATAACAGTAACCTGTAAAGCATCGAGGTTTCATTCAAAATTCCCCACTTAAGTAAGGTGTGGGCTTTGGCATCTCTTTGAACTTACTTGTGTGGTTAGCAATCTAAGGATTTAATAAAAAAGTACAAGTAAGGTTAAAGCTTAAACATACACAAAGAAGCTTAAAGCTAATCCTATGTTTTATGGTAAATAAGTGTCACAGAAACAGAGTCATCAGTTTCCAAAATTGTGTTGACTTCTCAGTGTTTTAGGATGTTTTTCCACCTTTGCCATTTAATCTGTTTTAATTGAACTACGCCTCATTTTCCTCCTTGGGGTGACTCCTTTGTGCTGATGTGAACACTGTAATCACATTTAATCAAGGACCAAAACAACCACGCCCAGACTAGTTGGACGATAGGGTCCCCTTCCAGTTCCAAACAAACTCCTGAGCAGTTTGTTAGCAATAAGAACAAATCTCAGTCCGACCCAAATAACATGTATACACTGCAAGTTTGAACTAAATGCCTTTCTGCAGTCGGGTATGTGTTGCATTGTGGGATGCGGTAGAGTACCATAGACATACAGAAAGAACAAACTATAGCAACTAGCTGTAATATGGGCTCACTAGTTCAGATCACAGCAACTTCACACTGTATTTATTTTGTTGAACCTTTTACGCAGAGTGAAACCTGAAACCAAAACCAGGCAACCAGAAAACGGCTATAAGTTTAGAAACTCACTCAGATCAGAGTAAATGAACAATAGATATGTGACCACTCTTAGTGTTGTAAGTGACTAATTTACTTGGATCAATTCTATTGGACAATAGATAAATATGCCATTAAAGGCCAAACAGGCGTTACAAAATAACCTAACCCTAAGTCCAGTCATAAGTCTGACCATTAGAATTTAGAAGATTTAGAACCTTATTTTTAATAAAATTCAACAAAGAAAAATAATCTTTATAATGTGTACACTCAAAAACTAGCTACATTGCTTTTTCAAAACCAAGCCTGCTTTGCTCCAAAATACAGGGCTGGGTTGGTTTAGGGTAACCACCTAAGATGACTTGGGCTTAAATGAGTGAGTAACTTAAGCTGTGGACTGCAGTGTTTTTGGTCTGCTACTAAAAGGAATATGTTAAAAAGAAGTAAAAAAATAACTTGACAGTTGATGAAGACTTAATGAGCAGAACATCCAAAACACTCCTAAATGAGGACTCTACAGCAGATGATGAATTACTAGAGAAACTAATAAATACAGTGAAACAGGTGACCACTTTCCTCATAAGTAGCTCCTGATTTACTAAACCAAAACTAAGCAAAAATTATTAACCATCTTTTCATTATTGATCACTTCATCAGTAGTTTGAACAGTAAGGTAAAGCGGCACGTCATACTGAGAAACTCCAAACTATCTTCAACATATCATGTCCTGTCTGCTCATTATCTATTAAATCATTACCATTATTAACATTTTATACAATCATTATCTACATTATCTTTTGTTATCATTATCATTTTATTGTCTGCATTATTGACTATCAATACCTCATTACCTCAGAGGCATTTCTTTAAGGCTTAATTATCAGGTAAATCTTCTGTAACTACTGACATATTATGCACTAATTTATAAAGTGTAATATACTCATTCTTCACAGCTCATTGGTCACAGCCGGCTGTAGCTAATGGACAAATGCTGTGCTATTGTGTGTAAAGAATATTAAATGCACTAAAATATCATTTGAGTATTTGCAGATCTTCAACATTCACAATTACAGGCATAGGGTAGGTAACAAACTATCTGAATCTGCAATGTATATAGAGAGTTTTTAATGTAAGGTTTGTATATCTGTAGTGACATTATCTGTTGCCAAAAGTTCAAAAGTCAATGTTGTCATATTTCCCCATTCCCCCAAAACAAATTAAAACTAGAAAAAGTTGCATTTCCTGCGAAAATGCAGTGTGAATGCTAGGGATGGGTATTGATAAGATTTTCACGATTCCGATTCCATTTGATTCTGTTTAACGATTAGATTCTTTATCGATTCTCTTATTGATTCTTTTTTTTTTTCCTTTTTCTTTTTTTAAAGGGGGAAAAAAATTGTACATGTAAATGCACAGTAATAGCAGGTTTTGTAATAAGGCAGATCGCACTAACATAATATGCACTGTTAGTTGATTATTTACCTGCTGAATTAACGGGAGAGGACGTGCAAACGTTACCGCTGCTGCTGGGTTGAGATTCATGAGTCCGGAGCGGAATTAAAATCACGACATTCATTTAAGGTCATCGCGTGTTTTGTGAGCAAATGCTTTTGCATATTCGTAGTGTTTCCTCCCTTAAATGAAATACCTACTTTGCAAGTATTGCAAGTTGCCCTGTTGTGTTCCGTTCTCGTAAAGTATAACCAAACTTTTGAGCGTTTGAGCCGCTTAGGTGCCGTGTTTCCTGTCAGGTAAATGACGCTCCGCAACGTGGTGACGTCATTCGGGGCGACTGGAATCGATAAGGGAATCGTTTGCAATTTTGGCAAACAATTCCAAGGAATTGAAACAGTGGGAACCGGTTCTCAACAAGAACCGGTTTTCGATACCCATCCCTAGTGAATGCCGTGTAGTGGAATCTGAAAACAGCATAAGGAGAACTATCTGCTGAAAACACTGTGTACAAGCTGAACTGTTTGCTGAAAACTGCTTTATTTGAAACACTATACTGAAGAGTGTCAAGAAAGCAGGGAGAGTGCAAGGAGGGAAGACTTGCAGCAAGTGTCGCAAGTAGAATTCGAACCTTTGCTACCAGATCTCACGGTGGCTGTTCATCCCACTGAGCCAAACCAGTTCTGGTCTCAAACAAAGATATGATGAGAGAAAAAATGTGCACTGTGCAGAAACAGCTAAATTGTGCTGAAAAGAGGTGATGAAGCTAAATGTTCAGCAAAAAAGAGATGAAGAACCTGAAAATTTTGCTGAAAAGAGCAGAAGAGGCTGGAATTTGTGCTTAAAAAAAAAAAAAAAAAAAAGAGGTGAAAAAGTTGAAAATTCTACTGAAAAGAGCAGAAGCGACTGAAAATTTTGCTGAAAAGGGGTGAAAAAGCTGAAATTTGTGTTGAAAATACTTAAAACAGTTGAACTGTTAACTGAAAAAAATGTTGCCATAAGCAGGATTCGAACCCGGCCCTCCTGCTCTGAGAACGGCTGCTCATCTCACTGAGCTAAAACATGGCTCAGCCCAGCAAGCAAAACTGGTGATCACACTGATAATGTTGTCCCATTCAGCAAAATGGGGTAAAAAAATGGCATAAAAAGCTTAATATCTGAAAAAGTATAAAGGTTATGAGCACCAAAAGATAAAGCATACATCAATGCTGTGAGGCATTCACACAAATATATTATTAATATTTATTGAGAGAGGAGAGAAAGACTACTGCTAGAAGTTGGTTATGACACAACCTTGTATTTACTTTGGACTTGACCAACATTTCCAGTATAGCACAGCACTAACCACTATCTAACGTCCTAGTATCCCACATACTGATTGTTAAATCCTATGCTGTGTTTTAGCTTTTATGCTGGTTTGGACAACAATACAACACAGTCACATAAACAGAGTCTAACTCATATTAAGCTGACATTATTACCCTGGTCAGGCTATGAGCTAATAAAACACTGAAGCACCGTTTATCTATTCAAAGCTGAGCAGACGTAAGCCATACAAAAGAAAACAAACTACCGTAATATTTCGAAAGAAAATTTCTTACATTAATCACAGATACATCCTCCTTTGCTCCTGCAGAGAAAACCAGAGTGGGCAGCTCACACTAAATCTCTGTCTGAAGCTAATATAATGTTATTTGCACTTCTGTTTCAGTGACACGAGCAAAAACATTTTTCTTCTTCACTGCAGACATTTCAGTTTTTCATGTCAAGCGAATCACAGGTGTTGCTAATCACATTAATGACGGCTCCATTATTTTCAAGAGTCCCAGGAAGTCATGACAGCGTGACAACCCACAGCACCAGGCCAATTATAATGAAGACGTGAAAGCGAATTCAGCCAATAGGAATGCAAGAACAACCGTCTTGTGAAAGAGTTACAAGTGTCATCTTTAATGACTCTGAACTGATTGCAAAATATACTGTTTATAATTAGGTTAATGAGATTTTGTGGGTAGAGGGCAACTGCAAGTACACAGAGCTGTAACTGGCCTGTAACCCTCATCAAATCCTGCTAACTTAACTTTCACAGTTAAACTCCACTTGCAGGTAACAGCGTAGGCTACAGGAAAGGAGTGGGGCACACAATGGACTAAATAGAGTAAGAGCCAAAACAAACACAGCCACCTCACCCACCTTCTTCTTTTGATTAAATACCCAACACCCCACCAGCCACAATCCACTTATTTATTCACATTGAGTGTGTGTGTGTGTGTGTGTTTCTTCTGCTGGGACAAAACAAGCATCATCATCACCACCACAAGCATCTTGGCTCTTTTTAAATTTTCCAGCCACGCCCATTTAATGCACCTGTAGCTGGGAGACCGTGAAAATCCACCTAAAACCCACACTGCTGGAAACATCAGCAATGCTGTCACTGTTACACTCCATAAAAGCCACGCATTTTTTCGTCATTAAAAAGCAATAAAAGCAAATCCAATTATCTGTGACTGATACTGTTTATTTCTGGGTCATATATTTATTCACTGTAGGTCCTCACTGAAGCATTTGAGCATCCTGTAATAACCACCGGGGAAATTATACGTCACTAATGTGAACATTAGCTCAAATCTGCATCATGTTTAAACCAAGTAAAAGAAACAAGTGGCTGTCACAAGTGTCCCATAAACTACAAGACGTCATTCTCCGGGCCCCGTGCAGCTTCCATGGCGAGGCTGGAGAACAGCTTGACTTGTCAACGGCGCCCTGTCAACAACCTCTCACTTATAACGTAGCAGGGGGAGACCACGGCGTCATCTCAAAACAACCCGGTGAACGGACACGCCACGGAGGAAGTCTCTAGCAAAAGAAATACTTTGTCTCAGAGGTGAAGGGGACATGTAGCGAATGCGAGACACTCGACATGCACGAAAAACTCTGAAACTGCTGCCAATAATCCAGATTTACTGGCGCGTACGCACACACAAAGTCCAGTTCAGTCGAGGGAAAAGAAATGTCTTATAAGTTCTTTTCAAAGACGTCGTTTCGCTAACTTTGAGGAAACTCGAGGGAGAAAGTAGTGCACCACACAGCCCGTCCTTAAGAATTTTTTATATCAGCGCCCCCTCTTCCTCTGAACTCGCACCGAAGCGTGTCCGCGCCGTGATAACTACGTTAGTTTCACCCTGGCTTTGAAAAACTTACCAACACTTCTTGAGCCTGACCCCGAACCAAGCAGAAGGTACCAGATCCACATCATACGGACGCCTTTTTGTGCACCCCCCGGCCTACTCCTGCTGTCCTGCCCCGCTGCAGGGCAACAACTGAGGGCAAGAAAAGGGAGAAAAAAAACTTCTCCTTTGCTTCGCTACTCTTGCCTGTTTATGCTCTTAAAGTCTGGCTCTTTGACGTCTTCCGGAAATCTAAGAGCGCATTCGGCGAGGAAGAAGTGCTTTCGTTGGGACGGCCGTAAACTATGGAGTCCAGTTTGGGGAGGAGGGGTGGGGTAGGCATGAAAGCTGGAGGTGGCGGTAGGCAGGCTGAGTGTAGTCGGTCGTTCGTGTGTTGGTGCTCAGAGAGAGGCGGAGTCGGAGTCAGAGAGCCGGGAGAGCAGAGGCCGGCCAGTCCGGGACACTGGTTCCCTAACGGTGCCGTATGCGCAAAAGCGGGACCGTAACTCCAGCAATAACAGACTTAACTAACTTTGAATCTGTTCAGAAAAAGTGAGCGAAAGAAGTAACTGAAGGCAAATAAAAAATATATATATATATATTAAAGAATCCAAAAAAAGGTTAAAAACAATCCCTAAGTGAGAAGGACCTGAGGATAAAATGACCATATTGGTCTTTGTTAAAGTAAAAGGTAACAACACCAGCTGTACCTATCAGGCAAATATATAGCTACCTGATTTCAGTAGGAATGAATATATTCTGAAACTCTAAAAAAAATACATATGGTAGCAGATGGCACGGAGGAGGGGGAGCTATTTGGAGCAATCTTATAACAGATGGTTAGCCCTGATGAAAGTTAAAATAGGGAAAACACTTGTAGAAAATCAAAGTATGGATGAATTTGTGGTGTTGGCACAAAAACTGAGAAATGCACACAGAAGGAGATTAGTTCTCTCCTGCATTTCTGGTGTTCCATCTCAGCTCTAGCAACTTCCACACAAGCAGAAATGTAAAATTTAACAATCCACACAGAGCACCAGAGCATCCAGGCACAAAGCGTAGGCTATATACAGAGAGACAGGGAAGAAAGTAAGAAGGAAAGTAATCCTAGTGCTATATTTTGGTGTTTGCATGCCAGTGTAAGTTGGATTCAATTAGAAAGAGACAGGGAGAGGGATAGAAGGACAGGAGGCTTCACCTATCAAACCTCTTTTTATCATAGAACTGCAGCTGTGCACACAGGCAACCTCGCTTCAAACGAACCCTTTATTTCGATAGCAGGCGAACCTGGAGGCATAAGACTTGGATGAGGCCCAAAACCAGACTCCTCCAGCTCACTTTGTATTCATCCAAACACTGCCTTATCAAGCCAGAGCTTCATGCAGACTCAAACCCGTGGGAAGGGTCCTGGCATGTCAGTCGGATCTGTTGAAACTTTGTCAAAGATTCCAGCTTGATAGCTTCTGCAGGGTCCTGTTGTCCTCATGTCCCCCTATTGCTGCCTTTCAGGCCCTTTGCATTTCATTCCAAGTCCTGGTGCTTCATGGGTGTACATGAGGAGCCACAAAGTTTACTGTTGGCAAGCATGAATATTTTAAAGATCCCCGCAGTTAACAAAGACAGACACAAGTCTCCTCAGCAGAAATCCAGACTACAATCAACACTAATAAACTAAATGCTTGTTGACGAGAAAGAAGATTTGTCAGTCAATGTTAAATGGATTTTTATTCCGCTCCCCTGGAGATATCATTAATGTTAATGCTGAGCTGTCTCACAAATTATACAGCCTGATCCATGAACCAGAACGGCATAATCTGTTTTGGGGGGCTTTGCCCGAGAGAGCTGCAAGCTAAAAGCAAAAATGTGCTCAAATGCATTAGTGATTGACACACAGTATTTCAGTAATGCTCATCAATTAGTATAGGCTATCTATAAACAGCTCAGACCTAATTAGCCAGTGGCCAACAAATGGACTCGTTAGGGGACATTAAACTCTAATATGAAGGTTGTTATTGACTTAATCATAGGAGAAACCCAATTAGTGGCCGAATTTGGAAAATGACTCTGAGGTAGTAAGTAGCAACCTGGGATGACTTTGCCTGTGGGCGAGTGGTGGCACTGAGAGAAAGATTCATCCGCAGAAGCAGGGAGGGGTAAGAAAATGTATAATGGGAAGTGCGCAAAGAGCATGTGTGTGTACGTGTGGGGAGAGAAAACAACACTTACAGAGCAGTGCGAAAAGACAGCGAGCAAGTATGCCGGCGGCAAGACAAGTATCAGGAGGAGGGTGAAAAAAGTGAGATGGAGAAGGTGAAAAAGAAAGTGTGGGAATAATGTATGCTGTGATAGAAGGAGTGAAGTGAGAGAGGAAAATATACCTGACCAAAATTCCCCTCGACTCCTCAGGTGTTGCCTCATATAACAGAGACTTACGTGCAAGCTGTGGTGTACTACTGAAGGTAAATATAGTGTAACTCTGCCAACAAGAATAGCTGAGTCCGCTGCCACGGAGGGCGCTGCTAATAAATCATTTTATCTAATGAGAACGTGAGCTGAGGATGAGCGAGCACAAATATAGCTCTTGAGAGCTTCAGGGTGACACGTCCTTGTCGTGTCAGGCTGCCATCAAGGTAGCTGCGAAATGCCAAGGCCCCTGAAGGACTGGCAACGGCAGGTTCACTCTCTAGTGTGAATCTCTTGACATTCGTGTTATTTTTAATAACCAGTATAGTGGTGGGAGCGATGTCTGTGAGTGTATGAGTCAAAAAGAAATAGAGAGAAAGAGAAACACAAGAGTGAGGACACATCGTGCATCAGTGCAGCAATGATTTCAACAGAAGTTTCTATTGAGCCATTCAGAAGTTTATTTTAGTGACTACCCTGCACACCCATACATGCACGTTTGGGTGTGTGAAGCATGAACATAGTTATGCACTGTGGGATACCACACCCAGCCTCCTTCATGCATTTCCAAATGCATTAATTGGGTTAATTAGCCATTGATCACATAATTACTCAATTATGTGATCAATGCTGTGTTTCTTTGACATTTGTTAGCAAAGCTGATTGTCTTGCCTGCTGCAGGGACCTCAGATAGGCACCAGCAATTGAATCACAGGGAGATGTGCAGACTAGCTTCTGTGTGTGTGCATGTGCGCACACATATCAATCTATATAGGTCTCAGGCTGAGAGTCAAATTAGGAACAGATATTGATTTGGGATTTCAGAGACAAGGGGAAATAACAATTTAAGACAGAAATGCCTGAAGCACCAACCATTATGTTCTTAATTAATCTAGATTTTAAAACAACATGTACAAACTGGAATGAGTTACATTATGAAGTGTAAAATCAAGATGATGGAAGAATGTGACAAATAGAGAACAGTGTTATTATAATGCAGCAAGAGTAAGTCTATTGATCTATTGTAAGTCTAAGTTTATTAATCTTGTTATGGCAAATTGTAAAAACAATGTAAATACAAATACTATACTATAGTCGGATAAACAATAATGTATTCAATAAATATAATGTTTTAGCAGCACTTTAGCATCCACTAGAAAACAGGACTCTATTGTAGTCTAATTTTGTTCACATTATAACTTAATGCAAAAGAAGCTCAGTGTGCTTCCAAGGCCACAGCAGTCCATTATCGCTTCTGGTCTCCAAACAACAGGCAGAGGCATTTCTAAATAACAGCCTTAAACAAGGTCAAACTGAGCTGAGTGATGGCCAATCTTCTCTCGCTTATACATAATTACATTGAGTTAACTTTGAATAGTCATCAAGATTTCTTCCTTCGGATTCTGCCCTTGATTTTAGGAAGAAAAAAAAAATTCAATCTCAGCTAATGCTCGTACAACCTTATATGTCACTCTAAATGATGAAATTATTGTCAATCGAGTTTAAACAACAGTTGATTAGAGAGAAAAGATACACCAGGGGCAGCTTGTCAGAATGAGACTGTCGTCCGCTCTGAACTAAAAGGATTTAGAGTACAGTTGAAGATTTTGGGAATATTGTTAGATTTTAGTATTAGTTCTTAAGCTAAACATTAAGTTACCTAATGATAATGTTACATGTACAATTGGGGGATAATGAAAGCATAAATATCTGAATCAAATCCAAAATAAACACAAAAGCAAGACACTGAGGACTAAACCCTTCAGTTTGTTCTGCGTTGCTAGTCGGGAGCTTCTCTGCGCACAGGTTTATCTGGTACACGGTGAAAGTACATGACAAGCTGCCTCTTGAGTATCTTTTCTTTCTAATCAGTCATCATGTAAACGTCATTTGGTACATGTTGTGGAATTTTACTGGATAGCTGAAAACCTTGGCATACCAACTGAAAATTGAGGACAACATTAAAGTCATTTGATTTATCTTCCACAGGAATAATACAACATATATTTAATTGCTGAGCCATTCAATACTTAGATTGTTAACATCAAGGTGGTGCTCAGTCAGTATTTGCAAAAGATATTTCAGTCTTGAGCTAAGGGGTGGGATCAGCTGCTGGTATAAATGATGCAAGTGTGTTGGTGAAACCAGTTAATGTTGGTTTTTATTACCATTAAAAAAAAGTCCTGGCTGAAACTAATTCACTGCAGGTGGAATAACAGTCATATTTTGACAACAGTGGTCCTAAAAGAACTTTAAGTATCCAAGGTAGCATTAAAATGGGTTTCAGAATAAGCTGAATTGAAAAACTGAACCCTTTCCATTTTGCTTCACTGCCCACTGCTCAGAGCAACACGTGACTAACAGCACACACAAAATCTAATAAAATATTTAAGAGAAGGAATAGGAATATCACAGAGAGTGAGCCAGCGAGTCGAAGAAAATGGGACAAGGACAGACGAGAGCATCGGGGCCACCGGGGTCATGTGATAGAGATAGGCTGGGATGAGAAGAAGCGGCAGTGCTCCCAGCAGACTTGGCCTGTTTTATAGCATTCTGGTTTGGCCCACTGCTCACACCCGCAGGCCGCCTTCATTTATTGGACCACCAACTGTCACAGGTGGGGGGGTTATGGGTGAAAGTAGGCCTTTCATTCCCTGCCTCCTCGCCATGCCATGACCCTAATCTATGCTATTTTTTAATCAAAATGCTCCATATATTTGTGTTAGATAAACCACCCAGATTAGCATCAGGAGAGTAACCTTGACAGCATTAAAGTAACAATGTCTGTCGAAGACAACGAGTACGTGCTTGGTGGTGAGCAATTAAAGTGTGAGTTAGAATAGGAGGAGCAGCAGAAAGCAGCTGGGTAAATAGTGAAAGTTATAGGAAACATGGAAAAAAAAAGAGTTGGTTCACACTTGAGATTCAGCAGTAAAGTGCATAAATATAGGTGTCTGTAAAATGGTTTAGGAGGAAAGGGAGCATTAAATATCTTAACTAAACTGAAAGTTATGGGCACTCAGAGAGGACTCATCAAGAGCATGACAGACTGGAATGGATTCAAGAGACTAAACACAGGGTTGGGCGGCGAGCAGTGTAACGGCATTGTAACTGCCTAAGGTTGTAAAAAAGCCTTGGCTTGAACGCAGTGGTTTATGTCTTGGTGCAGTTAAAGCATGCAGATTGACCATGACAAGGGGGGAAGTTGGGTTTGGAAGGCTAACAGTCAGCACAGTGAGGGGTTGTCAGTCAGGCAAGACCAGTAAGATCTGCAGGACTCGGGGATAGCAAGGAACACCATGACAGGGTTATTGCTCAGCCATCCCTGCTCTTGGCTATGACCGGAGCAGCGAGGAGAGACGAGGGAAAGGGGAAAAATAGGAAACAGAGTGAGGGCGTTAGGGGAGCTTGCTGGGAACTGGGCCTTTGATCACTGGGTGAAGAATTGCCAGCTCAATGCCCACTGCTGCTGGGTCCCAACCCTAAAGCACTATGGGAAATGTTCATATTCAAATATCAGCTTCTTTTCTTCCACCACATGCCTAATTCAGTTTTTGGCAGCCAAGTAGACTGAAATACATGCACAATGCCTACACACTGAAAGACACACAAATAAATTGCTTTGTTCTGATGAGTTGCCCTGGGCAAACTCTCATTAGAGTCATTGCTGTGAAGCTTAGGGCCGTGACACGAGGCAACACAGTGTGGAGGCATGCCTCAAACACAAGCACACACATCTGTGTGTCAGCCACTGTCACACTCTGGAAAACAGGTGGCAGAAGGCTTATATGAAATATTGGACATATTCTGATAGCATCGAACAGGGTCTGTTTATGTTTTCCACTGATTCACAACGATGCAGCCACTCAAGCAGAAACGTTGTGTAGGAGTCTTCATATGGCCATAAAATACACCGGAATATAAAATATTCTGAGCTGCTTAGCAAATTTTTGTTTTGTATTTCGCTGCCCTGTCGAGCATGCCCGAGGCTTACCCTACTGGCTGGTACAGAGGTGTGCGTGCATGTGTGTGTGTGGGCCAATGGGGGTTTCCCACCTGCTGTTAGGAGGGATAAAAAGTGAGTGTGGAATGAGCATAGCTTTGATCGTTTCTAATCCTCAAAGGAGGTGGAGGGCAACCTCAGCGTGTTGCCAGGGGAAGGCCAAAATAGCATTTTTGAAGAAGGAGGAGTTCTGTGTTGCATGTTTATGTAGGGTGGATATCGTAGCTTAACTGCACACACTTGAAATTATTATTTACAAGCTTAAATTGTTTATGTTTGTGTGTTTTTTTTCCTTGTGGAGAATGAGTCATCCTCACTTGATAGGGATAGGAACTTTCCATTGCTCGACCCGGTCATAGTCCCCATGACTCCAGTAGGCGCAGCAACTTTAAAAGCTACACCTCCTGCGAGGCGCAGGTGTATCAAGTTTTCTAGTAGCTTTAGTTTCCCGGTGTGTGCCAGCCACTTGTCTACCTGTCAAGTCTTCGGATAGTGATGAACACGTCCACACTACAAGTGTCGCTCGAGCTTTAACCTCTTAAGTCTTTGGATCCTTGCCACGCAAGAAACTTCCCTCCCCGATTTCTCTCCAGAGGACTCTATCTCATCAGCCACAGACCTTTTACCAAGCCCTCTGCCTTTCTGAGAATCATCTTTACATATTCTTGCGTTTTGTAAATAAACCCCTTGAACTTCCCTTCAGCCTCCTGCTTTCATCATTTTTAGTGCGACTGTTCTGGCAGTAAATCTAAACAGACCCCACAAATCTGTAAATGTCATCTGGGTGCAAGAAGCACTGCCTTCTGTCTTTGTTTCCCTGTGGATAATTTAATTGAGAAAGTCTCATTAAAAAATAAACCCACTGCCGATGGTGCCTGGGCTGAGGCGCATGCTGAGTCTGACCTTTTGTCATAAGAACAATTAACTTCAGTGGGTGCTCATTAAATAAGACGGACATTTTATTATCATTACCTTAATGGCGACTCATACATCAAGATTAAAGTCGAACCCTGTTCACCGAGCTGTCCCGTGAGGTTGACACCGGGTTAAATGAGCACTGTGAAAGGCAAGGATAGAGCATGGCTTCAGAACAGTTTTATTGTATCTACTCATTATTCCACTCAGACATACACAAAGGATTCTGTATACTGTGGGAGTATGACTCAAGTGAAGTGTGGATAAACAGATACTGGCTCTCAAAACAAGCTGGTTATTCATGTTCCCCTCGATGATTAGGTAGGGGGCTTTTAGTGTGAATTTGCATGCGCATTGTTGTCATCTTCTTGCCCATTATTTACCATGCAAGCCCCGCACTGTATAATGGCGAAAGAGATGCCACGTTTGAAGTGATTACATGCAGGTTTAGAGATGGACCTTTTGTAGTCGCAGCTTCCTTCCATGCACACGTACACGACAGATGAAGCAGAAAACACAGATGGAGGGAGAGAGCTGTTTTTGTTGTGTAACTGTATGAAAGCATACAAAGCACAATCAAAGGTGCGCTTGGTATTCCACCCACAGGTAGGGATCACAAGGCCACTCTAAAACAGTCCAAAGCTACCTTGGGACAGCTCCAGCTCCTCACTTCACAAACCAGTATACAGCGAGACCCTGCAGGGCACTCGGAGGGGTGGTTAAAATTGAAACACATTCATCTCAATCCCCTGCCTGCTAGCACTAATGGATGTTAGCCTGTTTTGGAGAGACAATGAAATCGAAGAAAGACAGGATTTCAGGCTCCTGTGGACATGACTGAAAAACACATTTAATCCCTCTGTGCTACAAGCCTGTATGATGCACGATTTGAATTGAACAACTGCATCTTCTTAGCTTTGAAAACAAATCTTTTCTTTCTTGCCGTTGTTTCAGTAACCCTGATGTGTCAGTTGAGTGCAGTCAGTTTGGAGGATAACGTTACTTTTCATTCTGCTCCGTCTCCGCATTGTCTGCTCTTTCTGATGAGGCCCGTGTCCCATTTCCCCTACTGCAGATAAAAGAGGCATCAGTAATGCTAAAGGATGATTAAATAGGCGCTCCTCGGCTACCCACCGAAACACGTCATTGTGTTCCTTATTTGCTGGAAAGGTATAAAAACATCCCACAGCATTTGTAGTTTTGCTTTGTGCTCTCCATGCACATCACAAGACGTCTTCTATCTGCTTCGCATAGGTGTAGAATGTGCCACACGCCTTCTTTGCTGTTTTAGTTTCTCTACTTTCTATGCATTTCAAAATGCACCTCTGCAATATGGGTAGAGAGGTTTCTGTCTACCTGTATTGTTGTACCATCTTTTCCTGCAGAAGAATATCACCCCTTGAAATCTCAAACGGAAGTATCTGTTCTGCCAATTTGCTGCTCCGGTATAGAAATCCATTAAAGATCCCAGAGGTCTCCAGGTATCTTCTTTTTCTTCTGATTTCCCCTCTTCTGGCTCGTGCTTATATTTACTATCTAACCACCATGAAATACTATATGCCATTGTAGTGTATCAGCTGTAGTCTCTTAGCAGCAGTTTGGATGATAGCACTACTTTTCATAAAAGAGTGTGAGCAAAGACTGGATTTTCGTGCGGCGTTCCCGACGCTGCACATACTCTGGAAAGTTGAGTATTTTTCTGTAATGTTGCTACCTTGGAGTACAAGTGTAACTGTGCCGTGGAGTGACACATGGATCAACAGAAAAGTGTGTCTAATTCTATACAAGTTTTACTTGAGAGGAGGAAATATCTCTTGTTGAGAGGGAGACGGGGTTTTTCTTCAGAATACATAAAGCGTTCATGTTTAGTTAATGTCTTATCATTGCCGCATCCAATTAGGATGTGTTTTTTAAGCTGCTTGTCATCTCGATTAAGCAGTCACCATGGGGAGTCTTCTGAAGAAACACTTTGCGTGGGTGGGAAGTACAAGGACAGACATAAATACAACATGTCAGTAAAGAACCAAACGGATAAAATTATGTTGACTGTGCAAATTCTTAGAGATACTCACATTCCCTGTGTGTATACTTTCTGCAATTTTTTCTGTCATTTGTCTAAACTGTGAGTTAATCTCAATCACTGCCCCTCCCAAAACACATTTAATCCTGAGTGAATACTATAGTGTACATCATGTTGGAAAATATACTTTTAGATCAGTGATTAAATGTGTTTTACATCTAGATATAAAACATCAGAGAAGTATGACACTGTACTGTTTGTTCTTTTGCACAACTGCTAAGCTGTCTCTTGTAAATCCTGTTTGAATGAATGCCGAAAATGAGCACACTCTGATTTCACAACGTAAGCTCTATCTGTGTAAATCACAGCCATGTTTGCCTGGAAATTCCTCACACTAGCATGAAAGGTCAAAGGAGCTGATTTGTGCACAGATAACCACGAGAATTCCTGCGATCATCAGAAATCAGAAATCAGAAATCAGAATACTTTATTCATCCCAAGGGAAATTAGGGGTTACAGCAGGCAGCACGCTATCAATCAAAATTTATTTATATAGCACATTTTTAAGACCGAAGTACACCAAAGTGCTTTCCATTAAAATCGCAGTACAAATAAAATCACAATAAAATATAAATTACAAATATATAAAATAAGATAATTACATAATCTAAATACAGAGCCAGATGTAAATTACCCTAATTCGCCTAAAATGCCAGATCAAACAAATACGTTTTTAAACGTGATTTAAAAGACTGAATGGAATCTGACGCGCGAATATGAAGAGGGAGAGTATTCCATAGCCTGGGTGCAGCAACGGCAAAGGCACGGTCTCCTCTGGTCTTCAGCCGAGACCTAGGTTGCACCAAGAGCAGTTGGCCCGATGATCTTAGTGCTCTCTGAGGGCTGTACAGACAGAGGAGATCAGCTAAGTAGTCAGGTGCCATATTGTTCAAAATTTTATAAGTAAACAATAGAATTTTAAAATCAATTCGATATTTGATAGGAAGCCAGTGTAAATTTTTCAGAACAGGGGTGATAGAGTCAAACTTTCTAGTGCCGGTCAAGAGACGTGCTGCGGCATTCTGGACCAGCTGCAGACGCTGCAGAAGAGAAGATTGTAGACCCAAGTAGAGTGAGTTACAATAGTCCAGTCTTGACATAATGAAAGCATGAATGAGTTTCTCCATATCTTTGTGTGGTATGTAGGGTTTAGCCTTAGAGATTAGGCGTAGTTGATGAAAGCTAGTTTTTACCACAGTAGAGACCTGTTTGTCAAGTTTGGTGATATAACGCCCTGAAGTGCATGTTCGAGGCCAACTGATCTCACAGGATACCAAAAAGCAGGAGCAGTAGAAAAGCTTGACACACGGTGGCTGACTCCAAGCAGGTTTTTCTGAAGAAATGAAAGACCATTACGAGTTGCATACCGGGCAGGAGCTTGGTGGATGGAAAAGTATGTAAATTTCAATGTACTATTCCACTCCAGAGCACAGCAGACTTTAAACCCAACAGCAGACTGTGAAATAGAGCAGATTGCTTCGTTCCTACCTGAAAATGGTTAGGATACTGAGTGATATGCTTGAACTTTGCTTTTACATTTTTCATTTCTGAGACACATGCTGGGCTTACATGATAAAAACACAATAGATTTATTACACTACAGCTTCCAAATATTCATTTTTTTAATGACATTGTTTAAAACCACTTTTAAAACTGCCAAAAAGAAAATGATTATTCTTGGCACCAGTTCATGCAACCTGTATGCCAAACTCAAGCAAAAGCCCATCATGTTATACTTCATTAATCACTATGATGAAATTTGTCTTCTGTGCTTTACTTTATCCACTGACCCAGCTGCTGTTTTTAATGGCACAGAACAGTTTTGCTGCTGAGTAATATAAGTCCAGGCAGACAGAAAGGCTTTCACATCTATTGATTCTCATTATTTAAAATTGTACAAATTGTTCAAGCATCAAGAGTTTTTTTTTTTTTTTTTTTTAAATTTTGTTGCAGATGGGTAATATTGTGGCCCAACTTGACAGCAACCCCAAAACCAAAATGAGGCCATCAGCTTCTATTTCAGTACATTTCAGGAATCTATAAATATTTTACAGCACCAAGCTCCCTTTTCTTGAAAAAAAAAATCATACTGCTTTCTTTAGATTAATTCATGAATAAATAGCCGACAGATTTGACATTATTCCCTCTGAATAGTCCTTTTTAGTTATTTAGGACACGATTTAGGCAGAATCATGAGTTTTTTTTCTCTTTTCTATGAACACTTGATAAATGGAGGCCACCAACACTAGCTAACAATCTGGCGAGGAAGCTATTTGTGCCAACAGGATGCATTTAATTCTGCCGCTCTCGTGCATGTGGCTCTACACATTATGCAAAGCGGTGGCATTTGATCTCAGTGTTTTAGAGGGAAGAGAAACAAATAAATTGAATGAGTAACACATTGCCACTACCGTAATCTAAAGGCCAACATGAAAGCTTTTCAAGCCTTTCTTTGGTCCAGCATGCAAAAAGAGTGTTTTTTTTGTTATTTTGTTCATGTTCAGTTTACTGGAGTATTGTACATTCTTACTTAAACCCTTACATTGGAAAATATTGTTTAATGTAACTATGTTATCATAACATAGTTACTAGTTATTAGACCAGGGATTTCAAACTCATTTTGAATAGTGGGCCACATACAGCCCACTTTGATCTTAAGTGGGCCGAACTACCCTCCAGGGTCAAATTGTAAGAAATAAATATGTAAAATTACAGAAAAAGTTATGTTAGCTCATTGCATATACTTTCCTGTAATTATGAAATGCGAAAATGCTGTTAACTGACAGAATTTGTCCTTTTTTTTGTGAAATTACTGTAAATAAAAAAAAAAAAGCATTTCTACAGCATATAGTAAAAAAACAAGCACTTTCTGTGATTTATTTGTTCTATTTCTTATTTACTTGTAGCTAATGGCAATGGGGGAGGTTGTAATAAATCACAGACGCTGTAAAAGTTATGAAAAAAAACCAAATCCAAATATTTATGCAATCCTTCCACATTTTGTAAAGTTGTGCAGTGAGCCAGATTGGAGTCTCTGGCAGGCAAATTATGGCCCCCGGGCCTTATGTTTGACCCCTGTGAGATCTTAAGTTAGAAGCATTATTTAAACTTTATTTAGGCCATCTCTCAGCAATGCAATTAAAATTAATGAGGAAATAAAAACAACATTAAACGAGCGACTTAGCCAAATCAGAGCGCATTTACATTCCTATTTAGAAATTCTGTAGCCAGGATCACATGTGACCCAGCTGCTGCGTGACCTTTTTAAATTCCCTGACAGTCATCGGTTGGCTGACATTCAAACAACCAGTCACAGCAGAACAGAAAAATGTTCAGGCTGATCCAGTCTTGCATTAACTAAATGAAAACGTATCACATGGTGAAAATGCCTTCCTTTTTTTGGGTTGTTTTGTACCCGGAGCAGCTGGAAAATGGACAACAAGCGCCCAGCCCAGTAAAACAGGAACAATCCGAATCCATTTTATTACTCTGGCCATTAAAAAAGGGAAAAGGCTTACCTGATTTAATGATTCTCAACAAAGTTCTCCTTTTGAACGTCTTCTGCACCACTTCCAGGGATGCTGCTCTTCTTCAGATCACACCTTGTTGCATGCAGCCAAATGTGGTGAGTCACAATTCTCTGCAAGTGCCCAACGAACCCCGGAATTGTGATTTGTGGCTGCATTTGCGGCTCAGAGGCCCAAAAATAGACATCCTTGCTTTATGTGAATCACAAAAACGTATACATACTTGATAAGCAACTAACATTCCTCAGTTAAAGCAAAACAGGTGCTGTCGAACGAATTAATTAATTGCAGAAAAGCTTCATTTTGTATGTAATTATAATAGAATGGAATAAAATAGCTCGAAACCTGAGACTGCAGTTTAGGGAAGGACTCAATGAGGAGTGGAGGTGGCTCCCAGGCCAGGCAGTTTCCTATGTACTAATAAGAGAGGAGAAAACTGAACAAAAGGGTTGGAAAGAGTACAAAAATTTGAATAAACAGTCCATAGTGGAGTGAGGCATATATAGTTTAGAACCAGAAAGGGTGTGTGTGAGGTGTAGTTCCACTCCTGAAATTCAGATAAATGATCTCCAGTTAAGCATATTTCAATATAAAGATGATTAGCTCTTGTACTTTGTCATTAAATAAAGCTTAGAGAATTCAAAGTGGCATTTCATGATCGGAATATAACAATCCCAAAACCACAGTAGAGGTCTAATGGACTCAAATTCTTGTATTGTCTTATACATACAGTAACTTCTGTTTGATAAAAAATGGTCAGATTTGATCTACAAAGTCTAATGTAATTAATTTCCAGTAATATAAGATTTGAACATTATTTCCCCTCTACTGCTGGGATATTAAAGGGTGCTGATGACTTTAAATCATTGATCAGTTTTTGCGAACCATCTGTTGACGCGTTAGCGCATCACTTCAGCTGCTCCAGCATACTCCATTCTGTATCGTCCAACAAACCCACAGGAGGACAGCGGTTCAGGTTTTATGGTAGACACTGTCCCTGATAAAACTGCTAACACCATCCATCTCATCAAACATGGAGGCGTGTATCTAATCTCCTAGCCTCAAGGCAGACCTGGAGGCCAGATGGCCGCACCCTTCCTTCCCCTCAGGCCAGGCTGGAGCAATTACTACTGCTGCTTCACACACAGACCTGTGTCACCAACGCAATTAACAAGCTCCGGAGGAGTCTGGGCAACCAGAGAGGGACAGACTGTGTACACAGCATGAATGATGAGAGGAACGAGAAAGGACGCATCAGGTTTGGTTGCCAGGTTTTAGTGAACATTTAATATGGGTTAGACTAGACTTGTAGCTGCTGCAAAGGTTTTTGTAATTTCTAGAAGTCTTGCATATGTAGATATGCTTGTTCTATGTTTTCATATTACAGCGTGTATACAGGGAGTGCAGAATTATTAGGCAAATGAGTATTTTGTCCACATCATCCTCTTCATGCATGTTGTCTTACTCCAAGCTGTATAGGCTCGAAAGCCTACTACCAATTAAGCATATTAGGTGATGTGCATCCCTGTAATGAGAAGGGGTGTGGTCTAATGACATCAACACCCTATGTCAGGTGTGCATAATTATTGGGCAACGTCCTTTCCTTTGGCAAAATGGGTCAAAAGAAGGACTTGACAGGCTCAGAAAAGTCAAGAATAGTGAGATATCTTGCAGAGGGATGCAGCAGTCTCAAAATTGCAAAGCTTCTGAAGCGTGATCATCGAACAATCAAGCGTTTCATTCAAAATAGTCAACAGGGTCGCAAGAAGCGTGTGGAAAAACCAAGGCGCAAAATAACTGCCCATGAACTGAGAAAAGTCAAGCGTGCAGCTGCCAAGATGCCACTTGCCACCAGTTTGGCCATATTTCAGAGCTGCAACATCACTGGAGTGCCCAAAAGCACAAGGTGTGCAATACTCAGAGACATGGCCAAGGTAAGAAAGGCTGAAAGACGACCACCACTGAACAAGACACACAAGCTGAAACGTCATGTCACGGTTCTGGGTCCGTCGGACCCAGTAGTTTGAGTTTTATTATGTTTTGGTTTTAGTTTGCATCAGGGATTGTTTTCTTGTTCTCTTGTAGTGTTGATTATGATGATGTTTATTATTTGAGTTTCATGTTTCTGTGGTGTTTAGGATTTGTTCTTCAGTTGTGTCTGCTTAGTATTTGTCTAGCTCCATGTGCCATTTTCTGTCTGTCTCTCTATGTCGAGTTTGTGTCTTAGTGTGATGGTTGCTTGTTCCTGTTTTATTGTGATGGTCTGCGTCTCATGTGAGTGTGTTCAGTTTTACCTTTGTCTCGTCTTGTTGATTATTCCCAGCTGTGTCCACCACCTGTGTGTAATTCCCCTGTGATTCTGTGTATTTAAGTCATGTCTGCCGTCATTGTAGTTGCTGGTCCGTCTGTGTATTCCACCCTGCGTCATCTGTGTGTTTCCCTGCTGTCAACCGCCAAGTGTTTCTGCTCATGTTCAGGTTCGTGTTCTGTAGTTAGTTTGTTCCCAGTCTAGTTAGTCATAGCTCCCTTTGCCGTTTGTATTTACTTTCATGCTCAATAAACCACCTTCACACCTTCACGACTGCCTGCGTTTGGATCCTCCATTGCCTCCACACGGCTCACCTCACTCGCCGTGACACGTCAAGACTGGGCTAAGAAAGACTGATTTTTCTAAGGTTTTATGGACTGATGAAATGAGAGTGAGTCTTGATGGGCCAGATGGATGAGCCCGTGGCTGGATTGGTAAAGGGCAGAGAGCTCCAGTCCGACTCAGACGCCAGCAAGGTGGAGGTGGAGTACTGGTTTGGGCTGGTATCATCAAAGATGAGCTTGTGGGGCCTTTTCGGGTTGAGGATGGAGTCAAGCTCAACTCCCAGTCCTACTGCCAGTTTCTGGAAGACACCTTCTTCAAGCAGTGGTACAGGAAGAAGTCTGCATCCTTCAAGAAAAACATGATTTTCATGCAGGACAATGCTCCATCACACGCGTCCAAGTACTCCACAGCGTGGCTGGCAAGAAAGGGTATAAAAGAAGAAAAACTAATGACATGGCCTCCTTGTTCACCTGATCTGAACCCCATTGAGAACCTGTGGTCCATCATCAAATGTGAGATTTACAAGGAGGGAAAACAGTACACCTCTCTGAACAGTGTCTGGGAGGCTGTGGTTGCTGCTGCACGCAATGTTGATGGTGAACAGATCAAAACACTGACAGAATCCATGGATGGCAGGCTTTTGAGTGTCCTTGCAAAGAAAGGTGGCTATATTGGTCGCTGATTTGTTTTTGTTTTTGAATGTCAGAAATGTATATTTGTGAATGTGGAGATGTTATATTGGTTTCACTGGTGAAAATAAATAATTGAAATGGGTATATATTTGTTTTTTGTTAAGTTGCCTAATAATTATGCACAGTAATAGTCACCTGCACAAATAGCTAAAACTAAAAACAAACTAAAAACTACTTCCAAAAACATTCAGCTTTGATATTAATGAGTTTTTTGGGTTCATTGAGAACATGGTTGTTGTTCAATAATAAAATTATTCCTCAAAAATACAACTTGCCTAATAATTCTGCACTCCCTGTATGTATTGTTTTCGCTTTTATGTAACTTCAGGGAGAGGCTTTGTGGAGTGAGCCTGCAAAAATGTAATATTACGCTTCTATCTCCTTTGCATTCTGCATTCATGCTTGTTGTGAAAATGATTCATCACAGCTGTGGCAGAGAGACTAAAATGTGTTACAGCCCCCAGAAGGAAAGGCAGTAGGTGTTATCTAGGTGAAATGTCATTTTATTCATGGGCACATTCCTTTATCCGCCAGAGGA
Organism: Diplotaxodon limnothrissa; assembly: GCF_057381915.1. Taxonomy (NCBI): domain Eukaryota; kingdom Metazoa; phylum Chordata; class Actinopteri; order Cichliformes; family Cichlidae; genus Diplotaxodon; species Diplotaxodon limnothrissa. The sequence continues at coordinate 6,544,862 of NC_140602.1, forward strand.
AACCAGCCCATCACAATCATCATTTCTGTTACCTTGCAAGCCACCAGTTTTATGACTCCTAATTGCCTTCCTAATTTGAAACTTTCATTCCTTATTACATACCTGGGTATAAACCTTTTCTACTCTTTCATTCATTTACTCTTCCAGGTAGGAAACTTTGACAGGAAAATATTGCATAAAGGTGGGAGACTGAGGGCCCTAAAGGTGTCTTAGCTGAATCTGGGATGAAAGAGTGATGGAGACCGTCGAAAGGAGAGATGGATTCTCTGGCCTGTCTCGTCTCCACCCAGTCATTGTTCATGAGCTAGGTTTTCCAGACAGCTGTCTGTACCTGCCACCTGTGACAGATGCCTGCTGTCAGTCAGTCTGGGATGGTCCACGATCTGCATCACCTTCTCGCTCCAGTTGGATCTCATATGAGCCCCAAAAACCCCCAATGAATGTGAAAAGATTGATTAATTCCCTGTTACTATTTCCCAGAGGCACTTTATATGAAGCAGAGACAAGTTAGAGGTATTAGGTGCAGGTTGTGACATAAAATACTAACAACCAATGCAGACAAAGGTCATAAATAACCTTTAAAGCTGTTTTAAACTGTTTTTTTTAATCGATTCATTCCCACCACAATAAAAAAGATCATTTGTGTAAACCAGTGATTTGCAAACATTTTCTGGCATGACTCCACCACACAATTTTATCAAACACTAAAATCATTTACAAAATTCATAGAAGGTCAACACTATAGCATTTCAATATTAATTTGCCTTAGTTACTCTTAATGATTTTCGCCTGGTTGTTTGCACCAATTTGCACTTGCTCTGTGCCCCAGAGTCTGAAAAGCAATGGTGCAAAACGAGGAGGCCAAAATGTGTTTTATCAGAAAGACAATAGACTCTAGAAGTGTGTTCCTCATCTTCTACTTTCCTCACAGTCTTAGTTTTGTCCAGTGCTCTCAATGACACCAAATATATCAGAAAATTATTAAATGTATATATTTCAGAATCTGATTTAAAGAGGACATAATGTCTACTTTGTAAACAGATCATTCATAAAATGCTATGTGAAGGAACCATACTTTTACTGCAACAGACACACTATTGAAGTCAATTCTGTAAATGAAAGTAAAAATAAAAACTCACACAGCAATGCAAACAACAAAAATTGTGGAGTGTCTATGTCTATGCAATCTATCCATCTAGAGATGTAGTGTGGAAACCAAGGCGCAACTTTTACAGCTGAAAAGTGTTAAAGAGGCAAGAGGCAAAAACTGTAGTTCCTCTAGGTACCAACTGAGGATGGCTCCAAACAGGCGTCTGTCCCCACAAAGTCCTGCTTTATAGCATATTTACCTCCATGGATAGTTTCCCCTTTATAACGACTCTGACTGAGAGGTTTTTTAATAACTCACCAGCCTAGATAAACAGCACGTTTAGGTCTGTTAGGCCTCATCCACCACTTTGACCCAAACATACTTTTTGTGTGTGTTTGCAGTCAGTGCCCTTTGGAGCATTTTTAATTGATTATCTGACAAAAAATTGGTCTTGCTTTGTAGCACAGACCATCTGAGACATATGTGCTTCAATTTTGGTGAGTGTAATGCTGTAATTTTTATTAGCATTGATTAACCTGCCCATGTGTTGTACTGATACAGTTTATGAATAGTTAGCTTTCTACCCAAGCTAACTATTGTAGCATTAGCTGATAAAGTAGAGATTAGATTAGATTAGATGAAACTTTATTAATCCCTCAGGGGTGTTCCTCCGGGAAATTCAGTTTCCAGTAGCAAAGCACCGTAGTACTCTTATAGTACTCTTGAGAGCAACTGTCTGAACTCGGATGATAAAACATGCTTAGGATGGTTAGGATAAAGGAGGCAAAATACATCCTTAACATTCCTGACCACGTTTTGCCATCTGAGTTCAGGAAGTTGCTCTCAGGTTGCTGCTAACTTGAACCCCAGTGTAGAACAAATATAATAGGTTGTTTGGGTAAGCTGCAAACAAATAGTCCTTCTGTGGGATTAGTAAAGATATCTTAATGTGAAAGTCCACTCTTTAATTCATATTGAGATTGTAGAATACTATGTGTAGATACCACAGTAGCAAACCGGTGTTTGGAATCAGTACACATCCTTATCTGTCTGGCCACTGATTCTCATCGACTTAACCATTAGCTGCACTCTTCTGCATCTTCTGCTCTGTTGTGGTTCTCTTGCTGCATTGCCACACATCCTTTGCCTCTTTTATGGATGGTGAAACAGGCTCCTCCATGGTAACAAAGTACATTTAAGTCTTATAAATATGTTCACACAACTTTTATGATGTGCGCTTGCGAGTTTTGTGGATTTTCACACCTAAATTGGCTTTTATATGTGTGAATATGAGCATACTTTGGTGATATAAAAAATCTATTCAACAAAGAAGAAATATAGTTTAATCAAAGACAGAAATAATAGGCTAATTACTCAGATTGTAGACAATTATGCTTACCCATTTGCCTAAATGTGCAAAACAATTTGCAATTTTGCTACAGAATTAAAAATGTCCTGAAAACTTCAACTGTCAAAGTGGAAAAAAAAATAACCCTAATAACCTAATCAAATTTTTCCACTGCTCTTCATCTCCCTCTCTGTAGGGTGCAGATTGAAAACCCTTATAAGTCGACACAGGTGATGAAAATATTGGCTTTCAAGGTGACACTAGCTTTGATTTTCACCACCACGTCAGGTGTTATAGCAGTCATATCTGGTTGTAGCGAGAGTGCTTAAACCGAAAGCCAACTGATGAAAATGTAAAATAAAAAAATCTCAACTAGCAACCTCAGACCGATGCCTGTTTGCTTGTTTGTATTTGTGCAGGTGCGCATGTGTGTGCATGTGTGTGTCTGAAGAGACCAGAGGAAAAGATGAATAAGAGAGTGCATTTACTGTGAGAGAAGCAATACATTCTACTCAAAGATACATGCCAACTGGGCGAGGGTGGAGGTGTGGGTCTCTGCAAACGCACATCCTAACAAATACTTAAAAAAGCACACACATAAATAAACACACAGTGTGCACGTGCAAGATACATTTCAGCGCAGTGTGGAGCCTGTTATTAGAGAAATTTCCTATTTCTCTTGCCGCTATTGCACGCTAATAAACAGAATCATTAGGGCATGTTTTGGTGGGTTGGTGAGTGGCGGAGTTGCTCCATTACTGGGAAACCCACAGACTCTGACTGCCTTTTAAAATGACGGCAGAGAAACAGGCTCCATTAATGGCGGCAATCAAAGCTTCATCCCCACCACTAGCAAGCCTGTCACGTAGCTAATTCAATCTCACAACCCATGAAGCAATTAATTCATGTCAATACAAATACACAAACAGCTTTTTTTCTTCTTGCCCCATAAGAAAAGTGGAGGTCTTAAGACTGAGCTTCTGTTTATTTGCACACCTTTGTGACGGTGTGTGATCATGCTCGGTGAAGTGTACGAGGAAGAGCAGGTGTAATTGGGTGTGGAAAAAAAGAAACCTCGTGGTCTCCCAGCTAAATGAGATCCGACAATCGTTTCCTCTGCATTTTCTCCCCTGACAACGGGCACATTGTCCCCCTCCCCTCCCTTCTCAGGTTTGTCATTATTGCTCCATGACATAAGCAACGCACATGAAGGGATAATAAAACCAGCCTCCATTTGATAACACAGGAGCTTGTATCTGACTATGCCCACGCCTAACTAACTTAAATCAATTTAGCCGCAGACACTAAAACGCTCACAACAAAAGAGAATCTCTAAAGGGGTTTAAGTGCTCTGGGGCTTTGACAGGAGGCAGTGGCTTAGTAAATGTTGGAAGATCAAAAGTTAAACCAATTAGAGAATACCAAACTAGATGTTATCATCTAGATAGCAACCAGAGGCTAAATGAGTTTGTCAGAGTCAATGTCTCAGTGTTTTGTTTGAGTCAATATTTCAATTATGCTCTAAGAAAGCATTCTTGGCTTGATGAAGCAGCTCAGGGAGAAACTGGGTGTGAAGTGAAATGCGTCACACGGTGTGTCTGAAAAGTAATGTGAGAAAGGAACACGAGTGACGGAGAGACAAAGCCTTTCAGATTCAGGTTAGGAGTTGATCAAAGTGGGTTCTAGCTCATCTGAGACTATAGGCATGAAGCTAGTGTGCATTTAAATGCATTTGTGGAGAAGCAGAGACCCTAAAGAGCTCTCCTGCTCCATCACCCCCTCTTGTTTCCAAACCTCCCATTCCCAGCACTTTCTGAATGTGTTGCTTCTTTGAATTTTAATGGAAAAAGATTCTCCACTTCCTGATTTCCCTCTTTAGGGCATTTCATCTTGTTTCCTGTCTCTATCTATCAGAAAAAGGAAAAGTCTCACATGCCTGTAAGGTTTTCTGATAATGGTGACTTGGTTGACTGATGATCTTCATATGTTTCTAGAGTTTTGCAAGAGATAAAAACAATTGCTCTTAAAGTGGAGATATGAATGTCATTATCTGCATCCAATCTAAGAAACAAGCAGTTTATTTATAGATTTAAGACAAAAATAGACAAATAAAAACAAGTGAAAACATCAGATAGCCAGACTCCTGTGTGCTGTTATACTAGGAAAAAGAAAAAAAAGCGCTTTCAGTTTTTTAAATAGACTGTTGACAAACCAACATTTCCCTTGGGAAGGTATACGCTCAGTGCATCTTAGTGTAGTGCTACAGTGGTGAAGTCATGTTGTTGTCAAACTTGTCCCACATATTATGGGTGACACAGCTTTCAATTGTGGATTTAAGGCAACAGAATCAATCACATTAAAAACAAACTGCTGATACAGACAGACGCATGGCAGTACATCATAAATGAAAGGTATGGATGAGCAGGTCAAGGTAGGAGGTGCATACACTTGTCTGGAATGTAATCTGTCACTCGGTGCAGATTGGCCAGGAGTAATGAGCCTTTACATTACAGTACATAAAAGGTGATAACTCCTGGAGAGCTGTTTTGCGCAAAATGTGGTTCAATTTTCACCTAACAAAGAGTCAGCAACATTCACCGATCGATAGATGTCAAAATGTCCCCCCACCTTTGATAATAAATCTGACAAGCACATGAGGAAGTGGCACAAATCTACAAGCCTTCTGAGACAGGGTAGGGCAGAGGATGTGGGGAAAAGAGAAGGTGAAAGCAACAGGATGATATAAAGCACATATGACAGTTTCCTTTCCCCCCCCCTTTTATACAATCAACATAAAACACCCAGAACAATAAATTCTCTTGACAATCTAAGGCATTGTGGCATCTGAGAAATGCTCCCTTTTTATATCCGAGAGTGTCCAGAGGGTTTGTCAAGACAGCAGAGCCAAAATGATACTGCAAATAAATGAAGAGTGAAGTGCACCGTGTCAAAGAATTTCCTATTGCTGACATCAGTTTGGGCTTAACATATGCTTTGCTCGGCTGCCTACCCAGGCTACCGTCTAAGTCAGCCAGGCTCACCAGTAAGCCAAGGATCTGACTGGCTGTGAAAATTGAGCCTGATGGTAATTGATTGCACATAACTTGCGTGCTTCAATTAAAGAAAGTTAGTAGCTAGTGAGGAATTAGAAAAGTTTGAGTAGAAAAGATGTGGCTATCCATATTTGTCACAGTAGCTTTCTTCAAGGTCACTTTACTGCCAGCAGGCACTGAAAGGGGAGGGCGAGGTCCCAGGGAGATGGCTGACAGAGAGAGGGCCAGCCTGACAGCTCAAGCGAGCTGATGGCTGGCTGAAGCAGACAGTGAAGGACAGGTGGACGTAATAAGAGTCTGATCTTCTTGTATCAGGGGGCGTGGTCCATTGATGGTCCAGAATCATTGTCTTCAAAGTCCCGTGGGTTCATGGGCTCTGCTCGTGGCTCAGGCAGCCTAGATGACAGAAAAACACACATGTTATATCATATCCAGTCTTCCAGCTTTTCCTCTCTTTTATCTTTTTCCGCAAACATCTGAAAGCTGTCACACAAACAGCACCGTGCCACCCACACAGTTCAACACTCACGCATGTTATGGAAATATAATAAACCTTTTGTGAAATGTAATCAGCTTCAATCAAGCTACGCCTTAAGTAGAAATCATCCATTCTGTCGGTTTTATATCAGCAGCTCTGAGCTGACAGAGACAAAGTGATAGCTAAATTGCAGGGACCTGTTGTAATTTGAGCCTGGCTGATAGATTCAATTTCACTGGAGACAGTCTACACTAATCATATGCTCTAATTGGACAATGTCGAAAGGGTGACGGAGCACTGGTGATGCCAGATAAGCAACTCTCCTGTAACTTCTCTCCCACCCGATCTTTCTCATTATGATTTTCCATCTAAATCTACAGGCCAACATCCATTTTTAAAAGACTACATGTCAGCATCTTTTTCTAAACACACACACATACACACATTTATTCACAGTATGTGGAAGCTATTTAATTCACAGAGATTCAGTGCACTTTAGGGCTATGCCATTTAATCTCGCCGTTCAAATACATCAATTCAAAGCAATCGCTTTCTATGACCTTGGGCAGGTAGTTTGCATTTATATATGTGAATTTACACTCATCTATCAAAGCATGAATACGCAAAGAAGAGCTTAGTTCAAATAAACCTCTGACTTTCTACTTTGCAGGCCACAAACTACAGTAGAAGGACAAATAAACTATTATGGAGGTTTGATTGCCTGCATACTTAAAGATGTACATGAATGCCAGGCTTTTAATGCCTTTTCTTTATCACTCTCAATAGTATGTTGTATTGGTACAGTGCTGCTTTTTTCATATCTTTCAGTTTTTACATTTGGAGGTTTAATGACGAGCAAACAGCAACAGGTACATTTTAATCAATAATCTCTTCCACGCAAATGGTTACAAATGATAGTTAATAAAACAAATGAATATATTCCCAGACAAGCACTCGGTGCAGGAACTAATAATTGGAAAGCTTCTGCACATAGTATCAAAACAGTTATAATGCGAGTAACAGTTGTTTGTAGAACATATTAGTGTGATGTGGGTGCAACACAAGTCATTTTATAAAACATTCTCTCTGATGTCTTGAAATGTATGTAAGTTGATGTATAGGAGATGTGATGGAAAGATTTGTTATAATCAGACTGTTCAACAGTCTTGAGCTATTCTTTGTTATTCTTTATTCAATCATTAGACAATGAAAATGACTGAAAAAGTAGCCAATCTAGTGCTTATACCTGAATATTTTCAGTGGAAATCCTTTTATCTATGCACTAAACTCAAGCGATGAATCTATACATTACAGAAAGCTTAGCAAAGAATCGGTATTAAATTGTACCTTTAGGCACTGTGTCACTAGCAGCCTGTCACAACAACACATAACATGTTCCCATTTCTTTAGTTCAATGTACAAAAAGTACCAACAATAACACAGTTTGACAGCCAACAAGATGATTCCCGAAGAGCTATTAGCAGAAAACTTGTATCTCGACATGATGTTCTTAAATTTTTTTTAGGAAACTCACAAGTGGAGGAGAAAAAAAAGAGACGGGTCTAAAAAAGGTATCTACAGGAAATGAACAGTATCCAAAAGTCAGTCATTCAGGACCCTTCAGCTGATCCATCTACTGTTTAAAAAAGTCGCATCAGAGATGGTCTCAGCAGAAGGGTAGCTGTCAAGAAGACATTATTAAGGAAGAGAACCAGAAAGAAAAGAATGAAGTATGCCAAACTACAGAAGAACGGACTGAAAATCAGTGGCAGTATGTTTTATGGAGTGATGGAGGACGGAGGGCAGGTCGTCTACTAAACTGAAAGTTGGTGGTTCGACCTCTGGCTGCTCCAGGCTGTATGCCAAATACAAATATCCATGGGCAAGCTACTAACTCCAAGTTGGTATCTAACCCCATGTGTGTGAATATCATGGTTTGGGGCTGCATTTTAGCCAGGGATGTCTTGACAATGTTGATGGAATTATTATACAGAAAAGTACCATCAGATCTTGGGTTTCATTTTTCAGTGTGACAATGACCCCAAACACACGCTTAGTAAAAGCATGTCTGGATAGAAAAACATACAATGGAACACTAGCAGTCATGGATTGGTCTCCCCAGAGCTTGGATCTCACTGACTAATTTAATATATTATTGAAAGACTATTACATCACGTAGTAGTATTCTACCTGTGGGTAGCTACAGTTAGTACTCTATACAACACCCAGCCACAATCTTAAAACACAGAAAACTGAAATAAGCTATTTCAATAAGATATTGACCCAAATGCTATTTTCAGTTCTACTACTACATACTAACCACCGAAACACTGACGCAGTGAATACTAAAGATATTAACACTAAGATGTTTTGACAAGACACAATAACCAGTTTAAAAGTGTCAGGACGATGTAAGATATTACATCGTCCTGACACTTTTAAACTGAAACTTTTCATCTAAGAACAAAAAAGCAGCAAACTAATAAATATATTCTAGACCTTATTTTGTGAATGTTACCTCATTTTTTTGTTATAGATACATTTCCTTCGATCTCTGCTTCCCTGAAGCTTCCTTGCCACCTTTCTTCTTCCATCTTTGTTGTCCATGTCATTTATAGCACAATCTTTGAGGGGGAAAAAAAAATCCCAATTTTTGTTACCAGGAAGCAAAACCTTTCAGAGCACTGCTCCCTGAATATTCCTGTCTGACACACTTTTGTTGGCAGAAACAAAGAACTGATTTCTCTCCCTTTCTGCACCTCCTCGAGGAGCAGATCATCACAATAGAAACTCAAAACAGGGAAGCTGATCAAAGAACACCATGACATGCAAGAATACCTGGTAGTCCCTATGTGTATGACCTGTAATTAGAACCATATTAGCCTTCCAGATCTCAATGAGTTCACACCAGTTTAGTTATTGGTCAAACTGTAAAACAACACTATAAACCAAGAAGCTATAATAATCATGCAGAAACACACACACACCTTGGCATCCAGCGCCAACTTACTGACTGCCAAAAGTAATGATATTAGAGTCAACAAGACAAATAGCACAGGGTAAGTTTCTATTTAGTTGTACAATCTCACTTAAGCGTCAAAATAATTAATTATTCCACAGCTCCGTAAACTCAAATTCTTGGCAAAGTTACCTTTTGTGCTTTTATCCACTAGACCAACTTTACTGAGGATTCAAGCTGTCTACTGCATCACACAGGCTGTTCATTCATTGTCATCTGCATAGCACACAAAAGTCTATATTGAGCTGAGCCCTGAGCTCTCACAAAGCTCTGTCCTGTCTGAGATGGTGTTTGGGGTAAAACGTTGACAGACTTATTTGTGTAAGGCAATTTCATCTTGCATCTCCAGTCAACCAAAACAGTCACCCTGCTCCTCACACACACACAAAGAGAGGCACAAGTGAGGCCTACACTACGGAGGCAAATGAACTATTTATATTCAGATGGTCTTTGCTAAGCTTTAGGACACATGGATGTTATAACTTATTTATTCCACCCAGAGGAAAATGCCATTACTTGAGTGAGAGTGAGGCTGTGAATGGGACATGTAGTGGACAAAAAAAAAAAAAGACAGTAGAGCTTTCAACATACAGTGGATGGGAGATAAGTTCCCCATAACTCAAAGGCTTTGATTTGTTCTCTTTTTCTGTCTGTTCATCTTCCCTGGCCTAAGTAAAAGATCACTTAGCTGATTGTATATGTGCATGTCTTCTGACGACTTAGTTCTTTCCATCCATGACTTATTCATAAGCCTTAATGCAGTTGATGTTTTATTGATCACGACTGATCATTGCCTCCTTCTCTTTATGTGACCATGGCCAGCGGATAAGAGTAGAGCTGAAGGCTGAGAGGGCTGCTACAGAGCAGGCATGGTCTTCAGTGTAACGTGCTGGCTATGCTTCTGGGTGATGGATGGACAATAAGCATTGTGTGTGTGTGTGTGTGTGCGTGCGTGCGTGCGTGCGTGTGTGTGTGTGTGTGTGTGAGGGAGAAAGAGATACGGGTTTAGATAGGATTGATCGAGTAGGAAAAAGCTAATCTTACTAATGTTTCCTCTCTGAGTGACAAAGAAAAGTTTCACCAGTAGAACCAGAGTGACTCCATCGCTCACTAGAGAAAACCTCTGTCTCCCTGTAACAAAAACAGAGGGGGGGGGGGGGGGGGGGGGGGGGGGGCAAGCATGTGATGATCCCTATACTTTGACTTTTGTCTCTTTTAATCTTTTTTTTTTTGTTTTGGCCATAGCCTAGGGAGCTCTCTAGTAGATGGAGGAGGGAGGGGTCCTTGCCCTGATTAAGTTTGAATTCCCTGCTCTTGGCAGAGGAGCTGCGAGACTCCTAAGTCATCATCCGGAAAGAGTCCCATCCTGCTGTGGCAGCCTTGCCAGCTTGAGCCAGCCTCATTGCCATATGAATAATCATACTGCAGTAGCTTGGATATGCTGTGTGTGTGTGTGTGTGTGTGTGTGTGTGTGTGTGTGTGTGTGTAAATAGAGACAGAAAAGGGAGGAGCTGAAAAGCAAACTGCAGGTCGCTGATAGGGGAGTGAGGTTCTCCTTGATTAAGCAAAGAGGTTGAACAAGAGTAAGGCTATGTACATAGTCCTCATGACAATCATCCGGAGGGGGAAATAACTATTGCAATTTGCATTTCCAAACAGTGGTGATGCCATCTAAGCGTACCCCATCACATAAGATGGCTGAGCCCATTCCTCAAGCCCTGGGGGTCTATGAGGTTTGGTCTAATGAGAGAGGATCCTTAATGGTTATTGATAGAGCCCATGAGGACAGACTCTTACCCTTACTCTCCAGTCAAGCAGTGCACTCTGCTACTATTTAATGAAGTAAAATTCGCTGCTTCTGAAGGATGATTTAACACTAAAAACAGATTTCTGACAAGAGATGACGAGCGAAAGGAGAGCAGAACATTAAGGAAATAACGAAGGAAGATGGTGAAAAAAATGTAAATGGCAACGTATAATGTAAAAAAGTAAAGACAGACTCGAGTATTATGAGTAATCTACCATCTACGCACTATTGCTTGATCTAATAGTCCTAGAGAGGCTTACATCCTTCTCTCTCTTTTGCCATCAAGTCATCAACATCCATCTTCTCTCCGTGGATTTATGTTCTTTCCTTTCATCTGACAACCTTGTCTACGGATGAGTAATTTAGAAATGGCCCATGCACACACACCTTTCATTAAAAGCACCCCTGTGATCTTCCCAGCACTTTGCACTGTGATGATCCTGTTAGCTAGAATTTGAGATATGAATGTATTCTAATGAGGAGAAATGTAAGGGCAAGTCAGAGGAGGGAAAAGGAGTGACACGGAAAGGTGAAGGAAGACCATTCGGTCGAGCTTCGGAACGCTAAATATCAGAGAACAAAGAAAGGAGAGCCAGAGTGATGGAAGAAAAGCGATATTATCTTGATTTAAATGTGTGCTGCTGAGACAAGAGGAAGGAAGTGGTAATAAATAAGAGTGAAAGGTATGGATAACAGATTTTAAAGCGTTTCTTTTAAAGTTCCACTAGTCCACATTCTTCAGGTTATTTACTACACACGAAACGGCAACAGCTTTTGGCAGGCTATAATACAAGCTCAAAAGGCAGTGCATTTAAAAAAGGAATATAATAAGCACAGCAGACATGTTAAGGAAAAAAAAGAGTACCTGAAGATAAGCTAAAACTGTTTCAAGGTGAAAAAAAATCTGTTTAACCTAAGGAAATCCGAAGTGCTACATTCAACATAATGCATTCTTTGAGTGCAGTATCCAATATTTCTAAGTCAATAAATGATACCATACTTTATTAAAAATGTCTTTTTCTATTAAAAAATAAGATGTTCCATTGATGGCCATCACATCTATTCAAATAAGATACAGTGAAGGGTGTTAGAGCTTTTTCCTTTAATAAATTTAAGAGAACAGCGATGTATCGAGGGGCTTAAGAACACGGACAACAGTATCCATATAAATTACATCTGCATAGTCAAGCACTCATAGGAATGTTGCCAAGAACAAGGACACAAGCTATAGAAAGAAGCTTGCGTAGGGAAAAAGCATGCCCATAATTAAGTAAGTCTATTGATCTTAGTCCCCTAAAATTTGCTGGATTAATTTCGCAATCAGCAGAACAAAATAAGTGTGAGCATTTCTAAATGCCCTGACACAGTTGTTAAGGTCCTGGCGGCAATCCATTCAGGTGCTATTTTCCCCTATCCTTAACATCTGAGACATTTCTTGTAATATCCTTAAGGAACAACAACAAACTGTTTTGTTGGCTGTGTAATGAAATGTTTAGTTTGTCTCGAAGGTGTAAAATTAGAACATGATCACTTAAGATTAAGGCAAGCACCACTGACAGAAATTTATGTGGTTTATTCTTTAAGATTAAATCTAGATGCGTTGATGTTTCTTGATTTTTGGCATGTGGCTAATTAGGAGTTGAATTTAATTAATTCAATACACTAATTCTTTTTTTTAAGGAATTTCTTTTCCAGATAAATGCTTGTGAGAATGGCATCTATCTAGGAGCAGATGCATCCTAAAATGCCTTGAGGAGCAGACCTCCTGGGCTGGATGAATCAGTGAAGCCAGCGAAATTCAAATCCCTGATGCTGAGGAAAGGAAAGATCACTTGAAAGGTCACAGAGAAATTATCCATGCACTAAAAAAACAAAAACAAATAAAGAGGTGATTGCTGCACCTTGAGAGACCTGGCATCAAATCAAAGGCAGGCTTGCTGGTTTGAACAAGTCATGCTTACAAAATAAGTTTCTTCCCTGAACATACCAACATTACAGGCCCTATTATCTGCAGCCTTTCCTAAGCAGTTTTTTTAAATCTTCTGAACAACAAATGAAGCTCCCTCGCACACAGCCTGAAAAATTCAGGATTCTTTATTCAGCTCGGAGGCACTGGGTCATGAGTAAGACATGGTGTTCTGGTGGAAGTGAAAAGGCTGGCCCAGATAGCAGCACTAAACCTTTATATATAGGATACAGAGTAAGGGTGAAAAAAAAGGAGGATGTGGTGGGAGCATGAGATTAAGACGAAGAAGTCAGCTTGTTTGGAACTGTGCACTACAAAGCATGTCCGACTTCTACTAGGTGAAGATGGATTCAAGGACCCAAGAACAGATCCTCGAGACCCTCACCCAGAGGAGTTGCAGCTCAACTACGAGCAGTTCCCAAAAACCATAGTGCAACTGCAGAGGCAGTACAACTAAAAACACCTCTATATAGTGAAGAAGAAACAACTGCTAAGGGAAAGGAAATACTAGTATCAGATGCCCAGATCTCTCTGGTCTGATGGCAATGGCACAAGATGGAAATTCAAACTGGGGAAACAACCAAAACATCTCTGATGGTATGCCCAGTAATATCTAAATGATGTGTGTGTGTGTGTGTGTGTGTGTGTGTGTGTGTGTGTGTGTGTGTGTGTGTGTGTGTGTGTGTGTGCACGCAAATATAGATTCTACCGGCTAAAAGGCACAGTTGCATTTTCCCCTCACTCTTCTATCACTTTCTATGCCTTCATTGATTAGTTTCAAAGTGTGACTGCATCTGCTTGTTTTGACAACAAATGATTTTTCTATATTCTGACCTTCAGACAAAATCTGTCCAATTTGGCCAAATAGACTGAGGAGAAAAGCTAACTATTTTCTGCACTGAGAGCTCTAAAAATTCAGAACAACGCACCCCAACATCAGGCTATACAGGTCAGTAAAGTACTTACCTTTATCTACTGTTTAACAATTCATTTTATGTGCATATTTTTGGCCACCTTTTTATGTCTCCAATATTGTTCTTTCTGCAGTTTCGTTTTATTTGTAATTCAAAACACCTACAATATTACAAGGTTTTTGTCTGTTATGGCAGAAAAATAAAACCTCCGAGTGTGAGAACAGTAATCGAGAGGCTGCTGTTTGAGCAAAGGTGTGACATGCAGTTCAGGCATTAGAGGTGGATATCAGAATCGATGAGTCACAGCTGGAAATTCATCTGTTTTTAAACCACTGACTGATGCACTGCATTTCATATTCGAAAAAGCATAAATACACTTTGCAATTGTATTATTTGAGAGTCACTTTAACATAATGACACGCAAATAGGTGGCATGCTGGGTGGGTCTGGATGGTTTCATTTATTTTGGCATAAAATATTCCATTTTGCTTTATATTTCCTAATTCACTGAGGATTTAAGCACAACAACAACGAGACGGGTTCCCAGAGAAAAACATTAGTAGCCATATCGAAATCAGTAACACATTATGATACTCTACAAAAAAATTCATGATGTTAAGAGTCTTGCCTTGACACAAATAAAATAACCACAACTAGAGATGGCACGATACCACTTTTTTATGTCCGATACCGATACCGATATCATAAATTTGGATATCTGCCGATACCGATATGAATCCGATATAGTGTTTTTTAATCAACAAAACTGTTTTTTAAATATCTTGCTGCATTTTGCAAGTCTGCAAGTTCATACTCAAGTTTAAAACAACAACTACACTAAAGCTATTCTGTTATACCTGTATACAAAAAAAATATTTCATAGTTCAGCAATACTGATCAATCTAATAAACTTAAACCTACACCATCCTCACTATTCTGGTATTTTAAAGAGTACTTAGCGTAAATATTAAGCAACCTAACTAATAGGGTTCCAACTCCCAGCAACAACAAACATAAATAAATAAAAAATAGGGAACCACCCCTCACGCTCCACCTCATGATGCTTAATCGACGTAATCAACCTTAATTTGATGAAGTGTGAAAAAAATGCACAGAAATCAATTATTTTTCAAGAAATATTAAATAGATTCAACATCTTTCTTCAACAAAATTGCAGACTGCACAGATGGTACCTTCCCAAAGTAAAAAGTACTATAGCTTACTAGGGTATATATATTAGACTTAATAGTCACTATATACAGTAATTGACTTCTATTCATTTTACATCAAATTAAAACTTTGGGTGTCAGATAATTATTTATTAAAAGCTGGACATTTTAAATGAGAATAAGAAAGAAAAGTATGTCTTTGTGCCCCCTTTTCCCTGTTAATGCCCTATCGGCCCCCCTGGCTAAACTTTGCTAGATCCGCCCCTGCACAGTTACCAGCCGTCAGCTACATAGAAAAAGATCCTGGTGTAGAAAGTAATATTAAATAAATTCAAACAACAGCTGATCAAGCTTAAACGTGCTGCTGTTGTTCAGCCACTGGTTTCCTCTTTCTGGTGCAAAGTGGGCCAAAAACAAACAAGAGACACGGACTCGCGACAGAAAAGCCGATCAGCTGATCGTTAAGCAGTTTCACGATTGAAGTAGCAGCCGGAGAGCGAGAGGCAGTCGCTTGTTAAGCTTAACGCAGGAATGCTTTACATTCAGAGATGGACTTACACACTTGCTTTACTTCTCTCGGGATAACTTTGTCGGAGATGAAATGCCGGGTTGCTAGCGAAGCTCCACATGCTATCCAGACCACCGACAGGTCCCGCATGCCACAGCCGCTCTATCACGTGATGCATACTGCTCCGACTGCTAACGTTCTGAGGTGAGTTACGGCGTGTTGCAAGTTTTGTGAGATGCTTTCGTGATATTTAATGGATCGGATTACATTTTTTATTTTTCTCCGATATCCGATCCAGTAATTTAGGTCAGTATCGGACCGATACCGATACGTAATATCGGATCGGTCCATCTCTAACCACAACACTGTTATTCCTCCTTGAGATGGGAGATCATCTACAAGGCTGTTAAAACTCCCCGGGCAGTTTAATGAAAAATCCGTACATAGCGACCCCGCCTGCATGTGTGCACTAACCCTTGTCGAACAATGCTTGTAGAAATTTCGGCTTTGTTTACATCGTGATTTATTGAGCTGAAAAGATTCTTTACCCCAGGAAATATAACTGGTACCATCACAATATTTAGACTGCAGCAGACTGCAAAACTGTAAGAAAATACTGTTATACAATTATTTAATTTTTAAACGGCTCCAATCCAAGAAATGGATTCATAATCTTCTATCCAATCAGTTATGAATTAAGCACACAAACCTTTTTCTAATTAAATTTTATTTTGAGATAAAAGTCTTTAAATATTCATATTTAAACTCTGGTGATCACTGGAAGAGAGTGAAACAAACTTGTAGACCAAAGAGAAAACCGACTAATATGATGCAAACTGTGAAAAGACTGACTAATTGCTATAAACAATGACAGTCTGCCTCTTTCAGAGTCACTGGTCTATTCATACTGTTCGCTGGGACTGTCTGTCCCCAATAAACATTGCAGCACCCTGTGGTGTCTTCATGCTGCTCCAAAGACTTAATCAGTTCGCAAAGGAAGTCAAGAGACAAGGCACAATAACAGGCAATGAATCATGGTACAGGGGACAGGGAGCTAGGGGCTGTTTAAAATGACCCTCTGTGAGCACCACAGCTTATTCATCAGAACAAAACGGGAGCAGCGAGGATAAAATCCATCTCATCATCCACCAGATGTATCGCCTTAAGTAGAACCCGTTCAAACTCATGTTCATGCATGCGATTATTTTTTTAAATATACATCAGGAAGTGTGCTGCTTACTACTCCAACCAAGGAGTGCGTGCAAGCAACCGACTGCATGATGCATGTGTTGCCAAGGATGCTTTCTCCTGTGTAGAGAGTGCACGAAGCGAGACAGAAAAGGTGGGTGAAGCAGAATAAAATGGTGTGCTGACGCCTAGCCAATCAGAACAATCACACAGGTCTGTCTGTGCTGCAGCACGTATAAGAAGTTGGATGAACACCATTATCCCATAAACTAAATTCTTGATCATTTCGACACAGCTACCTGCTGTTAATCATACAGAGGAATTAATGCAGAGCCATTCAGATAAGAGCATTAAACCACTGTAGAGCCTCTATCTTACATTGGCTCACTTTGTAAGTTTGAAATTTCTGTGGCCACGGGGGCAATTGAGAAATTAATCGAGGAGAACTGCAGCAATCCAATCCCGTAGCCCACAAACATAAAACTGTTGATTAGTGTTAATGGTGAATTAAAACTGCTTCAACAAGAAGAGAAGCATCTTGTCACTTGCTAGGTAAATAGCTGTGTGCAGACAAGGGATACTTTCTTAAAAGCTCTTCTACACCATGGGGTTTTTAATCTGTCAACAATTACCTTGAATAGCACACCCCTATAGGCTTGTATGCTTCATCCATCGCTCCCTGCTTTTTCCTTTCAATTTTCTACAACCATTATACCCTTGGTCACAAATTAAATGGCAATGAATGGCATTAAAAAGATCCCTTAGAGGAGCGCAAAAGTAGATAACAGAATCACCGTAATGGTTCTCCAATGTCTAACAAAGGGAGCGGTATACGAGGACAACTGTACTGGATGTGGGTTGATCTTGAGGACATTATACTTTGCCATTTTCTACACTTCTACATTATTACAAATATGCCGGTATTCATTTTTATAACACCAAAAAACTAGGTTCCATTTCTAAACTGTAAGGGTACTTATCATAAATTGCTCACTGTGATCTAACCTACAGTCTTGTGATAAAATGCAAACACTGCTGTTTGCTGTTTCACTGTGAAAGAAACAATCCTGCAAGAGCACCACTGCACTGGCAGCATGGCTCTGGACTAACTGATGGGCGAGCCTAACAGTTGTGCAACTTCTGGAATCAACATGTATGCAAATTTTAAATGCAGACTTTGGTTTAAATCGAAATTCCAGTAGTACCTTTGAAGTTTGAATCTAAAGCTCACAAGAGTGAAAATAGGAGAGAAAAACACACTGAAGAGATAAACTTTTATCTGTTTCTCAAGAAGGCAGCATCACCTTACAGGTAATGAATAGTGACAGGTTACAATATACATACTCTCCTTTTTACTTAAAACTTCTTGCATTTCTTCTCCCTAGTGCTTCTGACTCCAGCATAGCTGTTATGTTTCCTGGTCCAATCTCTGTCCTTTATTATATCCTATGTCAGATTCCACCCTGTGTTCCTGACTGCAAAGGAACTACAGTAAGATTGAGCCAGGGTTTCTGAAGGGAGGTCTTGGTTGCCTCATTTATACAGTCTGTTATATGACCAGTGAGCTGGCTCTGTCCCAGAGGCAGACAGCCATTATGAAGACTGACTAGTCAAAGCAGCGCCCATACATTTGGCAGGCTGGCACGGCTGCCCTCTGTTGCCTCTTTTTAAACAACCCCATTCTTTAACAGCAGAATGTTGACGCCTCCTTAATAAGTGGAGAGCTCAGGTGCCCCAATGAGCTATCCTGGAATCTGGAGAGATTTTGAAAATTAAATCCTCTTTACACTAGATTTGCAGCAATCATAGTGGCTGCAATCTCTTCCTTCATATACGAAATGATGTCATGGACACAAATGGACAGAAAAAGCAATGGGGAAAAAAAAAATTGTGTGTCTATGAGACCAAGATACATGGCCAGAGTTGGAGAACAGACTGGCTATTAGGCAGAGCCTTCTGTCGCTTCAAAACTCCCCCTCCCCTGCATCCAAGCCCTCACTGTGAAGGACACCCAGACAGACAGCCCAGAAAACCTGGGCTTCAGACTGTCACAACGCTCATCTTGCCAGATAAAAGTCTCATATGCCTCATGCGGCCCTCCCCGCTTTTTTTTTCCTCCACTGAATGTTAAACACACTGTGGAATTAAAGGACTTCCTCAGAGTGCAGCAAGAAGATCTTCCGCTTGCAACAAACAAAAAGATTAACAGTTGTGATCTCTACCACATAACTGACTTTAAAGCTCAAATTTCAAATGCAAACCTGGTGCAACGATGCCTAAGATTAACATCGAGCTTTAAAGATGGTGCTTAACAAATTAAGACTAGCCTGGACACAATTCTTTTGTTTTTACTCCTGCAACACGGTTAGATGCAGAAATTCCACACAGTGAAATACAAAGTGTTGGGGCTTAAAGTCTCCCCAGTGTCCCCTGACTTATAAAAACTTTATGTGTACTAATGCATCCTGTAAAACATCAGTCATAAAATTCTGCCTTTTGAAGGTCACATGCTGTTATTGCATACTTCATCATCAGCAAACGGGAAGCAATTTCCTTTTTTATTTAACTTTATTTATTTATTTGTTTTTGAAAGCTAGACCTTTATCTGTAATCACAGGTGAATAAAAATGTTAATGTCTGCTTTACATGCACAACTCTCTATATGATAAACAACATTCATAAAAAAAACCCCTGCGTGTTAATTACCTACAAAAAAAGCAGTTATGAACAAATCGTTTGAAGGGGAAATGAGGATGGGCAAATGGGGCTGACTTCAGAAAAAGCTATAAATTTTTCATTCACATCCCTCCCCTCAGAGAATAATGCTGGATTAAGGTGATTTTGTAAAGTGCATGCTAAATCTCCCATTAGAATCCTGAGGTAGTTAAATCCAAAGCATCTCCTCATTCCTCTCTACCCAATACTATAAATCTACATGGTGACAGGGCTTGTCGTGAGGCTGCTGAATTAAACATGCCAACTGTCGCACACTCCTACTTCCTCTCACTGCCAGAATAACTGATCAGAGGGGTAAAGTGGGGACTGGAAGAGGCACAGTGCCTTGTGTGTGATGTGACATTGTTTCCTATGTCCAAATGTGGAAGGGAGATGTTTTCCAGAAGTGTGAGAGTATGGGTTACTGCACTTTCTGCGATGACAGTTCATACCTAGAGCCAGCGTTTGATAAGCCACTGATTCATAGCCCCTTGGCTGAGCCTGCTGCTGTTGCCCTGCTACATCTTCACCAAGCTGAAATCAGACCTGTAATTTCACCCGAAGAGTAACGCGATGTGATATGCATGTGTACATGTGTTTCTGATTAAAGTGGACATGGGTCAGACAGCACGAGGAAGGCTTCTGTGCGTGAAAGAAACCATCTCTTCACTCTGTGAAGAGATGGTTTCACAGAGTGAAGAGATGGTTTCCTCATTCTTTTCGTCTCTTCCCTAATTACCTCATCCATGTGAGTGTGTGTGTGTGTCTGAGTGTTGTTTGTGTGGCTTCTAGAATGAATAATGAATGTTTATACAGAGTGTGACACCTTTTGAGAGATTTTACTGTGTGTGCATGAGCACTGCATGCACAAAAGGGTGCATGGCCAAGTCTTATCAGATCCAATATGACAATCTGCTTTGTGGACAGAACCCTCAAACAGGGACTGTGTGTGTGTGTGTGTGTGTGTGTGTGTGTGTGTGTGTGTGTGTGTGTGTGTGTGTGTGTGTGTGCGCATGAGAGAATAAGAAAATAGATTACAAAGAGCCTATTTTTCCTATTTGTAAATGGGAAAAGTTTTTTGACAAGAACAAGACAGGAGAAGAGGAACTCTAATTGCCTAATCCATTTCCTGTACAGTATGTCAATTCTGCCTTCCCAAGGCCAAATCATTTTATTTTCTTGAGCAAACAAAACTCCCAAGCACTACTAGACTGAATATGCTACATGCCCAATCCACAAATTATTATCTGGCTGGTCAATTTCTCAGTCTCACTGACATTTCCAAAACCCTTATAGTCCAGAGGGGTATACTATAAAGTGAGATTAATGGCTTAGCGAGCCGTGTCGATCTTAAAGTTTTCTGAGATTTCTGTGTCACAAAAGTGGCTCTCTTTTTACCTGGCTAAATCACTGCAGTAACTTATACTGAACACATAACCTGTTCAGGTTATGTGTTCAGAGTTTTGATTTAAAATTGACTGGGAGTGACAGCTTTTACTGATTCTTTTATTTACAGCATAGATGGATCAATAAATGTTTAAAGTGTGTTATAGATTCTCTGCTGGGGAACAGATTTTATATGTCTAAGTTGTTAAGCAATGACTACCTAAAACCACAGTGCAAACTGTGCATCGCACTGTCATGGGAATGTTCGTGTTTGGTGATGCAGAAAATACATAAATGTTGTTATAATTGATTCTAATCTGCCGTTAAGCCACTTTTGCACTGCTGGAATTGCAGAACAGAATTCACACCAAGAATATCTGTTCAATCAATACAATCAATTTCACTGTCATTTTCCAACAAACTAAAGTGATTTTCACATCTCTTTTATAAGAGTATGGGAGAGCCACCTTTGATTTAATTCCATTTTATTTATATAGCACATATAGCACAAGACAACAACAGTTGCCTTTTATATTGTAAGGTGAAGCCCCTACAATAAATACAAAGAAAACAGAAAAAAAGAACAACAATCAGATGACCCTCTATGAGCAACCGCTTTGGCAACAGTGGAAAGGAAAAAAAAACCCAAAACTCCCTTTTAACACGAAGAAACCTGCAGCAGAACCAGGCTCAGGAAGGGGTGGCCCTGCCCTGACTGGTTGGGGGGTGAGTGGAGGAAAATAGAACAAAGTTGTGTTGTGGAAGAGACACAGAGATGGCTCTAGTAAAGGGATTGATTTTAAAGTTTCTGAGCTTCACGTTAGAAATACTCATCAGTACCCACAGCGCTTGCATTGTTAAAATAATTAACTTGAATTAAAATGTTTATTTTAACACTCTTTGTGCTTACTTGTAACAATCTTGCATTATTGTATTTATTTTTATGTTTCATGATTTGTAGTGATTTTTAATCCCTATTTTATCATCATTATCTGATAACATCTGTGGTTGTAGTAGGCGGGACTCGCAGGAACCATTTTGAGTGGAAGAGTCATAAGAGACTGAAGCTGGAGTTTTACATTTTGTCAAGCCAGCTAATGCAAAGAAAGCCTGGATGTACTGAATTTTGTATTTTTGTATTCTACCTTACAATAATTTTTATATTGTAAGGTAATAATACATAAAGAGAAAAACCCAACAATCATTTGAGCAAGTGCTTTGGCGACAGTAGGAAGGAAAAACTCCCTTTTAACAGGAAGAAACCTCCAGGCTCAGGGAGGGGCGGGGCCATCTGCTGTGACCAGTTGGGGTGATATTAATGTGTAGCCAATCGTCTGCCCATCAGCTGGGACTACTTTTTTCCCCCCTTTGTAAAATTCCCAGTCACTACAGAAATAAACATAATGATTTTAGTGATTCCAATAACTTTTATGTTGTCCACAGTAAAGTAATGCCATTTACTGTTCCCATATGGCAAATGCTAATTAATGAGGTAATCGCGCATCGTGTGACATGTTTATTAAATACACTGCAGTGAAAATTGGGACGTTCACACAAGCGCACTTAGTGTTTAGGTTATACCTAAGCCTTATTATTGATTTAGACTTGTGTAGTGAATCTCCAGGAGCCTATGACATACAGTAACTTGTGCAAGTGGCTGATGCTGTTGCCAGCATGTGTGGTGCATTATCTGTTAATTACTGTGTCTCAGACATAAAACACATAAAATGGTGGGACTTTGCTCCTTCCTCAATCCCCACCCTTTGTTGTGCTCCTTTTTTTCTTTATAGGTACTTCTTTGTACTTTCTCTCACTCTATTCTGGTAATTTCATTAATGTCCTTCCAGGAATTTGGCAACATCTGTGAGTCCTTATATTGAGGCTATCACAGTTGATGTGCGCTGTATAAATGTGACATGTATTTACATTTCTAGTGAGCTGCACATTAGAGCAGGGCGATATGACCAAAAATATTTATCACGATATACATTTGAAAATTTGCGATAATGATATAACTGACGATATAATTGACACTAGATAAAATACTTTACATCCCCCCATCAATGTATTTTCACTTAAACAAGCAGCTGTTTTTTTATGTGCATTAAAGTTATATAAAAATATAACAGTGGAAATGCAAATTCCTTGCTGACAGTTTAACCAAAAGGCATTTCCAGCTGAAATTGGCCGACATATCCTCAGCATAACCATGTATAATATCCACAAAACTTAAAAAGAGGTTATACACACACACAATACGGTAATATGTTGAAGCACAGTACGTATCACTCCGCGAGGCGCCTGCCTACGATATAGCCGTAATGCTCCGACAATCCATCAAGCGGTGCGGCTTTGTAGCTCAGCAAAGTCGCACTAAAACATTTGACAGATTTTCGAGCGCCGTGTACAACATAAAATTGTTTCGAGGTCAGTAAACACAACCAGAATTCATACATAAGGCACACGGGATTATAAGGGGCTCTGTCGATTTTCAGAAAAATTAAAGGATTGATTTTAAGTGTGCCGTATTTTACAAACAACATGGTAATAACAACGGCCCGCTAGCATGCTCTACCAAAAATAGTGCTTTGTTGTGTATCTGACGGACGAAAGCTAAACCAGTTCCACACCACTGAAGTTGCAGCATTTTTACAAACCAGTTCTGGTTCATCCGTTTCATTTAACGATCCGCTTTCGCTCTTCTCATTCTGCGTCGCCGCCATGTGCGTATGTAAACATAGGCACTGCGCATGTGCGTTTTACCCATATTCTATCGCGATATGTCATTTTCCTATCGTTGCCCAAAATTACACCAGTATTACCGTGAACGGTATGATATAGCCCAGACCTACTGCACATCATGTTATGGTGTAGGTTACAATGTAGGGTTTCAAATGTGCATGTGGTTATGACCTATGGTTTAACCGGCGGTCGGTGTACCTAATGCGTTTCTGTTTTTTTGCTAGTTGAAAATTTAAAATCCCTTTCAAGTTTGCCTTCTAGGTTCTAGGTTCTAGGTTCTTTATTATTTGTTTTATTATTACGTTCTACACTGGTCTCTCATTTATTGCGGGAGTTATGTTCCAAAAGTAACAAGCGATAGGTGAAATCCGCAAAGTAGCCAACTTCATTTTTTTTTTTACAATTATTATAGATGTTTTAAAGCTGTAAAACCCCTCACTACACACTTTATACACTTTTCTCACACTTGTAAATTTAAAAAGCTTTACGCATTCTGTATTGGACAGGAGACACGGCACGAGATTGACAGACAATGGTCTACAGCCAATCAGGATGCAGAACACGATGCGCTGTTAAAAAACAAACAAACTAAAAAAAACAGCATGCAAAATGGCACAAAAAAATAATTAAATCTGCGAAACAGTGAGGCCGCAAAAAGTGAACCGCGCTATAGCGAGGGACCACTGTACTGTAAAGCATGAGCTTAAAAAAAACCCCCTATAACATCTACCAGACAATAAAATATTCCTCAACAACAACAAAATCCAAAACAGAAGGTTATTTCTATACCACTGCGGCATGTTATGGACGAACAAGGAGAATATGCAGATGTTCATCGTTAATCACCTTCATTACTTCTTTGTTGTTTTTGCTTTCTCCTATTCAAATAATTACATGCATGCAGAGATACACACCAAGATTCACACTCTGCAGAATAGACAGACAATCACTCAAGTATCTAGTTTCATGGGAGAAAGTAAGCTGCCATTAACACAATTGGATTTCTTTCTTTTTTTTAAAAAATATTTCTGATACCAATTCCTCATGGTCTTTCCCCGAGTTTGTGTGGCATCTATGACAATGTGATTATCAGACAAAATAGCTAGATGTCTCGACGAGTAATTTAATGAGAGGATGCGGTGGGAGGGAGCAGGCTATGAAAAAGGGGAAAGCAGCATATAGAAACACTGTTCTGTACTCACCAGTGTATGAATGTGTGTGTGAATGGGTGGATGACAGGTTGTGTAAAGCGCTTTGGGGTCCTTAGGGACTAGAAAAGCGCTATACAAATACAGGCCATTTACCATTTTACCATTACTCCTAAATAATGAAGTACATAATAACACATCAACACACTTTATGACGTGACATAAAGATGACATGTCCTGGCTCAATTTACAGCCACAGCAACTGTAAAGGAAGGTGAGACCTGAAGAAACTGAAAGTGGTTCCTTAGTGTAAGTGACTCATTTTGATCTTCAGTACAGAGCTACAGTAGGTAGTGCAAGGTTATCAGGAAGGGTAGTTGGTGAAGCAGATACGACAAAATATGGTCCACTGGAAGAGATAAAAATGCTTTGTGCTACGAAGGTCAGTGAAGTTTACTGAACTAACCTACTGTTGCAGACTTGTGCAACAGAGCCTTCTGAAATATGATTTGCCATGCTTTCTTTCATTTTTCCCACCTTTTCCTTCTCTAGAACCAACCTGCTCAGTAGTCTTACAGTAATTCTGCCGTTTTCAACGCCCTCTTTTTCCTTTTTCCTCTTCAGTAGTCGCTCCACATCTTCCCTGATAGAGTGGAAATAGATCTCTACAGACTTCACCTTCTGCTCATCTCATCTCTGCCTGGTTACACACTACCACAGCTAAATTTCATTTGCACAATGTACCAATACAAACCGTATTTTACAATTGGCTTATAATACAGCTTTGGTCAATGCACGTGTTTTTCTATTAGACATATTAGACTGATGTTAACTTTCAAATTTCATAAAGATGCTCTGCAGAACAACACTAGCCTTTTTTAAACAAAAAACTTTTATTATTTTAGAAAAATTGCAAAGGTTCCCACACCATTTCTTTCTGTTAAATCCAATCTTTTATACTTCAAGGCAAAGTTTAACAGATATGAATATTTAAACAGTTCAGTGGTGCTCCTTAAATTGCTAAATATCTCTTTCTTACAGTTACCCAATGTTAGCAAATCAAAACTGACAACCGTTCCTTTTCTCAAACCAGTATGCTGATGAGGATCTTTTAAGAAAAGCAGATGCACACAGAGCAGTCAGAACAATATCAGATTACAAACACACCTTGGCACACACAGAACAAAGGGGAGAGTGGAAGATGGATGTATTTTACATACATGGATTAAGAATATTTTATTCATGGACACTTCAGGCTCAGTATCAACACAAACAGAGCAATAATCCGACATTAACCCTGGACAAATCCTAAGCACTTAATGCAGACTCTTTGCTCTCTGTGTGTTGTCTGTGAGCCCAGAGTGCTCTGTAGAGCACTCGTGTATATCTACACAGCAGATCAATACTAGAAGTACCCCTAAACACGCTGTGCTTCTGGTCCTTACAGGGCTATAGGCAGTGAAAAACTACAAATATCCAGCAGAAGTGCCCTAGAGTTGTGGTGAAATTCCTGAGGTAAGATCAGACTTATCTGGTGACTTATCAGGCCCATGGCAGTCAAGTCAAATATCAAAAGAAGGATTTTCTGTTGGAAAATACTTTCAGCGCTGTCATGTCTGTTTTCGCAAAAATACATTCCTACCTGTCTGGACTATTTCGCTTTTTTGACAGGTGGTGTACAGTCATGATTCTTGCGACTCTAACAGATGATTCAATTAGACAGTTTCTATTTCCCTACTTGATCCGGAACCACCATATTGTAATGTGTGTCCACAGGCAAAAGCAAACTACATGGGCATCATCAGAGGTGTTTTTCCTCTAGGTATATCAACTAATTTTATATAAAAGAAAAATGATTCAGGAAAAACAAAGAGTCATTAGCTCCCATAACAGACTAACCTGTAACAGATGTACACACATGCACACATACACCTCTCTCCCTTTGCTTCCCAAAAACTGTTGGATGTGAGTCATGCTATGCTGACAGTATTCATGTGCCCACACACTCAAACACAAATGAATGACATCTTAAAAATTGGAGGAAAATTGTGCCTGTGGCATGAATTATGCATGCTTATAGTCTCTTATCATCTAAATGCATGTCTATCCATTTGTCAGGAAGGTTTGTGTGTGCTTTGCATTCATTGGGGGCCTCAGATCCACCCCTGTGGAATGGTGATGGCCTAAAGACAGACTGAAAGAGGACAAGAAGGCAGAGAGAAAGCAAGGCAGATGCAGAGAAAGAGCAAGAGGGAGAAGGGATCTGGTGAAACCATAAAAAAAAAAAAGAGCAGAGCCTTACCCCTCACACACACACACACACAACCACACATGCAGAAAAAACAGATACAGATGCATCTAGCTAAAACATTTTTAATTATTAAATGAGGGCATGTTGATATGCGCACACAAACACACATGGCATAAAACCAGTAGGCGCTCCTTTTATAGAAAGCAATGTAAATTTTTCATTAGAGGAAATGCAGCTCTCTCTCTCTCTCCCCGTGCCTTCATCTCTGGGTTCTGTCCTGTGTCCTCCGGCCATGCTCCCCTGACACCTTCTTGCTTCACTCAACTCATCTATTTGACCCAGCGAAGGGCAAGCAGCCCAGACAGATAAGCTGTGTCCCAAAGTACCCGCTTTGCTTCCACATCAACCTCTTTTCTTGATTTGTGTGTTCATGTGAATGCATGCCATGATTTTGGGTGGTCTGCAGCCTTCACATAGTGAGGCAGTGTGATTTCTCCCCCCCCCCCATCTCTCTCACACTTCTGTCAGCA
This sequence comes from Diplotaxodon limnothrissa, assembly GCF_057381915.1. Classification (NCBI taxonomy): domain Eukaryota; kingdom Metazoa; phylum Chordata; class Actinopteri; order Cichliformes; family Cichlidae; genus Diplotaxodon; species Diplotaxodon limnothrissa. Next base: position 6,572,174 of record NC_140602.1, read on the forward strand.
AACACAAACTGTCTAATTGAATCATCTGTTAGAGTCGCAAGAATCATGACTGCACACCACCTGTCAAAAAAGCGAAATAGTCCAGACAGGTAGGAATGTATTTTTGCGAAAACAGACATGACAGCGCTGAAAGTATTTTCCAACAGAAAATCCTTCTTTTGATATTTGACTTGACTGCCATGGGCCTGATAAGTCACCGTGCAATGACAGATGATGTAGTGTTTTAAGAACACTCAAACACAGAAAAAAGGAGTATAAAACAGGAAAATAATACAAATCCACAACAACAACAATGATAATAATAAGGAGAAGAATAGAAATAAACTCTGAAAATGGTGACCACATGTCTCTTTTAGTATTTTAGTGTTTCCTTTGTCAAACAAAATATAAATTTTTGCTCATGAAACTGTCCAAAATACCAGGAAACTGGACAGATTTCTGCCAAATCAAATAACAGACATACTGTGTTTACTGTATACAGTTATGTTTACTGCTGTGCCTTGTCATTCCTATAGACTGTATATATATATAAAAAAGCTCCTGGGCTTAAAGCTAACCCAGCAACAGTAAACTTGCAATAAACTTGAATTCTTTTTAATAGCCACCAGGGGGCAACTACCTTTAATGCAAAGAAATCAAATTGTACAGAAATCCAAGGAAAAATGATCTTGTATCTCTCTTGACAGTTTTCGATTAGTTAACTAATATATTCTTAAAAAATAAATGACTTTGCAAATTATCTTTCCAAATGAAATCAAAAAGACCAATAATTTTTAGGTTAACGTTTTCTTAACTTCTTCCTTTTTATTTTTGGCCAGAGTTTACAACCATGCATGCATGTCTGTCGGTATGGCTGATTCTGTGTCTGTCTGCTTTAATAAGTACACTTAATATTGACTTTATTTGAACTGCAAAGCAATTTGTATTGTTTTTGTGCTTTGTTTTCAAAAGTGGAATATAAATACAGTCATCATCATCATTATTATCATTATTATTATTATTATTATTATTATTATTATTATGATGGCAAATTCTGACCCTACATCTGAATGTTGCAGTAGAGAATGGTCACTTCAGTCACAGACACACCCTCATCTCACAGTCTATTTATATCTACCATTAAGGAGCAAGACGCTGCCGCAGTATTCTCCTAAACAACAGTTTCCTGTTTTGCAACATCTCCCTCTGTATATTTGTATGTCTCTCAGCTTCTGTACTGGAATATAAGTATAATGGTTGTAAAAATCAACACGATCGTATGCTCGTATTTTCAGTCCAGCTGTGACGGCTGTGGTGCAACGTGCCAGGTTACAAAAACCGAGAGGTCCATGACTGACCGGTGCAACAAACAATGTGCTGCCAAAATCGCTGTGAGACACCGACGACACAATGAGGATAATGGCCCCCATAAGAGTCCCACACACCAGTAAAAAAAATAAAAAAATAATCCCCACCGTGCTCTGGCCATTTAAATCTTTTAAGTTCTCATATATTTTTCTGAGCTCATTTATATCTAGTGTGATGTTATTATAAACAGAGACTATCTAAAATTACAAAACAAATAAAATGTACAGAAATGACTAAATAAAGAATGGAACATTGGAAAGTACATTACTGATACATTAGAGTAAATTCATGGTAGCTATTCAGTGCGATGGTTGTGTTTATGTAAGACAAAAGCAAAAAGATTACTGAAGGAACCAGAGAGAGAATCTTTACTTTCAGCTGTGTGTGTTATGCGAAATGCATTAAAAAAGTAAGTGAAGCAAGGCAAAGCAAAGGGACTTCTGAGATACAGAGAGACGTGACTGATTAAGGCAACGAATGGGGGGAATTTTACACTGGAATTAGAAGTGCTGTGCTCTCCTGCTAGTTTTACCTTTTTTGTGTAATTGCACCATGAGAATCATAAGCTCACAGGCCTTGATCAGTTTTAAAAAAAATTTTTTTCTTTGCCTATACTGACCTGAGAAACAAACCCAATTATCAGCAGCTATGACAGAGCAATATGATGTAGTTAAAGACAACTATAGCCTCCAGTGTCCTAATCCTATTTCCTTATTTGTGTGTATTTCTTCTTTTTGTCCATTATTGATGGATTCTGCTGCTTTTCAGTGCCCTTTATCCTTGGATCTGACTTTCTTCCCATGCAAATGCAACTTTATGTATTAATTACTTTTGTTTCAAAGTCTTAAATATACCTCTATACATAACAAAATTATTATTACCAAAGATCTAAGTACATGTTTAGTAGGAATGATATTTTCACACATAATATAGACACAGAATTTAATTACATTTGATTAAGTGACACATTAACACATAGATGATTTTAAGCGTTGGTTATTTCCACTGGTTCATTAATATCCATTGTAATAATACAAAGTTCAAATGTTTAAAGTTCACACTTAAAACACTTTTGTTATTAAGATATGATTTCAATGTATTTGTTTGAATAGGGTACAATTCTTTTCGTGGCTTGAAAAGCTTTTAAACCTATTATATAGACACAATTGTAAGTCAACACTGATGCATGATTTTTCCCAAAATACCTCTCTTAAAGCCATCTCATATTCTGTATTTGTACTGTAGTATATGGCCAGGATGACAGGCTAAATCAGAGGTACAGCTCACTGTGGGAAGCAAAGAAAACAGAAACCTGCCTTCTCTGAAAGGACCTAACTTAAAGATGGGCCAGCTTTCAAAAATACTTAGAGTTACAACTGTCACACTAGAAAGTGTGAAGCAGAATTTTACAGAAATGCTTGGGTAAGTTTTTTATTAAAGAAATGTAGCAAAAACACACCTGACAGAGTAAATATAGGCATTAGGCCTAGTGTTGGGACCAGTTACTATCCCGAACCTATTTTAGCAAGTTATGTATAGAGGTGTGTTCATTAGATATTCACATCTCTGACACAACTAAGTTAAAACTAAAGCCAAACAGGGCAAACATCCATCAGCCAAATCTATCACAAGTATGTGCAGGCGACAGTCATATTAAGGCTGACTTCTGCCCTTGCTTAGAGGCTTGATAATGTGACAGAGCAGAATGAAATAATCCCATGAACGGTGCCCCACTAACTTCTTTTTGGCAAGCGGAGCTCCAAAAACCCACTCACTCAAAAACACATTCAGTCCTACAAGCCAAAAGGCAGTTAAATCTGTTTACGCGTTTGCTAAAAATAGGCCTCCAAAAAGTCTAACAGAAAGGCAAATGCAAATGCGTAGAATTCCTTAGTGTAAAATCTTTTTCTGTCAATGTCTTATTTTATTTTATTCCATTTCTCTCTTAAGCAATACCTCAGGAGACAACTTAAAAGTGCCTTTCAGGAACCGAAAATCTACTAGTAAATCCATTTCTCCCCATCTTTTCCTTGACTGTGGATGCGTGTTTGTGTGTTCAGACAGCATGCAACACACGTCTATGATCACTGGCAAGTAGACATAGTTGCAAGAAAGTTTCTGAACTCTTTGGAATCTTCACTGATTAATCATAAATGGAACTCAAAACTGAACACTAAGAAACTGACTAAACTAATAACACACCACTATACTTTTCATGTCTTTATTGGACTCAGTCCAGTGCAAGCTGGAAAAAGTTCAGTGCTAATAGCTTCTTCAACAGCTACTTGCTGAGCTGGGAGAGAGTGGACTGTAGAGATGCACTACCTACAAATGAAGTAATAGAAAAACTGGCTACTGGTAAAGACTACTCTCTAAAAATGACTAGTTGTTTTGAACCTCAATTGCAGTAATATAGACGAAGCATTACAGAAAAAAACCCACCACAAAACACCCTGTAAGACATGGATTTTTATCAATCCACAGAGAAACAAAATCAACAAATGATGGAAATACTGAACAGCTGCAGCTCTCATGAAAGAAATGGGGTAGGCAAGGGTAACGACAAAAAGCACCTACAGTAATCTCTACAAAATCGAAAACACTGTAATTTTGTGCATTCATTCTGCTTCAACCATTTTGTGTTGCAAGAATGGTGGAAATGCAGACAGCACAAGTGAATATACTTTCACTTTCCCTATGCTCTCCCACTTTTCATGAAAATCTGCAACAGGCAAGACAAACGACTGCTGAAAAGATACGGTTCTTTGCAGAAGTAATCAATGCAGAAATTCTGCTAATTGCCCAGGGTTTGCAAACTTTTTCTTCCAGTTTGTACATAGATAAGCTATGAAAGGGAGGTAAATGCCTATTAGCTTTAATTTAATAAATACTTGTAAAATTAAATTTATAAAACAGATACATTAAATGTCAAAGGCTGCAAGCATGAGATATTTCCACCTTTAAGCATTTATCTATGAGCACATGCAGCATATAAAACCACCAAAATTATTCATGAAGAGAGTCTAAGAGATAAATTAGATAAATGACAACAAATAATGTTCCCATTCGCAAATCTGAATTCATACAAACATTACACTCAAAAAGCTTTGTATCCTTTAAATCCACACCAGACAAACACATATACAAACATATGTAAAAACTTAAAAGTCAGGAACAAGGGCTGGAATGGAGGCGCTCAGACTAAAGCTAAAGAATAAGAGTGAAATTTGCAATGCATCATATTAGAGCCAGCAGAGAAATGGTTGGGAGAAGGAGGAGGGAGCGAAGCAAGATTTATATTCAGAGGAGGACAAATCTTGGCAGGCATGGAGTACCTATGTTAAGCGGCTTGGGGAGAGGCAGGGGTTTGTATTGATGAGCAAGACCAGGAAAGATGTGTGTGGGTGCAGGATTGTGGTCCTACGGGAATGCTCTGTCTACGGCAGCGATATGGGGCTCACACAGCGGATTAGTGTTTCTGCTCCATAATCAATTTGCTGTCTGGATCCCATTGCACATAACCCTAAACATCCTTTCCATGCTTGATCCTCTAAAATCTATTTTCTCTTTCTCTTTATTTCCTCCCTACACCTATTCCACTTCATCTCTTTTTCCTGCTTACCTTTTTGTTTGCTTCACCTTCAAGTTGTAAGATGAGTAAGCCCCCCCCCCCCCAAAAAAAAACACCCCAAAACAAACAAACACAGTCCTACATCAAGCTCTTTCAAACACACCTTTCTGTTTTTTTCCTTTCATTTCTCTCCAACTTGGTGCCATTTTTCACCAGCCATGATAAATTCTGCACACACTGCGTTTTAGTGTAATATGTCGGAGTAATTATATCAGGGGGTGTGTGTGTGTGTGTGTGTGTGTGTGTGTGTGTGTGTGTGCGCGCGCACAGAGATGTAGAGGTTAACCTTGACCAAAGGCAAACTATTAGCTTCATTTCACCCTCGAGTCCAAGCTTGCCGCCATCTGGTCTAGAACTTCAGGGTCATAATAGCGGCTGACCAATCAATAACACACTGCATGTTGGCACCATGCACCAGCCCTGGCCAATGTGTTCATTTCTTATTAAAAAGAACATTACACTCCAGGGAGAAAATAAAGTACATTTCCCACAATCAGGCAGCACAAATGTCAGCGGTACAAAGTTTAATTAAAAATTAAAGTTCTATTTGCTGGAAACAAGGATATTGTCCATCAAAAGTGTATTATACGACACATGACTATTTCTATATTTATATTCAGCCTTTATGTTAAATAAATACAGAAATGATTTTTCTTTAAAGACAGATCAACTGGCATTTGCTGTAACTGTCTGAATCTGTGTATTGTGTGTATTTGTGTATCTGTCTGTGTCTGTAGAGGGGAGGAGTGCTTTTGAGATGAAAGCCCACAGAGACAGCTAAGCAGGAAGGCAGAGACAACAGATGGTGTTAGGAGTGCTCCTGTTCTGGTGGAAGAAGGTGGAGAGGTTTTCATGTCAACAGGTCAATAAGTGTGAGACTATCCATTTCAGATTGTCTGACACACACAGACAGAATGGTGAAAGAGAAAGTATAGACAAACCACCACGCAAATTGACACATAGTAGCTGAGAAAGAAATCTCCCTTCTACACGTCTGTAGGCACACCTTACCCGCTTTGAGACATTAGAGATGTAAATACAATGATGTATAAGATAGTGAGACTTGATCCTGCTGATGATGCAGCAATCCTGTCAGAAATGCATGCAAGCCGATACGCCCTAAAATTATCACTGATAATATTGTATTCAAGGATTAACTATGGATCCAGACATTAGTTAGGAACCATGTTAAAGATTGTGTGTTTGTTTGTTTTTTTAAAGACACTTCTGGGCTTTTTGAAATGGCTCAGATGAGGGAATGCATGCACATATGCACACACACATGCACACACGCATCTTGCCAGCAGCTGTTCTGAGCACTTTTATTGGACCAGGCAGACTGTCACCTCTTCTGATTCCAGGGGGACACTCAGAAGAGGACTACTAATTGCCTTGCTGGGGCACAGATGTGACTTGCATGTGACTGAATAGGTTTGGAGGCATGGAATGGCTTGATGTGTATGAGTTTGGGTGATGTTTGAGGGAGGAAATGACAGGTTGTTAGAGGGAAGGTAAAAAAAAAAGAAAAAAAAAGTTGTAAGGTGTGTGACTGTATGTGAGATGAATGCTAGTTAGAGTCATAGTGGATGATGTTGGAGAAGGAGGAGGTACAGAGGGGTCTTCAGTCACAGTTAAACTATTCTGCTATAAAAAGCTGAACATGAATCATACGGGCAGTCTTACCTTGGCCTGGCCTCAATGTTGTGCTGAAAATAATAAATGGAGGGAAAGGGGGAGAAAGAAAAGAGTGAGACAGGGAGAAAGAAAAACATATTTAAAAACAAAACATTTGACATCTTTTTGCATGCATTTTGAGTAACAAAAAAATAACTCAATTTAAATCAGTGCAGTCCACAGATGGTGTGGCTTAAAATCTGACCCATTAATTTTTAGTTTCATTTTGCACTTGTGCTCATGTATATTCATGAGCTTTTAAAGGAACAAACTGGAACAAAGCTGCAAACATTAGTCATGTGCAGGCCGTTCTATTTAATTTTGATTGGAGCTTAAAAGATTTCTCAATGTCACACTGCCGGCGTGGAACACTCATATCATCATTGCAAGAAAAATCCCTTTTTTATGTGAATAACAACAAAGTAAATGAAATCTCATCCAATCCTAGAAGATGCAAATTCATTATTTCCTGAAGCAAATCTGTCACATTTAAATTACTGCTGGACTGTAGACATGAAATCTTTACAGTCAGAATTTAACATGTTTATACATGTGCTTATATTGAACACTCCTGTTTATAAATTGATGAAGGTATAGACTTAAACAATGACACTCCTACCTCCTTGAAATGTTCTTGACTTGGCTAGATGTTTTATAACCCCCCCCCCACCAAAACCATTTTTGTTGTCCTCTGTGATGTTTCATGCATTTTGGTGTTGCTTAACTGGCCAATATTCCTTTTGTTTAATAACGCACCAGATCGCTGACTTGGCCACTCCTAAAGGTTTTGCTTTCTCTCTGATAGGTTTATTTAGATTTTTCAGCCTAATGATCAACATCTCTTCGGACCTCATATGGAAAGCTCCAGTAAACAGCTGCAACTTCAGAACTTGGAATCAACTCTAGATCTTTTATCCCCTTAATTTGTCATGCAATACTGAGGGAACAAGCCTGGAACTGACTGCAAGTCAATTAATTTCTAGCCTCTGAAAATAAGGGACTGTGTATAAAAATGGCTGTAATTCCTAAACAGCTAATACAAAACTTGTTTTTTGTATCAATCCTTGAAATTAAAGTTGAAATGTTGCAATTTAATCGAATCTTGGTTGTCTGATTTAAAATCTACTGCGGTGATATACAAAATGATAAATTGCCTCTGTAGATGGCAGATGCTTATGAATCACTGGTAATCTTGTTTTGTCTGTGCCGTTAAAGCAAATATGGCTTTTTAATGAGGTAAATCGCATTTTAATAGAAACTTCCATTTCATTTTTTTATGAAATGGAAGTTTTATTTAAAAAGGCCTAATAGGGTTATGCATACTGGCTGTTAAAGGTAAAATATATCATATTCATGTCCGTTTCACATTTCACCTTATCATGCAAGTCTTTTTTTCATTGCAGGCCAACTGTCTATTAATAACACATAATGCATTTCTTTGTTTTGACTAGATCAGTTTATGAGTACAAACAAGGCTTGTGTTACACTGCTGTGTTCATCATTTTTATTTTGTCCAATTAAGAGTTTTTAATGGAACAAAATTAAAAGAAATGTGCAGTTTGAAAGAAGATCTCAGCTATAGGACTATGGTTACCTTTTCAATAGAAACAAAAATATCCCTCAAGGTCTGAATGAGCCCAGATTCAACATTTCCTACATTATTCACATGGCCTGGGGCAACTTAGTTATTATGTGCACACATAAAAACTGGTCTCTCAAAGCTGGAAAGAAACCACAGTCAGAGAATTTAAAACGAAAATATCCTAAAAGAATGACCTGTTTTTCAAATAACAACTTAATTGTATTTGAAGCTTTAAGCATCAACTGAAAAGTGTAAAAAATGATCTGAAGCAAAAAAAAAATATTTCATTTGACACCCCATTTGTACAGTCATATATAATAGATATAGAAAAAATGAAGTGAAAAAAAGAAAACTTATTGTTAAAATATTATTTCTTATCATTTTCAAATGGTTTAAACCAAAATCCTGCTAACATGTATAAAATATAAAAACCGAACAAAGCAGACTTGGGTCAGAACTAAGTGAGGATAATGAGGCTTCTTAGCTTTCTGTTCATGCTGCATCTTCTTTATAGCTTAGTGAGGCTCTGTGTCTGTTTTTCGAAGATATATTTCTGAGAACTTCGAAATCCAATTCAGTACTTATACGCTAAGCATTTCACATAAACTCTGTCTACACAGTATTAACCGTGTTTAGTCTACAGTCATGCACCTGTTGTGTACCATCTTCTACAGTCCTGTCGTTTTAGTGTGCATGTTCAGTTACAGTGTTTGCTGTGCTCTCTGTGTATCTGTATGGATATTTTAGCTGACACATATCGCCCTTTTAGCTGTAAGACTCCTGCCCAGGGGCATGTGTGTTTTTTTAATTACTCTATCATCAGTAATTGTTTAAGTAAACACAAATTTAATGATGATATAAATGAGTACCTACAGCCACTTTTTAATGAAAAGATGGAAATTGAGCAATGTGATAACAAACAGACTGTAACTTTTAATATTTTTGTCTAACTCCTTCCAATTGTTTAATTTTCATCCAAAGAATGTTAAAAGGATAAGTGCAAGATATATTTTACATCCTAGCTTATATATCTCACAGACTTGCAGTTACATGGCCACAGTATTTGGCCTTGATATGCATACAAAGCAGCAATTGTCTGAAAAAGTAAATCCTTCTTTTCTTGTAAAAAGTTTAACTCAGAGCACCAATTCCAAAAGGGCTGGAGGGTGAACTGTAGCTCCCGGGCTAGCAGGATTAGATTGAGCTTTACAAGAAGAGAAATAAACAGTAATCCAAAAAAGCAAACAGGGACCGCATACAGCATGTGAAAACTTTTCAGATCCCTTTCTAATTTTCCAAATCTTGTTAAAATGGATTCAACACATTTTCTTCCATATAAGTCTGGATGTAATTCTCCACAATGTCAAACCAAAGGAAGGCTATGGAAATATATTGTTAATTCATCACGGGAAATCCTTACAGAAGCACAATCAGTAGCACGGCCCTTCACCAATAAGATTTTTATAGAGGGATGGAGTGCTATAAAGCATCTGAAATGAACCATTTGGCCACATTTCCCAACCACATGAAACCAGGCACTGAGCCTCACTTCATTAGTATAATCCACACAATTGAAAACTGTGGTTGCAGCATCATGGTGTGGAAACTAGTCCCAAAAAAGGAAGAAAATAATGGATCCAAAGCACAACATCTAACAAACTACCTAAGGCACCAAGTAAACACAAGTGTGGTTTTCGGTAAATTCTATGAAATTCATAGTGTGACCCAACCAGATTCTGACCAGCAACCAACATACCATTTATCATCAGCCATCATAGACGGACCTTAAATGGTTGTGTACTAAGGCTCCCATCCAGCCTAGATAAAACTTTAAAAAGACTGATCCCAAATTTGCCTAAACATCCAGTGCTATCAATAATTGGTGGAGTCATCATAAATGTTAGTTTCATCCATGACAACATGAAAGGTTGTTACCCAACACACTGCAGGAGGACTACATGAAACATGCAACAGTTACAAGCGCTGTGGGAACACCAAAATGTTGTAGATAAACAAGTGAGTGATAGCGTCAGTGTATATTCGCTTGAGTACACAGCAAGATACGTAATAAGTGAGCAGCTACTTAACTTCTCTTTCTGTACTGACACGAATCTCCAGTGAACGAATAATGCTGCTTTTTAGTTACTCCATTAATAACTAACACATGACAACAAACAGCTTACCCATCGACATTCATTTAGGGCCATAAAGCAATCTACACATCAGCTACCGCTATTACTACAACCTACTTAGTTGTGCACAGAACCTCCAGAGAACACTCAAGCCTCCTCTCTTAACTGCAGTGACTGCAATATAGAGAGTGACAAATGGACCAATGCGATATTTTAATTTGGGGCCATGAGCAGTAAAAGCCTTCTCTTCAATTTTCAAATGAGACACGCAGTGAAGCGCCACAGAGTTTGATGCACATGTGAGGAGATGGGTTGCAACCCTTTACTGTGCAAGAGTTCACATACATGCAAACCTCTATAATATACAGTGGGGCAAAAAAGTATTTAGTCAGCCACCGATTGTGCAAGTTCCCCCACCTAAAATGATGACAGAGGTCAGTAATTTGCACCAGAGGTACACTTCAACTGTGAGAGACAGAATGTGAAAAAAAAATCCATGAATCCACATGGTAGGATTTGTAAAGAATTTATTCGTAAATCAGGGTGGAAAATAAGTATTTGGTCAATAACAAAAATACAACTCAATACTTTGTAACATAACCTTTGTTGGCAATAACAGAGGTCAAACGTTTACTATAGGTCTTTACCAGGTTTGCACACACAGTAGCTGGTATTTTGGCCCATTCCTCCATGCTGATCTTCTCGAGAGCAGTGATGTTTTGGGGCTGTCGCCGAGCAACACGGACTTTCAACTCCCGCCACAGATTTTCTATGGGGTTGAGGTCTGGAGACTGGCTAGGCCACTCCAGGACTTTCAAATGCTTCTTACGGAGCCACTCCTTTGTTGCCCGGGCGGTGTGTTTTGGATCATTGTCATGTTGGAAGACCCAGCCTCGTTTCATCTTCAAAGTTCTCACTGATGGAAGGAGGTTTTGGCTCAAAATCTCACGATACATGGCCCCATTCATTCTGTCCTTAACACGGATCAGTCGTCCTGTCCCCTTGGCAGAAAAACAGCCCCATAGCATGATGTTTCCACCCCCATGCTTCACAGTAGGTATGGTGTTCTTGGGATGCAACTCAGTATTCTTCTTCCTCCAAACACGACAAGTTGAGTTTATACCAAAAAGTTCTACTTTGGTTTCATCTGACCACATGACATTCTCCCAATCCTCTGCTGTATCATCCATGTGCTCTCTGGCAAACTTCAGACGGGCCTGGACATGCACTGGCTTCAGCAGCGGAACACGTCTGGCACTGCGGGATTTGATTCCCTGCCGTTGTAGTGTGTTACTGATGGTGACCTTTGTTACTTTGGTCCGTGCTCTCTGCAGGTCATTCACCAGGTCCCCCCCGTGTGGTTCTGGGATCTTTGCTCACCGTTCTCATGATCATTTTGACCCCACGGGATGAGATCTTGCGTGGAGCCCCAGATCGAGGGAGATTATCAGTGGTCTTGTATGTCTTCCATTTTCTGATGATTGCTCCTACAGTTGGTTTTTTCACACCAAGCTGCTTGCCTATTGTAGATTCACTCTTCCCAGTCTGGTGCAGGTCTACAATACTTTTCCTGGTGTCCTTCGAAAGCTCTCTGGTCTTGGCCATGGCGGAGTTTGGAGTCTGACTGTTTGAGGCTGTGGACAGGTGTCTTTTATACAGATGATGAGTTCAAACAGGTGCCATTCATACAGGTAACGAGTGGGGGGCAGAAAAGCTTCTTACAGAAGACGTTACAGGTCTGTGAGAGCCAGAGATTTTCCTTGTTTGAGGTGACCAAATACTTATTTTCCACCCTGATTTACGAATAAATTCTTTACAAATCCTACCATGTGGATTCATGGATTTTTTTTTCACATTCTGTCTCTCACAGTTGAAGTGTACCTCTGGTGCAAATTACTGACCTCTGTCATCATTTTAAGTGGGGGAACTTGCACAATCGGTGGCTGACTAAATACTTTTTTGCCCCACTGTATAGTGTAGTTGCACACATGTGCAGGTGTGTGCAGTTCTTTGGCACAAGGTGTAAACTTTCACCAAGGGGCCAAGATGTAAAAAGACTAAATGTGTTTATAACTGCCAATACTATAGCAAAAGGGTATTTGGCCTTACATTGCAGCCAAAAGCTTAGGCTTTATCTGCATCTATCTACATGCATCACATTAACAGAGGAGAGAACATTCTGAAAACATAATTTCAATATATATAAGTATAATGTATAATGAATAAATACTGTAGATCCAGTGTCTCTTTTCACTTGGAACAAAGCTGTGTATGATGGCACCTGTTCTCCTTATAAATGTTGCTGTTTGCAGAAGGTTTCTTAAGTACTTGGAAGAAAATCCTTTCAAGTGGACGACCTGGAATCAAGCACCCATGGCTGACAGCATTCATCTTTAAACAAAGACCTCATGCGCAAGACCATTTTCAGGCCTAACCACAAGCAAATAAACACAGCTTTATGTAACGCTGATAACTGTTCTGTGTTGCGGTTCTTGTTCTCTATTCATCCTACCTTAAAACTACCTATAACCTTTTTTAGATAAGAGCAATAGCACTGCTTTTACAAGCATGTTCTCATGTTACACGAGTTAATCATTCTTTCAAAATCTTCTCAACAGACCTTGTGCTGTGATGTTGCTAATTAGGGTGCCAAGTTCAATCAAACATGTAAGTAAGACACTGTCTTTTCATTAAATTTCTTGAGCACTTGGTTAATGTTCTAAGACTGGTATGTTAATGACATTTTTAGGTCTAGTTAGTAAACAAGCTTGTTTAAATATGCAAGTGGAAAGGCTCCAGTGTACTGGGTACGGTATAGTTTCTGTGGCTGCGAGCCTGCTGGCATGCTTCAATTCACGACATACATTTTGACGGTAAGTTTAACGCTCTAGGTAGATGTTAGTGTCTGAGACTGTGTGGACTCGTCTGGTGACTTTGGATTACAATGCATCAAGATGGGATGTGTCCCACAGGCAGATTTCATTATAGTAAAACAGGAATGACTGCTTTTATATAGTCTCTGCAACACTATAGTTCCTGCTTAACTGGTCAAACAAATAGGTAGCGTAAAAGTCTAAGAACATAAAGAAAATAGCTATAAAAATAATTTAATTAATTAATTAACAAAAATCAGATTTTGTTTAAAAAGGCACCAACTTAGAGGAAACAATTATATTCCCCACTGCATTTAAAAGGTTTAAGAAGGTAAACATCCCTCATAAAAAGAAAATGTTATGAATGCTACTCTTACCAGCACTCTGTGAGCTGCTCCAGGCCCTGCTAAAAGGGCCTCTACTGCCACTACAGGAGCTATTGCCTGCGCCTCAGCCTGCTCCAGCAGGCATAGCTGGTGTGTTATGTTGGCCATTTCTTCCTGAAGCTTTTCAGTCTCAACAGTGATCTCTGCGATTTTCTCAGCAGCAGATGCTGTGAGGAATGCTTCTTTAAGGTCTACCAGGTGAAGGGTCCTCTTCTCTTCCAGTAGCACCAATTTGCGGAGCTCCTCAAACTGACTGTTCACATACTCCTCAAGTTCCTCAGTAGACATCTAAGATATGTAGAAAGAGTTCAAAGAGACAAAGAAGGAAACAATGAGAAAGAATGAATAAACAGGGCAAATTTAACTCACCACAAAACAGAGATATACAGCCGCCACAAATTAACCAGAATAAACCACAATGAGCTACTCAAAATCTGAATGCGGGGGGAAAAGCAATTAAAAGCAATGCATGTGAGGGTCAGATAGGGACTTTATACATTTAAATGTGAACATTATTCCAGCAAGCCTACAGGTCTCTGTCATGCATTAACTAATTGATAGCATATATTAGATTCCCCAAAGGCAAACTCCATGCATCCCATCTGCAGATAGAGATCTCAGAGGCTCCTTCTACCACAGCAAGCCATCTGTTTGGCTTTCAAGGCAGCAGAACTGCTCACTGAGATACCTTTTTAATTCCTTTGCCCATTCCCCAACGAGCCTCTCTTTAGCTATGACTCATTACGTTAAAACACCTCAATAAACAAACTCGTTCCTGCAGTTCTTCTGTCTAGACAAAACTCCACCTCCAATGAAGATACTGTCATGAGGTAAAATAACCCAAAATCCCTTGTCATGATCTCTGCTCCTGAATATAATTGCTTCAATCTATGAACATCAGCTGCTCTGTCTCCCGTTTTCCCTTGAGCAGAACTTCACTCTCTTCCTTTCCATCCATTTAATCTTGTTTCCCCTCAGTCTCCCTCTCTCCAGTGAAGCAAAGAATCATCAGTCTTTACTAAGGTTGGCAGAGCCATGGCCCCTGGGGCCCAAAGTTTTATCGTGTATTTGCCATTTCTGCACAAGCAATCAGATTCTCCAAATTGCCCATTAAACCAAGCGCAAGAAGTAACACTTTTAATTTACTTTCTTTGTGTGAGGAGAGAAAAACATGCACATTGCTCATTCTCTTATCTTCACCAAAATCAATGCCATGAATGTATTTCTCTCAGATAAAGAACAAAAAACTACAACTGGGTTAGACTAGTAACAAAGTTTCATTCATTGTCAAGACCTACTTGTATCAAAGCCCCCCATTGTAGACTACTGGAGAGAAAGGACCAGCATTGACTACATGACTCTCTCCGAGTTCATTTATTCTAAAATGCCAAAACAACTGTGTGCTCTGTGGAATGTAAATAAAAAGAAAATGCAATAGTTTTCAAAGAATTTAAAGTTTATAGAAAATAGTACCAAGGAAACACACCAATGCTGAAACTGAGAAGCTGTATTACTTTTTATTTAAAAAAAAAAAAAAAAACACTGAAGTTAATTCTAACAAGGCAAAATATTTAATATGTCAGGAAAGATGCAACAGAGTAAAGTTGAGACAGTGAGTGCCTCAGGACTAAATAGGCAGGGGTTCACAACTATGTGAGCAAAAACATGGACAGATGAAAGTTTTTCACTGTAGAATTTCGATTTTAAACATTCTAATAATCTGAGAAAATGCCTGTACACAAAAGGACTGTACACAGTCTTTTTTGCCACAGTGAGGAACCATAAAGAACAAACCTTCCCATAGCCAACGCTATGGTATGAATACACGGAATTAGGCGTCCTCTCTCTCAACCATCTCTGTTGGTTCTCTGTGAGGCCCCATGGCCTTTGAGGCAGATGGAGGCTGTGATCCTGGATCAGTTCTTTGTTTGTTGAGAAGCAAGAGCTCTCTGCCATTGGACCTTTCACTCAGCAATGAAGCTTCTCTGAGAATTTGTCCCGATTGGAAAGTAAGAAGGAAGAAGCACTCATGCGTGCTAATCTTCATTTCCAATGCTGCAAACTAAAGCCACAAAATGAGGCCTCAGGAGGGACAACAGTCCACTGCTTACTGGGAACTAGTTGGAGTAAAGATACAGCGTGAGCATTCATTTGTTTCTTAAGTGCCATTTTGAACCCTCGATATTAGAAAAAAATCCAAATCAAACAAACAAATAAATACATGAAAAAAGGAGAGGGACTGATTGTAAAATTGCAACCTACATGAATAACCCTCAATTCTGAAACAAAATTACCAAGATTTACAAAGTTAGAGGGAGAGAAAAAAAAGCTGTTTTTCCATAGACTTCCAAAGATCCGAAGTCTTTTTGGAACTACAGCTATCACCATCTGGTGGCCTATAAATAGAATGTAAGTTGAAAACACTTTCGCATTAGCTGATTTTTGTGACCCATAAGCTACGTCCATGTTTTACACCATTAGTGACTGAATTATAAAAGCAGCAGCTGTGTTAATAACAAAGGAGTTTTTCATCTTAACATTTTAAACCACAATGAAACTTCAGTAAATTCGTCATAAAAAAAATAAAAATAAAAATAAAATGCCGTTTTAATGTGTAGTTAACTCCAAATGTTTCAAAAGACTGCTACGGTCTATCAGCACAATGATCAAAACATCTAAAATTAACCGACTGATACAAAGGTTCAAACTTTCCCTGTTTTTAACGGATGAAAAATAATCATCTCATTTTTTTTTGTAATGGTAAATGGCCTGTATTTATATAGCGCTTTACTAGTCCCTAAGGACCCCAAAGCGCTTTACATATCCAGTCATCCACCCATTCACGCACACTGGTGATGGCAAGCTACATTGTAGCCACAGCCACCCTGGGGCGCACTGACAGAGGCGAGGCTGCCGGACACTGGCGCCACCGGGCCCTCTGACCACCACCAGTAGGCAACGGGTGAAGTGTCTTGCCCAAGGACACAACGACCGAGACTGTCCAAGCCGGGGCTCGAACCGGCAACCTTCCGATTACAAGGCGAACTCCCAACTCTTGAGCCACGTTCGCCCTTGGAGTGGTAAAAAGGTTTGTGCTTTAGGGATTTATTTTAAGCGACAGAGTTCAGATAGATATGTTTCTCTGTTGTTCCAAATCACAGCAGACTCTACTGCCTATTCACAGCTCTGTTTGGTGTGATGCTTTTTTAAAAAGGCCTAAAAAGCATTAATAGAACATTAGGACTAAATGGATTTGAACTGTCCTTGCCCTTAGCAACAGTGGCCTTGTTCCAAGTGAACACTACTCTCCCTCGCTCTCCTTTATCTCTCCCAGAAACTAGATTTTCCAATTTAGCCTCTAACACAACAAAGCAAGGGACAGATTTGAATAAAAACAGCTCTGCTATAGTCATATAAAACAATAAGAAAAAAGGGAAGTGGCGGAAGTTATAAAATGGTTTTACAATAGCATAGTTTCAATTTCCAACACCTTTTTATTTGTTTTCGACTAAAGGAATGTCAGCCAAGAAACTTTCTGGGGAATGATACATGATAAATTCAATTAAAATGGCAAAATAAAATGGGAGTGACAGCTCTAAAGAGCAAAAGGAGGTAGGAAGAGAAAGAATAGGACAAGGTAGAGAGGGGTGAATAAACCTAACACTACCAAGTCTGCCAAGTCTTTTCATGTCTCTCCTGTCTATTCCTCAACCTCAGCTTCCTAAGACACCTTTAATGTGTCTGCTGCTCTTGTAGATTTTATGAGGCAGGGAAAATGGATGTAGCCACTGCACACACATACACAGTTGTGACTGGGCTGATACTGCTGTGCTGCTAATGGACTCTTCTCTTTGTAGCTGAGAGGCTCTGTGGACTGCATGTGCCCTAGACGGCATCCTGGTTGGCAGAAACAAGTAAAAAGTAAATAAAACATGAGACGAGGTAAATATGCTGACTACGTACTGCTGTGGTTTGAAACCCCAACATGCCTCACCTGCACTCTTACTATAGTTAACTTCAGGTGACTGGCTGACTGACAGACGGCCATCTTTACTCCTCAAATTATGTTACGCCTCTGGCCCTCTATTAATATGTATGCAGCTTTATCACTGTTTTCCCCCCTTATATTCTAGTCCCCTGTGGAGAATTACAATATGAGCTCAGAGATTAAAATCCCCAAGCCTGTGGCAAAGTACATAAGCAGATTAGAATTAATAAGCAAATGCAAGCCAAGGGTTAAATCTTTCATCCACCTCTCACCTACACACAGACAGCCACTCAGACCCTCTTTCTCTCTGAAGTGTTTTAAGATGTCAATACCATGCAATTTAAACTCCTCCAGCTCCTCTTTTTCTTTACCCTCTATTTTATACGTGCACACACACACACACACACACACACACACAACTTTTCTCAGCACAGGTAGTCATTCTGACTTGCCTGTCATGCATGATAAGCGACGCTGACATTTGAGAGAGCCGAGAGGACATGCCGACATACCACATAATAGTCTCTAACACAGTGCCCTGTGAGCAAGCAGGTAAGAGGTTTTCAGTAAGCACACTGCAAATCCACAGTGAAACAACCCCAGACTAAATGTTCAGGAAGTCCTTGGGGTGGCACTGATATTTTACTATGATAATACACATGAACTTGGGTGGGGTGTTGGCTGCCAGAAAACGTGTTCTCTCTCACAGGCCACTCTAATTAACCGGTTACACTACGCCACTGTGCTTGGGTCACATCTCTGCATGTATTCAACAATGCTCTCGTGTGCCACGGCTCACCGATGGGTTCTGACACAGTTATAAAAGCAGAGCATACAGCAGAACAAGGGCTGCAGAGGTGGTTGAGAGAGAGAACAGGTACTGCAGCTTTAAATGGTAAATAGCCGAGACCGCGGACGCACATTCCCAATCCTGCCTTTGTTTGTCACACCTCTCAGTGCACAACTCCTAGGCATATGTGGTCAGGTTTTATTTTCAGTGGCAGAACATGCCCCCGCTATAGCATCTGTAATGGAAATACAGCAACTGCTTTCAAGGTTGACTTGTCATGAAAATTCAGTTTGAATAGCTTTTGTTTAGGCTGACATTAAGAAAAAGGTTACCATGTTTGTTTTTGGAGGGCAACCTGGAAAAGATTTGATGAAAATGGTAAAGTAAGGTTACAGCTGTGTCATGATGATTGAGACAATCTGAGAAGAAGAAACAAATCTATGTCACATATCCCGCCTCCCAATGCTTACACCAGCAGGTGCCTTTGCAGACGGCACTACCGACAGTAAGATGCTGGTACACAAAGCCAGCCCTGCATAGAATTTGAGTGGATTTAACAAGTAAACAAAAGTAGTGAAATAGCACAACAGTCCTGTAAAGATACGATCTTCATTATTATATTGGATAATTCGTCCCCCTTATTGCCTTAATTATGAATTATAAAATAATAAAAATTCATTGCAATGCAACATTGTATTTTACACCATATGCATATTCTGAGTCGAAGACTGAACACTTGATTTTTTTTTTTGTCAGCTTACCCAGTTCAAAAAGGGTTTAACAACAGCTACGGGGCATTCAGTATTCAGCACTCTTTATTTTTTTTACATGACAATGCCTAGATCACAGTCACTTTGAAAAATACAACCTCTGACTTGGCACAGAAGTGCTGAGTCAAAAAAGTGAAATCAACCGAAGTCTAAAAACGTCATGACTCAGTAATCACACAATGAAGCCACGCTTCAAGCTGACTTCTATCTGCAGAAACCTAACACAATAGGGAATATCTGTGGTCTGTGCATGGAGCAGCACAATGAATATACACAATGCTGAATCCCTTTACGACATAATCTACTTCTATTTTAGACTGCCGTTTCTGATACTACACTGTCTATATCATATTTATAACTGCACACAAAAAGATGTAACAGACTAATATCTTTTTGTCTTTTTCCTTGTTAGGGCTTCAAATAATGTTCGATCGTAGCTACAGAACCTACAAAATCAAACAAGTTGTTGCTACAGATATAACCTAGTTGATTTTTTTTAAAAAAAATCGCTATTCATCTTTTTTTTTTCTTTTAAAAGAAGCCATGACAAAGAAATAATGCATACAAGGACTTCATATCAGTGACATCCCAACTGTGCCAGCATAAATATGCATTTGCATTTAAAATATAGAAATGCCCAGTGCCTGCAGCTTCAGTTTGTTAGGATGACTGACACTGCTTGCCCTAAATACGTCCATGGATATGACTTAAAATCGACCATCGTTTTCTTGACTGTGGAGTCACTCCCAAGTAAGTAAAAAACCTTCAAGCAACTGGTTATTTGTATAACTACACTGTTGTTTGATCTCTAACTCAAACCTCTTATATCTATGTTCTGTAACACTTGGACACTTAATGTTAAATACACTGATTGTTCAGCTGTCTCTTAAATGTAAGCTTCAAAAATAATCTGCATATTCAAACTCAAAACACATGGCACAATCTCACTAAAATCCAAATTAATATACAAATGGTGCCCTGTCACCCCTTGCATGGAATTTAAAACCACCTTTTATCACCACAAATATATTCAAACTTCATTTAAATAGGTGCCGGTATGAGCTCATTAATTAAGAACAGATGCGTGCACCTTTTTTGGGAGAGGTTTTCTAAAAATGGTTCTTTGCTGTATAACAAGTGTTAGGCTTCTGTACACAGGAGTTAGCACTCACCTCAGGGTTGGTCCACTTGGTCTTGATCTTCTCAGCCATCTGTTGTGTACAGCCCAGCAGGTCATAACCCTGCCTGCTCTGCAGATACAACAGACAAACAAGCGGTAAACACAGCACAGTAGGCCACTATAAAAACAGCACAAACACAGATATTCTTTTTGTGCAAGTCAAACAAGACATGCAGCAGGCTAATTATTTGTTTACCTTAATCTTGCACTCATTCAAAAGAGTACCATTGAGTTTACATTTTAGTTTATAACTCTACACAAGGACAGTGCCAAAAAAACCTCATCTGGTAGTATGACAACATTTTGAGGAGACTACAGACTACAATATTCCATATTTTGATATGCAATATACAAGGTGTTAAAGTTTCTCCACAAGAGCACATTAACACAGGAAGCAGGATTAAAGCTAAGGGGTGTTTAGACTAAACACTGTGGCCTTGGGCTGTATGTCTGACCCTCTTTGTCTGTAATCAATCCATATGTGTCTGTAAATGTAAGTCAGTTAAGTGTGTTACTCTACTTTTGTTTGTACCACCAAAGACAACACTGCAGTTCTAGACAGTTAAGTTTCACTGACTTTGCATGACCATTTTAAAATAAGGCTTCTGCTCAGACTTTCTAAATCAGTTTATTTCACCGCTCACAAACAAAAACCTCTTATGCTCATAACATTAATTCAAAACTAAGCCCTTGTTTCTGATCATATCACCTTGTCCTCTGTGCAATAGCACAGCCCAAATGTGATCAGTGTGCTGAACATCTGACCTGAAATGAAACTATAATAATCAGAAACACCAAGCTCTGCATAAATGAACCCAGATTTGATGGACCTTTTTTCCCCCCATAAATCCAACAGATTAACATGACTTACTAGACCAAATGCAGTGCTTCACTAAACAACTTGTGACTCAGTGGCTCTATTTAAAATGCCTGAAGAGAAAAGGCCATCTGGGAAAATGAAGTAAGGGTGAAGCCATAATTGGCACCAAACCAAAAGGGACATCGGGGTGTATTTTTAATGTTTCATTTCTCTTTCACAGCTTTCACAAGAATCAAAGTGTCTGTAAGAATTAATTTATTGATGAAGAACTGTGGGTTATCATGGGACATATATTTAAAATAGAGCACATAGCCCTCTCAAATTAACTTGAAGACAATGATTGGCACACTACCTAATACAAAATTAGAAATGCAAACTAGACATGTGACACTGTATGTTTCATAGCAGATATTGTTGGGGGGCATGCCATAAAGATTAGGTACACTATATATATATATATAAACCTTACATAAGTGTGCATCTCACCTTCTGCCAAACGTAGGCTTCATGCAGAGTTATGATCTCATGTTCCTTGTGCTCACCTTGCACAGCACACACCACACAGATGATCTTTTCATCAGGTTTACAGTAGAGGGAGCCCTCCTGGCCATGCTCCTTGCAACGCAATCTCTCTACTGTCACGGTGTTTCTCTTCCCATTGTCTTCAGCAGCCCCAGCCTCTGGCCCTGCTTCTGCACCCTCAGCTCCCTCGCCGAGCTCTGCTTCCACAGGTGGAGAGTTATGGGCTCCTTCTCCTTCCTCAAGATCAACCCTCTCATTCCCATTAACTACTGCCACTCCAAGAGGTGCCATCCCACGATTTGCACCCATTTCAGCTGCCATCTCTCCCACAGCTTCATCCTCAGCTGCGCCTCCAACTCTGGAGTCCCTGTTTGTGCCAAGACCATTAGCCTGGGTGCCTTCGGGGTTATAGGGCAATAGCACATGATGCGTGCTACTGGCGTGTCTGTCTGCATGGATGGGGCAGAAGGCAAAACTGCAGATGGGGCACACTTGTGTCGCTGGCTGGGCCTCATCAGGCTCGCACGCATCACATGAACCGTCCATCTGCGGCAACTCTTCTTGTTTCAGTTCATTAGAACCTGTCTCAGGTTCTCCGTTGTGCTCCATGGTGGCTGAAAAAATTCAAGGTATCAGATAGCAAAGTCTGACAGGAGAGAAACAGTGAGAAGAAGACGGGTTATAAATACCTGTGACCTTCTGTAAACACATCTCATCTTTGCACAAGGGAAAGTCCAAGATTCTCAGGACTAATCCCCTCTGATTTAATATTCCCGAAACAGATGTCAGGCATCTAGACGAAATGCCATCGAGTGCCACATTACAGCACATCTGCAGTCACTGAACTGCCTTTGTGTGCAAACACACTCACATTGTTTACTGACTCACAAACAGAAAGTGCTGAGTGTGTATTCCTGTGCCCTCAGCATGACCAAACACTCCCCTGCTCTCCTTCCTTCACCTTCCTGGTTATGTCGTCAAGCCTTGACCTTTTCATATCTTGTTCTTTTTTGTCTTTATGTGCACTCACCACCACCCCCTTTCAGACCACTCTGCAGGAGTGAAGCTGAACAGAATGAAAAGAGCACAGATGCATGCCTGGCTGGTACACACTTTTTTGTCTCCTTTCTCTTTCTCCTCGAAGCCTTCCTCTCTTGGGCTCTGTTTGTGTACTCTCTCCACTGCTGACACAAACAACCGACAGAAAAAGTGTTGTAATGGAGAGAAAACTCCCCCTCTTTCGCTCTTCCACCGCCCCTCTCTGCCAGTTCTCTGTCTCTTACTCACATTCACACAGTGCCTCCTCACACAAATACACAGACATTTTCTCCCTCATCCTGCAGGGCAGTCTGCAGAGTGTACTTACTCGTCTGTCTTCCTCTTCCCTCGTGTTTTCTCTCCAGGGCTTGTTCTGAGTTAATGTGGAGTCTGTGAAGAATTAGCTTGACGGCTAACTTCCTTAGCGCAGCCGTCGTACTTTGAATTCTGCTGCTGAGCTGTCGACTTATCTACTTTTACTTTACAGCACAAAGGGAGCTCCTGCTCTAAACCGACAACGTTTACTTCCTTATTTTTGTCAGCTGCTGTCTTCTTTTTTTCTACTTCCTGCTAGCAGTCTCCTGTGTGTTTGGGAACGGTAGAGACACACAGAGGCGGGAGAGAGAAAACTCGTTTGACGAGTAAAACCAAGACAGAGAAGCCTCGCATTTTTTGTGTTTGGGTTAACATTTTTCCGTGTTTTATTTATTCATATAAATATTTTATCTATTTATTTTTACATTACAAATGCACCAAAAGCCAATGACCTTGTCATGTAGCTAATATATCACCGGTCAAGAGGTTAGATGAGATGAGGTCTTCAGGGAAATACTGTTTTGTGGTGAAATCTTTGCACAGCATACATCTTTAAGGGGTTTCAAAACAAGATCTACGTGGACTTTCACAAAGAGTCAAAATATACACATGCGCTGAAATGTATGCATACGTTAATGTAAATATTTTAATAAGTGGTTGTGATGACTTCACAAAGCCATGGCTCATTAACTTCTTGGTAGAGATCATAATTGACAACAACTGGCAGTTTCTGTTTGCCAGCATCAAAAGGATTTGTTTAACAGCGCTCACTGGACTGAAGTGAACTCAGAACAATGGGGAAGTCAAAGGAACTCACGGAAGATCTGAGAGGGAGATTTGCACAAGTTGGGAAGTTATCTTGGAGCCTTCATCAGTTCAAACAATTGTATGTACCGGTAAGTACAACTTATTTGGGTGTGTCACCACTGCCAAGGGCTGGGAGAAGACAGAGACTGCCACCTTTAAATGAGAAGTTGGTTAGGATGTTCAGGAACAGCTCAGCAACCACCAATACTCAAGTCTGCCGTGAACTGGAAACTGCAAGAACCCCAACATCAATGTCCACATTGAAGAGAGTTTTACATTGCTGCACAGGCTGACAATAAATCTCTTGGACGTCCCAACATAAAATGTATTGAAAATTTGTGGACTATACTTAAAAGCAAGGTCTGTGCCAGGAACCCAACCAATTCATATGAACTCAAACTTAAAAGCCCCAAATTCTGGGTTACGTGTAATGCATGCATTGCTGTAATCCCATTATATTTTTCAGTAATGTAATGTGTTACTGTACTAAATTTAATCATCACACTGTCATTACTTGCATTACATAGATTCAGTTACCTGAACGTAGGATGAATGGAAAGGGAAAGAGAAATCACAAACATGCTGTTTTCTTCCTACGCTCTACAAACAGCTGATGTTAGTTTGTGTTCAAGGAGAAATGGTGGGATGTGTACAACTTTAGAGGAGTAGCGATGTTCACATGTTTATTCATTTCTTTTTTGCATTAAATGACAAGCATGATGGTATAGGTACACTCCATCTATGATAGAAGCAACCATATTATACTGCTAACACAACTTTGACTCTTTTAGGCATCTCCACATGCTAACTTAAAGCTGCACAAAAATCTTCTAGTTCACAAGAAAGTTCAGCCGTTAAATCAGTTAAACACATAAATAAATGTATCTAAAATTAACTCGGTGCAGTAGGTTTAAAATGACAAATATTTACCAAAATATAGTGTTGTTGTATTGTAAGTATTGTAAGATAAGAAAGCCTATGCACACATTTGCATGTAAGTCATTTTTCCAACAAGTAAAAAACATTTTTAAGGTGTTAATTAAAACTGAGCATTTTTATAGCAGTAGCCTTGAAATTATGAATTGAATGCAAAAAAAAAACCCTGAAAGCAACCTTATATTTTTATGTGTTTAGTTGGCTCCTATTGTAATCCTTTGCAGTGGCTCAAAATAGGGTGTGACGATGAGAAGACATTGCTAGTTAATTTTGTAGTTAACAGAAAGAATGGATGCCTTCCCTGTTCATCTAAAGGGCAGCAAAGGAAGGGTTCTTTACAGCTGATGCATACATTTGTAAAAAAAAAAAAAAAAATTACAAAAAAGTGTGTGGAAGCTATAAACTCCAATGTATTCATTACACAATACAGGAAAAGGTTCAGCTGGAAGAGTAGACAAATTGAGAATTTTAGCATGGGTGTTAATGGGGAGTTTCTAATTATAATGTCTGCTTTACCCTTCTGTTCATGTCCTTACCATCCATAAAACTGCACTGAGAGACAATGGAACCGGATTAGAGGTCTGGAGAGAGACACAGCGAGATGATGCAAAACAAGCTGTTCTCTGTAGAGAGAGCTAAAAAGGCTATTGAGCTGGGTTTCACACAAGCAATATTTGGCAAATAATTGTTGACTGTTAGTCCGATTTGAATGGCATGTCACAAATAGCCATAAACCGTGTTCCAAAAAAGCCTTCTGCATCCACTCAGTATGGATCCTGCTGCTGTTTTTGCCAAAGTTTGTGAGCTGCTTTGTCGAGGAGAGCTCTTGTCCCATATATCTTGTTACCAGAAAAGATTTCGTCTCAATGAAAATATATTTAACTGGCAAAATCATATTTGCCTTGGCATCTTGACATAAGGATTGAAAGTGAAGCTGTGTTTCAGAGGCCATTTAATCATAATCGGGATTAGATTTGTCGAAGGCTTGTAACTGTTAGCACAGACGTCACAGCAAAATCACATTCAGCTTTGTATGAATGTGTATATGACTGAGCCTCGCTGCATCGTCAGTGGGAAGTTTAATGGCGTCATTACTGTCTTGCAGCACAGCAAAAGACAGCATCATCTTGCATTCTGCATAAAACTGAGAACAATTAAAGGGCTCATTGACTTGCAATTCATTAGAATAAGCACTCAATATAACTACAATATGGGTCTGTGGTAGAGAGATCTGTTCTTTTTTTCTCTACCCAGGAACTGTAGTGAAACAAAATGTGACACGCGATAGGAGCTAAAATTATTTACCTAAAATGGGCTTGTGCAGCTCAGAAAAGCCTGCACATGGATGCTGGAAACACAAGGCACATTGAGCTCTCAGAAATGCCAGCCAAGAGTGAAGGAAGGAGCTTTGGCAGACAAGCAGAGCAGACAGAAAACACTTACCTAATTCCTCAGTTTTAACATTGTTTTATTGGCACGAGGTCAGCCTTGGGTCTTAAGATTAAATGTCCTTCAGTGCAACAGCACTGGTCTGTCAGAGGAGGAACTCTTAAAATGAGTTAGCGCCCCTCAACAGCACCCCCTCCCCCATGGCCCCCCTCTTATTCGCTAATATTTCATTCTGTCACCCTGCTCCTCATTTGCCCTCTGGATCATTCCCTAGATGCTCCTGACTTTGCCACAACTCTTTCCACCTGTCATAGGTGGAAAACATGAAAGAGAGTCAATAAGCTGTTTTGTGAGGTTGTCTGTACATCCCTGTAGTCTGTCTTATTAAGAAGGACAGCTAAATGTTCATGAATAAAACCTCTAACCCCTTCGACGCTGATCTGGAACACAGACTGCTGTGAAAAGAGACGTATTGGAGTTTTATTTTCATTCGAGTAGAGTTTTTCAGCTAAATTAGTATTTCGGCTTTATGAGATATGCCCCATTGGAGGAACTCTTTAATGTTTATTTTCTGTGTGTGCATCTGCGTGTTTGTGTGTGCGCGTGAGTGCAGGGCAAAGGAGCGACACCTGTCACGACTGATCGGAGGCAGCGAGGAGCGAGATTATGGTGAGGGAAGATGAAAATAAGCACAATTTGTGCAAGTAGAGCGCATATATGTGTGAAGGACTGAGATAACGGGCGGCATTTTTCAAAAGTGTTGTCATCCTAAATATTGTGCAGTCAAGAGCTCACAGCATTCGCCATGAATACAAAATGCCCTCAATTCCAACATTCAACTTGTCGATGTGCTTCAGTTTAAAGGAAAACTACATTATCTTAATATGGTACTTTAAACACCACATTCTCTAAAGCCAGTGAAAATACACGGCATTCACGCAGCATTATCTAAAACAGACTGCGCTGAATACATCAGCCCTACAAGAAAACATTTAAGCAGGCTTCAGTGTTTAGTTTTGTAGAGGTTGTTTTATAGAGGTGTTTATTTGCCTTTAGAATTAATTTTGAGGTTTTATTGGACGTGTTACATTGATTTTTGTCCCCCCCCCCTTTTCCTTTTTAGACAGAGGGTAGAGATATTTTGTCTACTTTCACTAACATTTCATTTCAAGAGGAAGGAGAAAAATATATTTTGAAGGCTCCCTCCTGAAAGTGGAAATATTTTAGTTAGTGAGGAAGAGCGCCAGCATTTCCTCCAGCTGGATGCAAGTACTTTACCTAAAATAGTTACAATTACAAGACTGCGGCCTCACATTAATACATCATTTATTCAATAATCGCATGGGACTCCTGCCTCGTATTTGCTGTTCAAGCCTGTTTCCTGTCTTGGACGAGATTACTGGGTGCAGATGGACAGAATGAGAGCAATGGGTTATATCAAGTATAATTGGGAGTCTTTGGATTATTATACATTAGCAATAAAACAACACTACTTGATTATTCCCCTGTAATGCATTAGTAGTGCTTAACTTCTTAAAGAAGAATATGGCTTTTTCATGAAAAAAATCACAGAGCCTTATTAAATAATCTAAGGAAATTATTTTACACTTAAGTCAGCAACTGCTCTCATTCTTTTTTTCCTTGCCTTTTTATGCAATGTACACACAAAGCAATTGAACTAGCAAAGCACTGTCAGTGCCTGGCTCTTATCAGCCTCTTACACACGCTCTGTGACTAAAGTTACTGTCTTACACCAATAGAAGCGGCGCAGTCATGCGCAACCAGGTCTGCTTTTGCTCTGGACGGTGATGGTAATAATGTTGTACAGACTCAAACATCCAGCTCAGCTAATATGATGACACTGAATTCTCAATGCACAGTTTAGTGTATCTGTGCTTACACTCATTCCTAAAGCAATTTGAAATGTATCATACATCACTAGTCCTTTATTTGCTATGTGTGGGAGAACATTTCAGAAAGTATAGAGGGATTTAGTTTTTCTTAATTTGTTTTGTTTCTATAGCAGCTTGAGTGTCAGCTGGGACCTCTAAAGAGCTCAGCAACCCCATGCACCTGCACCTGATCAGCCTCTTTTAATTAGAGTGACATAAGAATGACTCATGAAGGTTACATGGTATAGGGTATATATATAAAACAACATTTATACTTGATGAAGTCTGTTTTTGTACTTTTCTTTCATTGTCTTTCAAGAGAGTAATGAGTAATGCACGCTTTTGTATTTGTTTAATCCAAGTTGAATTAATATAATAAATGTGAAAAAAAAAATAGAAAGAGGAAAAATAAATTATACTCTTGAAGAACAGAGAAAAAAAGAGGCAGTAATCATTGTAATTAACTGGGTAATTTAGGTGGTGCATGTTTATGCCAAATGGTCTTGATTAAGTATTTTACATAGTTTTTTTTTTTTTTTTGGTATTTGACTAATTTAACTTTTCGTGATGGTCACACGTGAAATATTAGATGTCTTTGTCTTTTCAAATAAATCAACAGATACAGTTGTGTTCTGGTTGTTTAGAAAAAATAAAAGTTTTCTCAGACTCAAAATAAAAAACTCTGAATAAAATATGTCAGCAGCTGGTCCACTCTTGTGTGTCGGCTGCATTCCCAAAGCACTGGGCCCTTGTATTTTTTCATTTGGTCAGCATAATTGTTCCACTGCAAGAGTTTGACCTTACAATACTATACATTTATTTTATGTTGCAGAAACATCTAGGACCTCATCTTTAATGTTTATGTTATCAGACGATTCCCCTGTATACATGCATAGAAACAGCTGCAACGCTTATGGCTGAATGGTATATCAGTACATCAGTATTTATTACGGAACTATTTGATGACAAGCAATAGTGCTGAAGTTCTCTGGGCTCCAGAGAAAAAGAAACTTCCAAGAGAAACTTAATCTGCAAGGCTGAAAAGGTGATTTGTGTAGAGACTCATATCTTAGGAGGAGACCATCCTTGAAGTTATTATTGGATTCATGCCCAAAAGAGGGATTTTGGTAATGGACTGTGAGAACAGAAATGCATGTATTAAGAAAGGGTTTTTTTGTCAAGAAATCACAAGTGTGAACATACAGTGGAGGAGGCCTGGCATAGAAGACAGAGCCTGGTGACAAATTAAAGGAAAAAAAACAAACCAAATCATCCTTGTGAGGTACCAGAATGGCTTCAATGGACATTGGATCTACACATCTCTGAAACTCAGTTCTTCAAAAAGATAAATGGCACTTTACTAGTCCCTAAGGACCCCAAAGCGCTTTACATATCCAGTCATCCACCCATTCACGCACACATTCACACACTGGTGATGGCAGCTACATTGTAGCCACAGCCACCCTGGGGCGCACTGACAGAGGCGAGGCTGCCGGACACTGGCGCCACCGGGCCCTCTGACCACCACCAGTAGGCAACGGGTGAAGTGTCTTGCCCAAGGACACAATGACCAAGACTGTCCAAGCCGGGGCTTGAACCAGCAACCTTCCAATTACAAGGCAAACTCCCAACTCTTGAGCCACGATCGCCCAACTTGTGATGTTTTGAAGATGTTAGTACAGAGCTGCATTTTCCAAAGGTGTAGCTTGGCTGGGATCTGGCTCAGGCAAAAACCAAAGTGTCATTAATCACAGCCTCCCCTTTGCCCTACAGATAGGAGCATTACCCCATCAGGGTAAAAGGGTTTCACAACCAGGAAAAGGTGATCACAACAGCTTTGCAGTGACGTGCATGAATCGTCATGTGCATGAGAGCACAAATAAATTGTCATATTTCATTTATATCTTAGTTTGAACTCATTTATGTTCTTGAAGGAAAATTCTGAGGGTTATTTTCCATGTGTCATAATGTTTGATTTGGCCTTTTCCACAAGCTGCCTCAAAAATAGCAGAAAACACAGATGCTCAGTAATGTTTACTTTGTGGAAGCAGTCAGACCTCCGCCGTGAAGCAACAACAAGGAAAAAAATTTCTATCACATGAAATGTTGCTACATTTTCTTATTTAGATGGTTCCCTACTATGTGTTAGAATTATCTGTACTTAATAGAAGAGTCTGCGGTTAATAAAGTAGACCTACCTATCTGTGCTTACACTCATTCTGTCTCTTTGCTCAGACCAAAATGTAAGAAAACAGTGTGTCATACACAACGGGTGCTTCGTCTGAGGTTGTTATGTCTTGGCTTTACTCACAACATGCTCATTTTTGTGCTACATCTGTGCTTCATCAATAGCAAACAAGTGTGTGCTTGCCACTGAGTCACACTCTGCAAAGTAGAGCACACGCCACTTGCATCTTTTCCACTTTGATTACTTTCCAAACTCTAGAACTTAGAAAGAAGTTGTGTGAATACAAATATGGTTGCAAAGTGATGTTAACATCTGATTAAGTAGCTTGCATGCAAGAATATTCAAGTGCATAATCATAGAGTGCTAAGATTAATGACCTTTTTCAATAGTCAAGCGTGCTTGGCCGCAGCTGGATTAGTGTCTGCCATGACATCATAGCTGAGGACACAGAACAGATCGTTGGCGCTACATAACAATGACATTCAGTGTTTTTCCCTCAGCAGGCCCCTAAATGTGGGCGCCAATTGACAATGCTCCTCTGTGCCCCCTGAAGTATGGCATCCTGGCATCGTTGTGGCCCTGGAAGGCTCTTGGGATGAATATTCGTGCCAAATGCATTCAAACCTTCCAAATCCCTAGATGGTATCCTCTGGGACTCATGCTTGATTGTCTGGGATTCAGCTTACAAAAATGCTGAAAGAAAAACTGCTTTAAGGTAAGTGTGTTTCGTGAGATAGACAAAGCAAGTGAGGAAAAGAAAGAAACACCTTTGAATAGTTAAAAAGTGCCATCTTGCAACAAGCAAAGGTAAGTCTACTCTGAAATGCATAATTTTGTAGATAAATTGGGCTGATAATGACTGAAATGGTTTTTACACACTTCTTGCTTGGAGAAGGAAACAGGAAATGTATTTCCCAAAGAAACCTCACCAAAAATAAATAAATCTTTAAAGCACATCCCATTATTTTTTGTACCCTCTGATCAAATTCTAGCATTGCTCCCCACGTACAGTAACACTACACCTGCCAGTCAAAAGGTGGCAACATAAACCTTATTATTTCTTTCTCTGACAGAGAGGAAAATTGGGGAGTGAGACTGCATTTGGCTCAATCACTGAGGTAATTACAGATTTAAAGACGAAAAGAGATTCACTCAAACAACTGTGCCTGAGGCCAGTGAAACGAAGAAGCGGTTTTTGTGTGTGTAATATGTGTGTATGAGTGTGTGTGCTGCTGCTGCTGTGAGTGACAGAATGGTGGGAAAGAATAAGAAAGATATGGGAAAGAAAAGCGAGAGAAGGAAGGGGAAACAGTTTAAGAGGGAGGGCAGAAGCAGAGAATAGTTTTAGCAAAAGGGCGGGATGATGTGAAGAGGGGACAGAAAAGCAGTGAGTGAAAGGATGAAGATTGAATTTCGTCTTCATAGGCGAGAACACTGTCTGCGAGCAAACAAAAGGATGAAAAGATGACCCGCCGTTGTTCTCAGACTGACAGTTGGATAGTCCCCCATCTTCCTGATGTCAGCTCCTCCCTTTAACTCTCTTTGTTACTGCAAATGTCCTATTGCCACTGTGCAATATGAACTCCTGTGCTGAGTCAGCAAACAGTTGTGGAAGACTACCTGTCACAGACCGTGGAGAGGGTCCAGGAAAATGGCGCAGGGGAGGGAAAGAGGAAGGAAGGGGGAAAAAAAGACGCAAGGAAGGAAGAATGGATGAATCATTTTAGAAATGGAACTCTTTTTTTTTTTTTTTTTTTTTTTTTTTTTTTTTTTGGCCTGTCCCGTTTGGCTCTTTTGCCATCAGAATTGTTGTCTAAAGGCAAAGAAAGATGCCCAACGGATTTACTTTACCAAACTGACCATCCCAGCCTTGCCGTAATGGTCCATTTGATTCACCTTTTATTGTTTATTTTATTTTCACTTACTGAATACGGGACAGACTTGACTGGGGGAAAGAAGGGGAGAAAGAAAGAGGGAAAGAGAAACAGCTGAGAAGAGGGACGGGGGAGAAGGGCAAAAGACAAAAACCAACAGAACGGGCAGAGAAAAAAAAAATGCATATATCAATCACCTGGATCACCTGCTGAGAAAGAAAAAAGAAAGCAAGCAGAAGAGAACAAGAGTAATAGAATAAACAACATCACAATGATATATGGGAATATGACAGTAAATACTAAATGTTAAACATTATTGTGCAGCACATAAGATCAACAGAACACAGTGTGCTTTGAGGTAGGAGCCAAAAAGGGTGTAGTTTGTGGGTGTGATCACCCGTGTGTACACCTGTGAGCATGGACGCGCTTGTTTTTTGTTTTTTTAAAAGGTTCCTTCATGTAATAATCTGCTAGAGGGTGTGGGGGGGCCACAGCCCCGTCCTCCAGGGCGTGAAGCAGGTGTGGAGGAGATCAAAACTCCAGACATCCAGAGGCCCCCAGAACACAAGAGACCAAGGAAGACCAACAGAGGGGCAGCTGCGCCACTGTCCCGGAAAGAGCTGAGGAGAGTCCCAGATGAGGGCTCACTCAGCAGCCGCGGAGCAGAAGCCAGGGGGAGTTGCAGTGACGCGCCCGTGAGCTCTGCCGGCAGCCAGCTGCGCCTGAGTGACCGAGCCCCAGGCCGAGAGGCCGGGGGCACCCCACCTCCGAAGTGGCCCGAGCGAGCCCCAGGCTCCAGGCCCCGATAAGCGGCCGCCAAGGAGTGAGCCGGTGTGTACCTGGACGCCCATCCCCGGACACAAAGAACCACCAACGCACCGATGTCTGAGGGGGTCCGCCACTGGCAGGGGAAGTGGTGGTAGGGGGAGATAGGCCTCCAAACCTTGGAGGGCCTGAGATGTCCCCAGAGAGGTGGCGCCTGACACCCAACCTGACATATAGACACAGACATACAGGCACACACAGATACAAACATCCATTCCCACCCTCATGCTCTCATATGCACTTACTCCACACTCAACCAACGTGGAGACAGACATAAAGAGACGTTGTACACACAATCACACTCCCCAAGCGTACTCTACAAACCGGGTCTAGGTGCCCCCGCCCCTGGAGGGGGGAACTGCAACCAGACCCAGGTGGTGTTTCCCTTTTCCCTACGGTGGGGGGAGGCAGACCGCCCCGACTCCGCAGCAGCAGGAAGGTTCCACACTCCAGACCGCAGTCGGACGGCCAACTCCTCCTCCTAGTCCTAGCCCCCCTGCTCCAGCAGGTCGCAGAGAATGGGGGTGAGAGAAGACTCCAAACCTCCCTCCACCCGCTCATTGTAATGTTGATGCATGTGTGTTCTAAGGTGCATTTAAAACCCAGGAGGGCTTGGAGCTACCTGCCAGAGAGCAGCAGGTAAGCGCATGGTCCCTCCTGCTAGCCCTCAATGTCTACGTGTATTTAAAATTGAGAGGTGGGCAACGATGCCAGGGGTGGGGTGTACACCCTGATGGTACTTTGGACTCCGTGTAGAAATGGAACTCTAAAGACAGTTAAGCCGCTTAATAATTTGGCTGACGCTGCAGATGTGTGCGTGCGCATGTGTGCTCGCTTGTGCTGTCTGTTTGTCCTTTGAGGGAATACAACTTAAGTCACAGTAAAAGCAGATTATGAGATTAAGTGGTGTGCTGCTGGGAAATAAATAAATAATAATAAAAAAAGATGTATGTGAATGAATATAGCAAGTAGCCTACAATAGCACTACAAGAAATTTCTTCTTAATTGATTTTTTGTGTGTGATGCGTTGATGTAAAAGGAGGAACGTAGGAGTAAAGTATGACTGACATTGGAAGAGGCTATGCATTAATGTCATATTCACACATTATGTTCTGACAAAGAGAGAGCCGTGCAGGTTAACTTCACTTTATAAAAGCTTTACTGAGAACAGGGACATAAACTGATAAATCAAAGCATCGATGACGACTTTTGAAATGAAGTAACCTGCAGAGATTTTGCTTTTATCTCCTGTGCTTACAGAGTTGCGTGTCTTGCTTAAAATTTCCTCGCGAATATACCACATAATCCCATGGGATTATTTTTTATTTTAACTGTTTTTTTTTTAAGGAACATGTGTAGCACGGCATCAGAGGAATCTTTAAACCATGTTAAATATGAAATCGAGGCTTTGATGTGAACCACTGCAGGGCCACTGCTTTTTTCATGCTTCCTCTGTGTTTATCTCTCTTTGCCCCCCTCTCTCATTTCCTCCCTGTGTTTAGAAATAGGATCTTATAGCCTGAAAGTGGGACTGCTTCGTAACACTCAACACATGGCAGCAGATGTGTAGCAATATGTGAGGAGAGTGTGAGGGCAAAGGGAATATAAGACAGAAGGAGGGTGAGACATAGAAGATGTAAGAAAGTAACGGAAAAAGGAGAGAGGGGGAGGGAATTGACAGACAGAGATATAGAGGAGGAAGAAAGATGAGAGGAAGAGGGGAGGGAAGAGAAATGGTGGGGAGTTTACAGGCTCTCAAACACTTTGCACTCCCAGCACAGCAGATGCCACATTCTGTCTGGCACAGTGATCTGTGGGCCTGCTCTATTTATACCCTCTCCGTGTCACTTCAGGGCCAGCATCACACTCACAATGTGCACACATCTAGTATGAGGCTTTTGCAGATCCCCTTACTGACTCAGATGAGGCAGGTAAGAGAGGCTCCCAGCATGGGGTAGAGATGAAAAATGATTTGAGAGCATGTGCAGAGACAAAAGTGGAGCAGGATATATGATGTGGCTCTATAGGAATGAATACTGGGTGTGTAGAAGTGTCTGAAATTCACATGTGTGAGAGAGGATAAAGAGCCTGTTTTTAATTTCTTATAATACCTGATTAGTTTTAGTTGGCAGGCAGGACCATGAGAAAAAGGAGATTGAACAAACAGTGGTCTGATTAAGCAGCGGGAGGATTGGAGCCTTTTGAGTCACCCTGGTTACTGGGAATAACAGCCACAATTTACTGCAGCTTTTCTACCTTAACAATGGATAGAACTGGAATGCTCAAAGAAGAAAAATTGAAAAGCAAAGTCAGAGGGAATGAGAAAAAGAAGCAACAATGTGAGCCTTTAAAGTTGAAACAATAAATATACTTGGAAATGCTTTCTTCCATAAAAAGTGAAAAGTGGCTTTGAAGAAATACATAAGATGGGAAAATTGTACATGAATCATCACACAGCTTCATTTTCATCCTGGGTGGTGCTTTCATGCGGGTGGAGAGAAAACTTGATAATGGCACAGCTTTAATTTAAAAAGCTGCACGCTGTGGACAAAAGCAGGGCGTCTTTACTCATATTTTATGTATAATCTCATCTATGAAGCTTTGTTGCATTGTTAAGAGACAGCACCCCTGCATATTAAATGGCATTTGTTTGTAATCAGTCAACCCAAATGTTACGGAAGCAAAGCAGGGTTCATTACACATCTGCTCAGAGAAACGACAGTATTCCACACATCCATCAACTTCACTCATGTGGGCCCCTGCGATGTAACACTAGCTGGATGGGAACGACAGCGTGCTCACGCGCAAATACAAACACACCCATTAGTCTGTGACCTATCGTATTATATCAAAGGCACACAAGCAAACTCTAATAGCGCAGAACAAGGTGGCTTTTAAGTGCAAGATATTATATGCAGGTGCACTAAAAAAAGATTTGAAGCAATCTTTGAAGGGTGACGTTTGATATGAAAAATAACAGGCTAAATCAGAGCTCTGTGTGCCTATCGATGTGTGGGGATGAGAAAGGTGGACTTCAAAAGGTGCAAACTGACATCTCTCTTCATACAGGAATCAAAAAAATTAAATGAAAGCTATCTGAACAGATAACAATGTGTAAACTAGGGACTGAACACTCCGGCTGTCTGACGTTCAGAGGGAGAGAGTGCTCATACATGTGCACCACTGAGCACCGCGGAGTAAAACAACAAACGCTTCCTCCTCTTTGAAGTGGACCCTGTCACCCTCCCAGCAGCAAGTCTGCCTCCCCCTCCAATGTCCATCAGCAAGCCATAAATCCAGGCTCTCATCTGCCGGTGTGCCTCTGAAGTTCTGGAATGCCCATATAGGATTTGAGCCCGAGTGAGTTATGGGAACACCTGGGAGGGGTAAAGGGGAGCAGGAAGGGGTGGGGGAGTGGGGGTGGGGTTCATGCATGCTTACCTATGAGGGGCAACGTGTTGACAGCCAACAAAGCTAATGCATTAGTTCTGGCGGATCTTAGGTGTTATATGTAAAGCAATATGCCTTTGAAGACCGGATTAAGCATGGAAAACAGCCTGCTGAAAGCATGCACATTTGTACCCATGCACACAGCTACTGTTTTTACAAGATGACAACAACGGCGTGTGATACAGGCTTCCATGTCCAGTGGCAACCTTTTACGGAAAGAAGTTGCAGGGAAATAAATGATGACAGTGGGGTGTTTTGGAAAAGGCTGGGGGTTATAAAAACGAAACGTGGCCGGGGTCGTGGGACCTGGCCTAACTCTGTTGTTCTTGTGCTGGAAGCTGAGTTACCCATGTGTCTACCAGCAGAGACGCTACAGTGCCCTCCATTTGTGTCAATGTGAGCAGCAATTTGTTTTAATCTATGTACCAGATGTGTTGCCTTTAGGTCTCCCTTGGTATACTATAATATGTGACCAAATACAATTTGAATTTGTTTGTCTAGAACCACTGCTGATCTTTTGCATTACTGAGGAATCTGTGTTTATTTTTTTAGCCAGGATTTCTCCACCATTACCTACCTTTCCCCCCTCTGGTAGAGAAAAAAAATGCTTATTCAATTTAATTTTATTCCTGTCAAATTTTCATTCTCTATGGGCAATTTAGAATGATGATGATGATAAACATGTATGAAATCATCTCATTTCAAGTATCCAAAAAAAGGCTCATCTCTGTGATCTTTAGTTTCGGCAGTTGTTATTGCCAGCAAAGTAAGCTAACGTTAATTCATAAATTCCCTGACAATGCTAGCTCATTTTAAAATGTGAAAAAGTGAGAACATTTGTTGTACTTTCAACAGCATGCTGAAGATTTAGACTACAGTTACAAATCCCTCTCTGGCCAAAAATCAATGGAAAAGACATGAAAATAGGAACATTCTTGTTATTCAACACAGAACTAATTAGCCCTGGGGCAGTACTGCGAAACAAGTTCAACATACCCAAATTATCAAAGAACAAATTTGTGCATATTTCTCATGAGAATAGCAGACAGAAACTCCAATCCACCCATTTATTTGATTGTCCAGCTTTGGGTCTCAGTACACCCTGAGCATGTTGCACGTTCCTCAAAGAGCATACACCCATCCTCACCCACGTATGCAGCCATTTTAGAGTAACAATTAGCCTAGCATGCATGCCTTTAGACCAAGAAGTTTCAAAAAATTGGTGCCCAAGGCACACCAAAGGGCAAGCCAAAATTTCAAGGCACATCTGCATATCAGTGGATAACAGCTTCTGTATGATCTGAAATACAATCAGTTCTTCTCATTTATCAAATAATGACAGTATAGTAAATATGAAATCAAATAATCATACTGCCCAGCAGGACTCCTGTAGTGTTAATTATTTGTGCTTTGCTCCTCATAAAGTGATCTTTCTTACTGCTTTGCAAATGTTGCCCTTCTTGCTCTGCCTAAGCCCCTTTAAGGTCTGCTAATGTAAACTGCATGTAAATTTAGTTAATTACAATTTGTGCAACTCTAATAGAGTAATACATTTCAACTGACGCAAATTTCCAAGGCACAAAGGGGCATGCCCTAAAGCACCCTATACAACCTGTGGGTTTAATTTGAACCAGGAACCTTTTTGTAGTGAATCAGCAGTGCTACCAACTGGACCACCATGCTGCTCCCTAAGCAAACAAGAGTTTAAATTCTTAATGTCAGCTAAAAGCTGAAGCCAGCTCAAGCCAGAAAGGATAGAAAGAAATATCAAACTGGGCAAATGCGCAAGTGAATTAATCAGAATCACTGGCCTGCCATAAAGGCATGTGCATGATTCATTAGTTTTTTGTTTCTTGGCTCCACTTTAAATCTTATAATGTGCTTTAACGAGTCTCTGATTTAGGGTTATATTTATATGAGAAGGATTATAGAACACTAAAACAGCAGCTTCCTCCCCTGAGAATCTATGTCACTTATACAGATGCTTGTCAGGGAAAGCCAAAGTCAGTCTCTAAGAGCTCTTGTCTTTTAAGAGATCTTCGCATTATTAATGCACTGATGCCCATGATGTCTTCTCGGTGAAAATGGTGATCTTATTTTCTTTGAAAAGCGAATGTTCATTTGGTGGCGAATTGTGATTTCTCTGTCCTCAAATGCAACCTGCTTCTTAGCGAGTTATTACGTGTACAGCTTAAATTACCGTGGTAATGTATCTCTGTAGGAAATTAACCGCAATCATTATGAAGGAGAAAGGGTGCAGTATGAAGCAAGATTAATGGATTAGTGAGATGTATGAGCCTAAAGCCAGGATTTTTAATATCACAAAGATGGCTTTCTTTTAACTTGGCTTATTTATCATGGTAACTAATGCACGTGAGGAGGAGGAGGTTACGTTCAGTGTCGCAAACATGCTGAGCCATAGGTTAGTAATTCCTCAGGACAAAGTTTTATTAATGAGAGGTAATCATTAAACATGATAACATGTAACACTGTTCTGGGAAGAATGCAGATTATACTTGTTAATAAAGAGAAGGTCAGTAGAAAAAATGCCTTACTCATATATTTATATAAAAATTCGTGTATTCGTATATGAATATACTCTGTATGAGACTATATATCATTTACATTGTGTAAATGTTGAGTATCTCTCTTATTACAGCATGATCACGCACACTCCCTCAACAGATGGAGAGATCCAAAGCTGGACAGACCTGCCGTGCCCCAGTTACAGCTGCTGTCCTATGAATGGATAATCACTGTTTGGGGGAGGGGTTCCACACACAGCCAGCTTCCTTGAACTCATCCCTGAATTGCTTGTTTTGCCTGACAAACAATCCACATCAATTTGCATAAATCAAAACGGACATCAGTGATTGATTCATTAGCAAAATTGTTGTCAGTTTATTGTCATTTCATCTGCTAATCATTTTACTATGCATGACCTTGTTTGTTGGGTCTGGAACGACAACTTGCAGGCGACATAACAAGTGTACTCTACGTCTATGCAAGAAGGCAAAACAGGAGGAAGATAAGTCAACACATTAATTGCCAAATTCATTTGAGTGCGCTCTGTAGATGGAAGTTTTCTGTACCTTTCTATTTCCTGGTTGGAAGCCATAATTTGTACAATTAAAATTGATTCATATGTAGTATACAATGCTTTGATGATGTATTTCAAATCCCAAGTATACAATAAATCTCCTTCTTTCTTTTTTAAAGGATAATGTAAAGAATAAATGAGGTGGTTCAAAAATCGAAGATGTAGGGAAAAAAAAAAAGAAGAGTCAAAATGTGAGAAAATAGATATTCCCCCTGTGGTAGACAGTGCTATATTACAAAGGTTTGTGGGAACCTAAGAAGATTTAGTTTCCCTTTCAGTGGCATTGATTATGGGGAAGATGTCTTTGTAACCAACCCAGATGATTAGACCCCACATACAGTCAGTCAATGCTCAGAGGATCTCACAGTGGCAATATTTGCAGGAGCCAAATAGATGTGAAGAAATAGACTGAGATGAGAAAATAGCGTTATTAATGGAAAAGGTAAAGAAGAAAACTTGAAAAGCGAGAGCCCTGAAAAAACTGGGACAAGGTCAGGAGCCACATCTTTATGTCAAAGCTTTTGTTGTGTGTGTTTTTCATGAATTCAGACCTGCTGATTCATAAAATCGATATGTCTGTCTGAATTTCACATAACCGCATCTTTTCTGTCAAGTGCTCTTTTTCATATTTGAAACCTCCCGCTTTCCAGATTTCAGTTCTGATTGATTTTATGCAGAATAGCACAATGTAAGGCTAAAACAAAGGTTTGCTACTTGAACTGCCTCTTAGCATGGATCAACATGAACCACTACACCCTGTATTGTTTCCCCTCTGGTTTGGGTAATTTGAGGGTGTCGTGGAATGCTAGACACCAAGCCTCACCCTGTAGTTGTGTCAGAGTATAATTGCTGTTGCGGCATGTGTGGGAGGCCTGAATGCCTTCGTCTTGTTATCTGAGATGAGTCAGATTACAGGTGTGAAAGAAAAGAAACATCTCTGAGAGACACAAACATTTCTCAGTGCTCATATACATACATATATCATCCATTCTCTTGATTTTGTCCACTTTTCCAGCTACTTCATGATTCTTATATTGGCTGTTATGATACAGCAGTGCAGCAGTTAGCTCCGTCGCTTCACAGCGGATGTGGATGTTAGCATTAATGGTTGTTGGTTTCATGTTGTTACACAAGCAAATGCAAGAAGTCACCTTTGCAGGCAGCGGCTGTTTGACACTTCTCAAAAATCTATCAGTAAAGCTGCATATCTGAGGAAGACAGGGTGATCACGGTGTAGTTGCATGGAACTGTATTGGCTTTTTAAATTAAAGTTTTATGACACAAGAGGCAATAACAGCAGCAAATCTACTCTAACTTGCTGCCGTTAAAGTCAAACCACACGATCCACATGTTCACATAAAAATATTAATAAATCATCTTCGATAGGAAGCTGTTAGCGTATGAGGCAGTTCTTGAAATTGTCTGTCAGAGCAACACGATGTTGAAAAGATCTGCTTTAGTAGAGTGGGATACAGGTAGGAGAACTGAGTAGTGACAATGAAAAAGAGGAGACAAACAAAGTTTCACAATTCATTTACATTGTGCTTGATTTGAAAAGAGTTTAAAGAAACCAAATTTTCTTTGGATAATTCAATATAGTGATGCCTTTAAGTGATACTGCTGTCAAGGACACAGAGAAGTTAATATCTGTAAGAGACATGATTGCTTTGCTTGCGTAAAGAGTGTTTGGTGGTATTAAAGAGTAAAAAAATCAGAATTTATGCAAAAAACATAAAAACTTTCTGAAAGAAAATCGGCCCCAGGCAGTTATAAGAGCAAAACTAGAAGTGATAATAAGCATAGTAAACAGAATAAGAGAGTGAAATGTTCTCACAGCTGATCTGGCTGTACCAGATGGCCAGGAGCACTACATAACCTACAGTGTAATTTTTCTTTCGCTCAGGCATGTCCAATCTTGTGCAAATGACAATGATACCGCAGAGTCAGCCATAAACCTCCCCTAATGTTTGTCTCCAGTGAGCTCTTCCCTCTTCCCCCATGTAAAGAGACACGCAAGCACCTGGATGCAACCCAAAAATGGCTGCTTGAATCTTATACCTGTCTTCAACGGCACATGGCTGAGTGCTTTCCTCTTCTTTCTATACTTATGTTGACCTATCTACTCAGCTGATTGACTGTCATGACATTTTCTCACAGTTAGCTTTAATCATTTCATTGTAACGGTGGACCATTATGGGATGAGGCAAGCCGCTGCATAAGCGAACAGAAAAGCCCACTATGGTGGCACAAAGCCCAATTTACATAGAAATGGCCAGATTACTGAGCCCAGCACAGGCAATAAGTGCTATAATTCAAAATGACTACTGTGAGTAGCCAAGTTCAGATCTCCGACAGGGTATAGCCTCCAGCTAACACTAACATTCAGAGAGCAAGTGGTCAGCAAGCAGGAAGGAATGTGTTGTTTCAGCAGGTTGTGGGTATTTTGTCATCAAGTATCACACGTCCTCGTGCCCTTCTGCGTATCGATTCTCCCTGTGCTTCAGGCATGGCAACTGTAAAGCCCTTATGGCAAGGTCACAACACATTAAAATACTCAACTGACAAAAAGTACACAAAGTAAAAAAGAAACGGCTACTTTAGGAGTAAGTATGCGCTTTAAAGTCTGAACAATA
Organism: Diplotaxodon limnothrissa; assembly: GCF_057381915.1. Lineage (NCBI taxonomy): Eukaryota > Metazoa > Chordata > Actinopteri > Cichliformes > Cichlidae > Diplotaxodon > Diplotaxodon limnothrissa. The sequence goes on from NC_140602.1 coordinate 6,614,316, forward strand.
AGATACAAAGTTTGTTTGACGTGTTTCAGCATTTACATACAGCTTTGCAGAATTAGAAAAAGTCATCCCTCCCATTCAAAACATATGTCCAGCTTGCTAATTAGTCCGGTGCTGGGGTTGATTCATAGCCTCCCCATTTATAGCATTTGCACAGAAATATCTTAATTATGGTCAAAGCCTGAGCTAGGCTAATGCACATTCACTAACAAAATGATAGATTATCACCCCATGGATATGATCAGTTATTCCTTCCTAGCAAGAGATTGGGGTGGAAAGAAGTCATTTCCATGAGCATACTAATTCACATTTACATAGAGATAGAGATGAATCCAGATGCAAATGAGAAAAGCTGCATGTTACTTAAAACTGGTCCGCTTTCTGTACTGACAAGCTTCACTAATATCGACTTTTATCAAGGATGTTGATCAAATGCTATGCAAGAGGGGAGAAGCAAAACAGTTCAACACAACAAGGCCCCCTACAAGGGAGCCAATGTCATGCCAAAGTAAACGAAAGAGATTAGAAATCTTAAGTTTCACTTCCTGGTTCGAAATTAAAACAAAACTCGCTAAAATGCTGGCATAAAGCATCATGGTGAAACTAGTTTAATTGCTTTTTTCCCATTTTGCACATCTGCTAAGTGAAGAAGGGAAGAAACGTTTATGATAAGTGTGCTGTAGATATGTTGGACAGTAGACTTTCCTGCCTGTTCTCATATCTGTAGACATAGTGTTTATGATATCAAATAGAAATGTTGAACATGAAATCAACTCAAGCTTATGACTGTCTGCAGGCTACGGTGTGACATTCTGGAGACAGAGCTTGATGAGCGCAGCATGACAAACAGGATGGATTTAAGTGCTGAAATTAATCAGGATTTATTTTTATGTATCCTATGACTAGCGTGAAGCAAATCGCATTAAGGGAAAATAGAGGGAAACCAAATTGAGGCTAAACAGTTCTTGTTTCTAAAACTTTTAACGGATTATTTGCAGATCTGCATCTGTGTTCTGTAGGCTACAACATTGCTCCAAGCCTTATACTATCATTATATATAGACAATGACTTGTCTATATTTCTGTCTACGTAAACTATTGAGATCAAAGATTTGACTTAGGGTTTGTCATCACAGATTGAGGGGGAAAAAAGATGTTTGCAGTAGCGGTAACACACTTCTGTGATTGAAAAAAACAAGTTCGCTGTAATCTCTTCGACAATCTGCACGGGTGGCAGCTGCGGGAGAGTACAGAGATGACTGGAAAGGGACAAAGAATCCTTGTCTTTCAGCACCTGGGAGCCTAAAGCTCAATAGCGGTCAATGGCAGTGGTAATGTATTTTAAAAGTGTGGAAAAACAACAAGCAGGATCAGTAAACTTTAGTAAGTAGTAGTAGTAGCAGTGTGCAGCCACCATGGAGACACCAGGGATCACCTCAAATTGTAAGTCAGTGCCTTGGTCAAGGGCACAGTGGCAGAAGAAATTAACCTGGCATGGTTTTAATGGTGGGAAAACCTGGACAGAGGGGTTATAGCTTGGATCTGAGGTCTCATGAATTGTTACCCAAAGAACTTCAAAATCATAGAGCAAATTAAGACATTTTTAACTAGTGATAAAACTAGCAAATGTTCAACATAACATAAAATAATATTTAACTTTTACTTCAGTTAATTTGCACATTCTCAGATATTTGACATATTTTTTCTCCATGATGCATGTGCATTCCCCTTCTCGCCTTAGTTTGTTTCTCATTACTTTCTGCTGTACAAGAATGCACAAAGCCTTTGGCCTCGCACTTCCAGCCCTGGATTGGACAAATTCAGTCTTTGTGCCAGCTCTTCAGGCACACCACAGCCTGCATGTCCAGTGCTTGCATTGTCAAAGGCCCTCGAGTCGTTGCCCCAACCCCCCCCCCCCCAGTTTAACCATCATGGCCCGAATCCACTCAGCTGTGACTAAGTGACTCTTCCCGAGTTTCATAATGAAATCATTCAGTCATGCGCAGGAAGTTCCTTGTACTGTGTAGCTGTGAAACAATGCAAGTTGTGTTCTTCCACTCACGGGCCACCAGTCAGTTTGTCACCTAGTGTCTGGGAAAATGCTCTTTTTTTGGCACGGTCTGACAAAAGCAGTCCTGTTTTCTTGAAATAAATAAAATAGAAAAAACATCTAAAGTCTATTAAATAACTCCAGAAGTCAGTATCTGATATGTTACGCCTTGTTTTTACTCTTAAATGCACAGCTCAACAAGTGTAGAAACAACAAGCAAATTTACAGGGTAGTGTGTGCCAGAATATTTCTTGGCAGGTGTTGTCATAGTCTTGTTGTCGCCATAGGTTCGCCAGGCAGTTGGCTGAGAATTTGGAGGAGTCACTCCTCTTGGCCAAAAGAAAAATTTAATCTTAAATCTTATTAAACCAGCACAGTCACATCATTTTACTCTTTCTTTAATGTATATGGACTCAGCAGACAAGATACAGTAAAAGGTTTATTTGTGAGATTTAGAAGAGCTGATAAGTAGATTTTCCTTTTAGTTAATAAGATTGTGGCTGTATAGCCTCCTGACGCCAAACTGACTAGACTCTCACTTACCTTACAGCAAGAAAGCAACAATAATTAGCATCTACTGAAATGTCTTTCTGTTCCTAATAAAATGTAGCATGCTGTAATTTATTTTTTTTTAAAAAAGATGAAAAAGGATCTGAGTCAACGTTGACAGCGGTTTGTGTACACAGCTGGGACGCTTCAGTGCCTGAGAAGTGTCTGTGTGTGCTGGTGTGTCCGTGGAGATGATCCTCCCTCAGCTCCTCAGGAATGTTTGAAATTTGCACAAAGAAGAACAAGATTGGCTCGAGTACCTGGGGTCTGTGCTCGGGCGTGCTGTTAGCCCCTGGCTGTCTGTACTTACACAGAAAAAAAACGAACACATCTGCAGGAAACAGAAGAAAACTGACACGTATTAACTTGTAAGTAAAATAATCTGCTGCACTGATGCCACAAGCTAGGACGGATTCCATTCATTACACAACTACACAAACTTATCTGTATGAAGATTTTGTTGGTGGTGGGTGGGGAAAAAAAGACCTCATGAAGTCTGTGTGGTTATCTGAAATAAGCAAGGCAGTAAGAGTGAAGGAAGAACATATGTGAACAGTTAAGGGTGTTTCAACAACCTCTTTGAAATACCCCATTAGTGTGATTACAGCTGGCAGGAAACCCGGGTTAAAAAATGACTTTCTTGTGCAAAGGAATCCACAAAAAAACTAATTAGGAAAATGAAACTTTCATTTTCAATTTAGGTAATAAATGAAGCTGACAGTGATGTTAAGAGCAAAGACAGATGCACAAAAAGATGGGCATGGTGTGGATGGAATACGGAAGGGGAAATCATGCGAGGCAAGAAAGGAGGAAAGGTCACAAGTCTGTCTTCGACATGCAGACCTTAGCTTTGCATTGTTTTTAATCCCCAGAGCCTGCAGCCGGTTGTAAATCTCTTTGCAGTGTTTGGTATTAACAGACATGCCTGGAGCACCATACCCAGCTGCAAGTGTAGATTTTGCAAGGGCCTTGAAACACATGTTCCTATTTTAACTGAAAAGGCAGCACATTAACATGACCTTCTTTCGCCTACACACCAGTCAGTGCACATATTGATCCCCAAGTCCCTATTACAGCTGAAGCACAGCAGAATGCCTCCAGTTACACCTATTTACACCTTTGCTGCCTGTCTCCCTTTATGCAGTGACCTAGCAGGCAGAAGAACAATTCACTGAAACATGCCGTAAACCATGAAATAAAGTATAAGTACAAAGATCGAGCCACTATTTTACAAGGTGCATTCATCTCTCTTCGTGGAGTCGCGCAAACAGTTTGTGGCATGTCCTGGAGTTGAACATATATAAAGAAATTTTAAAAGAAACCAGATGGGCTCTAGGATAGCAAAAGGCTGGAAAGAATTAGTCTGTCAAAAGTTTGATCACTGTCTTTCCCTTAGATGTGCTCATAAGTCTGGAACCAGAGATCAGACACAGAAGTAGGCCTGTAGTGGAACGAATAAGAAAAGTATGGCTCTATAAGGTTCAAATTAAAAAAATTATGTGCTGATGTAAAGTGACAGCACAAACTATACAGCGAAATAACGCAGCTGGCCTTGAGGTTTTTCTCTTGAAAACCTTTCACGGTTACATTTCCAACCCATAAAAAGCCGTAAACAAGTCTCTCCACTGAGGGCAAAACACTCATTAACAGCACATGCAGCACATGCAACCAGTAAGGCAGACTGCTTATAGGTTGACCAATTTATATTATGCGAAAAATATTCTGCAATATACGGTATAGCTATGAAATGTCATAATATAGTTAGGGAACAGCAAATTCCTTTTCAAATGATGTCAAATAATGTCACTCGTCTCCTTCAGTTCATCATTCTGGGTGAGATTATAAAGGGGATTAGAGATGCCTGTTGTAGCGTGCCTGTGGCTGACAGAATGGCTCCTGGGGAAGTGTGCCAGTGCAAGATATTTCTACAGTACAATGAGAGCACTGTATGGGAAAGTACAGAGGCAACAGAGGCTTCAAAAACAAGGAAAAAAGAAAAAAAAACAGCACTCCACACAAAATAGGTAAATATTTGATGCGTTCTAATAAGGCAGTTAAGAACAAACTGCATACAAAATACGCATTAACAGAGAAGTTAAATTACAGCATATTTATAAAAAAAACCAAGAGTTTTTTGGAATGTTAAAAAGCACATTAAATTAGTTTAGCATCAAATTTCCAAAACAGGTTGGCAGACAGTATTTACATCAGACAAATGCACAAATGAATATGCTCCACCTGTGAAATTAAGGCTAAGTACGCTATCCAAACACAATTACAAGAGTGCAGGTGCTGGCAATGTGTGTGCAAAAGATCTTCTCTAAAAGAGCGAGCTGAACGTCAACAGAAATACAATATTCAAGAGTCAACTTACATTAAGGCTTAGGAGTTTATCATTGGGATTATTGAACACAAATCAACAATCCAAACCGCACATGAAGGGGTAGTTTATGATACCCACCACGCATAGTCTACTCTTTACATTTAGTCATATTCAGGTGAACATCAGAGGGGTGAAGTAAAGACAGGGTCATTCTTCACAGTGAGGCGAACAGTGAACATCTCAGCTTATAAACGTGTCAAACTGATTCATTGATAAACTAGGAAACACATTCTATTCACAGGAGGTAGTTCAGCTGGATATTCAAGACATTTTTTTCTGTGTAATGCGCATCAGCTTAGCACAGGTGTGCCAGCTGCGTTTGCAAAGCTCATTACTGTGCAGGCAGACAACAAATCCATCACCTGTGCATGCTGAATGTTCACAGCTGGCCGTATTTTCCTTTGCAATGCACAATGTGTGTATATAATCTGTCTATCCTGTCCTGGAGAACACCGGCGTGCTCATCTGAGAGAAATCCTAATTCCTGAGACAAAGGCTCGCTGTCTCTGTAGAGCTCCAGCAGCCTTTGCCTGGAGTCTCTGCGCGTGTGCAGCTCTGCCACGCGCTGCGTGGTCCTTTTTCTAAACACGCACACAGAGCTCAGGACTGTATTGTGATATTTCTCCCACATGTTTAACACTCGAAACCCGTGCACTAATCCGGCCTCGTTGTCTATGAATACGAGGTCACCGCGAGGGGTTTTCAGGAGATTGTTCGTGTCTCTCTCCATTACACGGGAGTCCCACTGCAGACTAAACAAATTGCTGACGAGCCTGTCAAAGTTTGCCGTCAGGTAGTCTAATACGATCAGGTCTGTCCACTGCATCAGCTCCAGCAGCTCCACCGCTGTCTTGTTCCAGAGCTCCTTGAGCGCAGGATGCAGCCCGCTGCTCTCCTGTCTCAGCGGCGCAGGTGTGATGACCCCTGTCAGGTTGGAGATCCACTGAGTTAGAGAAACCACGGCTCGGTCATTCCACTGTAAACCATCTATCCGCGTCCTCACACTTTCCCATTGCTCACTGTCACTGTCCAGCTGGGACAGTACGAGAGGGGGCAGGTTTGTGATGCCAAGCAAACGTGCAAGGTAATAAGTCAAAGTTTCACCCTGCACCTGGTCCGCGTTTATCCCGTAACGCACACAAGCTTTGGTCCCGTCTGCAAACGTGGCAAGCTGATTGGATATCCTGCCGCATCCCGGCTCCAGCTTCACCACCCGGTACGTCCTCGCTTTCTTTTGCCAAGCCAGAGCATATTCCTCCGTGAATCCCGCAGGAAGGGTATCTTCCAGCCATTCGTTCCAAAATATTCCGTCTTCCAATGGGGACAACTTGACCGGGCCCTCCCGCGGGGCTGACCTCTTGTTATCCCCATTCATATTGTAATCTCGATTTCCTGCAGAGACAGGTTGATTGGTGAGGTTGAGGCGAGTCTTTAGTCTGTCTCCAAAGTGCAGTCTCTGTGCCGCTGGGACAGCAAGCAATGCACGGAAAGTTTTGGCTGAAAGGTCCACTGGGAGAGCTTGGTGAAAGGACCCTGCACCTGGTACTGAGAACCTCCGTTTGTGTCGCTCCAAACGGTCCTCCAGTGCGCTCCAGACGTAGAAAACACTTGCGAGGGCGCACAGGAGGAGCAGAGAAAACAAGTTCGCTGAAAGAACCCTCATGGTGACGGCCACCATTCCTCTTGGCACACAGTACTCCAGCAGATTTTAATAAGATACAGGCAGAAAAAAAATTCTCCGATCCGCAGTTGAGCTGGAGCGGCTTTGTGCGGTGCGCTTTCTGTCCTCTACACGCCCGAAGCCCTGCGGCTCAAAGGCGTACTGGGTAAGATCACAAGGAGAAGAGGGTCTCCGAAACTGTGTGAAGCTCATCTCCCGTCCTGTTCACACGCCTTGTCATATTCCTACTCTATGGGAAAAAAATGAGCGCATTTCGCTTCACCCCGATAGCCGCTATTGGACGTTCTCCGTTACAGTCCACTGGCGTCGTAAGGGCTTTCTGTGCGTGCACGCCACACTCTTTCCCATCTGCCTTTATCTCTCCACCGGGCGCTGGGTGAGTTTGATTTGTGGTGGAGTCGGTTAGCAGAGACACACTAGGCGGTGAGACACGTGACTTTAGTCCCGAGATGGTGGGCGGATCGTGGGAAGGAGGGTTCCAAGAGGAGCGGAGCAAGTGCACCGCTGTGCGTTTTATGTGTTTGTGTGATGTCAGACGATTGTGTGTTATTACAAAAAAGGTAGCCATTATGATAATTGATATCCAGAGTATAAATACTCCGCATTTTAATACATTCGTATTCCGTATGCTGTGCTTGCATCAGCGAGGCAGACAAGAATGGAGTCCAGGCGAGAGAGTTTGCAGACCTCACTCTTTTTGCATAGCATTTTTCACTGTTTTCGAATGTATCTTCTAATTTATGTCCGTTAAGGAGTCATTATGAATAAGAGAAACCACTAAGTCGTGTCATCATATTTTACTTTGTTGTTTTACTTTGTATTTTTCAGCAGATTTCAGATTAAAGTCAAGGCAGTACTGAATTTCAGCTTTAACGCTTTTTTTTGGAGTATCTATATCTACATTGGCCACAAGACTCTTTGTTCCAGAGCACACAAACTAAGCAACAATATATGAACAAATAAACCAAATGATCTGATCACGATTTGATTGCCTCTCTGCCAAGAGCCAGAGTAACACAAAAAGCAGATACTTAAACGAAAAGCCTGGCAAAGGATTCAGTATATTCCAATTTATTGACTCAAGCAGTTTGTTGGGAGCCAAATGCAGTCTCCTTCTTTAAGAACAATGCAATCACAAGTAATAAACAATTTGAGCCCATTTTTTACATTCTGTTTTAATTCAATTGCGCTACAGTTCCCCCAGTTTCTATAACATACAGTTTTAACAATATTCCCTTAAGAGAAGGCCAAGTCCTTATTAGCAGATAAGACTTGCTCAGTTATGCATAGCGGATACAAATACACTATTCCAGTATTTTTAATAATTTGCACTCTTGATGAATATTTAAAAAGAGCACAGTTATTTCAATTTGTGCTGCTAAGCATTTGACCATTCTCCTATGAACACCAAAGGCACACTAAAGTGAACCCCTGCTTGTTTGCTCTTTGTTCATGGTTTTTGTTAAACCAGATGTAACATAAACTCCTTTATACACTTCTCCCTCACTAATATTCTCTCTCATTAACATCCCACTGCAACCTATACCATTCCACTCATGTTTTCACTCTCTGTATCTTGAACCTTGGTTTCCTAATCAAATTAATTGGGTCATTTTTATAGCAACATGCTGGCATGCTAAATCGCCTGAGTCGAAAAGACAGCCACGGACAAGAATACTCAATTACAGCCAGTAAACTTGATGTCCACTAATGTATGCTCGAAATGCCCAGAGCGCTTAAACTCTTATCTCCACTGACATTCATATTATATCATAGCTTGAACAGAGAAATAGTGAATTACAAAATAATAAAATAAATAAATCTAATTTATCTTTTATAATCCTATATAGAAGAAAAACTCCTACAGACAGGCAGGCGAAATGATTCTGATTGGGACATGCTTCTTGTGTGCTTTCATTAACATCAGCAGGATAATTTCCTTTCTGAGAGCATGTTTGATTCTGCATTGCAGCTTGATGGAGCAGTGTGGAGAGAGACTGAAAAACCTCTCGATTCTGTGCAAGCAAAGAGGAAATAATGAATGCAACAGTCTCAATAAATGGTTTGTGTAGCGGTGAGTGGTACGAGGCTGTTTTTTCTGACATGTTGACAAAAGAGTCACTCCTGGTAAAAGTGAGGCTTTTCCACCTGCTGTGTAGAACAAATTAGCCTTTCTTATTTGCATGCCGCCAATTGCTCGAGATTGCAGATAGTTAGGGCACTCAGCAGGTTTGCTAAATATATACAACTTTATAATTACGTTGAAAGGGTACCTTGAAGTAGTTTGAAATATCTCTCTCTTTGATCTCCAGTCATAACAATCCTTCACCACCTTGCCACTTCCCTTCAGTTCCACGTGAAAAGTGAGTAACAGCAAGATTTAAGACTTTCAGTGTCTAGACATAGAAAATGAAGAAGGCTTAAGTGCATTGCTGGAATTCTGTCTGATGGCTGTTACTTAAAAGGAGTGTGGACTAACAGTAATGGCTGGCTCTTGGTGTCGCTTTTCCCGAGCACAAGTGTGGGCATGTTCACATATCAAACCTATCTGTTTTCTTGCTATGTGTTATCTGCAGGTCACCTAACCCCTATGTCTCTCTCCTCATTACACCCCCATCCCCCACCCTCTTCCACACACACGCACACACAGACATCCCACTGCTGTCATGCCCCCTGCTGCTGCATTCCTCCCACAGCAGTCCCGGGGGGGCTGTAACTTATGGAAACCTTTTCTCCCCTTGGTCATGGCTGTCCGTAGTCAAGTGCCGCAGTGACACGGGAGAGCTCAGACCGTCTGTCATTCTGTCTGCAGCAACACAGTACACCCATCACTAGTCGCCTGACAACGCCACAGCTGTGATACAATCTCGTGGTGCCTGTGTGGTGCCTGTCTGCCAGCGCAGATGGACGCAGGGAGGGAAAGGAGATATTAAGGGACGGAGACAGTGGAAGAGAGAGTGCAGTGAGCTTCTATCACTTCCCCCGTAGTCTTAGGTTGTTCATGCTGAGTAATAACTCATGGGTCCCTTGACACTTTGTGGCACTCTGTTTCCTGGACTGAATAATGAATGTGCAGGACTTCCATTAGTGTTGAAAGCTACGATTATTTCACTAGGCCTTACAATTACTCATGCTCTGGGATTTGGGGACAGGGCGGAGGAGATCCATGGGGATGAATTTGTGTCTCCTGGTTTATGTATGTGCAGAGATGTCTGCATGTGGATGTATGCTTACAAGTGTTTATTCTAAAGAAGAGAGTGGAGCAGATAATACCAAGGGGATTAGAGGCTCACGTGATTATGTAATGTATATGTATATGTGAGGTGTCAATACTAGCTTTGAATCCAGGAGGAGGCACATTTTTATCTGTTCAAGAAACCCAACATGGTCTTCTCTTTCTCTCCCATCACATTAATATAGAATATTTTTGCAGAGTATTGTAATGAATACTTCAGAGAGACATAACACATTTATTTTATGTACTGGAGACACAGATCTTCTCAGTACTTGGTTCAAGTAATGCTTTGGAATTCTGCATACATTGCCCAAAATTGATTTTATCGTCAGCAGATTATCCTGACTTCAATTAGCCGGCAGATGTTGCTGGTCTTAATTCTCGGCTAGAGTCTTCCCAGAATCATGCCATTTTTAAAAGCAGTTTCACTCGTGGTTTCATTTAGACAGAAGTACAGGGAGTGAGCAGAAACAAGTAGCCTGTGCAGAATCAAACTGAAGCTGTTGCTACAACAAGCGATCCACTGCATTGCTGAACATGGCACACAGCCACCAAACGGCTGCCTTTTTTCCACTATTCACTGCAGTTTCGCTAGCCTGCCTTTGCCAATTTCCTGATACACAGGCCCAAGGTTTTTAAAAGAGTGGTTGGTTGCCATTTGCTAATAATGAATGGGTTATTGTTAATAAATGCTGAATTTATCCAGTAGTCACAGAAGAAAAGATGGTTGGGTTATTCATGTACTGCACCCTCGTCTCCGCCCGGCTTCCATGCAGCAGAAGTTAGAGAGGGGAGATTTGAACGAGCAGAGGAGTGGGCCATTGAAATTCAGCGCTACACAAGGGAGACCCTCTTACAAGAGTGAAATCAGGAGGGGAGGAAGGAGATGTACTGTGGAGCCACTTGATTAAAGAATCAGTGTCCAATCTCCTGGATTACACCCTCTGACCTGCCATGCCAAATCCCCTATTAAATAAGTCAAGAATTGAATTCTTTTTCTTTCCTTTCTGCTAACTGGCTTATTGACTCAAGTGTGCTCAGTGCCTTGTGGTGAGGTCCGCCTTTCAATTGGCTAAAAGGAGGGTTTAGGAACATCTGATCATTATTTACAAAGTCATGACTTTCCAAGCCTTGGTATTTTTTCAGATGAAATGCACCATGTGATGCTGCGATCTGGTTCCCCTCCCCTCCCCAGTGCTCGAGGGGGTCATATGGTCAGTTAAGATTAGAGATGGAGGTTGAATGTCTTCCTAGCATTTCAGCGAAAAATTTAGCAGCTTCAAATTTAATGGGCAAACAGCGTGAAGTGCTTGCTCTCATATCACACTGGAATGAATCTGCTGCATGTGTGAGGGAAGAGTGCAGCGGTCTAAATGCATCTTCTCTCCTAACTCCTCCCCACCCTCCCAGGATTTCAAACCAGTTTAAAGCAACCACTAATGAAAAACACGGGACCTTTTCAGCATATGGCCCAAGCTTACACAGAGAGAGGAGGGGACACAGTCACATTTAGTTTTAAACTGATGCATCCAGATATGCATATTAACATGATTTATTTCACATCAAAAAAAAGTCCAAATTAAGTTATTGTTTTTCTAGCCTGTACTCCAGATAGAGTACAAACAGTGTTTTCAATTACTTATTTAAGCTCAAATTCAAAGGCTAAAGTCCACAGGACAGTGCAGATCTGTAATGTTATTAATTTACCATATGGAGCACACTGCAAACACACATGCACGCTTACACAGTAACTATAGCTTGCACATTTATTTCATCTTGTCACCTCAAAATACACATTAGATGTAGCAGCTGGACATTGGGCAGAAAGAAAAATTGCAATATGCTACCAATGTGTGAGGTTGCCACAGATCTGCTGATCACAAACTGCCAGATTCAATGAAGGCACATTAGGCACATACTTTAGTTGAATACAAACCTTGTGGTCAGTAACATCTGAAAAAGCTTCTGTTATTTCAACCTTATGTTTTGCGTTTCCCAGTGGTAGTCTTGTTTTTATGGTTCCTCAGCTGTAGTAATAGTACTGTTGGGGCATTAAGAGAGGGAAAAGGCCAAATACCCGGGCACGAGCTTGACCCCTTTGCATTTTGACCTTTTTTTTTCTACCCATGAGGCTGGTAGTGTTGACAGGACGCTAGTGGGGGAGGGTAGGCAAACAAGCCACATGGAAAAGGCTAGCAGGCAAGTGCTGCAAGGCCAACAAGACTATGGAAAACCTTTCTCAAAGCTGGCTCAGTCCTCTGCTCTAAATTAGCATGCATTATAGGCTGTTTGCAACTTGACTCAAAGGACTGGCTGGTTTTGTGAGACTTTTCACAGCACAGGATGTCTAAATCAGGAATAATCCCTTTACTGTTATCTTGTAATCTTTGTTCTATATTTTTACATGTGCTGCATCAACAAATATTTGGTAGAACTGAAAGAGATGTTAGATAGTTTTTGTCATTTTAAACTACGAAGAGAAGGCTCAAAATGCTGGCAATTTTCTCTGAAGCTGGCTATGGAGTGAAAGCCTGATCATTTATGGCTGTGGCCTTGCAGAGCGAGTCTTTTCCACAGGCCTTGATGCTCAGTGTATTTTACTTGCCTATGCTTCACTGCTGCTGGGAATCACTAATGTAGCTGATAGCACCCACCACTGATAGATTTGTGTCCCTCAGGACAGGTTTGTATCACTGCTGGCTGTCAGCACATACATTATGTGGTTTAAAGAAGAATGATCACTGCTATTAACAACAAAGCAGGCCCAATTGAATAATTTAGCACAGTGGGTATTCACAGTGGCTCGCTGCTGATAAAGAAGTGGAGAACTGATCAAACAGCTCTCACGCAAGGCTTGGAAATAAAAATAAGAAAATAAGATCAGAGTAATTAGTTGAGGTGCCCCGTTCCAGTCCAGTGCCTAGTGCTTACATCCCTCTCGCTCTGACATTTAGTCAAAATTGTGATTCTGCTTTTCTGCCTGCAATGGCAAATCAATATGTTCCATAACAGATGGAAGTAGGAATGATGGGATGTGTTTTCTGTGTAATGCAAAAGCTGATGTTGGTTCTTCTTCTCTCCTTGATCTGGTTTTTGTGATGTTGCTGCAGAAGTTACAATAAAATAAAAAATAAATAAATAGAATAAAACACCCTACATTTCCTGTTAGCCTATTATGGGCTACTTGAGATTGATCTCATCTTCTTGGAGAAGAAATAAATAGATTTGCAGGCTCTGACTCCCTCTAGAGGCCCTGATGATTAACAGCAACACACACATTTTTGTGATGGACATTAATTATTTTGTACTCATATTTATATCAACACACTAACATGCTGTTGCTAAGAATTCAAGTGCTTTAAAAAATATATCAGTTTACTGCTGAGTTCAGTATTGGCTTGGTGTTCTGGGGGGTTTGGCTTACTTTTGCAGCTGCTTCTGTCTTAAAATGTATTCATAAATTAATTTTAAACACTTTTTCAGTGACACAGTGGCATTCTACCAATAAGTTAAGTCTCATCCACACTGGTGACTCAATTTGCACAATTTAGACATCTGAAATGTCCTTTTGAGATTATTTGCAGCATTTTTGTCAATTTGCTGTCACAGTCACAACCGAGTAAGTGATGAGAAAACAATATATTTGCATCAACATCAGAAGGCTCAGTCAGACCACAGCCGATGTTGCACGCTCTGTGCTTCAGCTGCCTGCACTGTAAGAGCTTAGACATCCGCATGAGCAACACATGATGTAACAGGTCTGTAAGGATAACTTTAGGGAGAAACAGATCCTCAGCTATCAGCAGGGTTTATCAGGATCATGGTGCTTTTTTTGATTAAAGTCTTAAAAGTCTTAAAATATTTTGATCCAAGATCAATGATAGATAAGTGATCTTCTGATATTTTACTCATTTAGATCTAGCCTTTTAACATTATGGAGTTTTCTCTCCAAAGTTTGCAGTGAGAGACAACACATGTGAAGATCAAAGGTCTTTTGAAGTTAAATAGTAGAATGACACCAACAGTTACAAGTGCAGAGGTACGAACGTTAGAAAATAGAAGTGCAATTTCATTTTTTTCAGCAACTTACACACGTTTTCACACTTTTTGTTCTTTGTTAGATTCATTTTTAGATTTTAGATGTGTTAATTATGCCTCATTGTTCTCACAGATCCTTTGTTTTTTTTTAATTGACCAGGCTCTCTCTCTCGCAAGCACAGTCTGTCTCTTTCTGTTATGTCAGTTTTATTACAAATATAATACAGATGCTCCAAATGTGCCTTGCTTTTTATTTAAATAATGGTGGCCTTGAAATCATTTCATATTCTTCATATTTTACTAGGATAATGTGAAATACGTGCAGTAATTTTTTGGAAGATGTGCAAACATAAGTAGAAATACAGTATATACTGAAAACAAAAAACAGTTTGTACAATTCTAACAAGCTTGAAAGTCAATATTTGGTATTGCCACCTTCATTCTTCAACACAGCGAGAACTCTCTGAGTTCAGGCCTGAGGTGTGTTGTTATTTATTTAGGAATAGTTCTGCAGGCTTCTTGATGAATATTCCAAAGCTCTTCCTTGGATACTGGCTGCCTTTGATTCCATTTTCAGTCAAAATCCCACACTTTTTGTACAATGTTGAGGTGCAGTTTCTGGGAAAGCCATTATGTGTTTTTCTACCCAGGTATGCAGGTATGTTTGGGATGACTGTAATGTTAAAAACATATGAAGCTGTTGTCAATCAATCCATGATAGTACTTTTAACTTTTAATAGTACTTTTAATTCCACCAGTTTCATAATTTAATGAATTCTCACAAGATCCCCAACACCAAAATGGTAAAATGGTAAATGGCCTGTATTTGTATAGCGCTTTACTAGTCCCTAAGGACCCCAAAGCGCTTTACACACTCAGTCATCCACCCCTTCACACACACATTCACACACTGGTGATGGCAAGCTACATGCAGACAGTTACTGCTGTGCCTCTCTCTTGATGACCTCCAAATGTATTAATTTGGAGTCAACATGACTGATTTTCAGTCAGGTTTTTCTAGAACTTTGTATAGCTCAGCCCTTTATCCCTGTTCATTCATCTGCATATTCAGTTTTAAGCCTCTGAGTGGAGAATGGAGAGCCTATTGTTCCCCACTCCTCCAGTTTCCGAAGGTTTTTTCTTCTTCTTTTTTAAGGACTTATTTGACACAATTTTTTTTCTTATGTTTTATGTATATAGATTTTTATTTACTAGGTCTTTGGGAATAACATTCATTGTCCAAAAATTCTATTAGATGATTTAACTAAAGAAATTGGAAAAGCTATGAGTTTTTTTATGTTTAGGTTATAGTCTGTTAGTAACATACAATTTAAAATAGTTTATTTTTCTAAGTTGTCTGTTACGTGTAGACACGGCACTAGTTCATCTCCTGAATTACTACATTGTAACTGAACGTACACACTGAATATACACACACTTTTCCCTCGAGTACAAGCATGCTGTGCACTTTCCTGTCTGGCCACACGAGTCCGCTGCACACATGTATCTCAAGAAACTGATTTAAAGAACACAGTTGCTCTTTAAGCTATTGTGCTCCTTATTTATTTATTTATTTTGCAAAGATAAGTATAGAAAAAGAGTGGACATGTCCATACACTACCAGTCAAAGTTTGGGCATGCCTTCTCATTTAATGGTTTTTCTTTATTTTGACTACTTTCTACATTGACAACATCAAATATATGAATATATATATTACTAAATATATGGAATTGTGTAGCAAAAAAAAAAAAAAGATAAATAACTCTAAATTGTTTTATATTTTAGATTCCTCAAAGTAGCCACCCTTTGTTTTGTTGACAGCGCTACAAACCCTTGGCCTTCTCTCAATGAGCTTCATGATGTAGTCACCTGATATAGTTTTCACTTGACAGGTGTGCCTGTCAGGGTTCATTTGTGGAATTACTTACCTTCTTAATGGGTTGGGACCATCAGTTGTGTTGTTTAAAGGTCAGGTTGGTGCACAGCTGATGGCCCTATTTGACAACTGTTAGAATTCATATTATGTCAAGAACCAATGATCAAAGTAAAGAGAAATGACAGTTCGTTATTACTTTAAGAACTGAAGGTTAGTCAGTCCAGAACATTGCAAAACTGGCTCACATGAGGACTGCCCCAGGAAAGGAAGACAAAGAGTCACCTCTGCTGCTGAGGAAAAATTCATCCGAGTCATCAGCCTCAGAAATCACAAGTTAACAGCACCTCAGATCGGAGCCCAGATAAATGCCACACAGAGTTCCAGTTGCAGACACATCTCTACATCAACTGTTCAGAGGAGACTGTGTGAATCTTGCCTTGATGGTCAAATAGCTGCTAAGAAACCACTAGTAAGGAAAAGCAACAAGCAGAAGAGATTTGTTTGGGCAAAGAAACACAAGGAATGGACATTAGACCAGTGGAAATCTGTGCTTTGGTCTCATAAGTTCAAATTTGAGATCTTTGGTTCCACCTCTTTATGCAATGCAGAAAAGGTGAACAGATGAACTCTACATGCATGGTTTCGCCATGAAACATGGAGGAGGAGGTGTGATGGGGATGCCTTGCTGTTGGGAATTTATTCAAAACTGATAGCACACTGAACCAAGGTGGCTACCACAGTATCCTACAGCAACGTGCCATCCCATCCCATTTGCATTTAGTTGGACAATCATTTATTTTTCAAAAGGACAATGACCCCAAACACACCTCCATGCTGTGTAAGGACTATTTGACCAAGGAGGAGAGTGATGGAGTGCTGTGCCAGATAGACCTGGCCTCCAGAGTCACCTCACCTAAACCCAATCAAGAGCAAAAGGGCCAACAAGTGTTCAGCATCTCTGGGAACTTCTTCAAGACTGTTGAAAAACCATTTCAGGTGATGACCTAATGAAACTCATCGAGCTATGCCAAGAGTGTGCAAAGCAGTAATTAAAGCAAAGGGTGGCTATTTTGAAGAATCTAAAATATAAAACATGTTTTGAGTTATTTCACACTTTTTGTTTACTACATAATTCCATATGTGTTCATTCTTAGTTTTGATGCCTTCAGTGAAGATCTACAAAGTAAATAGACATGAAAAAAAAAACATTAAATGAAAAGGTGTGTATATATGTATATTGTATGAAAGAACAATGGCAACAAGAACACTTCTTCTTGTGTATGATTTTGGGAATGGGATGTTGCTAATGGATCCTTTGGGCTAGGTGTTGGAGTGGGTGGGCCCTCTTTGGATCAGGCTTGTTCCAGCACATCAGAAATTTGGTGCATTTGAAAGCCGGGTCAACGCCTTGTGCTCTGTGTCATGTTCTTGGCTGCTTCGGAGCACTTTCTGGGACGTGGCATGGTTCATTAACCTGCCGAAGGAGACTGCTCCCATTAAGGTGTGCTGTTGCTATTGTTTGTGATGTGCTTGGACTGCAACAGTGATTAGGTGGATGAAAGTCATAATTTATGGTTTAATAGTAGAATATCTGTGTGTAAGCACAGAGATAATATTTTTCTCCCTATGCTAAATCTCTTTAAGTGTGCTCTTGCATGATACATGGTAGGTTCATATTTAGCTCAGTGAAAAAAGATACCAACCTGGTCCACTGTTATGATGCAACATGATGATGCGAAGCAACAAACCCGCCCATAAAACATAATGCCAAATTAATACCTCTATAAATACACACGACAGATCAAGTGTTGAGAGTGCATAGCTTCATGTCCATACCTCACCCCCTGACTGGTAGCACCTGTTTCTTTTTCCCAATAAGAGGTTATATTTTATAAAAATCTAAATTCCTCTTGTCAGTTGTTCCTTTCCTTATATAAAATCCAAATTATGCCACTGAGAAGATGTTGACATCACGAGCTCCTGTCTGGAGACTCTTCAAGCACTATAACCAATGGAAACCGACAACAAAACACTGAGAGATCAGAAGGAAAAACTGCTCTCTAAGCAGCAAAGCTGGAGAGGAGGTGCTGTTAAATGTTGGGCTGTCTCTTAATGGGTTCTGGGTTGCTGTGGTTCACTTTAAAGTAGCTTAGTGGTTCCAATTGTGGTGTCTCATGCTGACCTCATTCAGCCTCACATTTTGAGTCTGGCCTCTCCTTTCTCTTGCCTCCCCTGTATCTCGCTGACCAAATTATTTCCACCGTAGTGGCATAGACTTGGTGCTCCACTGAGTGCACTGACAGGAAGGGGATAAAAACAGAAACCTTGTTTCCATGGCACACCAAAACAAACTCTCAGCGTGAGACAGTTGTGTGGCTATTATTTAGTGGCAATGACACGACAAAGGTCACTCCAGGGAAACACAGATGAAGGGAAGGAAATGCAGTTGTCTAATGCAAAAGGCAGAGATGTCAGAGAGACTTCAAAATTCCCACTTGGAGCCCAGAATAGATTCCTTCCTTCGGCATGCCAAACTTTCCTTCTTTCTCTCCTTGCATGTCCCTCTGAGATTTCCATTATATGATTTCTTTTAATTTATTTATTTTTCTTTATCCCAGCTCTCCAAGCAGGAGAGCTTTGTCTGCAATTACTGGATAAGCTTCCAGTGCTACTGCCACCAGCTCCGGTTGTTCTTCCCCATTCAATAATTCAGTTGTCACGACATGAAACTATGATCAGAAGAGAGCGTCTTCAGCCTTCCTATAAACTTAACCGGACAGGATTCATGATCTTGAGAGCCATTTAGATGATGGTGCACGGCCCTTTGAGAGACAACTCCCTCTCAGAGCGCAGAAAGACAAGGTGACCTTGTGGAAACCTAGTCAGCTAAAGATTTATTATTAAAAAGAAGCATCTTTGCTTTAGTAATTAAAATGAGGGATGAGGTGATCTGATTGATAGAATTCTGTAAGTTATTAAAAAAAGAGGGGAATAAGGATACTAATAAAAATTAATGCTTAGTATCACACAAGCACACACTATATTCACATAATATAAATCTAATGACATGTAACACATCCAAGGACATGAATGGGCTCAGCCAAAGCCAAAGCTTATTAAGGCTGCACCAGATTTTCCCTTATTTGAGCATATACAGCATCTGGTTTCAAGTTTTTAAATCTTGAATAAATAGTTAAAGATCGAAAGAGTATGTTTAATGCTGCTTTATAAGTAATTACTAGCAGATTTTATATTCTGCTCTGCGTGAGTTAGCACAGAAAGCTGAGGCTTGCAGATATTTTTCATATGCCACAATTTAGATGGTGTTGTTTTCCATTAAAATAAATTGCTTCTTTTAAAAACATCACCAGTACGGCTCAGCTTTGTTCTCGTTCAGTAAAACAAAAAAATCAACAACCCCCCCCCCCCCCACATATGGGAACATATGCATATGCTCAGACAGGCATCCACCTTTCCAGCATTCTGTCTATAGATGACTCTAAGTGTGCTGTAATGGTATTAACTTTAATGTAGTTCCTTGCTATTACAAATATCCCACAGATGGATCTTTTGTTCTGGGATTAATAAGATGAAATCCAAGTCTTTGTCATTTACAGACAGAGCAGCTATAGCTGTATAACGTCACTGGGTGGAGACTAAAGAGGGCAGATTTAGAGCTTCATGTAAAGTCGTGTGTAAATGTTGACCTGAAATATGGATTCAAGTAAATCAAAAACAGACCGTGACAATTTGGAGAGTGACTTAAACGCAACAAGTAAGAATGTGTGAGTCAAAGGTATGTTAGATGTGTCTAACATAGCTTGTATGCATTTCAGTCATGGAAAATGCTGAAGTATGAATCAGACTTTGACAGACATTAAAGCACTGAATCTGGTATGACACACATGTAGTTGATCAGATATTAGAGTATTGGCTTTATGGACTTCATGCAAGCAGAGAGTGAAATCAGGAAAATGTACACATAAGCATATATAAATGGGTAGGGCACTTCATTCATTCAAAATGCTAACTAATCCATCCATCCATCCTCTTAGTGATAATATCCATGGGTTACTTTTCACCTATTCTTTAGCTGAATATATATTATATAAAAAAAGGAAATGATCGATAAGTGAAAAGAACAGAAATGGCACTGCTCCTTCACAGCAGCTGTGAAGAGTAGAGTGCTTAACATTAAAAGAGTTCACAAAAAGTTCAGCAAATACATGAGAGTGTATTTTTAAAAGGTCATGTCCTCAAACTGTTCTGCTGCGTTAAGTTACTAAACTGCACCTTATTATTACATTCTACTGGAAAACATTGTCACTAGCTTTGCGTAAAAGCTCCTACTGGCATCTTGGCCTACCTGCGAAGCAGATGGCTTAAATTCCACATACTGAAAGTAAGGTAATGGACATGGCAGGCTGGGACATGATAAGGCCAGACAGTTAATTGTTGGGGGGATGGGAGGGCTGTCTTTGTCCACTGCGTAACCATAGAAATGAAATGTGATGTCATGATTAAATCAGCTCATATTAAAACCACATGTCTCCGCAGTCAGACACCTTCCTAATGTCTGACCTCACGAGAACCCTCAGACCTCAAACACAAGTTAATGCTACTGTTAATAAACCAATTAGACACCAGTCTGAGACTGAACTTTTACAAATAACATTGAACAGATTTAGTAACATAACTGCAGCCAACATGGGAATTCTCGTAATGCCCCCTAGAAAAAGCACCCCCATTACACTGCTTCCTTTATGTACTTGGTAATGAGATTTTTCTATGTGCTGTGGGCATTCATAAACAACAATCACTGTGGAGCTACCTGAGAAAAATGCAGCTCAGAATAAACTTAGGTCATGAGAAATTGTTTACTTTTGTGAAAATGCCTTGACTACAGTAACATGACGGATGGAGCAGGCTTCTGTTTGTCAGGCAGTGTAACCAAAATGAAATTAAACATATCACCTTATCAAATTTTATTTTATTTTATTTTTTACTGAAAGTTTTTCAGTGGTTTCAGACTCCAAAACGTTTATACAGGATATAGCACAGAAGGAAACATTTTAAATGTTTTCTACTGCACTGTAAACCCAAACACTCAGAGTACTTTTAAGTAATGTAACTTTTTAAAAACAGTCTTACCAACTCAATTAGCTTAAGTTTATCTTACATTTTCTTTCATTTGAGTTAATTCAATTTATTATTTTTGATCAATTTCAAATATTTTGCATATTAAGTACCTACTACTTAAAAAATATTATTACTCATAAACATAAACAATCATAAACAAACATAAAAGATATTTGTCTTTGATCTGATATAACAGCTGACATTATTTAGCTTCTGAGAAAAGCCAACAGAGTAAAAGTAAAATGTTCTTGTCTTTTATCGGTTGCTCACAGGTTGTTGCACTAATATTATGCATAAAGTTTAACAAATTCTTTTTGCTCTTTTTGGTTGATTTTATTTCTTTGTGAAATATTACATAAATAAAATAAAAAAACATTACAAAATCTGCATTATTTTCAAGCTGTAAAAACAATCAACTGGCCTTTAGATTTTTAATTTTGTTCATGTCCAGTCACATATGAAGATCCGCCCTGCACGTGGTTTGATTTTGAAATGTGAGCAAGTGGGATTAAAGACTCATTGAAAAGCCAGAAACACCAGCTGTCAGGTGGCTCAGTCTTCATCACTGTTGACCAATAATGACATCGTTTGTATCACAGTAAATATTCTAATTTTCTTTAGATTTGTCTTTTTTCCAAGCCATTATGGTGAAAAGCAAAGCAAAGCAGTTCTCATTCTCATACGGTTAGCAAACAGTTAATAAGCTAACATGGAATAAGCTAATGAAGCTGCTTCACTAAATTAGCTGAGTTAGCAGCGGTAGCTGAGACAGACTACTAAATCTACTTTGCCACTATCCCTCCTCTGCACATATCTAAACCATCTCAGCCCGTTAACTTGTCACTTGGATTCGGTGGACACAGAACAGGTTACTGTCTAGAACACAGATAATCTGTTTATCTGTTACCTACCCATATATAGTTTGTTCTAAAAAACAAAACAAAAAACTACAAAAATACAGAGTTATAACTAAAATAATACACAGCTTTCAAACATAACTCTTGCTGGGTGAGTCTTAAACACACAAAAGTGTTATAATGATTTGCAGAATCAGTATTATTCAGTATTAGACTTGAGTTATTTTCTTTATGTAAAAAAATAGTAATTTAAATACCACATCTAGTGTGTGCTCTCTAGAGAGAGAAGACTGCAGCTGTAGTAGGTCTCTACAATCAAAGCCTTGGGTTTCACATAATAAACTATTATGCATCTGGATAAACAGAAGAGGGGTGGTGGAAGGTGGATAGAAACTGCACTCAGGCAAATACATTTCCTTTTACTCTCTTCTCCTGCTTTCCTCCTTCTGCTACTTTTCCCTCTTCATCCCACTGCCGTTATACTTTTTTCTTCACAAACTATTTCCATTTCAGTCTTTATTCAGTTTTCCTACCAAAGAAATACATAGACTACAGTTTGTGTGCACTCTGTGGTTTAAGCCCTGCTGTTTCAGGAAACTGCCAGAGATATTTGATTCACTTTCTCTGAGTTGTTTGATCTGTGCTCCCCAAGGGCTCTCACATGCAGCTTTCCATGTGGGAAAAGAACAACAAATGAATTAATTCCAGTGTCACATCCAGCAGAAATAAACACACCCACCCAGCAGACCCAAATAGATACAAAATAAAAGCAATGGTAAACAGACACAAAAAATGTTTTCATTGGCTACCTTTCTGTTGTTTTCAAGTGTCAAATAAGGGTATTTGCAACCTGATTTAAATAAAGTTTATTTAAGTAATCCTGTAAAAAACAAATTACAACCTTACTGATTTTATAGGAAGCAAGAGAATAAGTAACAACAAGGTTTTGCTAATCAAATACACTCCATTAATTAAACATCAGCAAGTGTGACCACCTCTGTAAAAGTAGAGGTTTTGGCAGTTTGCTGGTCTGGACCATTGAAGTGTGTTAACACAATGTTACAGTCTTACCAGGAGTAGATTTCCTGGCAAATTCACCCCAAGGTCAGACCGTGCAAAGCTCAGAAACTGCAAAAAACCCAAGAACTACATTTCAGACTCCACAGGCATCAATTACTATGTTAAATGTTGAAGTTCATTGTAGTGCAATTAGAAGAAGCCTGAAGAAGTATGCTTTATTTGGAAGGGTGGCCAGAAGGAAGCCTCTTGTCTCTCAAAAGAACATGCAAGCATGGCTTCAGTTTACAAAGTTGAGTTTGAACAAACCACTAAACTTCTGGGACAAAGTCCTTTAACCAGATGAGACAAAAGTAGAGATGCCTGGCTCATCCAAGTAACTTGGGTTAACTCTGAAGAAGGCAGTTCACTTCTAACTGAGGTATATTGTCATTATACTGTGAACCTAACCTGCTCCAGAGTAGGCTCTGTTCCAGATGGGAAATAACCTTCAGTTCTCCAGATAATAGCATCACCATTCCTGTAAGATCTCTTTTGTAAGTATCTGCACCTATACTGTATTTGCATACCTCATATCAAATTTGTATGTACACCAAGCCTATTTTTGAAACCTGTTTTTATATTTAAACTTTACTCTCAAACTGCAGAGGATAGTAAACCTTGATGCTTAAATGTATCCAAAAATAAAGATTTAAAAGCTCTAATCATCGCAGAAATAAACAACGGCGCCAAGAGGGCACTCAGTGATAAAATAAGTAATTCATTAAAATGTTTATTGAACAGGTCTGTACGTTAAATAATCAGATTATTAATTTTCGGTAGCATTAATGTGTCTTTTTGCAACATTGTCGCATTTTGCTCTTTTTTATTTATCTCAATTTTATCATCATCTAACAATGTCTCTGACAGTAGTTGGAGTAGGTGGCACTCAAAGGTATAATTTTGTGTTGAAGAAGAGTCGTATAAACTGTCAGACATTAGACGTTGCTAACACCACCCATTTCATATGAATGCGCAGGGCCAACTTAGCACATTAGTAACGAGCTTGATGTGATTGTTTTTCCTGATTGCTAATGTTAAGGTAAGTGAATCCTGATAACAGAAAGATAACCTGAGTGTCACTGAATTGGTAGTACAGGCCCAGGGAACCTTGTAGTCACTGAGTTGACCATTAACTCTTCTGTATTCCACAGAAACACACCAGCAAATCTGGAGGAGAATTTCTGTAAGAAAAAGTCCAGACCTCAACCTGTGTAAAATGCTGTGGTGGGACATTAAGACAGCTGCACATTAACAAATGTCCACAAACCTTAATAAAAGTAACAATGGAAGTGGAGACAGCTTCGGCAAACAAGCACAGGTGAAGGCAATTAATACAATCAAACACTGGAGGAAGTAAAACTGAATACAAGAGGTGGGATACAAAAGACTATCAAAATAAAACCAGGAGTGAGAATAGCACTAAAGAGGAAATGTAGATGCATAAATTAAAACTAGGGGAACTGACACATGATAAGACTGAAAACACTCAGGAAACAAATGCAAATGGTACTAAAATATAATCAGAATTGAAAACTCAAAATGTTAGGAATAACTGAGAATGTAAAACCAAACAACACATGAAACTAAGAACAGTAGACTCCGAATAATTTCAACAATCAGAAAGTTTAAAGTATGGAATGTGTAACAAGATTTATCCTGCCCAAAAACAGTATTAATATGGGCCCAATATTCCAAACAACATAGAAATGGGATGCTTGTGTTTGGAATATTTAGGGTATTATTGTGTCACAGAAGTGAAATTTCCCTTCAATCACATCCTCACACTCACAATCCCACACTCCCTGTTTTTCCCATTTATTTAGGTGTGATAATAATGACATCAACATTTTTTAAGCCTGAGCCTGAGTGAAGCTGACATCAATTGTAGCACATAACTGATCACTACTTTGTTTGTCACATTTCATGCCACCAGAAAGAGCAAAACACGCTCACTTTCATTCATGAGCAGTGACGTCATCTCCCAAGTGCGGCGAGGGGAGTTTTCAGGAGACCACTGGTAGGGGAACTCCTTGCAAGGCTGGGCTGAAACCTGAAGCCTAAGAGAAGTGAGAGAGGGAAATTGAGGAAGAAAGAAAGTTAAGAGAAAAAGAGAGAGAGAAGAATGGAGGGAGGGGGAGGAATGAAGGGCAGAGAGAAGGTGATGTCAGCTGAGTTCAGAAAGTAAACAGAGTTCCAGACTGAAGCATGCTTTCTGCGGGACGGAGATTGCAGCTGGGGAAAACCTATGGGGGTATCCAAACAATCCCCTGGATCACCATCTTTGTCTTTGGGAAGGGGCACTGGCTTCTCTTCATCTCTGTCTTCATTTCCATCTCCTTGCCCCAAGGGACAGCCTGGCCCTACGGTAAAGAATGGCAATTAATTTACCTTCACCACTCTTCCGTTTTACTCCCTCTCCTATCTCTGTGTTTGGCGCAGCCTCTTGGCTCTTTGTTCTTAAAAAGCCGGCATCAGCACTCTTGCCATCCCCTCTTCCTTTCCGAGTGCAGCGGCGCTCAGCAACATTTGTTGAACAGTGACAGAGAGCAACCCAGTGATTTATACCGTTTTTTTAGGCAAGCAAAGAAAAACACAGCTGATCAGCTTGTGTAATGTTTGTTTTTAAAGTTCTTGTTATGAAATACAGAGGAAGGCACTGTCCTGTGTGGCTTTGTTTATTGTCTCATAAAAAATGGGAAACTCTAGGAGTCTTCATATATTTTCCTTCTCACTGTGGTTGTTGTTTTGTTACTAAATAAAAACAAAACAAAACAAGAGTTGCATGTTGCCACACATTCCTTGTGGTGAAGGGAGACTGTTGCAGTTCTAATAGAGCAGCTGAATCTTGCCAACATTTTCTCCTTTGTGCAAAAGCTTCCCTTTAACGTGTTATCTGAGGGAGTTCTCCTAGAGACTGAGATTTACTCTGCGTGTTTACCCTTGAACTGCTGCAGGAAGACATGAGTCATGTTTGAGACAATCATGCTGACCGTGGTAATGTGTATACCATACGCCGTCTCCAAGGCTCCGAAACCAAACCTCTGCCCTCTGTTTGATTCTTCGTTGCGTGGCTCATGCAGTAAAACACTCCCTTCAATTTGTAATATTGGTAAATGTGGCAAAGGGCTTGGCAGAGTGCAACTGCATTCTGCTGTAGTGATTAAAAGAGTTTCCACTGACTGATTACCAACTTTGTTGTTGTCAGTCAGCTGAATCATTGTCAGCACGGCCTGTTATATAATCGTGTCTAATCAGCTGATGAGAGATGTTTTCTACTGAGAAACCTAAAATAATTTCAAGATTTTTGCATGCAAGTCCTGTCTTTGTGGTTTGTTTACACTCATGCTCGCATGCGTGCGTGAGTGTATTTTTTATTTTCGCATGTTTTGGCGTTCCCTCTGAATGTTTCTGAATTGTGCAAGGCTTCCTGTTTAGGATCTTCTGCCCACCAAACACCCTCCCCTTACTGTGTGTTAAGCTAAAACATACAACATTTAAGAGCTTCTGAGTACTGGGCAGTAGGACATAATGGTGAAAGCAAGCAGTTGTAAAACTCATATTAGTGTGTGTGTGTGTGTGTGTGTAGGGGTGGGGGTGTGGTGGGGGGGATATGGCACAAACTTCAAATTACATGATGAAAAACACTGGCCTCTGGCTTTGGAAAATTAGTGTGACATGTCAGATTCAAGTTTCATAGTTAAATGCTTAAAACAAATGTGCACACCTCAGACTCCATTCACCACAGTTGATGACAGGATTGGGCTATAGTGCACGAGTTGTGCTACAAACTGCCAATTACATCATGCTGGAAAAGGTCAAACTACAACAAAACTACCCCAAGGAGTCCAATTTTAGAAAACTATTTAGAAAAAGGAGAATATCCATCTATTCGTAAGTGCGTGTTCAAAACGTGTCACTGTCGGCTATTAAGTGGTTCTTTCTCAGGCTGAGATGGGCAAGTTTGGGGAGCAAATGAGCAACACCCACCCTTTTTGCACATGTACCATACAGTGTGTGTGGTAGTGGTTGCCTGACAACTGTATTACCTGTGCATGCCTTCACAGCTGTCTGGATAAAAGAATAAAAGCAGTGGGGCTTGTCAGAGAGGGCTAAATTAGATTAGGTAAGTAATGGTCAAATCTTTTTTTGTAGTTGCAGTAAAAAAAAAAAAGGACTAACTGTATAGTTATAAATGTCTTTGAACTTTCAGAAAACTACTGTTGATAATAGAATAATAGTGTATTTCTTTGGGGTTGTGGTTTCCAATTATAGGAAAGTTTATTCAAAGCTATTTCCAGAATGACCACTGGGATCAGCACTCCAGGATCAGGATGTATTCAAGGTCACAGCGACCACAGAGCTCCCCAGGGAGTTTCCTTGTTCCACGATAGCTTAATGCATCCAACCTCAAAATACAAAAAAGACAGCTGCTGTGGGCAGTAAGGAAATGAATTACACAGTCACAAATACTGTACATACACATACACTCACAGCTGCTGTAGAAACAACAGTTATTACCGTGTGAAATAAGCTCCATTTTGTCAAGAGGAAACTAACTATTTACTCTAATACTGTCACCCTTAAACACAATCAGCACATTCTATCTTCTTTACATTTTCTCAAATGTTAAACTATTCTATTAAAAAAAACATCTGTCAAAACATGAGAGTAAAGATATACCATGTATAACAGATGTGACTAACCCATATTATTATGCAATGATTTTCCTAAGCATGTCAGATTCATCCTGAAGTTCCCAACTGGTGTCCCGTCTGTATTGTGGTCCTGCTTGGTTTAGAATGAAAACAGAGTGAAGCAAGACTCAAGCTGATAAGAGTTCCAGAGTAGTAAACAAAGGAAAAAAATAGACAGTAATTGGCTTAAATTCCACAGCTAGCATTGTGCCCAGTTGCATCTATGATAGTGTCTTGAGATCAGATTAAATCTTTATTGGATAAGTTATCTGAAACTCTGAAGGCAGCAATTAATTTGTTCATGTCAACGAGAGTATAAAAAAGTGCTGCAAGAAACGCTTTTAATGCAACAAATGCAGATGCTTTTATTTTTAGCTCAAGTCAAAGGAAAATGCTTCCAAAACCATGGAACAGTTTAAGAGCAGATGGGGTTTCTGAGTCACTTGCGAGCCATCAGTCTTGCTGGTTCTGCATTTTAAAATCTGTGAATATATTTTTAATATAAAACATAGAATGAAACTGAACAATATCATCACAGTTATATATTTTCTAAGTGGCAATAATCACAGGTTGTTGTGGATAAGCCTCAGGTAAGTATGCCAGCAGGGCATTAAGTCCAGACGCAAGGTCACAGGAAGGCTTTCTACCCCTGATCTTACTGCTGTCACTGTAAGGATACACATAAATACAGTGAGCAGCAGAGTCAGCTTCCTTGAAAATGCAAAGCACTTGAAAGTGCCATATGACGCATAAAGTTATGACTGTTTATTGTTATAACTATTACTATTTTTATTTCTGTAGCATTGCTAAATGTTGGAGAGTACATTTAAGAGCCTAACATATGGGATGGAAAAGACAAATTAAAATGTCTTTCTATGTCTGCATATCTTCTGTCACAGAAAATGCTAGTTATGCACAGGGAAAATATGTAACAATGTAGAAATGTTCGAAAATACCATAATACATATTTGGCACGCTGGATGAAAATTGTGGAAGGCAGCCTTAAAGCATTACACAAAAGCAAACCTTGTTTTCAGATAGATTTCTTCTGAGCCTTCCTACCCTCTCTGACAACTACTGTCATCACCTACAGTTTGTGATTAGAGACAAGGGGTAGATAAAATAACCACAGTCTTGGGTTTAATTATAGGGGTCTTTGCATGTTGCAACATGCATTGCTTGTGTTTGTGTAAAACAGCTAGAGGAGACAGGATTATGCAATGGAAGACATTAGTAAAACCCTTCCAAACCTGTTCAGACCTTCCTAAACTGCTGTTAAAAAATAAAAAAACACATTAAATTTTTACTCTTGAGTCTTTGGTTCCCTGCTAAAATGAACAAATTCATCTCAGAGCCATGTAAAAAATAGCTTTGCTAAATGCATCTTAAAGAAAGGACATAGCAGTCCAGAAAAATATCGATGCTTTCCAGCATGTGTCCTACCGCCGCGGGAGATTCCTCGGAGTCATGGTTCAGTGAAAACATAACAGCCTTATCAACAGAGCTGGAGGTCAGCAAACTGAATTCAGTCACAGTGTATAAACACTGAAAACATGGCTGCCCGAGTTTAGTTTCCTCAAGTAGGCACAGAAAGAACACAGCTTATGGAAATCTGGGAACCGATCCTGTCATAAATGCATGCACAGTGATGTCACTGGACTGCTGAGGTGAGAGGGAGTAATGTTTTCCAGACTTGGCTGAAGAAATAAAAAAATATTTTTGTTGTATTCCACTGTAAATGATTGTATTCTTGTGAAAGTGCGCTAAGGGCAGATGACGGACGTTTCTACAGTATATCAAAGGCAAGACAAATGGCAGTGATCCATGTAATGACATTACCAAGACCACTCATAAGTGCTTCTGTGTCTTTTATGTTTATGTCCTGTGAATCAGATTTCATGGTCTTTTTGGCCACTGTCCTTAACATGAAAGCAGAAAAGCTGTCCTGTAAGAGGGAGTGATAGTGTCAGCAACTCTTAATCTACACGTGGCAGGCATTAAACTTTGACAAATCCCAGTGTATGAATTTTGTGGTCTGGGTCATATTGTAATCATAACTGAAGTGATTCTTGAAATATAGTTACTTATAGCTTGGATGGAGTCGTGTTATGCAGTAGCAACAGCTGTGAGCCATTGGCTACTGAATGCAGAAGGTTACAGATACTTCTAACATAGCCATTTATTTTCACAGAAGGCTACATAAACAACACAACCAATCACATTGCGGATCTTTTCAGTTGTTTTGATCAAGTGTCTGGGGATCTCCGCTGATTTAAACAACCTGTCATGGTCCTGGGTCATTTTGACCCAGTGTTCTTAGTTTTTCTGTAGTTTTGTATTTTGTTTCTTATGTCCATTGGATTGTTTGGTTTGGTATTTGGATTCCCTCTGTGTCCATGTTTTTATTGTGGTGTTTGCTCTGGTACCGTGTTCCCATCCTATGTGTTCTGTGTTCTCCTCATCCCCTCGTATTCATCCTTCTTCTCTGCCTCTCTCTCTGCCTCTCTCTCTCCGTGCTCATCTCTGTGTACTGTGTTGTGTTTAAGGTCCACATCTTGGTGTCAGTATCGTCAGTTTCGTGTCCTCCCTGCTCGGCCATGAGTAATTGTCTTCAGCTGTGTTCCCCGTGTGTTCCCACTTCCCTCGTTACCTTCTGTGTATTTATGTCAGAGTGTCCCTTTGTTCTGTGTTGCGTCGTCCCTCTAGGTTGTGTGCATTTTCCGTGTCTTCCCAGCGCCTCAGCTTTTAGTTGCTCCCAGTATAGTTTTATATGACTTCTTATGTTCCTGTTAATAAAGACCGGCCTTTGAGTTCATCCCCGTGTGTCTAGAGCCGTGCATTTGGGTCCTCTCTTGCCTTCACACAGCCGCCGCATGACACAGCCATAGTTCACAGGAATTAGAGGGTTCTCCTTCTTATGCAGTAAAAAAAAAGGATGAACTTTTGTATCGAAAAAGGTGATTCGTTCCAGTTTTTGTTAAAAAACAACAACAAGCATGCAGTAAATGAAAGAAACAATTTGGATTCTTTTTAAGGGCGTTTGAGCAAAAGCTACCCAATAAAACATGCGCAATACCTTTTTGAAAACATTCTTATGAAACAGCAGTTTTCAATTAGAGTATCATAAAGTTGTTTGCATATTGTGGCTAAAAACATGTCTTTGTGACTGTCCCAATGAGTGTTAAACCCATCGAATTTTGTGGTTCTCACATTTGGTCAAAAGAAATCCACAAACATGTCAGTCTGAGAGGAAAGAAGGAGACTTTTTCTTTTTCCCCCTTTTCTATTTTTTTCTTTTTGTCTCTGGGTGACAGTCCAAGTTAAACAAAGAAGATCATGCATAAACATCAGCTTTGATTTACAAGGACAGTGTTGAAGGGATGGAACTTGGCATTCTTTCCTCAAGAAAGCTTTATTGGTAGCTGGAGTGGTAACACAATCAAAGGACTGATTGAAAATGAGCCCAGTGGCCCAAACATTTTTATTATCTTTGTTTTTAGATCTGTAGCAGTTTAAGTAGGCCTCAGAAGACCATGTTCTTTCAGGACTTTTGAACATCCTTTCACTTCTAATACACAAATCCAGCTGAGCCCATATACTAAAACATAAAAGAGTCAAAAAACTGCAATGGCTTTATAAAGATGAAACTCTGTCCTTTAAAAACGTCCGCTGGGATTCCACTGCCCAACCTGCTTTCTGTTTGATTAATATCACCATGTATGCCATATCTCTTCTAGTTGGAGAGGAAGCCAGACCGGTGATGGACAGAGCGACATTTTATGATATCATTAGAGAAAAGAAAGTAGAGACGAGTCTAAACATCTGTGCTTCTTGCCTCTCGACTGCCAGCCACTGAGAGATTAAACACTTGTAGTTGCTTTTGTGTGTCTGTGCACTTAGGTCTGTGTATTAGAGTCCCGGTTTGACATATAAACAACAATTAGAGCCAGTGTTCAGCTATCACTTTATAAATAAAAAGTCAGTGATTGAGAGCAAAGAAGCTATTATGACTGCAGGCTGGGGAGAGGACACAAAATGTTGTAGTGACAATGTGCCAAGTTTAAAGTGCAGCTTTGGTTTGTTCTCCACATCTGCCACAAGAGAATTTCCACTTGTCTGTTTCAGCATTTAAATCCACTATTACATAATCATAACCGCTCTAACTCAAAGGTCTTTGAATCAGTGTTTTCCAGTCCAATAAAACGTCACATTTATTAGGTAAAAACTTTACAAAGAAGAAGGCTGTTGTTTACACTGGAGTTAATATATCACTTTCTGATTAATGATTTGGTATTGTTTTCCATGACAGTGATTTAACCATTTTGGCATGTCGTCTGACGTAATAACACACAGTGGTGGTAAATTGCTGAGACTTTTGTGGTTTCCTAAAAAGGAGCGAGAAACCGTGTGACAGTGGAAATAACTAGAGAGACAGTGGCTCAAATAAACACTAAACTGAATCCTTCCAGTAACCCTTTTCTGCTCACATTTTGCAAAAAGGTGAACTATTAATTTTGACTCATCGTCACTGCTAATGAAATGAAGGTTACACAAACAAATTGCTTTTTGCTGAGATATCGTCTTCTTTAGATTACAGGCACTTGTACAACCACTGTCCAGGTCCGGAGTGGAATGTTATGTGCAGAGGATGCTGCGAGTATGATGTGATTCGCTGTAAGTGTCCCCTCCAAGGGACTCCAGTAGGCTATGCAGTACCCTGTTGCCGGAATGCCATCAACGAGTGTGATCCCTGCATTATCCACCCAGGTAAAACCAATGTCATTCTGATTAAATAATACTATGAATCTAATAAAATCTCGAATTATTTCTTTTCACTGAAAGAAGCTGTTAAAACATCGAGCATTGCCTTATAAGTATGCATCTGTTGGAGCGACCTTCGTGAATATCTTGAGTATCTGCCATGTTGTTTGTGCAAGACCAAGTGCTATCTATCATCTGTGCAGCTGTTTGCACTGTAGCATGACAGCGTGACAGAAAGACTGAAAAGAACTTCTGTATTTGTGTGTAAAATAATTTGTTTCCAGGCTAGCTTCACACTGGCTTCTTCTCTTGACTGACTGGCAGAATCCTCTGAAAGCTGACAGGATTCAGGAGTGAATGAGCACACTCAAAGCTTTGATTTGTGAATGAAATCAGACTAGAGCCTTTTGTTTTTTATTCACATAGATGAGTTTGCATTTGCTGCAGCTCCAAATCCTCTTTTTTCCTTACATGCCATTTGCCTGTAGAGGTATGTCATGCCTTTTTTCATAGTTCAAGCATGCAGAGTTTTTCCTTTATGGGGAAGAAAGCAGCTGTTCAGAATTAAATGGATGCCTGTACATTACTTTTTAACTGTTGAACACACACAAAAAGTGTTCCAACCTCAGCGTACGACCATAAATCTCCACATGCACATCCCCGGCCCGTGCGTTGTTAAAATCCATGCCTCCGCTTGGGTCAGATGTTGCTCTTCACAACCCCATGGACGGGACAGCTTCTTAAGTGAAAATCCAGCCTCAAAGAAAACTGTTTCAACAGGTTTTCTCCACATTTCTATTTCAGGAAGCAGCGATATGTTTTCACATTCTATTGCAGTGAAAGAGGACCTTAACGAGTTCAGCAGAGTTGATGCAAAGGGAACATTTTAGGGGTTGGTGGGTTTGTTAAAATTCAACAATACAGCATAAGCCATTCAGATAAAGGCTTCTTTATTCTTACATACAAACACATCTTCGGGAGATAATTAATGTTATTTGCTTTCATTTATCCACCTTTATCTTCTACTTTACTGTAGTTTTGTTTCTGGCTCTCGTCTTTCAGGTTGCAGCATATTTGAGAACTGTAAACGCTGCAACAATGGGACATGGGGCCCCAGGGATGATTTCTTCATTAATGGCAAATACTGCGCAGAATGTCGACCTGGCTGGTCTGGTGGAGACTGCATGAGTAAGTTTTTTCATCCTTCCCATTAACAGATCCTACGGCTTCACTCTAAATCATTTGTTTTACTTTAAGTGAAATGAATACCACGTACTATATGGTTTTTCCATCTCTGCTGATTTATCTCCATCTTGGGAAAGCTGTGCCAACTTGGAATGCAGTCATGCCCAGGAGGTTTTCCATAAGGAGCTAAATGACAAGTCAGGAATCCTATAGAACTATTTACGATGTTGGTTTTGGACACTGGGTCTAGCTTTTAAATGCAAATATTCTACCAGCGGGCACAACAAACATACATTTAATTAAAAGCAGAAACCTTCCAAAGCTGCTGAATGCCTTTGTTCAACTTGTGTGTGTGTGTGTGTTGTGATCATCCTTATTTATGTTGCTTGTAGGCTCTCTGCAGTGACTTTGAAAGTCTAAATGCAATTACTGTTGTCTTAATGCTAAGCAAAGCATTTGAAAGTGGCTCTTCAAAACAATAATTAAAGCAACTGAAGTAGCTGCCCAAATCAATATTTTCAAAATTAACTTTCTGTGTTTTCCAGAGTGTGGAGGGGTGATCCATAAACGACAGGGCCACTTGGTCCTGGAGAGCTACCCCAACAATGCTAGGTGTGAGTGGACCATACAGGTGGACAGGCCATTTACTATTGAACTCAGGTAAGATATTAAGATACTTTCCTCTGTAGGTAGTTACTGGTGTTCATTTTCCTCTGTGTTATTTTAGAATAGTTAGTAGTACCTTTGTTATAGAACTATGCAAAAGCCTTAAGCTACTCTTCTTTGTATTTTGTGGCTAAGTTCTTCAGGCTTTCTGATGATCATTTCAATGTTTTCTTTTGACATTGGCTACTTTTTCATTTTTTCGGTCCAGTCACTCGACCTAACTATTTTCAGTTCAATTCAGTTTTTATTTATACAACAACATTCTCCTCAAGGCACTTTACATTGTCCCTATAGACCCTATGATAATACATACAGAGAAAAACCCAACAATCATATGAGAGTGGTGACAGTGGGAAGGAAAAACTCCCTTTTAACAGGAAGAAACCTCCGGCAGAACCAGGCTCAGGGAGGGGCGGGGCCATCTGCTGCGACCATTTGGGGAGAGAGAAGGAAGACAGGATAGAAGACATGCTGCGGAAGAGAGACAGGGATTAATTTTCACAGGAATGTTTTTATGAATCATTCAAGTATAAAAAGGCACCAGATTCGAGAGATGCGTCTGGTGCCTTTCTCAAGTTGTCTGTTATGTGTTTATCTATAACAGACAACTTAGCAAAGAAAACATTTTAAATCGTATCTTATGGCACCTACTAGCAACCTGCTGCAAAAACACACAACTGGTTTATTTAATTGAATATATGAAAAATGTCAAAGATAACACAGTTTTCCAGTCATAAGCTAGAGCTTCTGAACCAACTATAGTTGGTTTAGAAGTTGGTTCATTGAGAATCAACTATGAGATGTTTACAGAAAACCTGGCAAACCTCAGCATGATGCAGTGTGTCCTAAAAAATGAGGAAACTGGACAAGTGGAGGGCAGCAAAAGAAGTGGCAGGCCTAAAAAGAAATCTCTCTGCAGCAGATGAAAAGTATCTGGAAAGTCCATGTCTTAAGGGATAAGAACAAATCCACTAAAGACCAGACACGTGCAACAGAATGTGGAAAACATCTGACTGGCAATTGTTTTGAGCATTTTTCCTAAACAGAATCAATACAGTAAAATCATACCTGGATAAAACACAAAGAAACACTATTAGTCACAGATTGGCCCAGACCTCAATTTTATTGCTGCAATGTGATCATCTTGACAGAGAAAGGTAGCCAACATCAAAAAAATATATATATGAATAAAATAAAAGCTTTCAAGTGTCTTTCAAGAAGCCTGGAGAACTACTCTCATTGTTTTTGCCTTATACACTGTATTTCCTTATACGCTTGTACAAATTTCAATAAATTGCAGCACCTATTTTCCATTTTTCTAGCCACTTAAAGGGTGGCTCGAGACTTTTTCAGATAGGTTGTGATTATATTTTGTGATGGCAGTCTTATTCATCTGAAATAATGACCTGTAAATCCACCGGTGGCCCTGGTTTTAGCTTCACTTCCATAAATACTGTATCTGATAAATATAGTGACATTTTTATCGTGAAGATGCTAATATGTTGATTTTAAGCAGTTAAAATTTGTATGATGTGCCAACATTAGTGCCAAGCACAGTAATACATTTTAAATGAAATTCTTTAGAATTGATGATTGTTGGTGGGTCATAATTACCCTTCCTAGAGACAGCCTGCAGCAGTGCTACAATAATAAATTTAAGGGCTCAAAAGCAAAGGTGTTAAATAGCAAACAACAAAACAAAAAACAATGACCCAGTTATTATGAATAATTTTCAGATTGTCAACAGTAGTGAAGTGCTTCCTACCTGAAAGTCCTTGGAAAACCATCCTACTGTTGCACACCAGCTTGTAAAAAAAATAATTAATATCAATTTAACCATTGATTATAAATACAGAAAAGCTTTGAGTCTGTCAAGTCAAGTCTGATTGGCTCTCAATCCTCAGTTATCTTCATTGTCCATCTGCAGTAAATATTATCAACTGGCCTGGTTAAGTCAAATTTCCACTCAGCTGGAAGATGTATGTTGAGGATTGATGGCAAAGAGTTTGGAGGTTTGGAAACCATAACACCATTTTTTTTGGTAAGATTATGGCCTCTCAGTCCTGTGATAAATTTCTATTTCTGTTATTTTCTCCATTACACATACAGATTTTATGGGCAAGTGTTTGTGCAGGTTTTTAGAAGAACAAAAGCTCCATACAGCTAGGTTCAGACCGAGCATGCAGTTCCTGATGTCTGGGCTTGAAGTGTGTGTGAAAGAGACTTATGTATGAAGTGCTTCATTAAAATTTACAGCCATGATGCATGTGACAAACTAAAGAGAAGGGCCAAATCCTTCTTGAAGGGCAATATAAGTGCAGCCATTGTCACATTTTAATAACTTTAACCAAAGTGCGTTTCTATTTTTAAACCGACTGTTGGAAAATGTGTTTCTGCCTGACCAACTTAGTAATTTCCTCTCTGAAAAAAACAAACAAACAAAACAGTATGTTGATTTGAAATGGAATGGGTTACACTGTTTATTAGCAATACATCCTGCCTATTACAATAATGAAATGGCACTGATATATGCAAATAATGAGCATTCACAATACACTGAACTTTACTATTTCAAACATTCTTTAGAGGTTTCAAGGCTCACCCAAACCACAAAGTTAATAATAGGCATCTCATTTGATTTGCTTTTGCCTGTATCCGACATGACCTCTAGTGATCCCTTTACTTTAAAATCTTTTTTTAGTTATTATGCATGAACACAAAGATGAAAACACAAAAATAAATTTTAAAACTAGCCTAAAGATAATTCAAAGCAAATGCCACAGTGATTCTACTGTATAAAAATGAACAGGAAGAAATGTAGGCTGTGAGCTCATTGCTGCCTCTGCTGCCTATTGAAGTTCAGGCTCTGGCTGCTGGGCTGGGGTCAGCACGCACTCAGCTTTATCATCAGTCTGGGTTCTTGACTAGCTTTGTGTTAGCATGCTGTCTGTACAGAAGCTCGCAAAGAGCTGAAGTTCTGTTAGCAGTACAATGCAGTTGCTTCTGCCCTGGATGTGGTTTGCACTTTATTTTTGTTGCACTCTGGTCCTGATATCAGCTGACTGTAGCAAAAATGTGCAGGGAGAAAAAAGCATGTTTGGTTGATTTTTCTTCTTTCTATCTGCCGGGCATGCAAATAACTGAAGAAGATTTTTCACACAAGATTGTAACACAAGTAGCAAGATTTGTAACTGTAATGTGATTACTGAATTCAGTACAGCAATGCGTTAAATTACTGTATTTATGAAAAGTTAAATGTAAAACACAGTAATGTGTTACTTTGGAAAACGTTAAATCCAACACTGGCTACAACAAAGCTTTTTAATCTGACTTAGTTGCATCTGACAACAAAAAACAAAACAAAAACAGTTCAGAAATCTAGCTTTCTAAATGCTGTGCTACCTTGTAAATATAAGATTCAGTGAGATGGAAAGGAAAACCATTAAGAACTGTAATTATTTTGTTAACTTTATTCACATCATCAGCATCATGTGGACACAAATAGCATCAAGACAAAAATAATGAATAGCAAATTTTAAGTCTAATGTTGAAGCAAATCCCGACCCTTGATTGGATACGCAGTAGAGAATAGATGGTTGGATAGCCTTGGGTCATTTGTTCTACTCTCTGCCATTTCAATCTGCCACGATTCTTGTATTTGCAGGTTCATGATGCTGAGTCTGGAGTTTCACCATTCTTGTCATTATGACTATGTGGAAGTCCGAGATGGAGACAGTATCCACTCGCGTGTTATCGGTAGATACTGTGGGAATAACAGACCTGCACCAGTTCACAGCTCTGGCAACAGTTTGCATGTTCTCTTTGTGTCTGATGGTTACAAGAATTTTGATGGATTCTTTGCCACTTTCCAAGAGAACTCAGGTAGGTTACATAACAAAGTAATATCTCTTCTACTATAAGAACAGTGCTTTTCTCCTTTGCTTTAAAGTACCCTTGCCAATGTACCATACTTCCCAGCTGCAAATCTTAAGCCCTCTTAAATGAGTCGTCATGAAAGAAAACTATTTTCTTTAAACCTAAAACAAAATCTTGATATTTAGATTGACCTGGAATCTTTGCTTTTGTATAGGGAATAGATAAGAAGTTGTTTATAAACCCTTCATGAACAATGGGGTTCTTTGGAATCACAACAAATACAAACAAGAAAGACGTTTCCATGGTATTTAGTGTCCAGTACCTAATAAAAGCTCCTAATAGTACATGACTAGCACCTACATTTTCTGGCAAAAGACTTTATCATGGGTGTTGAGTCTGTTAACAGCCTGTTTACAAACCAAAATGCCCTCACTTCACAGAAATGCCCTCGTTCTCAAGGTCTAGAACTCAAAAACAGACACACACACATGTTACCAATGCCTAAGCCAGATGTAGTAAAAGTAAACAGTGGGCTTTGGAAATGAAGTTTTAATTATTTCAGCTTTGAGTATGATTCCTGGATGTAGCCTGACGTCTGCAGCCACACATTTCAGCTTTCTATGTTTTTATTTTGATAAAGACAGTCTTTCTGTTTGTACCCTAATGTTGTCTGTATGTTCACAGCTTGCAGCTCTTCCCCTTGCCTGCATGATGGGACATGTATCCTAGACAGTTCTTACTCTTACCACTGTGCCTGTCTGGCTGGCTACACAGGCAAGAGGTGTGAAAATGGTGAGTCTGTAACATAATAGGGGACTTTGGTGAGCAAAATACTGATATTTTGGAGAAAATATATTAAAGTTGGAAATTAAAATAAAATCCATGCATGTTTTAATCACAGGAAAGACTAAACCAGTCTATTTTCCATCTTATGAGGCATTGGAAAGACATGCGTCTTAATGTACTGAGGCTTACAAAATCCCTAAATTATTTCAGTAATTTTCATCTGAAAATCGGCACGCCTAGTCACAACAAATTTACAGAGAATTGATTTCTTCCCTGAGGCTTTTCTTTACTGTTGTTGCTGCCCCAAAGCAGGCAGTGATTCATTTTCACAAGGGAGAGGTTTGTGGTCTGGACTGAGATCAGGCCAGCTGCCTGCTACAGTCATACGGTCAGGACTGTCTGTGTTCATATGTGTTGATTTCAAGTTTCACTGGAAGAAACAGCAAAACCCAAATGGCCACCTAACACATATAGATGTGCAAAATTAAGCAATTTTCTTCTGTTGACAGATAAATAGGGTAAATGACAAGAAACTAACTGAGGAAAGAAGGCAGCAAGAGGAAGTGGACAAGGAGAAGAAACACAGAATAGGTTTTGTCGAGTGGTTATTGTCAAGACATTTTGTTACTGTACTGCCACTTTATACCACCTAAGTTACCAAACCTTAAGTTTGCCTACAAGGCACTACAAGGTCTTTTAGTTATAGATGTCTGGTGTGTTTTTGTATTCAATACACCTCTTTTAAGATTCTGCAAAAGCAGACTTGGTGAATTCCACATTTTTTCCTTTGGTGTTGTTTTTCAGGGCTACATTCAAGTCCATAAAACTAATGGTGAAACAATTCGACTTATATAACAACAGAGAGTATTTTCCACTGGAGGAGACACCCATTTTTTAAAAAAAAAAGGCTGTTTGATTTCACACAGCGTGCATTCATTTGTATTCTCACGAGGAATCCTCAGCTGTTAATTTGAATGGAAAAGAGCTGCAGCAACGTTAATGCCTTACATTTTGTGGTGATAATGTAGTCTGTATTTCTGCCTGAGTCAGATGGAGAATTTCAAATATGAACCTGACCTTAGCCATATTTTATGCCTTCTGTAATCACCCTGTCATCTGTCGAAAGCTAAAAACTCATTTGGTACGAGACAGTGTGACACTTTATCATAAAAAACAGGAAATGCTTTCTCTTCTTTTTCTTTTCCCTCTCAGCGTCAGTTGAATTTATCTTTGACAATAATCAGTTTCAGTATGCAGTAAGTAACTCAGTTTCCAGAGAACTTGTGAAAGAAACGATGATTTACTTACAGTACATGTTGTGATGTGTAATATGTTAGCATTCCACTCTAATGACTCCACATTTATTTTGATTTGTCTTTGAAAACATTCGTATATAAAAGACATGGGAAAAGAGCAACAATGCACACGGCACCTCTGGGCACTTCATGGTTTTTTATACATATTCAAAAGAGGTCAGCTACAGTTTATTTCTCTACTTTTGGTTTGCCAAGCGCATTCCTTATCCCCTAAAAGACTGAAGGTTGGAAATGCCGTTCAGTTATAAAGATTATAGGGAGGGTTCTTTGGTTTGGAGCTTAAAAACCACAGACAGTGCCTTTCATGGATCTGATCAACAACAAGTCAACAACATAACAAATCTCCCAAGACAGCCTCATAGAGATATGATAACTGTTGTCTTAACACATGCTTTGCGAACCCATTCGCAGGCCTTTATCACAACATTTGTGTGCATATGTGCAGCTGTGCTTAATGATTAAGGATTACAGTGCACATGCAGAAGAGTTTTCCCCAGACTGTTTTATTTTTGCAAGAGGTTCTTCTATGGGACAGTTGCACACAGTATTCCATAAACACATTACCAGTCTCTACTATCCGACTTCCTAAAAATCTCTTTTACGGCAGTGGAAAATTGAACATTTTGACTAAAAGGGCTTTTATTGCATCTATTTCTTCCTTATTTACAAGCCATGTGTTAAAGTCATGCTGTTAACTGTTCGCACTTTGCGATGATGAGTGAAATTATTTATTAATGAGTCTCTGAGGTAGCAGGCAGTGCTTTTAAATCTCAGGAAACTTTTGAATTAGAAAAATTGAGTCTTTGCTTTATGGACTACCTGTCTGACCTGTAAATAGATAGGAAAAGAAAGAACTTGCTGAAACTGTTTGTGGGGTCTCAACTGATTGTTGAGGTATGTTTGAGATGCCTCCTATGCGTTGTAATTTTGATGACTGGACATTTAGTTCGGAAAAAGGGAAACTTTGTGTGTATATAAATAAACCCCACATGTCTGTATTTCTCGTCAGTGGTGGGCTGCCGCAGGCCTCCGGTGCCCACCCACGGATCTACAGAGGGTCTGTTTCATCACTCTGGTGCACGCATCACTTTTCGTTGTGACCCTGGGTTTGAGCTGAAGGGGTTTCGTCATGCCATCTGCCTGAGTGACGGAACATGGAGTGCGCCTGCTCCAGACTGTGGTAGGATAATAATACAAATAGGTTTTTTCCCTCTTCAAAATAATTACAATTTCATATCTGGGAAAGTCATACAGTATGCGTGTCTTTAGCTTGCATCTGGATGCCATACATATTGCCTCAAAAATGGTTTAGCTCATGGAAAATAAATATGATTTTTTTTCCTTTCTTCCTTCAGTTCCAGTGGAAAGAGTCTGTGCTCTGCCACCCAAGCCAGCCAATGGGGACCACTTCTTGGTTTATGGGCCCAATGATGTTCTCATCGCCTTACAGTACTTGTGCCACCAGCCATATGAACTCAGTGGGGGCTCTCAGAGAACCTGCCTCCCCAATAACACCTGGAGTGGGACTTCTCCTGTTTGCATTAAAGGTTGGAAAATATGTCTTAATAACTGTAGACTGGAGATGGATGAGTCATTTTGGGGTTTTTTTAATAGTAAGCTGTTAATAGATGAGAGAAAATGACTCAATGCCTTAGAGCTATTCATTGTACAGGCCAATGTACAATGAATAGCTATGACTATGAGCTCTTAATAATCTCTTTTATGTTTTTCTTCACAGTGAATAACACTCTTAATGAAGCAGAAAAGGACAAAGTAAAAGAAAAGGGCAAAGAGACAGATATTTACAGTAACAAAGATAAAAGTAAAACTAAAGAGAAAGAAGAAGAGAACACAACTAGCGAAAACGAAAGTGTTGCCGGAAAAGATGTAAACACTGAGCAGGAGAACACAACAGCAGTCGACGGGGAAGATAAATATAATGGGACCACTCCTGGGAAAACTGTGGTTGAGGGCAGGAATGAAGGAGAGGTAGATGAGAGAAATACTGGCCCAGAGAAGCCATCTGGAGGTGGGGAAGATAAAGTGACTAGCGAAAGCCCAGATAACAGCCTAGATTACATGGTTGAAGAGAAAGAACCAAAACAACCTGAAAAAAAAGAAGACACAAACTTTGACAAGGGAAAGACAGATGTTACAGAGGTCCCTGTGACAAAAGACAAAGGACAGGAAGAAAGTGAAAGAAAAGAAAAACAGGTGAATGGGAAAAGAGATCCTGACAAAGTGGGCCCCAATGACACCAAGCTCAGGACGGTCATATCTGAGGGTGAAAACACAGTGGAAATGCCTGAACTGGAAATGACAAAGAACAACACTGTTTCACATGATACCGAGAGCACAAGTAAAGAAAATAATACCATAGGGTCTCTACCGCCAGGGAGGAAAATAATTCCAACTCGTGTCAACATCACCCTGTACAGAGCCGAAAGTGGGAAACCGAAGGAAAAATCAACAACTGCGAAGGATGAAAAGGAGAAGGATTCAACTGAGAAAACAAAGGAGGTGGAAAGAGAGAAGAAAGAAAAAGAGAAAGAAAGGGAGCGAGAAGACAACCAAAGCTTCACCGGTAAGAGAACCAATGACGACACTATGAATAATTGAGTGAATGATTATCTGCTTTTATTTGGCCTTCACTCTCACCCACTCTCTGTTGTCCAGAAAAAAGCTGCCCAACTCTACC
Organism: Diplotaxodon limnothrissa; assembly: GCF_057381915.1. Classification (NCBI taxonomy): domain Eukaryota; kingdom Metazoa; phylum Chordata; class Actinopteri; order Cichliformes; family Cichlidae; genus Diplotaxodon; species Diplotaxodon limnothrissa. The sequence goes on from NC_140602.1 coordinate 6,657,162, forward strand.
TCGCCTTTACCATGGCTACCACCAGGTGGTGCCAGGTTTGGAGCCTGAAACAGTAGAGTTCAAGTGCAATCAATCTTATGCGCTCAGTGGTGATGACCGACGCACATGCCAGCCGGATGGCACATGGAGTGGCAAACAGCCCCTCTGTGTCAGAGGTACCAGTGCCTGCTTTGCCTTTTTATGGAATTAATTATTAAGATTTTGTTGTTTGGAGATTTGTGAAAAAAAATTTTTTAAGCATATACAAACAGCATTTTTTCTTTCTTTTTTTACTGGACTGGTGTGTAGGTTTCAGACATATTGAAGCATTAGAGGACACTGTAGTGTTTGAGAACAAAATGAACAGTTAATAGATGGTTGTGGATGTTATATCAGTCTATTAAAGTTGTAGATATACAGGCTTGTATGTCAATAATCTGAAAATGCTGAATAAACGCTAATGCTAAATGTTATTAATGAAAGGGTTCTGGCAGTAAAATGATCCATCAGGGCTAGAGCTGTAAATATTAATTAGTTCTTAATAGATTTTGGCCTGGGTGCCCTGTAGCTCTTTGCCAAGAGGTAAGTGGAGAAACTGTCCACTGGCACAGCTTTAATGAATAAATTAAAGAAACAAGCACAGCCAAAGTAGGCCATGTGAAACAGCATGCAAAACATGCCTCTATTAATACAATTTAAAGGCTTTTAGGTGAAAAGCATTTAGAAATGAATTTCTAAGAAGATGGTTTAACATTGTGGGAAAAGCTCCTATTTTATTTTTGGCTAAGTGTTACATATACAGATAGATTCCACATGCATCTTTAGCAGAAAAAATACTGCAACCAGCAGCCGGTTGGCTTGCATGTAGGGTCACTTTTCCGAATTTTTTGTGCATATTTCATATGAATGGGTTTTTTAAACATATTTGTTTATTTGCAGCATGTCGTGAGCCCAAAGTCTCAGAGCTGGTGAAACAAAAAGTTCTGCCCCCTCAGGTACCATCCAGGTATGATTATTAAAACATCATCTTATATAGAATAACTGACAACCAGAAATATATAGTATTGTGTAGGTATGTATGCCATTTAGCTGAAGAATTAATATTAAGGACTCATATAATGCATTTACTACATACCTTTGGCATATTTTCCCCCTCAGAAAGACACCCGTGCACAAGCTCTACTCCTCAGTCATGGGCCAGCAGCCACAGTTGCACAGTCCCACTAAAGCCCCCCTGGTGCTTTCGCAGTTGCCCCAGGGTTTCCATCATCTTTACACACATATAGAATATGAGTGTGCATCTCAGTACTACCACCACTTTGGCAGTCCACGTCGGACTTGCTTGAAGACAGGGAAATGGAGCGGGCGCCATGTCTCCTGTTCACCAGGTGAGGGCAGCAGAGGACCACTAGTTGTCAGACATTTTTAATACAGTGATTTACACCCACATAACAATCCTGTGCAGACATTAAAAATGATGATGTGGTAACTTAGACATAGCGTTTTGATGGCAATTTATATAATGAAGTAATATTTGATGATCATATACAAAAGCACCTTCTAAAAGCATTCTTGTCTCTAATTGCTGACATTGATTAAAGCATTTTTGCACAGCCTTTTTACTCCTCAGTGAAAGCTTGCTAAGAAGCTAAGCTCAAATTCATAAGCTGGTATGTACAGCACAGCTGTGACATCGGTGCAATGACAGAATTTTCAATAAAAGACGTCAGATGTAGCACTAATGCCTCTTGTTTCCATAAACAGTTAGAGTGGAGAAGACTATAACAGCAAAGTTAAAACACAGCTGATGTAATGTTGCTATCTACACATTATTATTTCATCATATTAAACAGTGAAGATGAGCTGGTTATATTAAATATATATATATGTATCATGCATTATTAAAGTTGTTAATATTTCTAGCTGTTAATTAAATACTGAATATAGTGAATATACGCCTATATAAACAACTTATTATCTTACTATTCAAGATTATTACTCTTTATTTTCTTTACTGCATTCTTAAATTGAATTCCCTCTCTATGGGATATGAGATTTGTACGGTAACAATCACAAAATGGACTGCCCTTTTTTAAAACAACTTTCCTTATTACTAATGTGAAAAAAAGCAATGTTGTGAGCACTGTTAAATAAAACACATCAATAAATACTGGAGGAAGGTTCATTTTTATATGGTGCTATATGGTACTGAGCCAAGAAACAACACCAGATCAATGAATAAAATCCTTGAATAGTCTGCTTCTTTGGTCTGATTTTGTAATTCTGGTGAATTGGTATTAGTGTTTAGTGTTTAAGTGTATACAGACAAGGTACCATTCTATGTTATGTGCAAATTGTGTACTTAAAGATGACGTTTTCTCACTTCTTCTTTCAGGGAGTCACATTTCACATGGCTCTGTAGCCTTTAAGTGTTTTATATTCTGCTCCATCAATGCTACTACTTTAAATAAAAGCAGTCCCACAGCTCAAAATGTTGACTTAACCTCAGTGCAATTTCAATTTCTCCTGTCTTGTTTTTCCTGCTGTCCCGTTGATAATGGTCTCACCTCTCATCCTCTTTGGCAGTGTGTGGGAAGCATCCAACCTTTGACACAGAGAGGCCAGAAGAGGCTCACTGGCCTTGGCTGGCTGCCATCTACCGCCGCTCCACCAAGGGTACAGAGACCAAGGTGACCAAGGCAGACAGCCAGACAGGGTCCCTGAAGAAGGATGGTGGAGCAGGAACTGGCAAACACAATCAGGCTTTTCACTGGCAGCTGGTCTGCAGTGCAGCTCTGGTTAACCAAAGGGTTCTGGTCGTAGCTGCTCACTGTGTGACAGATCTGGGCAAGGTTTTTCCCCTGGACACTGCCACAATAAAGGTGGTTGTGGGGAAGCACTATCGTGATGATGACAGGGAAACCAAAGGTGTTCAACACCTGCGGGTAAGCACTTGGAAGTCTTGTTATTCACACAATCCCTTTTGATAAAACTAAGCATGTCTTTTCTCCTTTCAGGTGGCCTCCATTGTTATTCATCCAAACTATGACCCCAATATTCTTGACTCTGACATTGCTGTGATCAAATTACTGGACAAGGCAAGGATTGGAGAAAAAGTCCTGCCTCTGTGCCTGTCAGAAAACCAGGAAGAAGATTTGACATCAACTCAAGGACTTGTGACGGGCTGGTCTCCAATGCCCGAGTCAAGTTTAGGCCCTGATGAGAAGGCTAGGGTTGGGCTCGTTCACCTTGCTGATGTAGTCCCATGTGAGCAGCAATATGCTCGTAATGGTGTGCCAGTCAGTGTAACAGACAATATGCTGTGTGCCAGCCAAAAGCCCGACTATGGACCATCTAACATATGTCCCTCTGACACTGGGGGAATTCTTGTCCTCCCTGCCCTCTCTGAGAATCAAGTCAATGATAACCGAAAGCCTGGTTATACACAGGCGCAAGGGGAGAGCAAAAGGCTGTGGAGACTCCTGGGACTGGTGAGCTTTGGCTATGACCAAGGGGAGTGTGATCCTGACCTCTACACAGTCTACACACATGTAGCCAGCTTTAAAGACTGGATTGAGAGCAATATGAAATAAACATCTTACAGTCCTCTCCTCTGCTTAATCTCTATTTTAGTGAATTCATTCTGTCTAATCTATTTTTATGCACAAGGGCATTTTCCTACTAAACGCAGAACCAACACTGGACATCACAGTGCTCAAACTGAAGGGGGTGCTAGCACATTAGATGTGCTGATGCATCGGTCCTTTATCTGAAGACTTTAGTGTTCAGGTCTTTCAACCTGAGATTAAACACTTGAAACTGATAAGAAAATCATTCATCTGAGTATTTGACTGTTAATGGTTTAGACTGTAACCTCTGTTATGTATATATGTTGTAATGTACTGAATTATTATATCAATTCAAGTGACTCCAGAGATGTACATATTTTATTGAAAGAGAAAAATCATGACATTTTTATTAAAGGAAAGGTTGGTGTGGTGAAGCTTATGAGACTGGTTATTTTTATCCTTTCACACGGTGTAAAAGTCTTTATGACAAATATATTCCATAGACAGATTCGGGTACATTGAAAAAGCACCTTATATTTGCTTCATGAAGTACACAATGGAATGAATCTGGGTCAGAGCAGCACCATTTTCACAACCATAAACATAACAAGTTATTCACAGATCGTTTCCCAAATCAATTACCTCCATTGTGACTTTTCTCCATTATACAACTTCCAAGTGAGTTTGCATAGAGAAAAGACCTACAGCTTATAATGAGTTAGAAAACGGGACAGTAAGCAATGCATTACTGTAGTTTTATTCCATTTATGCACACGGTGAAGCTGGTGAAACACTGCAGTCTTACAGCATAGACAAAAATGACCTGAGCTTTCATTTCCAGCTGGCTGCAATTGCTTTGTGTCATTCCACCCAATATAATGTTTTAGCAAACACGTTTGTGTTTAGTATAACATCTACTTATTACTTTTCAAAAACTATTTGGCCTTTTACAGTTCAACAGGAGATATTAATAATGCAAGGTCACAACTGGAATGCCGAACTGGTGGAATTCCCTTTTTCTCTTCACAGGAACATCTTCTATCAAAGACTTTCTGTTTTCTCTTCAACCATTTACCAAAGCTGAACAACAGCTTAGCAATAGTCCCATGTTTCCCAGAGGACAGTCCTATCCACTTGTGCTGGGAGACCGTCTGTTCACAGGCCCTTGTAAGCTCACAGGGCATCATCAATAGAGACACAGGCAACGTTGAACCATAAGCTGACTGGCCTGGGAACAGAGGTGTAGCTCTGAACAAAGTACTGGGATAATGATGAGAAAATGCTACCATGAGAAAATAGTTTACACTGGAGAGCCGGAGGGGTAAAATACTTAACACCAGACTTAAAGAAAATGTTTAGGTGTTGATCCAGTTTCCCAGTTAGGCTGATGAGCTTTCTGTGCTTGCTTCTCAGCATGAGAGGAAGCCTTTGAGCTGAAAAGGATGCCCACATACTCCACTGTTAGCATTGTTGTCATAACAAAATGGGACTTCTTCTGTAATGTCCAGAAATGTCTTCTGCATTTACAGTTCAAGCTTTGCTCCTCACATTTTTCTCATAGACCTCCCTAGCTCTCAGTCATAAAGCTTATTTGCTGGTACTAAAGGTAAATTTGAAAAATGTTTGTCAATGTTTAAAACAAATCTTGCTAATGTTACACTATTATTAATTAAACCGTAATTTCCACCTGTATTTATGATTTACTCAGTCTAAACTGCAGTGTCCACACACTACAACAGTTACATGTCAGTCAGTGCAAACATTGAACTTCTGTGTTTTTTGTTATTGTATCTGTAACAATAATAGATGCATAAAGATGGAAAGCTGAATTGCGCTTACTTGTCTTATTGACTCAATGTTGCACTTCACAACTTACCATGCTATCTCTATCAAATCTTATTTCAGCTTCAGCCTAAATGGTCAATACAATACTGTGTACAGGGTAGTTAACAAATCATTGTGTTTAAAGCATGATACAAATAAATAAAAATAAATTACTTAAACTGTTCCATAAACTAGCTAATATGTCATTCCTTGAGGTCACACTGAAGTCACAGTCGAGTAATCTTGGGTAACAGATTTGTGCAGAAATATCTGTACGTGAAAACCAAGCAGCTTAAGAAATTCTTAATGTAAGACCCAGACTGAGACAAGTTAAAAGGACAGGGTGGGAAGGCTGAGAGGACAAGAGACATTCAAAGGAAAAAAATTTAATTCCAAGCTCTCGTCCACTTTCCTTTAAGATTTTAAGGACACAACAGTACTCCATCCTGAGATATGCTAAGTTTTCAAATAATAGATTATTAGGAATCACATCACTCATGCAAAAATAATATTTTATGTTGGACTAATTGTGTCATCATTAGCATTTTTCATAGATTTGGCTGAAGCAACATTGGTTCATTCCTTGAGTTAGGAACCTTTTCAATAGTACATTATTGAAGCAGCATGTTTTCATCGTGACAGAGAACGGAAAAAAAGTCAGCAAAAAGGCTCTCTTCAAAAAACTTGGAAACGATTCATATACTTTAAGGAAGTACAAGAAAGCCTGCTTAAGAGAGTTTAGGCTGTGTCAAGAAAAAAGATAACCATACCAAATATGACTCGGGATAATCAATTTTTGGGCCATTCCTAATGCTGAGTAAGCCTTTGAGTTTGTTTATTTTCTATAAGGTATATTGCACTCACAATCACACCTATGGACAAGTTAACCTGACATGCATATCTTTGACTAAAGGAGAAACCTTGAATACCTGGAGATAACTGGCAATGCCACACAGATGGGCATTAGCTGGCTAGTGAGTTTAAGCCAGGAATCCCTTACTCTATGCACTGTCATGCCTTCCTACATTACATAGGTATAACTCAAATAAATGGCATTCCTAGAAACCAACAGCCCACAGCTAGTAGAAGTGGGGCTAATTTCAAAAGGAAGAATACCATATTGCAGATAATCTACATGATGCATGTGTGAAAGATTGGTGAGTTTCTTGCGGTAAGCCCCTCGATTGTCAATATCATCAATGGCTCTCCCAAAGAGACAAGCTTCTTATTATTTTTCTCAAAGCTATCACCCTGTCCATACCGCTCATTCTGTTCCTGTCAGCAGTGCTGCTCATCAGACACCCCAGACACATTTTCTTTTCTTGTCTGCTCTCTCTTTTTTATATCTACACAATAGAAGAGATAATACTGATACAGTCTTGGTGTAACTTTGATGGTTTTCTGGTTTACATTGAATTTTCCAGCAGATCCCTCTTTTTGATCTTCAGTTTTCCCTAAACTTTTCAATTTGAAGATGTGAAAAGCGAAACATTAAAATTAAGACTACCTGTGTTAAAAATCAAAAATGTATTTCTGTTATTTCCATTCAATTAGTCTTTACTTTTCCACATCCATGGTGGCAAAGCTGCAAATAGAATTTGTAGAGACTAATTAGTGCTGCTCACACAAATGCCTTTCTGTTTCCAAGCTAGTGGGCTGCTGCATACATACCGAAAGGGTCCCTCAACTGAAAACATGCAATCATTGTATTGAGTCATGTGTGCAGAAGTGTGGAGCACTTTTTCAAATCAGTTGAAAAAGTGCTCCACCAACCCCTCATACCTGACAATTCTTGGTCAGCACTCTGCGTTTGGGATTTTTCTTGCATTACGCCACATGCACTTATTTGTTGCTTAACCTCTTAAGCCTCAAGCCTAACTCATCTCCTGCCTTTTCCCCCCGTATCAGGGAGCATTGGGGCTTAAGAGGTTAATAAGCTTTAAATGCAAAGACCATATTTATCTAAATGTACAGTAACTTCAATGATAATTCAGTGTGATCTATCACATGCTGTCAGAGAAACAGTAACCTTAAGCACTGCTTCATCACTATGTCCCCACTCAAACTAGAGTATTCCCTAACAGATCAGCTTAAAGGGGATTTATGGATTTCAAGGGCTTTGAACTGACAGGAAACAACATGCAAACAGCACTCTCATGAGTCAAATCCCACTCTTTAAAGATCAGTCCATTGATCGCAAACTCATCTCAAAGGTATTTTGTAGCCAGTGAATTTTGAAAGTTCATTGGCTTTGAAAACAAACTTGTTACAAAGCCAGTTTTTGACATCATGTTTGAAATATGCTACTTGTACTCGATCAGGCAAGATCAGGCAAGCCAGACCTATGGAGGGGTGAAAAGCCTTCTCTCATAGAGTCCTGTTGAAGCTGAGCAAAGAAAAAAAAATCTAACCAAAAAAAACCCCTAAAAATTGTACATGAAAGCAAGAAATCTTGATAAATAAACAGAAAGACAGAGTTTAAGAAAAATCTGTTTTCAAATTCCAGAGTGAGAAAGGTTGCTGTTTGACAGTCCCACAGAATCATTAATAGCCCATGGTCTGGAACACTGTAACTATACGTCTTTATCAGCTACACTGAGGCAAAAACATTAAATTGAGGATGTGTCACGATGCCTTGTGAAAGTAAAATATTGACCTACTTACTTTATATTTCTATAATGTCTTGTCTTTCAATGGAATCAATAGGAGAATTTTATTTTAGCATTTCTGACATTTTAACTCTTTATTCCTTTCAGAAAAAGGTCTCACACTACCTTGCATAATCAAAACATTTAGAAAGGTAGAATTGTTTATGCTGTCTGGGTTAAGTCTGAGATGAGTTATTTAACTTCTTTAACTATGTTGTAACTTTAGAGGTTTATTTTAGCATTGAAAATCAGTGTGGGAGATATCACTTTTACAACACTGTGCCCAAACTGGAATGGTTCATGAATAATTGGAAACTTGACACCTTTGTGGGCTTTAACCTCCTAGGACCTGGCGTCCACATATGTGGACATCACATTTTGGGTTATTTACACCAAAATACTAAATTTTGCTCTACAAGGACCTGATATCCACTTACGAGGACATTATACTGCTACTGTTCTATCAAAATTTTAAACGAATATCTTCATATGTGGCTCTCATTTTTCTTAGAAACAAAAATTAGGTAAAAAAAAAATCTGGTAATTCTTTGTTTTTACATTCATCAGGTCCCAATCAGCCCAAATATCAAAGATAAATTAAAAATGCATGCCGTGAAAGAGTTCGGGTCTTAGGAGGTTAAAGCAGTTCAATCAGGTCATCTCAGTATAGAAACAATGTTAGTGAAGGTCACAAATGATATTCGTATGGCCTCTTATCTTTGTGTTTGTCCTGCTAGACCTCAGCACAGCATTCAATACTGTTGATCTTGATTTTTTCTTACAACCATTAGAGCATACCATAGATATTAAAGCTATTACATTGCAGTTGTTTGAATTATATCTGAGACTCAAATTTGTTCATGCAAATGGTGAGTCTTTCTCATATGCTAAGGTTCATTATGGAGTTCCACAGGGTTCCGTGCTAGAACCAGTTCTATTTACATTATACAGGCAGTATGAAGGCGAAATATACATCTTCACTTCTATGCAGATGATACCCAGATTTCATCCATGAAGCCAGATGACACACACTACTTTATATCCATCACCAGAATGAAGGCAGTATTTTTGATTTGGACTTCAGGGTAATCTTAAATGTATTATCCCACTCAGAATTAATGGACTACTTCTTTGCCAACAATTGATCATTGCAGTCATTTTCAAGAGAAAGAAAATGAGAGTTCATCGTGTACTCCATTGTAAAGATTGTATACTTTTTTTTCTCATACTACTACCGTATTAAATTTAATTTTAGCTTTGGGTTGAAGATTCTCTGCGTCATTCTTTGAATCTTACATGAAGCTAAATACTAACTAATAACACCTTCTTCTTACTTTAGACTTAGACTGGATATATATTTCACTTTTCTTTCATTTATCTAATAAATATGCTGCAAGTTAGACCGACAACATATAAAATGTAGTGCAGGTCTAATATAACCTCGAGCCTGTGTAAAAATAGGTAATAAAACCTCACATCACCAATAATGCCATTGGTGTAGATCAGAAAAATCCGCAGATCACCTCATGGCTATCAAAGAATGACTTAATTAGGACACTTTTTGAGGTTAGGTTGGTATTAGTGGGCTTCACTTTAAGGAAATCTAGCTCACTTAACCAATGTCCTTATGAGGAAGGTTTTGCGTGTCCTTGCCGGTAAATCGCGCGCGTGCTCCTATGCATACGTGTGAAAGAAAACTAGAGACTGAGTGGGGTAGAGAGGGTCACAGGGAGACACGGAGAGAAAAAGGGGTACGGTACAGGCTGCATCTTCAGCCAACGAGAGTTGGCATTCCCATGCAGAAGGAACAAAGAGGGGGGAAACGGGTGGAGGTGGGTGGGGGAGTAAAGCGCCGAAGAGTGAGGTGAGGCAGAGCTCATTCAGTGGGATCGTTGAGCTGCGGAGCTCCTCGGATTTTACTAACAGAAAATCCCTGTTTGGTCTGTGAAGCGCTCCTGTCTTGGAACGCGGTGCGCTCTGAATCTCGCGGTGGCAGCCCCTCTCTGAAGCTGATGAAATAAGGTCCTGTACGGGGACAGCACCAAAAACTTTTTTTCGCCGCGATTTGCTGCAAAGGTAAGACAATGATTGGCATTTATTTTAAACATGCAAATAGCATACGTAAACACAAACAGGTTGATTATTAACGAGTGAGTGGCTTTTCTTTGGCGTCACATCCAGTTGGTTGTTCATCACCACAACTTACAGGTAAACATAAGTAATTGCTTTGGCTAGTAGGTAAACCATTTCAAAAAGCTAATTGGTTGACAGATTTCCATCTCTCCCCCTTTTCATTAACATTTTTGTTTGTTTGTTTGTTTGTTTGTTTTTACATTCATATCGCAGCTACTCCAAAGGTAAACTGACAACCTGCAGTGAAAAGTCCCACAAGGCCGACCGTCAACAATAAGCTTGAGCTGCAGATTAAATTGCAGCAGTGAAAAGGGCTAAATATGCTCATATTTCTCTTCGGATCGCGAAAATGCCAAATGTTAAATGAAAGTCGGTTGGACGAGATGTAGATAAACGATGTAAAGAAACATTACAGTGGACGGTTAAAAATAAACCCGGCTTTGCGATGGTCAACACTTTGATACCTAACATTTCTGGACACAATTCTGAGGATGGCCCGTGATTATTCTAATAATAATTATTCTAATTAACTGGCAGCTGAGCCAAAAACAGCACTCTGTGAAGGTGGCTGCCCTTGTTTTCCTTCATCCAAACGCGAAACGATTCCCATTTTATTATTGTTTAGAGAAATTCAGATGGGTTAAGCGCAAATCACATAGAAAAAGTAGATTTTATTGTAAATAGGTGCTGTGACATATTTTTTACAGTTCCATTATAAATTTTGGTTTGACACCAGGTGTAACTGCGTACTAATGAACAAACCGTGTTTTTCTTGTGTGGCCTGTGTAGTGATTCTGAAGATAAAGCCAACAAGTTGTAGCCTGTGTTGCAGCTTCTTATAAAGTATTTTATTGTGGAAAATCTATTCGTAGCCTCGTAGAGGTGTCATGTGTCGGCAGCCTCTTGCATTTACAAGACGACCATGCATTTGAGTAATATATGAACTCCTCCCTTAAAAAAAAACAAAAAACAAAAAACCCGAAAATATCTTATAGCGAGCTGTCGCCTCCCACCCCTTTCCCCCCTTCTTACCTTTGGATACAAACGCCACCCCATCTGAAACCAATCCTTGCAGCACTCTTCCTTATGATATTAAAAGGAATGCACATGGGCGTTGGGGTGTGAGCACACACAAACACACAGTTTTCCAATCGCACCATCAATGTCACCATGGAAACCAATTCTCTTGGCACTCTCAGTTGATCGCCTTCTGCATTAATCTTGGATGGTCTTGAAAACGGTTACAGGGTTGTTTATGGATGCTTCTGTCAAAAGCATGTTGATCAAACCTAGACAGGGTTTGGCGCTTCGCCTGAGTGCAGATAAGTCTATATGTTTGGGTTTAATGGGCATGTTTTCTTCCATCGGTGGGCCTTGTGAGAGGAACTGGCTGTACCATGAGGAGACATGATCGCTGAGGTCTTGACCTTCATTGTAATTGCTACGAGAATCTGTAAAGCAACTGTTCATGCAGCTGATCCATATTGGCAAACTATTGCACTGTGGCATTTTTCTGCCTTACATGACTGAACCTGACACACATTCAAGGCAAACCCACACATGCAGCTGGGGGAGGGAGGGGGGATCATTTATATTTGCAAGCATATGTCTTTATCATGTCATGCAGTTTCACACTGTGAAGTGCAGCCATAGCATTTCACATAAATGAAAATTTGCATCCACATCAATGTTTGTATGATGCATATATTTAGCATCCACTTATACAGAAGAAATTAATTACACGTTTTGTAGGCACTGTATCTGTCAGTTCAATTTTGAATCTTCCTTTCCTGCATTTGTTAGGAATTAATTAGGATCAAAAACTAATTATTTCTAGGGTGTTTATGATTTTTTGTTACAAGACAGGAAAAGGAATTTTCTCTCTTTCTGTGCTTTTCAGCTTATAGAAATGGTCAAAGTAACACTGTTGAAAAGACAAATATTGCAACTTTAAAGACAATTTTGCAATGACTATCAAAAATGTAAAATTTTAATAAATATGTTTAAAATATGTTTTAACTCTCGGAAGTTTGGAAGCTCAAAACATGTAACAAAGGAGTTGCCAGTTGTCATGCATGTGCACGCACACACAAAAAACACGCAGTACAGACACACACATGCACATCAAAGTTCCTGCAGCATGGCCAATCTTGCTCTAGAAGTGAAACAAGTCAAAAGTATATTTTGCCAAAGCTGTTATCCTTAACATCTGTCAAGTGCTACTTTAATTAGTGAAGACAACATTCGTTGCCCTCAGGGCAGGACAGATGTTTAGGTTAACACTCACATACACATACACGCTCACATTGTTGTGGAGAAACCGGCTGAAGGCAAATCATGGCGCCTTGTCAAAAAATCCATGCGTCGATTGACTGATATCTTCTTCAGGGACTATCCTCTTTAGTGCAAATTAAATTCCACCAATCAATCTCAATAGTTTTGAAACTTGATAAAGATCTGTTGTGCTTCAGAATTATTAGAGAAGGAATCCAGTAGATAGATTTTTTTAATGTACTCAGTTGACTGGGAACAGTGGACCAACTAAGCAGTCAGCAGTATTTAGACATGAACTGATTCAAAGAAAATTCAAGCTATGTGGTGGAATAAATAAAAACAAACAAAAACAAACAAACAAACAGGTGAAAAATCACCCACTGAAATCCAAAGCACTTTAGTTTTTGCCAGACAAACTGAGGTTTTACACTGTGAGAAGTGTGAGGTAGAGTGCGAGAGAGTTAACATGTGGGAGTAATAGGAAGATAAAATGCTGGGGAGGACAGAGAGTAATACATAGAAGTCTTTGTTTTTAAATTGATAAATGATGGAGTGGGTGAGCAAGGGAGAAGGTGGGGTTGTTTCCCCTCCTTGAGACCGAGATACATTTTTCAGAGAAAAATGTATCTCGAAGCACTTGTTACCTGTCTGGGGCTGGGCAAGTCAGACCTGTTCTCTTATCTGTTTGGAAAGGCTTGATTGAAGACACTGAGAACAAGTGTGATTTAGAATGGGATGAAAAAGGAGGTGGAGAACGTGATGAGAAATGTGGAAGAATGAAGGAAAACTGATGGTAGATGAAGAAAAAAGAAAGAGAGGAAACAGGTGAACTAGAGACCAGTCCACAGCAGGAGGACATCCACAGAGATGTGTACCTGTGTCCATGTGTGGTTGTGTGTCTCCATTCACCCAGCTTCTCTGTGGTCTCGCTGGCAGTCTGTGGCATCTAGTGCTTGAGTAATCCTCCTGGGAACATTCAAAAGCTGCCAAAGTGCCATCCAGCTCCTCTTTTCACTCTTTACCACCCGTGCTTGTCTATCTCTATCTCTCTATCTCTCTTTTTACACTCATTCAGCACTCCCCCTTTTCTTTCTCTAGCTGTTGCTTTTATTCCAGTCCTTCCAAATTACAGTAATATCACCCAATTTCATTTTTTTACTCAATTTTACTGTATTTGTTTGCCAACTTTTCTCTCTGGGCTTTGAATCGTGATTTGTCTTTTTCTTGTAACTCTATCACAGCTGTGAGTCTTCCCAATATGGGGAAGAAGGTGATTCATCATCTGTTTTTTTTCCTTTCCCTCTTGTAGTTCTGCCTATAGAACCAATGTTTTGGTTCTCAGAGAGCTGGACAGTTAAGCCTTTCCCATGGGATGACCAAACAAAGAGCCCAGCTCCCTTCACTTCTGTATGACTGCACAGGAACACAATCATAGGCATTCACTAGCGGGACTGCTGCTGGGCAGCAAAATGATAGATCTCTGCTGGCCACGAATGAGGCACTTCTTCATTTTTGCAATAAGACACCAATATAAACTGCCCAATTAATCTCTGATGATGTGCAGGAGAAGAAGCAAAACCACCCACGTGGTGCCATTTAAGTTTACAGTTTATCTCATGTAATGTAAATTTTGTCTCAGAATAATATTTTGTACTGCTGGACTAGAATTCTCCTTAATGAGGGTTCTGACAGCAGAGGTAAAGAAAGACACCTTAACTCCATCATACAAAAACAATACAGTGAAAAAAGTTTACATTTATTTAAATATAGTAAAATTAATTGTACAGTATTATTAGAATTTCTGCCATCACAGCGTAAGGCCTCTGTATATGTGCTGGAAAGGTGCTCTATAGGCTACTCATAAACAGCAACAAAGTAAAATGGTGCTACTTTATGTACTTTTTTGTGCTTTGCAGGCTGGTACATTGCCTCATTGCTACACTATTGTGAAATAAAAAAAATTGTAATAGTGGCTTATTAAAATTCATATCATGTAATTAGATGTCATTTTAGCCTTCTAGTGTAATTTAGTGCTTGCAATGTTCTTGGCCCTGTGGCCCATTACTAAACTATCTGAATTTTGGGTTTGGTCCCATCTGGTAGACATGGGTCAGAAGTTATTGTTAGATTATCAAGGATGCGTACTGAAAGTCTGCCAGTGTCATCACATTCTGAAAGTTACATAAATACAGATAAGTTTCCTCACATACTGACTTGATCTGCTCTGCCTATTATATGCAAATCTGCAGTTTTCGATTCCTGTTTTGACCTATATTCTGCATCATATTAGATAACTGCTCATAATTAATATTGGAGGTCACCACACTAGCTGGGGGGGGGGGGGGGGGGTGCGCACATGAGGTTTGAGTCAGCATTTACTGGTACAGCAAAGGCCTCATCCCTCCCACTCGCTTCATCACTGCCACTGTCCTCCTCCTTGCAAAAACTTCAAACCACCCACATCCCATTGGCACCTGCTACACTGCAATTCAGGTCAGCAGGGGGAGTCACAAAATTACTCCAATAGTGATTGGTAAAGGGAAGAAGAGGCAGGATAGATGGGGTCTCATTTTCTTTCTTTTTTTTTTCCTTCCTGGCACCAAAGACCATGCCACTATGAACAATCATCCCATTGTGTGGCGACAAAAGAAACATAATTGAAGCAGATTTAGAGCTCAAAACAAATAAAAGACTTAATCTGAACAGTGATTTATCGTGACAGATTCACACTGATTATCAGATGGAGCTCCTTTTGGTTTATACAACAGCTTTGTTAACTTGATGTCAGATGCCTTTGCATTTTGCAGAAAGTAGCATCCAATCACAAAAATGCTCTACTTTCAATAACAATAATAGAGCTATTCCATTAATCTGTAGATTGAGACTTTCAAAAACAGTTATGTGTAACTAAAAATATGCCAAAGGGCCTTCTAACTGTTAAAATACATTAATAACAAACATTTTTGTTTAACCTGTCTTTAGGTTTAGGAAAAGTCTCTCGTATCCCACTGGATGCTCCTTTTGCTGTTTACATTTGTCTACCTATCATTTCTATGTTTGATACTTGAAATCCATGTTTTGGAAATCAAATCTTACTGAAACTCAAAGGGGGAAAAACATAAAAATAACACAAAAACAACAAAGAAATTGTTTAATTGCCCATTTCACCCACTACCCCTCCCAGTCTCACCCACCTTCCTCTTCCTTTGCCCCTTTTTACTATTCCACAAATCCTCAATTAAGTGCGTAATGGGCCTCAGAGGCAGGTTTGTGTGCTTCTTTGTTCAGCCTTGGGGGATCGACTGGCATTAATGTTCCTCTTGAGTATGTAAATAGCCTGAGCTGTGGGAGCGCAAAGCAGAGCTGCTACTTGTCTACTTAATCGCAGCGAGCTCCATCACTTTCGGACATTTTAGGGAGCTGAAGCAAGACATGCATGAGAACTTCAGCACTAAATACAATACCCACACTTAGAAGAGTAACCTCAGCACCCATGTCCACCCCCCAATTCTTCCGGAACCCCCCCTTCTTTTTTTTGCTCTCTCTCTCCTGATTCCCTCAGGACCCTTTACTCTCACCCTTTCTACCTAACTCCCCCTCAGACCTGGCAGTGGCCCTCACCCCTCCTACTTACACAACTCCCTGACCAATCCTTCCTCTGCATGTGTGCTGCTCCCCACTGCTCAGCCTATCCCATCTTGACAAGCTCCAGTCGATAGACCCTACAGTCTAGTTTTGTTTACTTCACCCACTTGTCCAGCGGAACACACAACAATTGTGTCCATTGCCTGTTTGTCAGCCCCCTTTTCAGAACGAAGAGAGGAGAAAGAGAGGGTGGGGGGGGGGATGAAAAACAAAAATGGAGGCAACAATTAAGTTTTCCCTCCTCCCCATGAACCCTGTGCGAGCGGTTTCCCAGCTCTATATTCTGTGAACTAACTTGGAGGCCTGTAAAGTGGCCCATTATTCTAGTAGGGTTGGCGTGTTCCAAGAGCGGATTGCCTCAATGGCCGATGAGCACAGAGAGGGTTTTGTTAGCAGCGTTTGGCTCACCACATTATGCACTGGTTAATTAGGAGCTCTATCTATCTATCTATCTATCTATCTATCTATCTATCTATCTATCTATCTATCTATCTATCTATCTATCTATCTATCTATCTATCTATCTATCTATCTATCTATCTATCTATCTATCTATCTATCTAGTCTTCTAGATATATAGACATATAACCTGAAATCAACGTCTACCATGTAACATTTATGGATTACACAGACCTGTTGGTACATTCCCACTGACATCTTTGGGAATCCTTGTTTCCTCGTCCTGAAATCCAAAGCAAGTTTACGATCTTCTCGCAGGCTACGATTTTTATGCATGTGGGATTTATGACAGTGGAAAATTGCTGAAAATTATTTTGCCCAGAGCCTATGATAATGATTGACTGCCACTATATGCTGGCTTCAATAATTAGGTTGTGGAAAAAGTCTATGAGAGAGTGCTCACCCTCTACGGCATTCCTTTGCTGCCTGTGACTGAATACATATTTACATAAGTTTGACAAAGTGTGCATGACTTTAAAGGAAAAAAGATGAACCAAAGAGTAGCAGGAGACTCCATGTGGCTTCACGTGTAAAAAGTGTTAGTAGTAAGCAACAGCTAGCTCCTGCTTTTCAGATTCAAAGACATGGCTCTGAAAGAAGAGCGATAGTAAAGTGCTTCTTTATCTTTACTAATTGTAAATTTGTAAAATTCTGTTTATTTCAAAAAATACCTAAAATACTCCAGTTCATGGAACCAGGACCAAAAAAAGCTCAAGATAATCTGCCTTGGCTGAAAATATCCCGTACTGTATCAGTATCTTGTATGTGTGTGAGGAAGAAAAGAAGAGAGAAACTTAGGTAGAGACAGAGACCGATGACAGGAAAACAGATATATGCTGAGACACTGAAAGTGAGCAGCTGACAGCTCGGTCACACTTCCCTGCTCTCCTGATACGCTTCCATATTGCGTCCCTGATGATGTGCATTTTCCTCTGGACACACACAAACATAGAATGTTCTTAGTAGATTATTACATTTTCAACTAATGAGCACATCTTACCGAAATGTGATTTTGCTAAGAACACTGTAACGGCCATGTGTACATACATCTATTTCAAGTTTTATATGCAGATAACATATGGCACATATCCAAGAAGTACAAGCATTTCATTTGGTTGCACAGATACTAGGCACTGGTTTCATTGTTGAAGACAGTTATACCTGCGGTATTATTATCTTACTGTTAGAGGTTAAAATGATTTCCATGCTGTTTTTAAGCAAAATTTAATATAGACTTCTAAAATTTTAACCAGACTTTTCTTGTTATTTAAATGATCCAATTCATATAACATATAAAAATCTACACAAAATATTTGTCTTTAGGACTGAGTCATATGCTAGCGTAGGTACAAAATGTGCACGTGGTATCTTGGCTGAGCTGGATGATGTAATGAGCTGTATGTGTGCAGGCATGCCCTTTCAGGCAACGCTGCAGGGTGGTGTGGGGAAATCAGGGTAATGGCTACTGTTTCAGGCTATGCTCAGTCCCTATAGGCTGCACTGTTTAATTAGAGAGAGAACATCCATCCTCCTTTGTCCTCTTATTGGCAAATCCAGACCCGGACTTTAACCCCCCTCACCCAGCCTTTGATTCATGGAACATGACCAGCAGACGTTTTCATTGTTGACAATGGCATTCCATATTCAAAAACAATTTTACGTGCATCCTGTCATTTTAATTCATTTCAATTTTAGAGTGTGTCAGGTGAGTCTAGTGATGTATGAAACATGATTTGCGCAGTAATCCAATTTCACAGGGCCAGCTGCCTAACACAGATGTCAGCTCGTCATGTGTCCACAGATAACGTGCTAACAAAAAAGCCCCTTGCCTACAGTAAATGTGGAGACATGCTGCTCTTCAAGTGATTACTCTCCCCTTCACCTTTGCTGTTTTCTTATTCGCTTGCCATTCCTTTCCTTTGTCTCCATCCTTACCTCCATCAGTGACGCCCCCCGTTCCCTCGCCCTTCCCCCACTGCATTGTTATGGATCCATCTCGATGTGGCATTCTTGCCATTTAACCCCTCCCCTCTTCCCTGTCATCTGCCTCTCAGCCATGTAGCGGGTACATTATAGCTGTTTGTAGTAGGGGGTGGGGTTGTCCTGCCTTACTGGCTCATTTAATGAGCTCCGGTGGGGATCGGACCAACGGCATGAAAAGCTGTGTGTTGAAAAATGGGATGTTCTGTTAAACAGATGCGCCTCTGCTAATGATAGTGCTGTAGCCTCACTTCATATACAGCATGAACACAGAAACACTCTTAGGAGGCGGGAAATGTGTGTAACCCATCATCTGGGAGGTTTGGAGCGGTAGAGTGAGAGCATCTCAGGTGACTCTTCTTTTTTTGTGAACTTAGAAAAGAGTTGGAGAGTTGGATAGCTTGTAATGAAGGAGCGGTCACTACATAGCTGAAATTTTCACAGTTAAGAGTCTAAGAAGAATGTGAGTCATAAAAACTGAGACTTGGGTTATGAATGTGAGAGGTTTGAGAATAGCTGTTTGATGTTCGGCCTTTTTAAATAATAAAAATCATCCAACATACTCTGGGGTGTCACTACGTGTCCTGTAGCTCCAGCAGTAAAGAGGTTGGGTGAAATAGATACCATCAGACTAAATTCCCTGTCAGATATTATCCAGATGAATTGAAGTCACCTCATTCATTCCTGTGACAACCATGATTCTGCATAATGGGCCGTTAGGACTTAATTACAGTGGGACTTTTTCGCATGTGCGATCTATAGAGACTCCAACACAAGCTTCGGGATTCTCAGAGACTCTCTAATGACTGCCTCATTATGGACACAGAGTTGTGCTAAACAAAAGGAAACCTTAGGGAATGCTCCTTTATGCACTGCCAAGATGGCGATACACTGTGATTTTAAAATATAATGAGAAAAATGGGAAATTTGAAAAGAGAAAATCTGTCTTACAGCTACTGAATACAAGAAATTGAGAATTGTATCTCTCAGGAAGGACATTAATTGAAGAGGAGAGTCATCACTGTATTTGTTGGAAGCACTGAAAGACAAAACTGACAAGCTCCAGTCTGTGAATTCATGTAAAAATATTGGTACAATTATGACAAGTATGACTTTTTTGAGCTCCTTATAGTTTCAGTATGGGCAGTAACACCATGTGACAATCTCAGGGTCAGCTGTGGTAAGTACTTGGTAGTCTGTCAGTATTTGGGAGATCTGTGCTAAGACCGGAGGCTGGGTCACTGACCGTGGTACTGAATACCAGTGCTTAGGCCTACAAAGGCAGGATGCCCATATGTTTTTAAGGATACCCCTGTTATTGTCACCAGATCTGCAGCACTATATTGATAACAACACGCTTTACATTTCTGTTGCTTTTCTCTTATTTGACTGTGAGTAAAACTTCACAATTGCAGAAAAGTTTCCTCAGAATTTCCTTTAGAACACGTCACCTGCTTTCCAGTTAGTGATTAGTGACTTTGATGAATTTCAGCATAAATATATTTTATTCATGTTCACATACATTTACCTTTGTGTCTTTCTTGTGACTATAAGCTCACTGCAGGGTTAAATTTGAATAGGCCTAACACAACTTTTTAAGTGTCCCACTGAGTGACTGTACACCTACTCTCTTAAATTAACAGAATTGAGAAAATTTAGGATCACCAACACTAAAATGGGAATGTCAGAGGTGTAGCATGCTTTGGAAAACAACATTCAGAAACAGCTGAGACACACAAATATGTAAAAAGACGATGTATAAAGATATTATGCAGAAAATACATAATCTTTAAAAATGTTTATTTGTTGGAGAATAGCATACTGACTGTGGAAGGAAAGCACAGTGTCAGTTGTGATTTGGGATTTGATATTTAACACATGCAGTTTTGCATCAGTATTGTTTTATTGGAACTTCCACTGATTACTTTTCCCTCTGTGGACATCTCTATCGATACCTGTCCCTGAACATATTAATCCCAACCATGTAGGGATGCATAATCTAGAGGTGCAGTGTGATAAAGCCTCTCTTTCTTTAGAGTCCTGGAAATTATCTCCCTCTTCTTATGCACAGCACAACCTGGAGTGTTTGCTGAGAGCTTCCTTTTGAGGGGCTGGTGGTGGTCACAGCTCCTAGGCAGCCAGTATGTGTGAGCTCATTTCTTCCCACTGTAATGCAAGTGACTGTGAGGCCCAAAGGGGGCAGATATATCCGGAGCCTGGCCCTGCTCTAGTTGCCTTTATATCACAACATATTGTGATGCACCAATCAAGAGAATGGGGATCGGGCTCCTCGAGAGACCAGTGGGAAACGTGTATAATGGGCCGTCTGTGCTATCACATGGATGATAACAGCCTGAATTTGACCAGTAATCACACAACCAGCCTCTAATGCAAACTTCTTTAGTTATTAGGTAGACATATTTTATGACTGGCACCATATGTCCACACTTACCGCAGTAGCTCAAAAATTATGAAGCAGCACAAAACACCTCATGAAGTTTGTTTAAATTTTTTTTGAATGCATGAATTTGTATTTTCTTTTAGGAGATAAAGATAAAACTTAAATCTTTTGAGCCATACATTCTCTTTATAGGGTGTTTGTGCAGGCAGTGTGTTTGTATGCTATGTATGTGTGTGGCTGTGAGCTTCCTCCTTCCCCTTCATCCTCTTCTCTAAACCACAGAGTGTTGCCAGGACAACCCCTCGTGGTCCTTGCTGCATCGCAGCAGCCCTCAATGCCAGCGCTCAGGGAACCTCCTTGCACTGGGAAGGCTGCATAAAATTGGGATAATCGCCGTCGATTATGGGACACAATGAGCTGCTGCTTCTGAAAGATTCATTCATCCTGGAAAAAGAGACTGTGGAGGGGGGCAAGAGAAAGGGGCGCCTTGGTCCCTCCGCTGCTCTCCCACGGTGGGCACAGGCATGACATCAGTGGCCTGAAAGAACTGGCATTCTGGACATGCCCACTGCACTCCCCTCTTGCTATACCCTTGCACCCCCTCTCATCTGAACCCCCCCCCCTCCTTTTCTTGCTCCTGCCAGTTTGGATGCAGCGCTTGGCCGGACGAGTTGGGGCCACTGCCACTGTTTGCGTGTGAAACAAAGCCCCTCAGAAGGAAGAGAGAGGAAGCAGAGAGCTTCACATGGTACCAGCCAAAAGCGGGGATGGCTGCCTCGGCCTTCCCCTCACAGGCCCCTCTTTTGGCTGAGAAGTGATGGTGCGACCCCAGTACCCCCTTCTCCCCTAGTGTCCCTCTTACTGCCCCTTGTAACCCCTTCTTCTCTGTCCTAGCCCCTTGCTCTCACCCCGAAACTGCACTCTTTTCGCGGGAGAGCCCTTTGAATGAGGATGACATGTTAAGGGATTTAGGATGAGTGATTTCTCATGACACAACCTTTACAGACAGAGATGGCATTCCTCTCGCTTTTGTTGTGTAGCTGGTCATTTGTTTGAAGAGGAAATAGCTTTCCAACACATTTCCCTAATTAGAATAATGTGATACTGCTCAATGCCATGTGAAGTCTCATGCTGCTGGGAGACTAGAGGGAAATCAGCGTGACAGCATCCTCACATGAATCACATAGGTCAATTGTGCTTTGGAGTTCAGTTTGGAGTTTTATTGACTATAGTCAATAAGATAGATAGATAGATAGATAGATAGATAGATAGATAGATAGATAGATAGATAGATAGATAGATAGATTAACCAGTGTATAATGTGGTGAACCACATATCCATCTGGTACTTGGATGTGTCTAGAAGCATGCTCTCTGTGGGGATTACAGTGTTTAGGGACTGTTAAGGACCCTGGGGGATTTGAAACATAGGCTCTGATACTAGCTCCTCCTTCCATTTCTTCTTCTTAGTTATTTATTTACTTTTAGGTTTGTTGGCTGTGCGTCTGCGTATGATATGTGTGCACGTGTGAGATTCGTGAGTAGCTGGCCGTGGGTGTTGGTGGCAGTGGAGTCAAGGGGTAGGAGGTGGTGGTGGTGGAGGGGGGGTGGGCGGTGGGGGATGTAGCAGACATCAGGATGGGGCCATTCAGGTTGCTGTGTCTGTGACTAAGTCTGTCGTCTGGACTGTGTTGACTCGCTCCTCTCTGGATGCTGCGGAGGAGTTTGTGGACAGCTGAAAGCAGGTTGCCGTCAGCAGAGCAGAGGTGTTTTTAGCCACCGGCTGTACCTGGGATCTTATCTGCTGACATCAGGCAACATATTTGGATGGAGCACTTGCACGCCTGCTAACACTTTCTTGTGCCGACTCCCTCTTAAATACCAAAGACTGGAGATTTGATCCTGGTCAATGTATATAGCACTTACCTCAACTCCCCCAGAAATGAAGTAAGTACTATGTATTTCCATTCATATCATAAATATTTACTCCTTTTACTTTTTTTCTCTTTTTTTACTCCAGCCACTTATTGATTTTTAAGTTTTGTTTTTATATATAATGAAAAAAATATAGTTTTATAGTTTTCATTTTATTCACAACTCCAGTAACTCTTCATGGCTTTACAGTCCTGTAATGCAATTAATCTGACTAAGCTCTCAGCCAAGATTAACCGGTTTACAACATGATCCCATTAGTGACTGAGAGGAAGAAGCTGTTTGTGGGTGTGTGGGCTTGTACAGGTCTGAAGGTCTGAAATATGGTTTTGTACTGAACATTTAGTAAAATCTGATTATACTGAAACAAAAGTAACTTTTTAACATTTACACTTCCTGAAACAAGATGCCCAGTCCCATCTGATTGTGGACTTAAGTGTGAAGCTTCTCAGAATTATTTGTTAGGGCACAGTAATTAATTCGAAGCTCATGAAATGTTAATAACAAGAAGGATGTTCCAGCCAACAAAATGACTCTATAACACAAAAACACCTTGCTATTTCCTCCTGGTGCAAATTGATAATAAATAATGCAGCTGCTGCAGTGGCTGTAACTCTTAGCTATATTTTTTCACATTCATCCATCACTGGGTCACACAAACCTGCTCTCTCATTTGTCTCTGACTTGGTGAGAGAAGTGTTAATGAGAGGATTATGGCAGAGTATCGCCTGCTTCCTCTCATAGTGCTAAAAATAATGACAGGGAGAGAAAAAGGGGGACATTCAATTAGCAGCACTCATCTCTCCCGTGGAATAGGATTTTTATATAATGGTAATTTTTTAATTTCTGGGGTTTTATGAATTCCTCGAGTTTTTATCTAAAGTATGCAATCACGCCACAATAGAGTGCAATGTGGCTGCTACTTGCCTGCTGTTTGCGTGTATTTTCTGTATTTCACACGTAGAAATTAATAAGAGGAGCTAGGAATCATCCATCTGTGTGCCTGGAAGGTGACCAGGTGGTCTTGTTATAGTCTTTCAACATCACAATGCACACACAATGGGGGAGGTGCGTGTAACTTAGAAAGTGTGTGTTTTATGTGGAATTGTATGCATACACAAAAAACTAAAACCTAAAAAATCATAATAATAACAAGGCTGGCTGTGAGGTTCCTCTCCCAAAACAACCTCTTGATTCAAGCTCTCTGTTGCATTTGGTAAAAGCTTTAGCTTTGACAAAGAAAGAAAAAAAATACTTGACATCATCATTAATATCTCCAAATAACATAATCTTCACCACTGAAGCTTCCATTTGTGTTTTTTAGACTGTGAACCCCACGGCAAGGGGGAAGGTGAGGGTCACTTTATTTCATTTTTTCTGTTCTTGGTTGTCCATCACACCAGAATTTGTAATGGGCTCATTGAATAGCAACAAAGTCCATAAGCAGACAAAAGATATATCAAGCCAAGGTAGTTAATTGTGTATATTTTTTCTTTAACTTGATGCTGAGGGATTAGCATAAAGCTATAGTGCCTGTTATTTTCTCTTTTCTTACACATACCTAACTGTCACATAACAGACACAGCTGGCTCCCTTCTCATTAAACAAATGCATTAACACCTCAGTGGGACTACAGAAAGCTACTCAGGGCTGCTCATTATGGAAAATTGTGTTTTATTCAACACAAAGCTGCTCTCAAAGCATTACCTGTGAATGTGAAAACTGAAATGATAACTGAGAGATAGAAAGATCAAGTCTAAACAGATATATTATTTGATAGTTAGGCATTTTTTGTCTCGTACTCTTTTTTTTTCAGTGCAACAACATTGTAAAATTAAGGCTCTGTTTAATCTGTGCATTGTAACAATTCCTGAAAAGTCTACCAACATTTTCCACAATTTATTTTATTTTATCAGAAAAAAGGTTTCATAGTTTCTGCAAAAATCTAACAAAAGTCTGCTCTGAGAAAATTGGGGCTACACAATCACCCTTCAGTAAACTGAGATGAGATACCCCAAAGGACTGTGATTTCAGAAGCAGCAGCTTGTAGTCAGCTTGCTTCTTTTGGAATGCTCTCTTAACCATGAACAAACAGTGTTCGAGTGACAGCTTGGCAACGCTTGAATGCTAAACATTTTTCATCACACAGTGTTTTGATTTGAGCTATAAACAGTTTTCAAAGGCTCCTGTATGTTGTTGTGGAATCAACAGTCTTCTTTCTCACAGTGACTGTCACATGACAGAATATGACCACAGCATGATCACCACAGCATGGTCATCAAAAATGTTCTGTGGTCAAGTGTGTACTTTTCACATTGTCTGACTTGATGGCTTTGATTTTAACAAAAATCACTTGTTCTTTCTTCATATCACAGTGCCAACAGTATGCCTAAACAAGTGGAGGTGAGGATGCACGAGAGTCACCTGGAGCCCATTGAGGCCAGGCCCCAGTCGAAATGTGCCCTAATCTGCTCCAAAATGTTCAAGAACCTTCTTCTCACTCTCACTGTCCTTGGTAAGCCCCCTCACGCTGTTTTTTCTTTCTTTCAATTACTTATTATTATTATTATTATGTTTGGTTTTGGTTTTTTTTTATCTCGAGAGCCTAATAAAAAGTAAGGAGGGCTAAACACAGATACTAACTACCACTGAGTTCAGTCTTATGCTAGCTCAATTATATGTGCGGAGGAGATGCCATCTGTGCTCAGACAGAAAGATGACTGAGTGTTCTGAACTTTCCCAATTCTGTGCCACCTGTTGCTATCAAAAGCTGTGCTGTACTGGACATAAAAACAGCCTCTGGTGATGCATGAAAAGTGCTGTCATCTTACCACATGCTGATTAGGGTCCAAAGAAAAAAAGTTTTTAATAAAGGAAGAGATGTAAGGTCTTAAATTAGATTTGTTTAAACTGTAGTTCTTTCTGATGGTTTGTTTTTATGTCGGCTCTCCCAGTCATACAGTCTATAATTACAGGACTCTTTAAACTGTAAATTAAAAAATATGTGTACATTTGACTTATTCAGTTACTGCATTGCACTTGTATGGATGTGGGCTTGTGTGAGCATGCGTACTGTGTACATCCAATGGCACCCGGCTGGACGCTCACAAAGCAAGTGAGCCAGCATGATCATTGATCATCTGTCACTTGGCAGATGAAACCTTGAAAGGGAACTTGCAATTGCTCCAAAGGGAAAGCACAGGAAATCAAGTGCCATCCAAAACCATCGGGTGTGCAGAATCCACTGGATGCTGTTAGACTGGGGGATAGATTAAAGCGCTGAAGACAACTTAGGTTTAAAAAACAAACAAACAAAAAAAAAACGCTGGAGGCCTTGTGATCAGTTTGTGTTATGAAACAATATATTGGGCTGTGTTATCTTTGGCAGCGGAAGTGCAGCCCCAGGAGGATGTTGGAGTTTTGTCTTGCCTAAGACAGACAGACACAGAGGCCAACCACCAGGCCTGGTAGGCAGGGGAGTGGGGGGTGGGAGCATACAGAGGTCAGCTTTACTTAATGGCAGGAACAGTGTGTGGCAGGAAAAGAGCTGTTGGTTAGAAGAGACATTGTGGCTTTAAGGGTCAACAACGATTTTGTTTGAGAATAGAGGATCTTTCAAATGTCACAATATTCAGGCTATTAAAGAATGGAGATCAGAGGAAAGGTAAGGTTGCACACGCAAAAAAGATAATGTGAAAATAATCCAAGTATCTCAGTGAGACAAAATTTGTGCCTGAGATTAGAGTGAAACATATCTTTTTATCCATCATTTATTGAAGCTTTTGAAAAAATAAAAATTTTAAAAGAGTTTGCTGAGATGACAGATGCTTCACCAGTGAGTCGGACATGCTGCTCCTCCTCTCTGCTTCAAAGGAATCTGATTTTAATCCTCCACGAGCTTTGCTCACTGTCAGCAGGTTTGCATTTTATCTTCACAACCCATTGCCCTCCCTAAGTGTCCAGCAGATCCCTTCTCACCAAACAACTGAAATTATAAGGCTGGAAGCTAAGATGTTACTAAGATGTTAATACGATGTCTTTGACAACAAATCATTTGAGAATTATTTATTTCATAGTTTGAATTGATACTATTTTCAAGTAGCAAATGATTAAAATCATAGCATTTTGTTATGGTTTATTTGCATGTAATATCTGACTTACTTAAAGTTGGCTTGGCTTGGCCACTTTGTTTCTGTATTTCACGTTGTTTCTCTCACACAATTTCATATTTTGGGATTTTACACCTTTTTATTTTTCTTGTTGCACTTCAGGTGTGATCTTGGGGGCTGTATCAGGGATGCTGCTTCGTGTTGCTTCCCCAATCCACCCAGACATTGTCATGGTGATTGCTTTTCCTGGAGACATCCTAATGAGGATGCTGAAGATGTTGATCCTGCCACTCATTATCTCCAGTTTAATCACAGGTGCAGTGTAATTTATCACACTCAAATATATTAGGAATTTTAAGTTCTTGATTTACACCTTTTGCTGCTCTAATACACTAAAATAGACTTGGTGAAAAAGTCATAATGCAATAAGAAAATACCCTTATATAATCTACTAATTGTCTTTGCATAGCACAGCCTTCATGTCTTGCAGCATTGAGTCAACATTTCCATTGGATACGTCCTAGCAATTAACAGGCAAACATGATCTTGCTTGCTTTGGGTGCAGGTCTAGCCGGTCTTGATGCCAAATCTAGCGGTCGCCTGGGCACCAGAGCTATGGTCTACTACATGACAACCACAATTATTGCTGCTATCCTGGGAGTTATCCTGGTGTTAGTCATCCACCCTGGCAACCCCAAACTGAAGGAGAATCTTGGCGAGGGCGAGAAAAATGATGATGTGTCTAGTCTGGATGCCTTCTTTGATCTGATCAGGAACCTTTTCCCAGAGAATCTTGTGCAGGCTTGTTTCCAACAGGTAACAGATTAAAAGGATTTATTCACAGTTTGAAAATCTTTGTGAGATATCTGAACACATGAATGCCATCCCATCACTTGTTAGGGAATATTACATAAAGTCATAGAAAATAAACTTGTGTATTGGGACATGTGTAGGCTTACATTCATAAAGTGTTCGGAAGAGGCTACCAACAGAGAACTACAGGGGTTGATGCCTGATAAACCAAAACAATTGCACACACAATACAAATTTTATTTATATAATGCCAAATCAAAACAACAGTTTCCCCAATGCTATTATATTGTAAAGTAAATAGCTTTCAATAATAGAAAGGAAACATAGAAAATTCAAGCAACCCCTCCTCGAGCAAGTGCTTTGGGGACAGTGGGAAGAAAAAACTACCCTTTAACAGGAAGAAGCAGAATCAGGCTCAGGGAGAGGCAGCCATCTGTTGGAAGAGAGCCAGAGATTAATAACTAATTAATTACTAATGGTTAAATGCAGAGTGGTGTATAAACATATAATGAGTGAAAAAGGTTATTGAAGAAGAAACACATCATGGGAATCCCCCAGCAGCCTAGAGCTAGAGGATTCAGGGTCTCCTGATCCAGCCCTAAAAATATACTTTATCAAAATGAGAAGTTTTAAGCCTTATCTTAAAAGAAGAAAAGTGTCTATCTGCTAAATCCAAATTTAGAGCTGATTCCACAGAAGAGGGGCCTGAAAGGTGAAGACTATAACTCTCATTCTACTTTCAAATACTAAAGGAACAACTAGTAGGCTCGCGGTCTAGAGCAAAGTGCTCTAATGTGATGTTATTGTACTATAAGGTCATTAAGATAAGATTATCCAAGACCTTGTACATTATAAGAAAGATATTAAATCTGATTCTAGATTTAACAGAGAGCCAATGAAGATAAGTCAGTGTAGAAGATATATCTTGCTATATATATATATGTTGCTATATATCTTCCTAGTCCCTGTCAATACTCTTGTTGCAGCATTTTGAATCAACTAAAGGCTTTTTTAGGACATTCGAATAATAACGAACAAATCCAGCCTAGAAGTAATAAATGAATGAACAGTTTTTCAACATCACTTTGAGACATGTTTCTAATTTTAGAGATATGCTTCAAGTGGGAAAAAAAAGTCCTACATAATTGTTTAATATATGCATTGAATATCCTGGTAAAAAACAATTCCAAGAATTGGTGGTCAAGGTAATGCTATCCAGAGTGAGAATTTGCTTACTCTGGATAGCACTATGTCTTTAAGACATACCTGCAGTTTAACTAACTGGTGTGTGTTATGGTGTATGTTCATGGACAGATAAAGTTTAGTATCATCTGTATAGTAGTGAAAATGTTTGCCAATGCCTTCTGATGATACTGCCTAAGGGAAGCATGTATAATGTTAACAGAATTGGTCCTAGCATGGAACCCTGTGGAACTCCATAGTTAACCTTAGTGTGTGAAGAGGACTCTCCATTTACACGAGCAAACTGGAGTCTTTTAGAGAGATCTGATTCAGAACCACTGCAGTGCATTACCTTTAATACCACAAAAGAATTCTTAAAGAAAAATATTTTAAATGTCATTAGCTCATTAATATTTATGCTTAATGCTTAATTTCTTTCAGATTCAGACAGTCACAAAGAAGGTGGAGGTGGTTATTGAGGAGGATGTCAATGCCACCACTATGGAGGGCCTAGTGGCTAACATTACAAAGGAGCCTCAGTACATCATCAAAAAGTCACTGCAGTTCAAAAGTGGCATGAATGTTTTGGGTATGTAAAACTCACTGCAACTGAAAACACAGTAATATAGCTGCAGTATGTGGCCTAGTAACATTAAGCAATATTACGAATGGTGCTAAGCGCTAACATCAGCATGCTAAAATGAAGACAATGATGAAGCTAAGATGCAAATGCTAAGCTGGTAGCAGGTAACAGAACATGTATACATGTTGAGAACATTCATCATCTTAGCCAGCTTAGCCATCACCATCACAGCATTTGCTAACTAGCGCAATACACAGAAATACAGATCGCTGCCTGATGGAAATGTTCTGAATGTTTTGCAGTTGAGACATTTCCATCGAAACCACAATGCAAAGAGAACAAGTCGGGGAATAATCAAAGTCATTTAGATTAATTCCCTCGGCCCCATATTGATTTAATATCATGGAAAATAGATGTTCAGGTATTTCAGATATTCCAGTCATACTCTAGAGTCATGCCTGGGAATCGGTTTTGAATGTTGCAAATATCTGGACAGGCCTATTGGTTTTTAAATGGAAACCCTATCATCTTATAAGAATTCCCTGATGCTGGACACATCTCACCCTTCAGCACTGGTGGCATTCAAAATGTGACACATTTATGATTTTTTGTCACAGGTCTGATTGGTTTCTTTATTGCATTTGGCATCTGCATGGGCAAGATGGGAGAGAAGGCCAGGCTCATGATTGAATTCTTCAATATCCTCAATGAGATTGTGATGAAACTTGTCATCATGATCATGTGGTTAGTGTCACTCAAGATTCCCATTGACTCATTTTAAAACTCATTTAAGTCATTTGAATCAGAAATGACTTAATTTAATGTGTTTGTTGTTCATTCCAAGTTATTTGTCAAGTAACTGTAATGCTTTAAAAGATAAAGGCTTGCTTGTAATAGGAAGATTTTATGAGGGTTAACTAATTTAATATGTTGCTAAATGATTAAACATATACTTTTTCTTCTCATCAGGTACTCTCCTTTTGGTATTGCCTGTTTGATTTGTGGCAAGATCATTTCCATTAAGGATCTGGAGGTCGTGGCTAGGCAGCTGGGCATGTACATGGTGACAGTGATCATTGGCCTCATTATCCACGGAGCAATTTTCCTCCCCAGCATTTACTTCGTTATCACCAGGAAAAACCCCTTCACCTTCTTCCTGGGCATCTTCCAGGCCTGGATTACTGCTCTGGGGACAGCCTCCAGGTTAGCATCAGAATGGAAAAGGAATTGCTGTCTTAATATTTGTGCAAATTATTATACATTTATAATCCAACTTGTTTTGCTTTTCCCTTCCAGTGCTGGTACACTACCTGTCACCTTCCGTTGTCTGGAAGAGAATTTGGGTATTGACAAAAGAGTCACTCGTTTTGTGCTCCCAGTCGGTGCCACCATCAACATGGATGGAACTGCTCTGTATGAGGCTGTGGCTGCCATTTTCATTGCCCAGATGAACGGTGTCAACCTTGACCCTGGTCAAATTATCACTGTCAGGTCAGAAAAAACATGGCTTTGCACTTAATATTTAACATCCCATCCTAGCTTACATATATATAAGAATGGGTTTTAGAAATGGAGTCCTACAGAATGGCTGCATATGTGTGCAGTTCTTCCATTGAAGCTATTCTTAGTCACCAAAGTAAGACTTGCAGTTCCCACTGTTTAAATTGTTTAAACTGAGATAAATGCAGCTCCCACAGTTAGATCATTACAATAAAGACAAACTCAGCAGAAGTGTTGTGGCATTTAGTGGTGAGCTGAAAAGAAATTTAGAGTACAGCAAATTAAGCACCCAGAGGAAGCAGCCATATGCCCCAGTCCCTTGTCTCATGCTAAGGAGGAAGCTAAGCAAGAATTACCAGTCACTCGCTGTTTTCATCGCAACAATCTTTCCAAAATACTCTTATAATCCAGTGATCTGCACATAGATGACATTGACTCTGACATTTTTATTGGATATAAATCCATGGACCTTCAAATTAAATATCCAATCTCTCTTTCATCTCTGTGAGCCTCTGTTCATAAAGATGAAGAACCTACTCGGGTGCGCCTCAGCCTAAGCACAGCAGAAACTGAGTGCCTCCTTTTAACTGTGAGATGCAGAGGATGTAATGTTCATTGGTGTTTGGGGAAGTGCATCAGGGTGTGAAGAATGAGGTTAGGCAAGTGGTTTTGGAGAATGTTATTGAGTGCCGCTTTCCCATATCTTCACCCAGTCTGACAGCCACCTTGGCCAGTGTCGGGGCCGCCAGTATTCCCAGTGCTGGCCTGGTGACTATGTTGCTGATCCTAACTGCTGTAGGCCTGCCAACCCAAGATATCAGTCTCCTGGTTGCTGTCGACTGGCTGCTGTGAGTTTGATAAAAGAAAAAATTATATTGTGGTTACACTGTACAAGGTAATTTTGCCTTTGCTTTTGTATTAGGGTTTTTCAAACCCTTTACTAGCATGCAAAGCCATCTTTCATGCTGATTTGTGTCTCATCAGTGATCGATTCAGGACCTCAGTGAACGTGGTGGGTGACTCCTACGGTGCAGGCATCGTGTACCACATGTCGAAGGCAGAGCTGGATGAGCTGGATGCACACACGGCAAAGTCGGACGACATTGAAATGATGACAAAGACCCAGTCTTATTACGATGACATGAAGAACCACCACGAAAATAATTCCAACCAGTGCGTCTTAACCGCTACCGATACCACAACTGCTAGCGCCACTGCTAACAATTCTGTTGTAGTAGATGAATGCAAGGTACATTTAATGCTTACAAACATAGAGACCTGTATATAACCCTCTCTCGTGTTGCATGCTCACCCTGCACCTTGCTTGAATCTGTTTGAGTTTTAAGCATTGCGTCTTTGTTTACATCATTGTAAATACACCCGCTGTTATTTTATTTCAGAAGTGAAGCAATGGAACAATAGTTGGATGTATGCATGTGTTCATTTCTCTGGAATAGCAGCTTTGCTGTTGAAAAACAACAGCAAAAAATTATAGTTTATGTCAAAATATTATTCAGCATCGGTACATATGAATAAAGGATCAAATTTCTCTCCCTCAACAGCTAGCCTAATCTGATTACTGGAGCCAATTGGGGGTCGGCTCCAGTTCAAAAGGCAGAGCAGGATAATCCTCATTATGACACAGAGGAATTATTTACCAGCCACCTTTATCAAAACTTCAGAATACATGTATTAATAAACACTTTAAAGAAATGTCTTTTGACATAATTTTAAATATTGCTTATGTTCAAATTATTGTCCAGTATGGCGTGTTTTGCTTTTGCTTAGAATACAGCAGATTTTAACTGTTAAATGGGAACATTTCCAAAGGTTTCCCATTTTCTGTAGGATTTTAAGATACAGAAATGAAGTGCTAGAGCTAATTAGCAGTTCATATGTTCCCTACACACCAACTACGAAACTGTCAGTGAGTCATTCCCTACAAGGGTTTTTTTTTTTTTTTTTTTTTTTTGCATTTTGACACCATCTATTTCTGTCCAGTGTGAGAAATATTCTGTGAAATCTAGAGGGGAGAAGGAGCTCCGGAAATGTAAAACATTTTAAATCCAATATCTGAATGTATTCCAGTCTTTTAGAATATTATATGTAAGTTCATAATGCTTGTTCTCTGACACACACAGACGGGCGGCAAAGGCCTACTGATGAGCCTATTCATTTATTAAAGGATGAAGGGCGTTACCTAGCAACGCTGGTAATCTGTTGCACAAGCAATCTGCCCATGGCAAAAAGTTATATCCTCCTTTCTCAGACTTGCTTTATTAATGGACACTTACATATGAATGTTAAACAAAACCTTGCTGCTTCCAGTACCTTCCACACCACTTTTCCCTGTTTTCTGTTCTGCTTTGCCTCACATACATTTCTAACCCATTTCAAGTCCAATGAAACGTCGTAGATGCTTGCAGAATAGCTAAAACGTAACTATGCATTCATTTGGTAGTGTTCTTTCCTTTTTTGTGTTATTTGTATATTCTGAATTTAAAATGTATTCATTTGTCTATTTTTTACTGCCTCTTAAGTTGGTTTTCATCATAAATTTGTGGTCTATTCCCAGGTCATTAAAAGAAACTGTCTAACTCATGTTAGGACTACCACGAGCATGCATGGACATCAGTGGTTTTCCTGCAGTTCCAGTGTTCCTTATTGCAAAATAGCAATTCTGTCTTTGTAGGTTTCAAGTGCTAAAGAGGGCTGTAGTCAACCAAAGAAAATCTCCATTAACTGAAATTGGTTCTACCCTAAAACCTATTCATTGGTCTTGGGGAGAATAATCTTTCTAAATCAGCTCCACTGTACTGAGTGCATTTTGCCTTATTAGCCAAAATTATTTATAGATAAACAAAAATGTTATTAAACAAAACATTGTTTAAATTATTCCAAACTCTTCATTTTGTACTAAAATAAAAACAACAGATTTGCAGTCAACCAGCATATACCAGTGTGCATCCACACAAACCATATTAACTGGTGATCCCAGGACAAAAATGCAAACAAGCAACATGCTCTGACCAATAGGTTTGACACCTCTCCGATTGTAATATAATTCTACTGTATTGATGAAAGTGAAAGATTCATATTTGCTTTGGTCTTGGTGAATATGGTCTGGCTTTGTTGGTCTTACTGCAACTGGCAGATGTTGGTCCCAAACCTTTTGCTTTAATGCACATACCAGTTACAATTTCTAACATGCACATACTTATAGTCTCAAGCATTTAACATGAAAGATGTGTGAAAAATTTAGCCTTAATAAAAATGAATCCACACTGCCGACCTTTTTGACAGGTATTACAGAGCTAATGCTGAGCAAATGTTAAAAAGCTACTCTTTTCAAAGTCTCTATCCAAAGTGATCCTAACTGTAAGTTTTTGCTCCAACCATTAAAAATGAGGGAATAGTATTGGAACGACATTCTCCTTATGAAAGTAACATCAATTAGAAAACTAGTAATTATTTGGTCAGTTAACTAGTTGTTCTGGAGACTACAGCCCTACAAAGCGCTATAGCTAAAAGTAGTCAAATTTAAATAAGAATGTTGTATACAACATTTTAGTTTATAGACATCATATAACAATGCAGTAGTTGATCTGATGCATTATAAGCTTTAAGAATGTGGTGTTATTCTAAGGTCTTTTGACCAGAATTTTCTTTTTTTCTTGGATCCACTGTTTAGATCTTCTGCTAACTTCTTACAGGTAACCTCAGCCACTAATGGCTCTGCTGCGGAGTGCACGCTTGTTGAGGAGGAACCATGGAAACATGAATAATGGCAGCACAGAGATCCCCTGCTTCTGGGCTCCACAAGCTTTCCTGTCTGGTGATATACAAGAATGAATGAAAAATCACATGAACAGAACTACTAATTGTTCTTTTTTATGTAGCTTACATTTCTTTTCTTTTTAAAAAAAATTTAGTCCCTATAAAATTTTAACTGTCTATCTGACTGATATATATGATACTAATTCACTTAATTGTGAAATGATAACATAGGCATACCTCACATGTTAGAGCGCAGTTACGTCCTGTATAGCAGACACTTGCACAACATACTTCAAGACTTGGAGGGTGAAGGAAGGGAGGAAAACAATGGTTAGATAAGCTATTCTTAGCAATACATCCTGGTCCCTTATTTGTATGAGGAGCGAAGAAGCGGAGATGCACTGAGTGTCTTACAAGTTTCTTAAAGGTGACACGTTATTATAGTGTCAAAGACAAGTGGGAGTTGGAACATTATTCACGACAGCAATGCAATTTGTAATGAAATCCCCTTCTTTCCATCCCTGTCAGTACTATCACAATGTGTGCACACGGCCACTGCTTTTTGTTTTCATCCCAGCCTCTCATCTAAGAACAAAAGTGTCTCTAAAGTGCTTCTTACTGCAATTATAGTTACCCAATATTACTCAGTATCCCTGTGGACCAGAAAACTGATAAAGGGTTCAGTGAGAACAATAGTGAACAGGAAAAACATGCTGAGCCTCAAAGCACCCAATGGTTTTATTTTATTTTATTTTGTCTACTGTGTAGAAAGGGGATCTTTTTCTTTGTGTCACGCATTCAGTGATATTTAAAGCTAATTTGTGTGTGTGATAGAGAGAGAGAGTGCTAAGGTCAAAACATGACCAAGTCAATTGAACTGTCACCATGACATCCATTTTCTTAAACTATCCATTTATAGCACAACAAGAGATAAAACCTCAAAATCTAAAGCGTTGCCCTAAAATTACAATGTATAGAGTATCGGTTTTCACCAAAAATAGTAATTCTTTAATACCAATGAAAAAGACATTTCAATAGTTTAAAACTAAATGTAAATCTAAATGGCATACCTACATAAAATATTGAATAAAATATATTGAAAATATATATTTTTTAAAGCACAAATCGGGCCAGAATGTGAGTGCAGACAATAATCTTTCCAACTTAAAAAAGAAACTACTTTAAAATAAGTGAGATCAAAAGATACTCAGGCTTGTCATGTTTACTCTTACAGGGAAACATATTTTAATCCTAAAATGTTTACTTGTTTGTAAGACCAGTGTTTCCTTGAGAATGGCCTCTTAAGAGCACAACTTTAAAAGCTTTGTCTATGAAAAATGACAGCAAAAGTCTTTGTCGAAAGAAAGTTATTCTATAATATATGAAAATACAGTGAGCACACGTTTATTATTTCAAACTACATTCCAGTGGCTGAGTGAGCCTGTGAACCAGTGTACTAGAAAGCACAGTTATTACTAAACACTGGCATAGCACAAAAGGTGAACAGCTAGAAACGTTTATAAAAAGAAATTGAGAAGGAAGAGCGGCTCGGCTGTCAGATGGATTCTTGGCTTACACGAACAGAGACAGATCCTCTCTGGGAACACCTGCCAGCTTCTTGTTTTAGCCAGATCTAAAAAGGTAAACAATATATTTTTGCCACCAGAGCTCAAGACTGTTTCTACAAACCCTAAATGCTGCAGCTGTTTATCCATAAAGTGGGAAGGTAGTTGATGAAACCAGAATATGAGAACGGACACGCACAGTTATATGCCAGGATGTTCCAGTTATCAGGTAATACACATATAATCATCTCATAGAACTAAATGATTAAAAACACTATATGGCAAATACACAAACAAAGCAGGAATGCTGTCTGTTATCGTTTTCTGGGTGCATGTGTGAGGGAGGTGAAGCTGATGTCAATGTGAATTTGATTTCTTTGCACTGTATTCTTCTCTCCTCTCTTGTTTCTTTTCATCCGTGCTGAATGACCTTGCCTTGAAGGTGTTCGATTCAAACAAATGCCAATTAAAGTAACAGTAGGAAACTTAACACAACATCTAGTGCAGCGCTCTGTCATTTGTCTACTTTTATACATCACGATGAGCGTGCAGCGTTCTGCTCAACATACTGCATAGACTGATGTATATATGCACCATCTTCACACTTTTCTCCAAATGCACACGTAACAAAAATGCAAAAATAAGTAAACAAACAAACACACGGAAGGTCAGTACATTTGTAATTGTTATGAGTGAGTACAGCACTGACACTCTAACCTCTTATGATCTTCACAACACACACAAACACACACATACACATACATATCTTTATATACATATACAGTGAGTAGCCGACAGTGTCACCGATGGGGATTGTGTGTTGGACCAATATTATGTTCAAACTCACGGTTTTAGAAGCATGAATTAAAATAATATGATAATTATTTTTTGCACCACTATCTTAAAAGCATGATATTTTGAAGTGCCTCCTTGCACTTTGTGTACATATTGTAGGTAACAGATGCTTTTTGTTTGTTTGGGGTTTTTTTTCCAGGGGATGTGGGGGTATCAAAATGGTACGTAGAAATATAGTTTCATTGCTGTGACATTTATAAATGTAATCCATGTCACGAGTAAAATTAGATTAGACAAAATGTATAGAGAGGAAAATATGTCATAAATTGCTTGTTCTTTTTTATTCTCTAATACCTGTTAACTAGCTGTTTTAATTAACTGTCACATTCCAGCATATAAATATCTTTTTTTAATCTAATGTAAGTGTTTTGAATGTTTCCTCCATGAAGATATAAGCAGTGTGAATTCATTTTCATTGTACATACATAAATATATAATTGTTCTGTTCAGTGACAATGCAGAATTCTCTGGAAATTATAGTAATCCTGCAAAAAAAAAAAAAAAAAAAAAATTCTATTTGCATGAAGAAGAGAAAGAAAAAGACTGAGAAAGAGTGAGATGAGATAAAAATAGGCATGAGGAAGTTTCTGGTTTGATGAGGGGGTCAACACGAGTTATTTGGGTGGGAAATTATTATTATAAAGGT
Source organism: Diplotaxodon limnothrissa (assembly GCF_057381915.1). Classification (NCBI taxonomy): domain Eukaryota; kingdom Metazoa; phylum Chordata; class Actinopteri; order Cichliformes; family Cichlidae; genus Diplotaxodon; species Diplotaxodon limnothrissa. Next base: position 6,695,035 of record NC_140602.1, read on the forward strand.
TAGTGATAAGACACAAAAACAGGGGAAAAGGTCATATTTGCTCTGTGTGTAGGACAGTGATGAATCAAACATAGCCTAAGAGTTGATATAAGAGAAAGCTCAAACTTCAATTGTATTCAAATGCCTGTTACAGGATACAGCAACATTCCTCAGGTGACTCATCTAAACACATTTTGTCTTTACAAAGGAAAAAAACTGGTTTAGTCTCAGACATGTTTGTTTACCTGGTGCATTTGAAGACATGGACATCTATATCATTTAGATTCCATGTTAGCATTTCCATAAATCACATCTTCACACATTTGAACTCTGTCATGTCATCAGTCTAGGATGTTTTTAGGAATACTACTTAGTAAGCTGCCTTCACTTGACTTGCCTTTTTACTTTCTGCACAGAAATGATATGCACGCACAAACACCTGGAATCGCTTACCTAAATGGTACTGACTACATGGAAAATAATTGGCACAGCAAAGAGCCAGTATATCTTGAAGCCTGTGCTTTTCTCCTGAAATGTTTTTTTGAAGAAACTCATACACTGAGCTGATAACCTGTTACACTCCTGCCTACAATGTGCTTTGAAGAATTTACTTTTCTAGGCCTTCCCTCTTTGTAAAGCTGTTGTTATCTTGATGTAAAGGCAGAGGTTATGTGTGGGTGAAATTCACTGTTGAGAAAAAAAAATGAATTCTTTTCTCAGTTTATGGTATACATAAAAATCTGTTTCTACATATCAATAAGTGTTGTACCTTTGGTGTACATATACAAATATAACTAATAAATGTTGATTGATAACTAAATTGCAGCTGTTTTGAGACTTTCTTTCTTTCTTTGTTTTACAACAATTTTTGCACAAAAAAGAAATACATGTATGCTATATTGTGTTTAGTTTTTATTAACTAGTTGTTTTAGTGTAGTATTACTGTATAAACATTTCTAGTAGATTTTATCTTTTATTATTTTTGATTAAGAAGGTAAGGGAGAAAACAGACAGTGAAGTATTTACTGCTTGTTTAAGCTACTCTATCCCATTTTGCTATTAATATTGATCGTATTAATCTTCATTAAGGCAACAAACGGTACACATTTTGTTTAGGTGGTGAACTTGCTAAAGAAAAAAAAGGAACGGATTTGTTGACCCCATTATGCATTGTGAACAAACTCCAAAGCGTCATTGCTTCTAAGCTAATGTGGGAATCCATCAGATAGCCTACTGAATTAGCCTCTGGGCAACTGGTGATTCTGTCGGGCTTCCAGTATAACTAGCTGATGTCTGGAGCCAAGATTTCAATTTATGCCAGTTTTTATCTTCCAGCTGAATACAGATAAATGTGATAAAAGCTAATGAAAAGCTAAATCATTGGCAGAAGATTATTGGTGGCAGTCCCACATCCCAATAGTCTTTATAGACATTAGTTCCATATTGGGTTTTACATAGAGAAATGTTGTATGTTCCTTTATAAGTAAGTCATTGCTTTTGAAAATTGGCCATTAAATAGAGTGACAGTAAATTTCTGTGGCTTTTTTTTTTTGTTGAAATATAGAGAATTAAACACATAAAATATGACATTTGTGTTGCAGAATGTGGCACAATTCCTCTTTCTGTTCTTAAATATTGGGTGAATTAAAAAAAAGAGAATGCACCTGATTAAGGCTAGAAATGGTTTACTACAAATAAACATAGACTGTATATAAAAGATGAACACTTTCCCCTCTTTTCAATGTTTTTTCTTTTTGCATATTCGTTACATTTACATGATTCAGATCATCAAACAAGTTTTGATATTAGATAAAATATAAGATAACCCAAGTAACTATAAAATGCCATTTATAAATTATAAGTTCATGTCTTCAGGAGGAAAAACTATCCTACCTGGCCCTATGCATAATCAATAATTGCCCCATAACCTAAAAACTCGTGCCACCAACATGAAACTCCAATCAAGTATTTGTGATAACTAGCAAACTTTTTCACATCTTCACCTTTGAACTCTCCCACGGATGCCATTTTTCCACTGCCTTTCTTAAAGTTGACTCATGAATGCTGACCTTAACTGAGAGAAGTAAGTTCTTTAGATGTTGTTCTGGATTCTTTTGTGACCTTCAGGATTAGTTGTCTGTTTTGGAGGAATTCTGGTAGGCTGGCCACTCCTGGGAAGGTTCACTAAAGTTTTCTCCATTTGTGGAGAATGCCTCTAATCAGGGTTCCCTGGAGTCCCAGAGCCTTAGAAATTGCTTTGTAACACATTCCAGACTGCTAGATGGGTTATTCCATCTCAATCAGCAAATTTTTAGAACATTTTCTGCTCGACCTTCTCTACTTTGCATAAAAATCATAAAACAAGTTGCTGTGAAATTTTACTTTTCAAGGACTATAAAGATAAAAGCCTGAAATTTTCATTGGCCTGTATCAGTATTTCTAATGGGAAAAGACACTAAAAAATTATTTGCTGGCTGGGTAAATAAAATATGAAAAAAGTAATCAAGTTGTTCTGTCTAGTATTTGAACCTAGACTAATAAAAAGATATTACATGTACAGGTAGGTTTGAATAGTATATTTTTTTTACCCCTTAAAAAAGAAATCATTGTTTAAAAACGACATTTAATATTTACTCAAACTATTTTTGTCTGTTATTAACATTTTCTTTATGATCTAAAACATGCAAGTGTAACAAATATGCAAAAAAAAAAAAATGAAATCAGGATGGGGCAAATACTTTATACAACACTGTAAATAGATGAACCACCCCTTGCTAACTATTAAAACTAATTCTGATTCAAGGGCTTCTCCATTATCCATCAGTGTCAGTGAATTAGACAGTGTACTGTGCAATAAATGCATGGAAAAAAAAACAGTAATACTTCTCTGTTGTCATTGTGACTACACTGCTTGCATTTTAATCCAGGAAAGAATCCTTCTCTGCCTTTCAAAATGGCCGTCTTTTTCTCTTTCTGACTTCTGTGTAAACATGTTCTCTTGTCACAGTGCTGGTACCATGGAAACTTCTCTTCCTGTTATGCAGCGCAGTGTAACCACTTGCATTTCCTTTCTGGCTACACCGATCGATTGCTCCCCTTGTCACTACACAAAAAGCAACAGCAATTACAGAGGGAACACCCCATTCCAGCAAATCTGTTTATGTACACATTTATTATTTAATTCAAGACTTTAGAAATTATTTCAATGACATGCGTTATTCTGTCATAAAGCTGGCTACTCTAATACATTTGCTACTTCTCTTCAAAGCAAATCATTTTAGAGAAAAAAGGAGGAATTCACAAACCTAAATCAGTTTACAATTCAAAAAAAGGTTGGCGGACAGGAATTGATCTCGATAGGAAACAATGTATATTTTAGCTTTGAGAAGGTCAGTAGAAAAGAATGCAGCATTTGGTTTACATGTTTGAGCAACTGGCACATCAGGCTTGAGCAAAGCACATAAGTGTCATCATTACAAACCCCTCTCTTGGGAACACATAGACAGTATTGTTGCAGTCTTTTTCTCTTGAAACAACCTTTCACATACAGTACAAGCATATGTTATTATGTGCAATTTGGTTCAGTATACAAAGACAAGCACCTGTCACTTGTGTGGCAAATTTGGCATTGGAAATGGTTAATGTGCTATAGATAGAGTCAAATTGTTTCTTTTGTGCTGTCCTTTAGCCCCAATGAATGTACACACTGTGTATATAGTATGGTTACATCTTTACTATGATTCTTCTTATCCTCAGGATAACATCAAGGTATCCTCATATTTGCAACTCAGTATAAATGTACATTATTTTAACTGACTTCAGTGATGCATAAATTTTGGATGCCTTAAATTATGACTATTGCAAAATCACAATTGTTTCATAATTGCATCCTCAGTGTTTTTTTTTTAGATATAGCTTCTAATTAAATGACCCTTGGAAACCTCCTTAAAACAGGTACTAAACCCTTACTATAAAAAAACAAAACAAAACAAAAACACACATGGAGCTATTGCTAAATCATTTTCAACATACATACTTTATATACAGAGATCAAGAAAAAGCTGCATAAATTAAGGTAGTGACATCCCCAGTTTTCTTGAACATGGAAAATAACTTTTCAGTTCTCAGGAAATGTTTGAAATATACACAAGCCATTAACAATAGCAAAGAAAATAAATTAAATACTTGGGGGGCTGGTGGCTTAACATTGTTGATGTAAGTTAAAGAAGATAAATCAGTTCGCATTGCTGATTTCATCTTTTCCATTTAGGCTGAATTGCAAATTTTGGGATCCATCTTATCTAAAAGAGGTGAACATTATCTAAATTTGCTGTCACTCCTCATGCCCCCTATAAACACTTGCGCCTGTGGCTTTATCATCAATAAAGCATACAAATGTACAAACGCGAAAACTAACAAAAAATACATTTACAACCCCTGAGCAACATTCAGTCTGTGCTACCAGACAAAATGTTGCCCGTAAAAGACATGGTCCTACCTAGAATCAGCTGCTTCAGACCCACTGGAGTACTGAAGCCAAGCCTCAGCTAGACAGTCTCTGTAACACCCTTCAGTGCTTGCCACCAAAAGCAATTTTATCCCCTTGAAACTGGAGCCCCTGCCCCCACCCATCTACTGTCTCGATCATCTCCTCACTTTGACACTCCTCCTCTAACTGACTATCGTCTTCATGCGCTCATCCCTCATGCCAGCTGCTCTTTATCTGTCGACTCTCCCAGAGTGATGACAGTGAACTCCTCTGTGTTGCCGTTCTCCTGGACCTTCTCCTTGCTCATGAGGGTCACCATTTCCTGGTTCTGGGAGCCAGATGCTGCTGCTCCATTGCCTTCACCTGTGTCTTTTGTGATCATCAGGGTTTGCGTCTTGCCGCATAAGCTGCCAAAACACATTTAGATACATATATAATTAATGTCAGTTTTTGCAATGCCTCACTGTATATAGAGGGGTGTTTTACTAGGTCTTAATTGTCAGTCCTATTATGATGGTAATCCAAGTCATACCTTTTTCTCTTGGCGACAGCTGCACATAGAAGAATAATAATGATGACTGCCAAAATCACTAGAATAATAACAATCCAATCTAGAAGGAGACATAAAAGTTAGGATTAAAAGGGGTAAAAATTACTGTCAGTCCAGAGTGTAAATAGGATTGCATAGTATTACATAGCTGCAATGACTCTTTATATGGTATATGTGAAATAATTTGCTTACTTGAGTCACTGCCGCTCGGTGACTTAGGTTTTTCAGTAGAAACTGCCATGCGGCCTTTGCCATCTTTTGGGGGCGCTGATATCAACAAAACAAGAGATATTCAGTTTATATCATCCTAAAATAAACCATTTATTGGCATATAGATGTCTCAAAAATAAATATATCTTAAATATTACCATTCCCATTTAATTTCCTTTTCTCTCTGAGTGGACCAGACTGGTGTGCATTACTAGATACTACAAACTGCAAAAATATCAATAAAGCTGCTTCCCCCTCTGCATTATCTCTCCCAAAGTGTCACTTATAATACTGTTATTAGGCCTTTAATAAAACTTATTTGAGTTAAGGTGTCAGTGCCTTCAGCAAATTAAATTGTACAACTCAAACTAACACAAGGGGGCATCCTAAGTTCTAAAACTTACTTTAGCCATCCCCAGACCTGTTGCATGAGATGTCATCATGGTGCATTATGACAGTATTTTTCTATGTTAAGTTATAAAATTATAAACAATTTGACATTATTGAAATTAAACATTATCATTTTTCATTATTCTATCTTTGGAATATACAAAAATAGAAGAATGTAGGGCAAATAACACATGACCTGAGTTCAGTACAGTCTCTAGGAGAAATCGGCCTTGTATACTATGGCAAAGCATTATACTGTCATTATATTTTATCAGTATAGATTATCAAAATCATGAAGAGTACATCTCAATCCTGAACTGAACTGCATTCATATAAAAATCTCTTTGTTCTGAGTTTTGTGCTGTATGTTTTTCTTACATTTTGTTGTGGAAGAATATTCGTCATTTGTCTCATCCCCAAGAGGAGTTTGCATTTCCTTAGTTGTTGAAACTGTTGTAAACTGTTCCAACTCATTCGACACCCCCCCTGATCCACTGTCGATTTCTGCAGGACTGGAAGTGGACTGGACTGGAAATGTACTCATACTGATGGTCTCAGTCTCTTCAGTAGTCTCTGCATCAGGACCTTTAAATAAATCCTCTGTAGTATTAAAAGTTGAGAGAGTTGTGTCTGTCTCATTTTCAAGAGCTTGAGGTGTAGTTGTCATCGTTTTAACTGTGGTTGATGTTGGGTTTTCAGGATGCAGGGAGGAATCAGAAAAGAAAGATTCATGCATGGTTTAATGGTTATAACGAAACACAATTTTTACATTTGATAATATACTATATTACTTTGATAATATTGACTATTAATGGACATCAAAAGTAACTTAAAGTGACTTAGCAAGAAGCAAGAAGAATATTCGTTTTGTTTCAAGGATTTCAATTTTCTTTGCTTACAGTTTTTCAAATAATTATGCAATGCTACAAAATGATCTTTCATGTTAATGATATCCCACATTCACACATGTATCCTGCCTCTCATTCTATAGGAGCTGGGATGGTCTCAAGCTCCTTAGTGCCTTTAACTGGATAAGTGGAAAAATTGGTGAATGATTGGATGCTAATGATATATGCCAAAATGTATTGTGACAATTAAAGGCATTCTATTCTATTGTTCTGTTTCACTACATCCCAAAAGTGCTCTATTGGACTGAGATCCGGTGACTGGTGACCTCGTTGCCATGCTTAGGAACCAGATTAAGATGATTAACAACATGCTACATTACCCTGCTGGAAACAGGCATCAGAAGATCTGTATACTGTGGTCATAAAAGAATGGACATGGGCAGCAAAAACACTCAGGTAGCCTGTGGTGTTTAAATAATATTCAATTGGTACCAAAGGACCCAGAGTGCCAAGAAAATATCAGGGGTGGAACATGGGGTGTTCTTCTGCTTCTGTAGCCCATCTGTTTCTAGGTGAACAGTTGTACCTAATTAAATAGTTCTTGAGTTCATCGTACATTCCAGATACAGATTATCATACAAGGCAATAATGATTTAGCCTTCACCATTATCATTACTAATATGACTTTGGTCATTATACACTATATTGTCAAAAGTATTCACTTGTCTACATACATATGAACTTGAGTGACATCCCACCCTTATTCCATAGGCGTGCTTTAAATCTCAGTGCTCTTCTGTCATTCTGCCTTTCAGACTTTGATTAATGCAACCCGCCTCCTCCCAATCTCCTCCTCACCCTGGTCACTCAGAACAACACCTCACCACCTCATTTTCATCTTCATCACCACCAGCTTCAACACTCTGAGGGTTCCTCTCCTAATTCCTTTCACCAATGGGATTCTGCTCTGCTGTGATGGATCATCGGAGGCTAATCACCAAATTTCTTAATTAAATTCTGTATCATAAAAAATGTTCACGTTCACTTTTTGCAAATAACCTCTCCTTATTAAACTATGGATGCCAGATGTATTAAAGCAAGGAGAGAGGGAATGGGTTTACTTTGCTTACCTGGTGGATTTTTGATTTTTTTCAAATCAAATTCTTTGGTGCAGTTCCGCTTTGATCCAGCTGAAAACATCACCAAAAAGCCAAGTTCAATTAAATCTAGACTGAAAATTTACAAGACAATTTGTATGCTATTGTTTGACTGCAGCTGGGTAACAGCTTAATTCATTTTGGTAAAGTTACCATTTTCATCAAAGCAGTAGACATCATATTTCTCATCAGGCTGTACTTTTGGATTTATAATTAAACCAATCATGTTCCGTGAACAATTTTCGTGGCGCTTGTGTCTGAGGATGACGATGCTCATATTGCTGATCCAGCCGTTCCTAAACAGATACAATAATATTGTTAGTAATATTCTGATATTAAAATGATTGTACATTTGTTAATGGTGGATGCAAACTATCAAATTAAATCATGCTAAAACACATCCCACAACTAACAGAGTTGATGGGAAGGTGGTTTCCTCAACTGAAGGGTCAGTGATGGTCAATAGTGGTAACTTTTATTTGTGCACATTTTAGCTAAAGGGACACACACAAAAAACACAAGAGGACCCAAAAGCATCACATGATTTAAATTAGGGTCTATATTGCAAAATCAAAACCAAAAATGAAAAAAAAAAAATCCCCAAAAAGGGGGGATCCGAGAAGGAAGAAAATAAATTTCAGTTACAACAATTTAGCTCGTAATCGTGAATACAAATACACATTTTTAGAAAAATGCTTGTTGATGCACCTGCAGGTTTGCATAGATGCATTATAGGCCTCCTGGACTTCTTCTAGGGTTGCAATGGTGCTCGTCTGTTGCTCACACACTTTTTTAGCCATGTCAAAGTCCAAAGAGTGACGTTCCTTTCCTTCAGCCCGGAAAACTCCAGCAATGCTGCAGGTTCGGGCAGTCACTACAGGGAGAAACAGAAAAAAAAATTGAATCGGTTTTACTGGTTTGATCTCTATTCACTACACAGGCCACTTGCAGTAACACATAGAGAAGACTTGTTATTTGGGTGAAGGGATTTGGAGAAAATTACAGCAAATCAAACAGAATCGCAATTCAACATGTAGTGATAATAATAATAAACTACTAAGACTAACAATACTTACACTACTGATCATAATGATAATATAATACATACTTATCATGACTAAGGTAGTACAAACAACCACAACTATAGATTTTAGCTTAAGAGTTCACACATCACAATGTATGCTTCCCACGCCTGGAAAGTACACAAAACAAAACAAAAACATCATTAAGTAACCGCTTCGTTAAAAGAACACTTTTTTGGCATAAACATGCTTTATGTCCTTACAGTGAATCCACAAAAAAGTAAGTGTCACAGAGTGCCACACACTATGTGTTCTGTGTCATGTGAGGTAATTTATATAAGTTAGTCTACAGCAAAATGAAGCAAACTTTGTGATGCTGACATGCAAACTAGGGTTAGCAAATGAGCAATGAGCTAACAGAAGTTTGTGTACACATAGCTACTCCTGTCATAGAGCCACAGGTGCACGGTGTACACACACACACACACACACACACACACACACACACACACACACACACACACACACGCACACACACAATGTAACCGTTGGTATTGGCAAAAAATCAATTTTAGAATTTAAGCACCTGGAGATTTTCTTGCTTGTTTAAATTTGTTGCCATGGTAGGTTTCACAATGCCTTAATCACACATCACACAGGAAAATGATGCACATGATTTACTATCTTAACTTCCTGCAGTCAAGTGTGAAAGCGTAAAACTGATCATACTGTTGCTCCTTGTTCCTTCCTTCAGAGCAAATGGGTCTCTTGGAGGAGAAATATGCAATAACCAAAGTTAGCTGATCAGAAACTTGTTGAAACTGTTCCACAAAACTAAAAATGACACCACACCTTCCTTGTTAGTTGGAGTAAAAAAGTAAAAAGGTAAAAACAGACAAACCAGAAAATCTTCTCTATAGTGAAAATCAGTAAAATACTCTGGATAGACCCCAAAACACTCTTTGGCAACACAAAATGCAACTTTAAAAAATGTCTTTATACAGCAATACAATTCTCCTGCAATCAATACAACATGAAATAAACCAGATCACATTTTAGCTGTAGTACAGGGGTTTCCAACTCCAGGCCTCAAAGCCTGGTGTCCTGCAGGATTTAGATCTCACCCTGGGTCAGCACATCTGAATCAAAGATTAGTTCATTACCAGGCCTCTGGAGACCCTAAAGACATGTTGAAGAGCAATTTAGCCATTTAAATTACTGTGTTGGATCAAGGACACATCTAAAACCTGCTGGACAGCGTCCCTTGAGGCCTAGAGTTGAACACCTCTGCTGTGCTATGAAAAAATTAATGAAGTTGTTTATTTAGAGGCAGTAAAGAATAATTGTAAGGATTTCTGAGACTTATATTGCAGTATATAAACAGAAAAAGACATACTACCAGGAAATATTTAAGGTACATAAATTCTTCAAAATGTATCGAAAAGCATCATGTGAAACCTCATCAACCATATCTTGATGATTATTAATTGAAATAAATTAATAATCAATCAAGCTTTATCTTTCATAGTGACGTGAGTGCACAGATTAACAGCATCTCAAACATAATACTTGATGCAGTGCTTAATGTAGCAGCAATAATCATAAATCAGATTCCTATTCTATTTTATGTTTTATCAGTGAAGCAAAATGTGATGTCTGCATCTGCAAATCATTTGGAGTAAACTGCCCATAAGTAGCCTAATGTCAATACGTTCAATGATTAGGGAGTATATCTGCAAACATTAACCAGCATTAAACTATAAAGTTATATAACTCATAAATCATTTTCATTAAAACAACTTGATTCTAAGCCATGCTTGATAAGAGAACATGTTAATCATTCAATTTTTCATGTAACTGTACTGTAAAGAGTTACCAAAAAGACAAATATTAATTTTGCTTTAGTGTAATCTTCCTTTTCTCCATTCCAAACATTGAGATGCATATAAAAATGTTATTTTTAATTTGATAGCATGCTCATCTCCTTGAAATAAAGACAGGAGTCTTATAAACCGCCGGATATGATTAAAAAATAGGTCCACCTACTTTCCACTGGCTGTTATGAGTAAACAGAGCACTAGCAACAAACGGAAGTTGAGATCTCTGCTGTTATAAGCAGTTAGGCAAAAAACAAAAGGCAGTGCAACTTTTATTGCAGAGCAATTTCTGATCTTTGCCCTCGCTAACTCCCTCGCCGCCACCACTATTTTATCTCTCACTTTCACACATATGCACACACACCTGAAAGAACTTCAACGTTTGCTGCCACACTGTGTTTCTCGCAAAAACACACAACTGCCCTGCCCAGAGAGATCAAAGCGGGCATGGCTCTGTGCGATGAAAAAGAGGCTGACATGAATCTTAGAAGTAATCATTAGTATGCAGAGAGAACAGTCATGGGTGTTTTTATACAGCCCAGAAACCTGTTGTGCCAAGGCACTGACTCTCCCAAAGGCTCTATTGTCACCTAATGGAGTTGAAACCAAGGAGACTGAGAAGTCTGTAGATACAAAGCCTAAGAGAAAGAGAGCTTTAGCACAGCTTCTTGCCAAAACCTCCAGCTGCTGTAGAAGTAATTGACAAGCCTGACTCTCAACCCTCACTTTTTTCCTGCTCTCTCTCATTCTGTCTTGTTTTCTTTCATTACTCTCTGCTTGTCTTTTCTAGGGCAGCAATAAAGTACAATTTGCCCCCTGCGCACAGGTGCGCAAACAGACAAGCGCATCACAGACACACGTGCGCAGGAACAGTCACTGATAATTTCTTCTTGGTTTCACGTGGCACGCCATGGAAAACAGGAACACACACACACACGGGTTGTGTTTATTTTTATTCTCTTATCCACATTTTCTGAGGTGCACTTTACTGAAAAGGGAAGCAGCAAAGTCGTGCAGTGGTTAGCGCTGGCACTTCACAACAAGAACACTGTGGTTAGCTGGGGGCTTTCTGTGTGGAGTGTACATGTCCAAATTTGTGCACGACAGGTTGATTTGTGATTCTATACTGGCCGTAGTTTTCTTTTGTCAGGCCCGTGACACACTGGCGGTGTGTCCTGAGTTTACCTTTCCTCTCACTCTGTGACAGCTGAGATAGGCTCCAGCCTCCTGTGATCCTAAGTGAGATAAGTAATGAAACCTTGCACATAAAGTATGACTCACAACATTTCTAAAAATATTAATTTATACGTGGGAATTCAATGCTTGAACAGAAAATCAGCTGCACGTGTCCCACAACCACATTAACATTCATTTTATTCATCAGCTATTTGTGAGAGAGGGTCCTTCAGGTCATAGCTCCCACAATGCTCCAGTATCCTACATTCTCACACTAAAGTGAAGTTGCTCTGTAAGCAGATGTGTCTTTCCCTCCATTCGTCACACCAAAAGTCCAATGGGCCAGTGGGACAGGTGAAACACAAGCTCTTATGAAAATATGCCTGTATGCATGCACACACACAAACACATCAAGGTCACAAGGACTGTTATTATCTGACTTTCACTCTAAACTGTCATTTCCTTTCCCACCTCCAGGCTTCCTGCACCACCTACCCAATTCATTTTCCTTTTCTCAACAAAAATACCATATTTATCAGATTTATCAACTCTGTCAGATGTACTTTCATACCCTTTCACAGCCTTTTTCTAAACTTTAAATCTAAATAAAAAAACAAATAAATAAAGTTGAATAGTAAAGTTAAAAAAGTGGAAGTACCACATTATCTCTTGCAGACGTCCTTTTGATTGGCTGACAAAGGTATAAACCATCAAACTGATACATTTACAAGAGGAAAGATCAATTTTAAACACATTTTCATGAATACCAACATTTTTATTTTTCATTCAAGAGTTTTACTTGAGCTTTTTTTCAAGAGCTTTCTGTTACTCCTGAAAAAAAACAACCTTTGTCTCACATTATGGGAAGTAAGTGGAAGTCACTTCTTAGCTTACAAACTGTATGATGTAACAGGGAAATTCATTTAGCTTCCTCTAAAAGTCAAGAAATAACTGTCATCAGTTATTCTTTTTGTTTTAATGAAATGTTAGCCTAGCTTCACTCAGCAAACAAGAATCACATCAACCTTATTTCCTAATTTTGCAAAGGCATAACTTACTTTATCTCTCAAAATCTCGGATTCGAGTATTATTCACATTTCCATTTCCTGTGTGGTACAAGTTTCAGCTGAACCACAGATTACCAGAACTTTTTCTAAGAAAGCATGCTTGTAACACAGACTTTGATGCATAAAAGAAAGACAAAGAGCAGAGGTCACATACTAATAGGAAGGTTGAAACATGCAAAACAGGAAAAAAAAGGTGAGCAACTCTAAAACTTATAACAAACTGTAATGATGCATGGACACGGAAACTCATTCATACCAGAGGTTATATTGGTGGAAGAGACACGTGTCTGGTGGTACTCAGAGCCTACAAATTACAAGCCCTCTTTGTGAGTGCCTGCACTGGAGCTTTGACCATCCTTCACCTCAAAACCTAACACAAGTACGGCAGCAGGGGTTTCTAATCCAAAGAGGCAAATACTCAGCCACAATCCACTTTAGGCCAAGACCATGTACATTATGGAGACTGATCTTGCTCTTTAACAAAGGCTACAGTGTTTCTCTAACTGAGTGCCTTATTGTTTCATTAGGATCAATTATCGATCTTTACCTATTGATAGATATTTACGAATGATCACATATGAAAGATTTCACACACTCTCACCGCTGGATGAATTATTGGAAAGTAGCAATAGATTTGATTCAATTTAAATATGGGTCTTACTGCATCCCTGGCAAAAGGCCATGCAGTTATATATTAATTTAAACTGATCAAATAAATTACATGAACTGCTGGGTAAAAAATTTATATGACAGCCTTTAGGGCATTTGCAGCCGTTACTACGGACTATTTATATGATATATTACTTATAAATCTTCACAGAACCATTTCCTGAAGCCACGTAATAACTATCTTTAAAACTATCTAGATATCTTGTGGATGTCTGGGGTGGTCACTGGTCCACAAGACCTGCTCTCATTTCTGTGCTTGTGGCAAAAAAGATGTTGTCTGGATCAGGATGAGTAGTAATCACTGCAGGACACTTAAGTTTCCAGACACCAATTACTCTGACACTCAGACGCTGAGATACAGACGCAGACACACATGCACGCAGCTACACAATCCACAACGAGTCTTGAGGGGCAAACACATGTTGAAGCACTATGGGGGAAAGTGGATCCACCCCCCTCCTCCTTCCTACATGCACTTGACTTCACATACATGAGCGATTCAGGTAGGTAGACTCATATTTGCCTTTAAATCCGGGTCAAATTCATGGCTTGGTGTTGATTGTTCTCTGGTGCAGTGCCAAAGGCAGTCTCTATGAACAACCTCACCACCAGCTCCTGAGAGAATAAGCCAGACAAGCCCCAGACCTGTTTGATTCTGTACCAGCTTCACCTCCTGAGATATACCGCTCCAAGCAACAAATCCAATCAAAACCTTACACAGAAATAGCATGTGTGACAGAGACAAAGAAAAAAGAGACAGACAGAGAGACATTGCCAGGGTGATTACATCCTTTGTGTTAGAGGATGTAGCATTAAGCGTGGCAGCAAAGAAAAAAAAATCTCCTTCTGCTTCTACTTTAAAGCTAAACTGGTCATCCAAAACCGCGATAAGGTTCACTTGCCAGCGTGCGAACAGAGAGTGAGCAAGAGCGCCTATCTCCTTTGTGTCTATCAGGAGTCTCAGACTGCCAGACTGTCTGTGCTGGTGTTGCTCACACTGTCTCGCCGGCATCTACACATGCATTCTACAAGCAGCAGAGCAGAGTCTCTTTCTTTTAAGTGGTGTCTTTTTCCACAGAGTAATAACAGTGTCTGGTTAAAATCTTTTCAGAAATTCCTGCTGCCTGAGAGACCGGTACAATTTAGGCAAAATAAGAAAAATAAATCCCCATACAAAGCGAAATCCACTGGGAAAAGGCACAATCTCCTCACCTTGAATTTCTGACCTGGAGGAGGCCAGTAATCCCAACATGACCCCCAAGATAAGCGTCCACATCCTGGGCATTGCGATTGCTGATGAGCTGGGTGAGTAGCAGTAAAGGTGTTTAACAGTTCTCCTGTGGTCCCGTCTTCTTTCAGCCAGGAGTGACGGTTGGTGTGTGTGTGTGTGTGTGTGTGTGTTTGTGCGTGTGGGTGTGTGTCAGAGTAAAAGAGAGCAAATGAGTAAGAGAACAGAAAAGAGAGACAGAGAGGAAACCTGGTGCTGTGGAGGAGAGTTGCTGTGAGTGTCTGGTAGCTGGTGGAGCTGACTCAGATTTTACCCCAACTTTTCGATTCTCTGCCTGAGAGACCAGTGGCACACCACATAGAAGAGTGATTCATTTGAGCACACACCCTTGTGCCTCTCCCACACTTGCCCCACCCCCCTGCTGCCCCACCTCACACAGACTCCCCCTCTCTTCCTCTCACTTGCTTCCCGTTTCTACAGTTTGCAATGAATAAGATGAACGTCATCTCTTCTTCTGTCTGGCTGCTTATCCTCTCCCTGCTTCCCTACCGCTCCGCTGCCTTGTCTCCTAGCACCCCCCCCCCAACTTCCCCTTTTCATGTTCTTGACAGTTTTAAAAGAGCCCATCTGTTTTCTCTTTAATCCTCACTCTATTGTCATCAGATTTTTTTGCTTCCTTTTTTGTCTTGTGCTCCTTTGCACTTTTTCTGTCTCTATGTCTATTTTTTTTTTTTTGCCTGCGTGACCAATTATAAGAGGTCAAATCCATTTCACAGACACACCTCATCATCAGCTTCAACTTCTTACTGCACCTTTATCTCTCTGTGTGTGTGTCCGACATCTGCCTTGAACATTGCAAACACTTCAAAGATACAGATCCATCAATGGAAATGTGTTCAAGACACAACTTTATTAAAAATCTGCATACAGAAAGCACCTTGAAACTTTTCACTTTTCATGCAATGGTGCCTGTTAACGCAGAACAATGTGTGGTGCTATCTCAACAACTAGAGGTTTCACTACCATCATGAGAAACCTGTCTCAAATCTATCTTTAGGTTTAACATTTCACTTCATCAGGATGATGGATAAAGCCACCTCAGATTACCGGAATCTCCCCAGTGACACATCTTGTGATTTTGCATGTGATTGCGCAATATCTCAAGTAAACAGTGCGGTGAGAAAGCACAAGTGACTGTCTGTGTTCCCGGGAGTTCCATATCAACCATAAAGTATGTCTAATGGCTCAGCATGGCCAGTACCTCTGTAGTCATGGGAACAGAATTCAAATAATAAGTGACCTGGCCCTTCAGTTGAAAACCGTTATTAGTGCATTACTTTATTACTTTAGCTTTTATATCTTACATCTCAGCATTTTCCCACTCATTTAAATCACAATTTCCCTCACAGTTGACTTGCAGACTCTTTTACATATGCTTTTCAATGTGAAACTCCTTACATGCTTTAGCGGTCCAACACAGGAAGTGTAAGGTTACCATTGCACCAAGGTTAAGTGTCAACAGCTCTAGTAAGGGTGCAAGTAAGCAACAGTTGGCACAGCAGCACGGTGTACTGAGTAAAATGCTCACCAATCATTCCAACGTGCCTGAAATAAAACTCTACATCTTAACCAGCTCATTATTCGTACCGTCATTGTACAAAAAACACAGTCCATTGTAAGCACCTGTGAGTTATTCTCGCATTCGAGAACCATTTAAAGTTTCATCTGAAATACTGACTTGGAGACAGCATTAACTCAAAAGTTAAGAGATTACTAAAGAAGTTCCTAGGAGTTGGCTGACATACCAAAAATGTGAGCATCGTGCCTGAGTAGGGAGATCCCCATTCGGAATTGTCCCATAGTTCAAGTTAAGTGAAAAAGGAGACTGAGGTGCAAAAGAAAACATACAGTAAACATCACTATCACGATCACCCTGTGCTTTGAACCCATAGTTCATGGCCATTCATGTAATAGGTTTTGAAATATCTTTGTAATTGGCAATTAAGCTGAGTGATCAACCAACTGGATGTTGCCATCCCTAGAGTCAAGTGTCCAACATATGCAAAAGCACAGAATACACCAAGGACACACAAATATCTGCTTCAAAGTCTTAATTATAATCTCTAAACGACATCTCATGATTTGGATTAAATGATTTGTATAGGTATAATCTCATGATTTGTATATGATTAGCATGTAAGAGAAGCATCAGTTGGACTTATTTTTGAGCAATGCTACTGCTACATCTGATGGAGAAAAGCTGAGAACTGAGCCCATCCTTGAATATATATATATAAATTAAATTATTAAGTTATTAAGTTTTTGCTGCTTATCTATGCAAAAAAAAAATAAACAAATGTAACTAGGTATCTGAGTTATTCACACTCCTACATCACAAATATAGCTTACTTCCTGTTTTACTGTTGCCATAGTGACATGACAGTTTATCCTACAAGACAGAATGCAAGTAAACATGTTTGCAATACTAGAAACCATAAAAACCCCTATTTATTTCAACTTCCTTTTTTTACACCTCATAACACAGATGCATTTCCTGCCTTTCCTAGTGTGATTAGTATATCTTGCTCTTAACCTTTGACTGGAAATGGGCTATACTGACATTTAAAAAATGAAACATCACTCAAATAATCTGAAAAAGGTCCCCCCCCCAAAAAAAGAAAGAAAGAAAGAAAGAAAAAGAACAGGAGAAACAATGACAACAAGCTTCTGAAGACCAAATGTTTGTATAGAATGATCAAGAGCTGTCTAGCATGTTTCCTTCTCAGCACAATGTCTGCCCCAGTCTCACAGGAGAAACAACAATGATTTAAACTGAAATGATGATCCACTGCTTTAATGAATAGTTGGGTCAATGAGTAACATTTGCCACGACTGCTGAAGCCTCTCTTAAACAGCTGTACATACACAGTCCCATATAAGCTAGACTGAGCCAAGGAGAGGCTAACTTGGTCAACACTCCAGCACAATGGAATGCACAAAACTCTCAATCACCGTCAGTTTATACAAGTAAAATAAACTTGCTCTTCCTAGTTGAACCCATCGTGTTTAAGAGCTCGTATGAACATGAAAATGGGCTAATGACTAAGTGGGTCATATTTCCCATTCAACCGTGATTTAGGTTGTAAACCCTATTCATAACCACATAGGCTGCAATGATGGCTTGAAAAATAACAAATTGCAGATAACCTTCAAGGGTTATCATGTGGCTATTGCTGGTGTATGGCAGTGAAAAGAAAAGCAAAGAACACAAAGGAACACTGGGGGATACAATATATGAGTAAATCCCTAATTAAACATCAGACTCCTGAGTCACTGATTATAAAAAAAGGAACTTTCCCATGATGTTAACTAAATGAGATCACACACATACGCTGACACCGTGTTTGGGAATCCTTGTGGTAATTTAGGCTGCATATTGGCAACTCCTTAGAATTCCTTTTAGGCAGCGTGCCTTTTTCCTTTCGACCAGAGCCGTTACTGGAATTTGAGCTAAAAGAGACTGCAAGATGTCCAAATAAGTGCAGAGCAGTGAGACAAACATTCAACATTCACAGTCTAAACATGTGATGAATATGAGTGATGTAAAGTATGTGGTGTAGTGAGGCTGTACAGTATGACGACCACAGGAACTCTTTCTATATTTGTGTGTGTTGTCTCAGCATGATGAAGCTCATCTCCTGGTTGCCTGGAGCTGAACTCTGTCAAATAATAAAAAGCAACTTGCCAATAACTTGCCAATTCTGCAGTCAAAAGGGCCCTTCATCCCTGGTACCACCACTTTGTAATATGTTGAACCAATTTTTGTACAGCTTATTTTGACACTAAGGTTCTGTCGGTCTCATTTATCAATATTGCTTTTATATATTTAGTATTTTCTTAGTTATCCCCTTGAAACTGTTGAATATTTGTACAAATTATCTGCGAGTGACAAAAATAGCAAGTTTGTGTTTTTACCCAATTCTCCCCAAAACAACTATTCTTTGCCTTTGTCTAATAAACTTAATAAAGTTAGGAGGTTGCTAGGACTGTGTCCTCATTGTGTATCTCTGGCCGAGCTCTGCCTCACACTGCAGAGTGTCGAGCTGAGTGAGCTCTCCCAGCATCACGGGACCATGACTGGACCGCTTCAAAAGGCTGGGCTTTGCAACAACAACAAAGCAAGGGCCTTGCTTCTGTTTGGGTGCTGGGACAGCAGAGACCGTGTTTGGATAGTGAGTGTCACAGCATACTGTAAAGCCAAATGGAATGTCCTGTGTCACCTGTACCCTCAGTTTGCATAAAGATAAGCCTCAGTAAGTCTCATTTGAAATGTTTGCAGATATCTCTCGGTTTCAAGGAACGCTACATGTGTTTCCTTTCAGAAGAAACAAACAGGATGCTTTAAGCTCAGCAGCAACTTACACCTTTCGAAAGAAATGACATCAAGTT
The DNA here is from genome assembly GCF_057381915.1 of Diplotaxodon limnothrissa. NCBI lineage: Eukaryota > Metazoa > Chordata > Actinopteri > Cichliformes > Cichlidae > Diplotaxodon > Diplotaxodon limnothrissa. Next base: position 6,714,146 of record NC_140602.1, read on the forward strand.
CTAAATGTGGCATAACTCAGAAAAAAGAAGGGGAAGTATACAGTAGTAGTGTTACAGCTGGGTTAAGCAAACAAAACGTATCATATTTAAAAAGAGGATTGAATAAAGAAGCCCTGGTCGTAAGGGGAAATGGGGAGACCAGAGGAAATCCTGTCAACAATGGTTGAACAAACTTGAGCATGAGATAATGTGGATGAGAGCAACCCTCTTGCCAGCTGCGGTGATTAGCCTGCCTGCTTGTACAATGTAAATCTGCACTGCATGTGGCCCTCCCTATATAAATGACCAGAATAAAGCAGGCAATAGAATAGTGCATTACAGAAGATGTAACCTTAACGGTTTGCTTTAAATCATGGTTCCTGGTAAAAATAAAAAAAAAAGTCTTAATTTATACTTCCAATAATTATCTATTTCTTGACTTGATGAAGAAATCTACATCTCCAGGATTGAATGGCTTGGGGAAAGGGTGGGATTCAAACTGAAGAGACTGCAATTCCCCCTATGCCTTTTTTTTCTAATATAAACAAGATCTGGTCCCAATCCCTCATTATATGCAGCTGAAAACCCTCAAACATGGAATTCAGCCATTACAGCTTTTGGACCAACACGTTTTTTGGACCAAGTGCCTGAAGGACATCCAAGAGGTGCACACTTGTTCTCTTTGGTCTCCATAGCAACTGCCTCCAGCACTCAGTACCATGCTGTGTGTCCATTGGCCTGACCTACACATATGCCTGAGCCCCTGTATTATCTTCAAGACCCTGAAAACTGTTCAGCAAAACCTTAGTGGGAACAAATCTAATTCTTGCTGTCAATGCAGTTCCCTTATCCAGCTGTTACATATAATAAGATCGTTGGGCAGAGATTGGCGGGGTGGCTATCAGAGGACTAAATGTCAAACTGTGCAAAGAAAGCCAAGGAAATGTCAGACTCTGTTTTGCTGCAGAGCTGATATCTCGAAGTGTGTTGTTCAGCTGCTTTAATTAACAGATCCAGCAGTTGTCAAACTGATCGCAATCTGCAATAGCATGAAGGCCGAACACAGCAAGATTTCCCCTCATTGACATTCAGTTCTGTAACAGTGAGGCACATATAAAAAGATACATCATAACATTATAGCCCAATTTATCAATGCATTCATTCTATACAAATATTTGTATAGATGCTGGTGCTTTTTATGGATCAGTTGTGCTGCATTGGACTTGATATTTAATGATCTGTAAAGGCACATCATCTCTTCTCAGCATACGGGTAAATTGTGCATAGTGATAAATACTCAGCAGTGAGATCAGCACAGACGACATGCAAAACTATTTATATTCATCATCATTCATACATTAAAAAGTAATGGAGATGAAGAATGGGTTCGACTGAGGCTGAAATACTATCAGATGTGGTGATATAGTATTCAGTTCCCTAATAACCTAAATGTAACTGACAAAACTAAATTAGTCAATAGTGTTTGTATATTAGTCCTGCATGTCATTTATTTCTGTTGTTTTACTATTTATGTTTCCTGCACAGTTGGTGTGGAGCACCCACAATTTTATGGTACATGTACAATAATAACAATAGGCCACTCTATTCTAATGTTGACTGTCACGACTAGTACATCTCTGTGAGAATGTTGATGAAAAGTAAAGTTTATATCCACATGCTGAAACAAGAAATGTTAACAACTACCACTTTATCTAATACTCTCTTTGTGCTTAAGTGCATTTTCTGTTGCCTTGGTAACTAATGAAAGGGAGTGTGTGTGCAGAGGTGAGCATAGTGGATAAAACAGTTGGGCTATGCCAACCAACCCCCTGTTCCTAAGTACCCCTTTCTGTGTCTATGTCTCCCTCTCAATCTGATGCCACAGCAACCATAGCACGAAATGTCCTTGCTTGTTATTAGGAAAAGGTTGTAAAGGGCCGGAAGACTTGCAGTGAAGGAAAAATGAGAAAGGAAAGGCTGGTATTAGAGTTTGTGTTCACTGTTCTCCTGAATCCTCCATTAGTTATGCCACGATAGGTGTAGGCTGCTGGGAATCCCCCAGCAGCCTACACCTTGTCGCTATATAAATAAAATTGAATTCCCCCCCCCTCTGTCTTTAATCCTGGCCATAGCAACATCAAATCAAGTCTGCTTTGGTACCGTTGCAACCTGCCTATTCCACAACTCACCTCGGGTAATTTACATTCAGACTTAAAATCTATCTGAATTCAGCTGAACAGGTGCAAGGCAACCGTTTTTTTTGGTTTTTTTTTAACCCTTTCAAGGCTGATAGTGGATAAAATGGAAATCTAACCCACAGTGGATGTTTGAAACCACAGCTTTTTTCCTCCTGCTTTAAAAATATTAGAATATGCTTTTGCATATTTAGGATAAGCTTTGTCTTACTGGTAGTATATAAAGAGACAGCTGTTCTTCCCACGCTTAAAGCAAAGATAAGCATCTGCCATCAGAACCTGACCTGTACACTCAACCCAGCAAATTATCCTAATTGGCTTTTAAAAAATAATTACTATGTAATCTCTTTGGATTCTAATTATACAGAAACACACACTTGTGTAATCCAGTTTGTGAATCTGCTACTTTCTGAAAATCTGGAAAAAACATTAATGACACACACACACAAACATTTTAAGACTGAACAATGTGTTTTATTGGCAACCTTGATTTGTATACAGCTGAATTTGAAGGACTTGTTCTCCAGTGTAGTTGATTTTAAATAAGTTAAAACATATTAATAGGAAAATTAATAATAAATCAATTAGATTCTTACATTTTGTAACAGAAACCATTTTACGTGGGTTTTGCAATCTAAATGGAAATTGTACTGCCAGTTGTATTGTTCAGTAATGTATAGCTTTGTTGTAGAAATGTATAGTGAAGTTTTGAGAGAACTATTTGCATGTTTACCAACAGTGACATCGAGCAGATACACTTGACTGCGAAACAGCAGTTGAGCTGGACTTGAAACACTTTATGTACACAACACTAGTGTGGCAGAATAATCTTTTTCTTGGTAATTTGGCACCAAGAATGTTCCTCCACTCTAGCTGAGTCCCCATAACTCCTCCATCACAAAGCCTGGTTGATCATCAGTCAGAAGTAGTCCAAAAAATGAACTTTTAATTATGTACAATTCTAACTCTGTAAGCCTTAATTGGAAACCAACCGTTTAAGAGCTCTCTGGCTGTGAAAACCATGAGCCAGGCTTTGTCATGTAGGTGTTTCTTCCTATATCTATAAAGTGCCTTTTATAAAGCTCTCTCTGTTTGTTTTTTCACACCAGGGCCATGCGTTGTGGTTTTTCTAGGTTGGCTCGAAATTTATCAAGAAACCGTGATGCTAATTCGTCGTCCACTAGTCTCCCGTCACTGGACAACGTAATTGTCATCAGCTGCTTGGTGCATAGGGTCTGATCATCCTCACAGAGGTGCAGTTCAGCCCTGGACGTCCCAACAGCAAGGATACATGCCTGAGGCGGGTTAATCACAGCACTGAAGCCACTGATTCCAAACATCCCTAGGTTAGATATACTGTGGGATAAAAAGAGAAAAAGATAGCACGCATATTAGCACGTCAAAGTTAGCTGAAGATAATAAAAGGTCAAGACGATAAATAAAAACTAAGCAGGCATTAGTGGCTATAAAACAAATTTATTTAGGTTAAAAAAAAAAAGAAAAAAAAGAAAAAAGAATATTATCACTTTTAATGAATGACTTTTTGTCAACATCTGATAGACAGCTGCTAAAATAAAATGCTAAGCAGTTAAGATTACTACAGCAAAATTCAGCTCAAGAACTGCCCCTAAATATTGTGCAAAAATGACCTGAGGGCTTTCTGATGTTTGCATTAATGGGAGTTCTGGTTCAGGGGAATGGAAAACTAATAGGTGAAGGATATAGACATAATGTATATCCTCAGGAGGACGAAGAAAGTGGTCTCCGTAGGAATCCATTGCTTCTGCCTGACACAGAAACCCCATTTGTTTCTAAATGACACCATTAATTCTAATGAGTTAAAAAGCCCCCCTCCTTCACACTTCTGCAATTGATGAACAGTAACTGATGGTCTTTGTCGCCCAAGAACACATTCAGCTCAGGCTCACACGAAATGTAGAATATGCATAATATATTGGCTCACTGTGAAACCAGATTTTAATCATAAATGCGGAAATGTATAATGGCTTATTCTTATAACTGAGTTTCAAAGGAACATTGGGGAAATAGTATTAATAGATCACAGGAACCACTTTTTGACACATTACAAAAAAGTCTATTGAATAGCAATTAACTGAGACAGCAGTACTAAAAATAAAAAGGAAAACCTGGTAAAAATACTGACTATAATAATGACTTTACCTAAATGAGCCTCCCTGGTATTCCTCAGGAAGCAGTTTCCCATCTCGAGCCTTCTGGGCCAGAGCCTATAAAAACACAAGATGGATATTCTTAAAGAAATAAATACATTTGATGTATAAAATAGATCAAATACACAATAGCCAGAATACATGTGTGATATACACAACAGACTTGGAAATGTAGATAAAACCATAAGCATGTGCAGTACTAATTAACTGTTAGTTATTGTACAGTCTGCAACACAAAATACAGAAAAGAATGTTTTCCTAATAAGGTTCAGCTCCTCACAAATGCAACTAGAAAAATTTGCATTTCCTGCGAAAATGCTGTGTGGATGCCTTAACGCGTAAGACGTCTGCTGAAAAAAGCTGAAAAAGTTAAAAAATTGCAAAAAGTTGTCTGGCGGTGAAGAAACTGAAAATTTTGCAGAAAACAGGTGAAGAAGCAGAATTTTTTTGCTGAAAAGTGGTGAAAAGCAAAAAATTCTACTGAAAGGGGTAAAGACGGAGAAATTTTTGCTGAAAAGTGGTGGGAAAAAAAATGTAGCCCTGAGCAGGATTCGAACCTGGCCCTTTTGGTCTCAAGGTAGCCACTTGTCTCACTAAGGCAAGCTCATTCTCACAAAGAAGAGGTGGAGAGACTGACAGTTTTGATGAAATGAGCAGAAGCTGCTGAGAATTGTGCTGATAAGAGGTGAAAAGGCTGAAAATTTTGCAGAAAAGAGGTCAATCAGCAGAATTCTGCTGAAAAGAGGTTTTTGCTGAAAACGGCTGAAAAAGATTGGAGAGACTGACAATTCTGCTAAAATGAGCAGAAGCTGCTGAGAATTGTTATGAAAAGAGGTGAAAAGGCTGAAAATTCTGCAAAAAAAGAAGTGAATCAGCAGAATTTCTGCTGAAAAGAGGTAAAGAAGCAGAAAGTTGCGCTGAAAAGAGATGAATCAGCAGAATTTCTGCTCAAAGGAGGTTTTTTTTCTTAAAACAGCTGAGATTTATGCTGATAAGAGGTGAAAAGGCTGAAAATTTTTGCAGCAGAGGTGAATAAGCAGAATTTCTGCTGAAAAGAGGTGAATGAGCAGAATTCTGCTGAAAAGAGCAGAAGCTGCTGAGAATTATGCTGATAAGAGGTGAAATGTTTGAAGATTTGGCAGAAAAATATGTCTGTGAAGGTTCTCAGTCATCCAGGTCATCGTAGTCAAAGGAGCTTGCAAAGAAAAGCGTCTGGACTTCTTTAAGTTGCTTGAAGACGTTTCACCTCTCATCCGAGAAGCTTCTTCAGTTCTTCAGTTCTCCACCATTTGACCTTAGAACTGAAGAAGCTTCTCGGATGAGAGGTGAAACGTCTTCAAGTAACTTAAAGAAGTCCAGACGCTTTTCTTTGCAAGCTCCTTTGACAATTTGGCAGAAAAGAGGTAAATCAGTAGAATTTCATCTCATACTCATCTCACTGAGCCAAACTGGTTCTCATATACCTGAAAAAAGGTGAAAAAGCTGAAAATTCTTATTAAAAACAGCAGAAGAGGCCGAGAAAACACTGAACTTTCTGGTGAAAAGAGGCAGAACAACCTGGTTCTGCTCAATTTCAGTCCACCAATCAGAGGTACTGCTTCTGTCTGCTTCATCAGGCTGTGTACTTGTATGTATTTCTGCCATGGAGCGTTAACAAGAATCTGAGATCCATATTCGAAAAGCTGCCAAAATCATAAAATGTTGCCGAATTGTAATAAATTATCAATATGAATTACAGGTCTGTGATAGTGTATTAATTTGTAGTGGAAGAAAACATGTGGACAAGGTGGAATTGAACCCACGACCTTTGGGCTCCAGACCCGTGTCATTACCAACTGCGCCACTGGGAAAGAGCCCGGGGCGCCTGGAAAACAGGGTGATGAGCAGTCAGAATTAGATCGCGGTAAGAGGCGAAAAACGCCGTTTTTTGGAGTTACAAAACGTCGTGTAACTCAATAACTAGGTGGGATAGAAGCATAATTCTTGTACTGGGTGAATCAGCGGACTTTGGTTTACTTTGACTGCGATTTTCATAGCTCTTTGTAACTCCGTCGCGGAGATATGACGAGAGAAGAAACGGATTCATTTTCGGAGTTTGAAAAATGAAAGGAGGACAGATTTCCACCCCTCAAACAAACGTAATTTATGGCTCAACGGTAAGATGACTGTAAAAACTGCTTAGACCGTGAGTGTCAGCACTGTCTGAAGATGAATTGGCACAAGCCCCATGTCTTAACTTCGCTTCGTTAAGGAGAAATGACGATTTGAAAATGCCTTCAGTTTCAGTATTTCAGCTCTGAGTTTCACAACCTCCCCATAGACTTTGAATGGGGAGTTTTGAGACCTTGTGTCACTTCGAGGCAAATTGTGAAAAAACCGTAACTCACACAATAATTATAGTGACACTGTCTTAAAGCCAGCAAAAATACCTACATTTTGATGTATAATTTGTGGGGGATGAGTGGAAATTGAGCAAGTAGCAAGAAGTTGTTCAGACATGAAGAGAAAATTCAGAACGGACGAGCACTCTGAGTTAATTGCATAGCAACCATAACAACGCATGTATTTTGTGAAAAATCACAAAGCTGCAACTGAAAACTTAAAGAGGCATTAAATGAAAACGGTAACAGATATGAAAAAGCTGAAACACACAGGAATAGCCCAATCATTTGAGAACGTTTTAAAGTTTGAATGGTGTTTCTATGTGAAAGTATGAGCATGTAGTTAAGTTTCAAAAACAAGAAAGTTTTAGCAGAATTTCTGAAGTTTTCCATTCATTTCAATGGGACAAATTAAAGGAAAAAAGTGTAATATTTTAAATAGTATAATAGCAATAAACACCAAAAGATATAGCCGGAAAGAGCAGAACAGTTTAGAGTTTGAACTGAGAAAATCGGCTGAAAACTGAGGGAGTAGTTAAGGTGCAAAAAACGTACGGAAGCGACAAGAATAAAGGATAAAGAATAAAGAGAAACAGGAACTCAATGCCCTTGAGGGCATCCACACAACTAATGAAAATAATATTAAAATCAATGTCTGACATTGAAAAAAACGAAAAGACAGAATAAAGAAACGCAAATGGAATTCAAAACTGAAATTGCACTTTTAAAATGTTCACCATGGTCCTCACAGAAATAAATTACTATCCTAATGTGCATGGGTAAATTAAAGAAACGGGAATGAAAAGCACCCAGAACTGCAGATGAGGCATCTGGTAATACATTAGTTCAGCTAGGTTATGCGAATCCTTGCTCTCTCACAGCATGAATGCTGTCTGAAAAGCTTGGAGAAAACCCAATGTACAGTGGGGCAAAAAAGTATTTAGTCAGCCACCGATTGTGCAAGTTCCCCCACCTAAAATGATGACAGAGGTCAGTAATTTGCACCAGAGGTACACTTTCACTGTGAGAGACAGAATGTGAAAAAAAATCCATGAATCCACATGGTAGGATTTGTAAAGAATTTATTCGTAAATCAGGGTGGAAAATAAGTATTTGGTCAATAACAAAAATACAACTCAATACTTTGTAACATAACCTTTGTTGGCAATAACAGAGGTCAAACGTTTACTATAGGTCTTTACCAGGTTTGCACACACAGTAGCTGGTATTTTGGCCCATTCCTCCATGCAGATCTTCTCGAGAGCAGTGATGTTTTGGGGCTGTCGCCGAGCAACACGGACTTTCAACTCCCGCCACAGATTTTCTATGGGGTTGAGGTCTGGAGACTGGCTAGGCCACTCCAGGACTTTCAAATGCTTCTTACGGAGCCACTCCTTTGTTGCCCGGGCGGTGTGTTGTGGATCATTGTCATGTTGGAAGACCCAGCCTCGTTTCATCTTCAAAGTTCTCACTGATGGAAGGAGGTTTTGGCTCAAAATCTCACGATACATGGCCCCATTCATTCTGTCCTTAACACGGATCAGTCGTCCTGTCCCCTTGGCAGAAAAACAGCCCCATAGCATGATGTTTCCACCCCCATGCTTCACAGTAGGTATGGTGTTCTTGGGATGCAACTCAGTATTCTTCTTCCTCCAAACACCACGAGTTGAGTTTATACCAAAAAGTTCTACTTTGGTTTCATCTGACCACATGACATTCTCCCAATCCTCTGCTGTATCATCCATGTGCTCTCTGGCAAACTTCAGACGGGCCTGGACATGCACTGGCTTCAGCAGCGGAACACGTCTGGCACTGCGGGATTTGATTCCCTGCCGTTGTAGTGTGTTACTGATGGTGACCTTTGTTACTTTGGTCCCAGCTCTCTGCAGGTCATTCACCAGGTCCCCCCGTGTGGTTCTGGGATCTTTGCTCACCGTTCTCATGATCATTTTGACCCCACGGGATGAGATCTTGCGTGGAGCCCCAGATCGAGGGAGATTATCAGTGGTCTTGTATGTCTTCCATTTTCTGATGATTGCTCCCACAGTTGATTTTTTCACACCAAGCTGCTTGCCTATTGTAGATTCACTCTTCCCAGTCTGGTGCAGGTCTACAATACTTTTCCTGGTGTCCTTCGAAAGCTCTTTGGTCTTGGCCATGGCGGAGTTTGGAGTCTGACTGTTTGAGGCTGTGGACAGGTGTCTTTTATACAGATGATGAGTTCAAACAGGTGCCATTCATACAGGTAACGAGTGGGGGACAGAAAAGCTTCTTACAGAGGACGTTACAGGTCTGTGAGAGCCAGAGATTTTCCTTGTTTGAGGTGACCAAATACTTATTTTCCACCCTAATTTACGAATAAATTCTTTACAAATCCTACCATGTGGATTCATGGATTTTTTTTTTCACATTCTGTCTCTCACAGTTGAAGTGTACCTCTGGTGCAAATTACTGACCTCTGTCATCATTTTAAGTGGGGGAACTTGCACAATCCGTGGCTGACTAAATACTTTTTTGCCCCACTGTAACTGAGAAACAAAGCGTGAAAAAGGTATTGTTTCTAGTGCAAACACATGGCTCATTCAACCTTCTCAAAGAAGGATGGTGATATCAAGCAGTAAAACATTATAAAAGTACATGCTCCACATTATACCACAGACTGTGTTGAAATAATGAAGAGCTTATTGTTAAAATGTAGCACTGAACTTATCTTCTTCTAAGTTATTGGCTTATTTGAATAGAAATGTTCTTAAAAGGTTAATGGTGGGATATAACCATCACGGAAACTTGAGAGTGACTCACAAGACACAATAGAGTATGGTCGGTACAATTATGATAAGAGCCCTAAGTGCAAAAACAGTCATGTTCGTCTGCATCAAATCAACGGCCAGCAGTGCTCTATTCAGACATTGTGTTAATTTTAATTCGAGACCTATGAAAACCAGCAAATGCACATTTACCTCAAAGCAGCAGCACAAATAAATTGAATAGCTGTGGGTGGTAAAGAGCATTTTGAAGGCTTAGGTGGAGTGACATGTGTGCAGTGTTACTACTCATGCTTTAAAGCAGCTGTTGTGTATGCAAGTATGTTAGTACTGAAACATTCTGATCTGGCATCTGAACAACTGACAAATATTACATTATTTGAACTAAAATAATCAAAATAGGTTAAGACAATCACTATAAAAGTAATACATTGTCTTCTGGGAGTCACAACAAATCATTAGCAATATAATTAGAAAGAACAGAACACTTTGACCACTTTAATTTTAGTTCTCTAAAGAAAAAAAACAAACGAAAACAATTGTTTTTCAATATAATGAAAAAGGAAGGAACGCAAAAAGGAACAAAAGATAAAAAAGGAACTGTTTGTGATGCAAAAGTGTTTAACAAACATAGCAGCGCTTCTGGTCTGAGCTGGACCACCACGGCAGCCAGTGGAGACAAACTATATAATAATACATGTACATATTTCAAAGCAAGCAGCTATGTGTATTCAATAGGTTGATGAAAAATGTAAAATTGTATTGTGTACACAACTGTTTACACATATTCACCTCTGGTTTTGGTAGTCAAAGTCAAAGTGAAAGTCAACACAAACAGAAGCACCCGATCTTGAGCAATCACATTTGTTGCAAAAACTGATCACATGGGTTTAGGCAGTTACAGTAATAGTATGTCTAAAACCTAATCACACACCCACTGCTAAATCCAACCACCTGCTGACTATCACTGGCATACACAGATATGCACCGTGAATCAAACGTACTTTCACCCCTCTCAAGTTTAAATTAGCACTCTTGCATGAACAAATGCTATTATACTAATACGGTTTCCACCACTGTCACTGCAACAGCTAAGGTTACATGTGCTGACACTGAGCTGTGATGTCGATAATGTGCAAGCAACACTGTGTCATTAGAGCCATAAGTGTTCTAAAAGTCAGCTCTACTTCTTGATTATGGAAAGAGTTTTGCATTTTCAGGTTTTATGACTGGTAGCTGATGAATCCAACATCAATGTGTACAAAGATAAGACAGTCATAAAAACAGGCTCTGAACTTTAGGGAATTTTACATGTCAAACATTATATTTTTTATTATCATCGTCTATTTCAAAGTCATTTATAATTCATCGATTTGTGATGCATGCGTCTTTGATAGAAGTGTGTGGCTCTTTTCATTAAGTATCTTTTTGGTGCTTTACATTTTCAGAGCAACCTTGGAAACAAATTATTGTTCCCAGGTGTTTATGAGAAAGCAAAAAATGAAACAAAAAAAAAAAGACCATTTTTACTTCATATACCATATCTGATCGATCTCTTCTCCAGATATCAAAAATCAAATTCCAAATCTACTGGCCTTTATATTAGATATAAAGTGCTTCTCCTTTTCAGTTGATTAACTTTGTACAACACTTGGGAGATATCAGGTTCATCTGGTTAGTTAGCTTTGCTATCTGCTGACTTGATGCTAACTTAACTTCAAATACTGTTTTAGCCACCACCACTGAGCTGGTGCGTAGGTTGCCCAGAGTGCTAATTTGGACTTTTCCATGCAGTACTTTTTGCTTTGCATTTATTTATTTTTATCAAAGCAAGAAAAGAAGAAATATTCTGTTCAGGAAACATCATCTTTCAAGGGGTTTTCCAAGCTCCAGAGTACACAATGGTCAAAAACCATCTGCCCATGTTCCCAGATTTTGTTTCAGAACTAACCACCACATGGAGAAAACAACGTCTGCACGTGGCACTGCACTCTATGGATTTTGAGATTCTCAGTTTTCTCACTTCCCCCCTATGAGGAATAGAGGAGCTTGTCTTGTGTCTGGTGTGTGTGCTACGTACCTTCACTGACAGCACTCCGAATATGACCAGTTGTTTATTTGCTATGTTAATTCAGCTAGAGGTAAAGGACTGTCTAAACAGGGGTTGCCCCACTGAACCTCCACTGAACCTAGCACCAAAGGTTTGCCTTTGCCTCAGGGAGTGACAGCATAGTCCACCAGGGCAACCTCATGAGCCCTATTTAAGGAGGTTTCTGTGAATGATATTTGTATTGTAGCTAGTAAGTCATTACCACACTCTTGTTCAGATCTATTACTGGTGCTCTGACACTGGTTCAGTGGCTACTCTACAGGGCGTGTACATATACTCCATAATGTATTTGTTGTGATGAGTGAATCAACTCCAAGGAAACACAATGTTATTACTACAACTTCTGTTCCCTGAAGGAGTGGAAATGAGGATTGAATGATGCTACTCTGAATTAATTAAGTTCCAGCCAGAATCTGTTAGGGTCCAGTCAAGTCTAAATCTCACATTAACTCATAGCATGTCAGAACAATGATTACACATAGTTGTTTTTTGCCTTCAACTCTTTTATTTTCCAGTTCTTTACCTTAGCATTAGATGAGATCTCCTGGACTCCTTTGTTTGCAGCATCCTTGATGATTGGAGTAATGAGACCTTTGTCTGTCGCCACAGCAATAGAAATATGCACTGAATCAAGTGCACGGGCTCCATCACCAGACCACGTCACATTCACTTCTGGCATTTCCTAGGAAACAGGAGTCAAAGGTCACCTCATGTCCTCATGTTATCAGGGATAAATCAAGACAAAAAGAGATAAGCTCTCTTCAGTTGAGGTGTGTTAAGCTGCTTCCTTATTTCTACAGAGGTTGCTACGGATCCACATATTTGATTTGGCACAGATTTTACACTCACTTACACTCTCACTCTTGATGCAGCCCTCCAATTTATCTGGGCTTGTGACTGGCACTAGAAGACCATTAGTTTGTGATCCCCTGAGGCTGAATTTGTATCTCCTCCTGCTCTAAACTGGGAATCTTTTGAGTGTTTTTAACAAATACTCATCAGAAGTGGAGCCCCTATAATAAAATATTAGTGGTAATGCAAATGAGCTTGACATTTGAGAGGTACACAAATACATTAGACCAACAGTAAAACACAGTGAATGTGACAGTGCCTGTGTTGCTTTGGTAGCTTTTGCAATCAGAATTAAGATATGAATTCACTATTGTGCCAAACACATTTTGCTTTTTCAAGATTTCCCCTTGTGGGACTAATAAAGGTATCTTATCTTATTAGCTCTATAATCTAAGGAGCTTGGAAAGAAAATCGTCTAGACTTCTTTAAGTTACTTGAAAATGTTTCACCTTTCATCCGAGAAGCTTCTTCAGTTCTAAGATCAAACGGGTGAGAGTCCCAGATTTAAGCCCCATGGGAGTGTCACCCCAAGAGGGACAATGGACCCCCTAATGATCCTCTACCCAATTACACGAGCCTAAGTGTGAAAACGGGTGTAGGTCACTATCCGCCAATGTTTTGGGTGAGCTCATTGTGAAACCTGGCCCCACCCTATCATCTGATTTCCTGAGGTCAAATGGCCCAGGATGTGAGTGGGCGTTAAGGCATCTGGGAAGGGATCTCAAAGCTGGATTATAGATGGCAGACAGTTAAGTGTCGTAAGCCACCGCCTCTGTTCAAAGATGGTCGTTCACAGTGGACATAGATGGCTCTTTCACTCCTCTTTCAAACCATCAGTCTTCTCTGTCCAAAATATGAACATTGGCATCCTTGAAAGGGTGACCTTTGTCCTTTAGATGCAGATGGACAGTCAAGTCTTGTCTCGTGGAGGTGGCTCTGCTATGTTGTGCCAAGCGTTTATGAAGTGGCTGTTTGGTCTCTCCAATATGGAGGTCTGAGCATTCCTCGCTACACTGTACAGCATACAGTACATTGTTAAGTTTCTGTTTAGGTTTGTGTTTAGATGGCAGACACCAACTGTCTGCAATCTACAATCCAGTGTTGAGATCCCTTCCCAGATGCCTTAACGCCCACTCATATCCTGGGTCATCTGACCTCAGGAAATCATATGATAGGGTGGGGCTAGGTTTCACAATGAGCTCACCCAAAACATTGGCTGATTGTGACCTACACCTACCATTTTCACACTTCGGCTCGTGTAATTAGGTAGAGGATCATAAGGGGGTCCATTGTCCCTCTTGGGGTGACACTCCCATGGGGCTTAAATCTGGGACTCTCACCCATTTGTTCTTAGAACTGAAGAAGCTTCTCGGATGAGAGGTGAAACATCTTCAAGCAACTTAAAGAAGTCCAGACGCTTTTCTTTCCAAGCTCCTTAGACTACAATGACCTGGATGACTGAGAACCTGCACAGACATTAGCTCTATAAATTCTCTGTAGGTTCCTTTCGTTGAGGGTTCATCTTTTTATTTCTTCATTTCTATTCGTGTTATTAAAGTTATTACATATTATGTGGCATAGAATATGACAACATCTAAGGCACGACAGGAAGTCATAATAAAAGGATAGAGTGCAAACAGAAGTGCATTTATCACCAATTGGCGCACCTGTAAGAAAAAAAAAACAATCATCTGGAACACAAAAATTCAAAACTGGGTACATAAATCAACATTCTTCTTGTGGGGGGAGTGTGTGTGTGTGACAGAGAGAGAAAGGGAGAGAGAGTGTCGAGTGGAAGTGTGTAGATGTGTGTGTCTTTGCCATGAAATTTACTTGAAAATGAGGATGGGAAGTGGCAATAATGTGACACAATATTTTATATTAGTATAATAAAATAGTATTTTAGAGTGTAAAATAAGTAAGTCATTATATTCTTATGAAATGTTGCTGGAATAACTACATTACCAGGAGGGCCACATCGTCCACAACGTCCTATGCCTTGCACATATTCTTAAAATCTAACATCACATCTTAGACACATGTGTCCAAATGGTTTATTGAGCACTGGAAGAGATTAAAGTTATGGATAACACTGCAATGTTCTAAAAAATACAGGGTTAGAGATGAACAGATGACCCATCTTTAGCAATTACACACACTGAAGGAACAAATGACAACAAATGAGGAGTACTTACTCTGAGTGTAACAGCTGCTGCCTTGATGATGAAGTCATTAACAGACACTTTAATCTGTTCTGAAAGGACAAAGGAGGATTTATGAGAATAACCTAATCTCTGCTTATTATTATCAGATCTAAGCCAAGCGGAAAGCTGGATAAGCTAAAAACCTATGGTTCCAAATGCCAAGGCACAGTGAAAGTCGAGTATCTTGTACAAGACCTGCAATGTTTCAGTTATCAAAAAACATTCAGTTAAAGAGGGGAAATTCTAAATGAATTAATTTCCATGTAAACAAACTGCAAGTGCATGACATTACACATGCTATTGCATAGGGAAAAATGCAATATATTGTTGTTGTTCACTCCAGCTGATCAGAAGAGGCCCCTCTATGCCAAACTCACTGATGCGAATTTGCTTCATTCCCTGCTTGATGTGTAACACACATTGGGGCAGTCAGGCTTGGCATCAGAGCCAACTTTTACTAGTGGCCAATAATGCAGTACCAGACAGTTCTGAATGCTGTGAGCAGTATGATTAATGAGCTAACCGTGAAATCGCACTGGTCGAGAACAATGAGAGTCCACAAAAACAACCGGTGAGAGAATCCCTCCGTACACACACAACCTTGCTAATAGGTCTGGAATGGCCATCCCATTTCCTCTATCACAGAGACAGGACCCAAAGAGATTTACTGTTTGTTTGACTGTGCTGAAAAGTTGAGCTAAATAAGGCCAATTACGTGACACAGCATTAAACTAAGTGTTTTAAAATTGGAATCTGACATAGTACTCTTACTTAATCAACATGAAAAAATGTCCTGAAGTAGTCACAGGATCCATTTAGAAAATCAAGCCATTAAGGATAGATATTTTTCTTTTTATGTGCAAAAGTGAATGGTTTGTGGTGGAAACTGTCCTTCAAATTACACACCCAAAATTCTGTTTCACAAGCAGTAGCTGTTTGCTCAATAACCGTTGTTAGGGAAGGTTGTGAAGCTGAGGAAGTAATGACCACACTGCTAGTTTCAACCAATGCTTCATTTGATATTAGAATTGCATCAGACTTACAGTATTCAATGTGTATAGTGTGTATTTTTTTTAAAAAAATTATAAGATTGTAACAATCTATCTTCCCTGTGGTATTCACTGCCCCTACATTTACTGTTAAACCCACATTTATTCCTTGGCTTTCAGTTCTGACTACCTTTATTTTGTCATTTCTTACTCAAGTTTTCTCATTTTATACTTCAGTTCTTAAATGTCACTTGATTATTTGAAATGCACAACACTTTGGTCAACGGCTATTGGTTTAAATGTGCTATATAAATAAATTTGACTTGTATTTAGAGGCCTTTAATAGCATTTTTTAAAAATTCAGTAATACTGTCATTTATCACATGGTACACAACAACAGATTAAACATGTTTAAGTATTAATACTATGCTGTAGAAAATTAAGAAATGGCTTTGGTAGACATGGCTCTTTCCTAGATCTCATCAGTAGAAGTCAGCCCTGTGAATCCAACTTCAGCCATCCACAAATCCCCTCTTAAGAATCCATACAGCATGTGCACACTCATCATGCTGAGTAAGTAAAATGTGGCAAGTACACAAAACATAGTGATACTGTTGATGCTTAACAAAAAGCACAGCAAACAGAAATAAAGTTACAAGTTGTGCCCTTTGTCAAGAGAAACTGACTGCAATTCCTTTTTGGATTTAGTTTGTCTAAATTACTTCTCTTTATGATGCCATACTGTCTCTGTGATACTGAGAACAGGGCTCTATTGCAGCCATAGATATACTGCAGGTCTTGCTTGTGGGGTACTGCTTCATGGATAGGCATTTAAACTTCACAATTGGCTAAATCATTTGCCAAGTACAATAATTTACCTGTCCATAAAACAAATGTCACCACCCCTGTGGAACACAGATGTGTGTATTGATTTGAAACACAGGAACGGACATGAACTACGAGCTGAATGCTTGAATGAAGCGTCACATTAATCTTCTGAAATCCACAACTTCACAGATAAGCTGTCTTACAAATGTACCTGTCAGTATGCATTAAGGGAGATACCACTTGCAGGACAACAACAGTGTTAATAAAAAGACAAGTTTTTTCATTTCATTGTTTTTACCTTTGGCCAGATCTTTGCGGAGTTGCATGACAGCAGCCATGTCACAGTCGATGGATGCATATGAATGGGGGATGGTGGTCTTTGACTGGGTAAGCCTTTGAGCAATCACACGACGGACATTTGAAGCTGGAACCTCAGTGAAAGTTCCCTGGAGATATGAAGGAGGAAGAAGGGGAGGTAAATAATTCAGTGAAGGATAAAAAAAAAAAAAAAAGACATTTTGAGAGAGCCAACACTGATATGGTGGACACATCTTCACTGCTGTGTCTGCTAATGACTCCAAAAACCCATGAAATGAATAAATGTTGACGGCAGCCTTGATAGTTAATGGCTGGTTAAAAAGAATCCTCAATCTTTGAGATGAACAGGCAATACCTTACGGGATACCACTAACTATACCAAATGAAACTGATAAATATCTACAGCAGCAATGTAAAAGTTAACCATGCAGAAATAGTGATTGAGATGAGACAATCCCATTACATCCTCTTAGCCAAAAGCGACAAATCCCCAAATGACTGAATGATATCTGGCAGTTTCTTAGTACGACCCGAAATAGAAACTGCGCCATGTAAGAGTATTTTTGAGAGGATGTGTGAGGAGTGATCACCGGTGCTCCTGGTTTTCCCGGTACAGACAATGGAGGTATGTTTGGTCTGCTTCCTGGAGGTAGAGGACTGGCTGCTGGAGCAGAGATGGGACTTGGAGGAGTTGAGGCTACCACAGATGGCACTGCTTTGGGAGCAGGAGATGCTTTCAGAAGATTCAGTGCATCCCTGTTAAGAAAAAAAAGGGACCATTTTAACATTAAATGTGAGAAAGACACTTTTAGAAGAAAAAAAAACAAAAAAAACCAAACTACATCCACGAACCTCCACTGAAGCTGGAAGCACCATATTCAACACCTTTTTGTCCAACAAATACAATATCCTGCCTCTGAACATGACCAAACCATCTCAGCCTTATCTCTTTCTTCTTTCTAAGTATGAAGCCATACTACTGCTCACTGATCATTGCCGCTCCTCTTAGCCTAGCTTCAACAGCAATCCTAGTGATTTTCCATTCACTGAGGCCACCTGGAAGAGTGGCAAAACTGTTTTGGATGCAGGGAAAACCAGACACCTCAAACTAGGCACAATAAACACATTGGACTGGGTCAGAAGTTTGTCAAATACTACTCAGGATAAAACTTTATATAAAATTATCAATATTTATGATTGCACCACATGACAATCCAAATAGACAATGAAAACATGCTTCGTTTGAAGAAAAAAAAAAAAAAAAAAACATGATTATTTTTCAGCTTTAGTTGACTCAGTCTTTGTTGAACTGCACCTGATTTTCAGTTCCAGCCTGTTAAAGAGATAACAGACATCATTTATTACTTCTAATAACCCTTTTCTTTTTCATTTATCAAATGACCTAATTTTTTTATGTAAAAAACAAATCAAAATATTTTCTTCTTCATGAAAAAGTGCTCCAATGCCATTATCTCTGCCTTGACTGTTATTAACACAATTTCATCTGTGTGAAACAACACTTACATAACTAAAGTTAGTATAAAAATGCATTATTCATCCACATCGTTCTATTTGCCCTACAAGTAACAGTCATCTGGTTTTTGTTTGTGTCAGATTTCTGGAAAGGTAACATTCAGTTTCTTCTGGAGAAAAGGAGTCATGAGAATCGTCCGTTATTCTCAAACACCATCAGCACGGGTAGGATCCGGTGCCAACTGCAGGAAAGCTTATTCAAAACCTTTGGTCTAAGTGGACTTCCCTCTAGCATAGTGAGTCATGGACAGCCTGACTTTAACCAGAAAAAAAAAAACAAAAAACAAAACAAAACACTACATCCATGAACCTCCTCTGGAGTTGGAAGAACCGTTTTCAACACCTTTTGTCCAACATATACACTATCCTGCCTCTGAACATGACCAAACCATCTCAGCCTTATCTCTTTCTTCTTTAAAGGAAGTATGAAGCCATACTGCTGCTCACTGATCATCACCTCTCCTCTTAGCCTAGCTTCAACAACTCTTTCCCATAAACTCACAGTATGGCTCATCAACTTAAAATAAATAAATAAATAAAAATATGCTTGAGTAAATATAAGTTAAAAAAAAAAAGGAAATAAAGTTAAAAGTAAGAGACATCTGGTTATTGTTTTTGTGAGCTTTTTGGAAAGGTAACATTCAGTTTCTTCTGGAGAAAAGGAGTCATGAGAATCATCCGTTAGTCACAAACACCATCAGCACGGGTAGGATCCGGTGCCAACTGCAGGAAAGCTTATTCAAAACCTTTGGTCTAAGTGGACTTCCCTCTAGCATAGTGAGTCATGAACAGCCAGACTTTAACCATGAAAAAAACACTATCAAATGCTGTATACTAATTATTTTGATGTAACACTGCATTCACATTAAAGAACTGTTTGTATACAACTTGCAAGTCATCCTGCACCAACTTGATACAACATAATAACACAGTCCCTTCATTAAGGCTCATAGTTCACCCTTTAAAGTTAAGGATTACAATCACGCTATCTCGAGGAGTCATTTGAACAAGCAGATGTAAAATGTGGATGTGGAATTGTCACTATGGTAACCCAGGAAATGAAAATTTCCAACATGTGGCTAATGTGCTAAAGCAAGCAAAAGCTAAAGCAATTTATTCAAATAGCATTTCCTTAGACAAGAGTGCCTGGTTTACAAAAGTTAACAAACAGCACGAGAAACTAGAATTAATAAAAACTTAATTCTGAAAAGGACAAACAATAAAATCCATGTAATAACTGAAGGCATTTAAAGGCAGGATGAAAAAAATGTAAATATAGCTTTAAATCAAGTTGCTGTTTTGGGCCTTTTAGTCAAAATTGAATGGTTCCACATTAGTCTCCAGGCCATAGGTCCTGCCACATGCCTTCAGCAGCCCTCCAATTTACAGGCCTTGCAGCTCTGTTTCAAACTGAAAAAAAAAGTCTCAATACGTTTGTTCTGCAAGGCTTTTGTGGGCAATATCAGACAATCAAGACAGCCGATTAAATTGGACAACTTGTGAAACTTGAGGTAATAATATTACCTTAAACACAGAATCTTTACTCTATAATTACATCAATCACTGAGCATGATATGGACATTTTTCTCTAACAGCCTACAGTTTCATAAAGGTTGTAGAGAAAGTGATTGAAGATATTAAAGACTGCTATGCTAAGAACTAAAATGGGAAGAGAAAGGCAATAAAAGAGAGGAGGTACTAAGAAAACCGCTCTGGATAATTTTGATCCTACTAGTAAGAGCTGGAAGGAGCATGTATCAGGTGTACTTGTTTCTAGCTCTTTAGTTCTAGTTCATCGGATATGTAAGGGGTCTTTTGTCTGGACCAGCTGCCTCTCACCCCTAGCATAGCGCTAGGAATAGCCAAAGCCCCACAGCTGCCAATTTGTTCCGTCTGGCACATTCACTCCTCCCTTTCTCTTACCTATAAAAGTATGTGTTTGTGGAGGGAAAGGGGCAGTTTGCAAGTCCCTCAGCTAACCACAAAGGACGACAGAGAGTGTTTATTGATTACAGAGGGCTATCAATTTCAATACCACAAAGTATTATGAAAGTCCCATATAAGAATCAATAAAGCCTTTATGATCTTGAATAAATTCAAGTCAAGTCAACAGCAACCTGGAGGGGCCACTAAAAGATGACACCGCAGATACCTCTTTTTTTTTTTTTTTTTTTTTTAAATGTGGCTTTCTGCCATGCCTTTTTCAGACCAACCATTTATATCATTACTGACAGCCAAGGAAAAGGAGCTGTGGAAAGACTAGGAGAAGGTGACCAGAATATTAAAAAGGCACAGAAGCAGCACTCACATGCACGCATGAAAAGACAAGTCTGAACACACTGCAGGGATCATGAATTTAAAATAAACAAACAAAAAGAAATCAATGCTTTTAAATTCAGAGAGAATCAAAATGATGTATTACAAAAAATAAGTGTAGTGTAGTCTGACTAGCGTTTTCTTAATGATTTCAGCTTTAAAAAATAACATCAGTGCAGAAGCACACATTAAACAGCACATTTCCACTACAAAACTCAGAAATAAAACAACAATATTATTAACAATATTATTGTTTAGAATATTGTTTACAATTCAGGGTGTAACAAAAAGGGTGTAGATTTACATCTAGGTGTTAACAAGATCAAAAAGGGGTTAAATTTAAAAGTATAGGCCTCCCAAACTAAAGATACTTCAAATGCACAGCAATGTGAAAGCTTCAGAATTACTGGCTATCCTTTTCACTAATGCAATCAAAATGAACATAAATGATATCTCCCCTGGATTATCACAGGGTTAATATATTCCTGTTGTGAAAATATAGCAAACACAGCTGGTGCTGGTTTTTAATTAGCTGTCACAGCATTGGACGAGTCAATCGTTGTTAATGACAATGGTGATAAAAATGGTGAAAAAGAGCAAAAAATGCATTTGCCTTTACACTTTCTGTTTTAAAGCTCTGCTTTTGATTATTGACCAGTACTTACACAGTACTTTTCTAATCTATTTCAGCACTCAAAGTGCTTTCTTACTATAAGCCTCAATTACCTGTTCACACACAATCACGTTTTTCTAAAAAGTGCGTTTTAAGCTAACATTCACACACTCACGCTTTAATGGATACATCACGGGAAACTCGTGCAGAATATATTGCCAACACACCGACTTTCTGACAGTTACACAACGTGCTCTACGTTCTACGCCACAACTGGCTAGCACTGAAATTGAATGCGAATTTGTGTCTGTTTTTACTCAAGAAAGTACAAAGCTTATGTCAAAGCGATATGAAAACATTTGGTTTTAGTCTCCCTAAATATTTATTCATTTCCTAAATATATACCAAATACTTGGAATATGCCTTTCTGTGATACTGCTCCAACCAAAAAAAGTCACTGATGGGAAGTAAAGGGCTAAAAACATAAGCAAAGAAACCACTTGTTAAACATTTCCTCTAGCTGGTAAATCCCACGACAATGAGTAGGGAAATTGTAAGTCTGGTAAGTCAAACTGGCCGGGCCTCCCAAGCTTTTACTGATATTATCACTAAGTAAACAACATAGTATGCCTCTGTACCAATATTTTGTATCACCCCTGGCAGTGACAGCCTTGCCTGCAGAGTTTTAGTAGATACCAGCTAGGTAATGCCTTAGAAATAAAGCTTTGTATTTGTAGCTTTTTGCTTGTTTGCTTTGATTTTCTGGTTGCTCTTTGAAGAGCACATTGTTCAATAACAGAGGGATGGTTAGCCTTTTAATTTTTAATTAAAAGAGTCCCTCTTCCTTTGATATGTTTTCAGCCTCAGCCTTTCCTTTCTGAGGATCAGCTTAAGTTTCATCAAGTGAATATTCCGCTAAAGCATTCAAGCAAATCTGGAGCCCAGCTGAAGGTTTAAAGAGGAGGTCTCTGAGCAACCACATGAAATACAATTAAAACTGCATCACTAATCGAACAATTTAAAACCTTGAAATGTTGACACACAAAACACCCAGCATGTTTATGCTTATAACCTAGAAAATTAATGTAGATTTGTATTAAAAATACATATCTAAATGTACCTAGTGTAGAACAGCATATCGTACTTGCTTGTTTGTTGTTAAGAAACATTTACATATGATTTTTAGTTTGCGATCAAGATGTACATCTACAGAACGGGATTGCTAAAACAAAACAAGTGCCTAACAGGTTTTCTAGGCTTTCTTGCAGCCTTAAACTCACTTGTTAATAAAATTGGTGACATGTTGAAAACATTTAACGTAAATCACAGTGGTGAAATTATGAGAAGGTTTATCTTATGAGAAAAGAAAAACCCACCCTAGTTCTAGGAGTAATCATTCTTTACAGCATTTAGTTTAAAAGACTTCGTGCATACTTCCCTTACTGTCTAACACATACACACCCTTGAAAGCATATGGTCTGTATTTCTATGGTCACCAGTGTGTCCCAGAGACTGGGTTGCTATGGCAACAGAAGTTTCTTAATGAGATCCCTCAGCAGGGTGTTAGTTGGGTAACGAGAGCATTCAATCAAGTCCCCACTGACAGCAGGTAGCCATTAGATCCTTGTCTGTTTGCCACTTTCTGTTGCATGAAGATTTAAATACCTGATACTTTAAACCATGTTAGAGAAATTTCTCCAACATTACTGTCCACATTGACCTGTTCTTCTAACATCTCCTTCCTTTAGAGATTCTGCAATATTATGGTGACTGATTACCATACCAAACAATCCTTTTTAAGCTGATACACCACTAACAGTGTAAACAAACAGAGTACAGTGCATGCAAAAACTGAGACTGATAATTTTACTTTAAACTCTTGACCTTTCAGACTGACCTGCATATGATTATGTCTAGCATCTGAATCTATAGAGATTTTAGCAAACATAATAATCATTGGCCATCTCAAGGTTTGTGTGCAAACACTCAAACAACCGTAAGTCAAAGATTAAAACATAAGCTATAAGGGTATTATGTGACCTTCAACAAAAATAAGAAAAAAAAAAGTCTTAAATTTGCCACCATAAATAAGCCTGACAGCTTGTTTGCACTTTTTACAACCTCCAGCATAACTGATGCACAGATGTTTATTATTATAGGAAGGTATATATCCCATATGCTTGCCTTAAGCATGATATATCTTGCAAAAAAAAAGAAAAAGACAAAAGAAAGTTAAGCCAGTTAAGTGAAAAAACAAACAAACAAACAAACAAACAAAAAAAAACAACAACTTGTGTCATTTAGGCACTTACTCCTTTGTGATTATTCCTCTAGGGCCTGTGGGTGTGGCCAGTTTTGGATCCAAACCATGAGTGTCCAGAATGTGTCGTGCTGCTGGGCTCAGACGTAACCTGGAAAAGAAAACGAGAGAGTGGCAAAACTTTTAGTTTTAAAGACCTCATCTGGTAGCTTCAAGGTAGTTGCAGAGAAACTTCAAATGAGTTTTACATGGGACAGCTTACCCAATACCATGTGGTGACACTGAACTCCATTGCTTAACTATAAAGACTAGTGTAATTTAACATCTTTCTTCTGACATATCAGTCAATGTTTTTTCGTTTCTAGCACAAAAACATGAACAGATAAAGAAATTTCTCTAACATTTATTACGTCCAGTTATTCATGAGTCCCTGAGCGCGCTCTGCTCAAAAGAGCTGGTTGTTCTGTTTCTGCATACAGACGTGTGCTGCCAACAGGGAATTTGTAGAGTCCCATCTGGTGGATAAACTATGGAAGATCACCAGTAATATGACGACTGAATTGTGTTTTTCCCCATATTTTTTTTTTTTTACTTTTTACTTGTTCATTTATCAGATTTTGTAAAGGCCAATACTGATGTATCAGCTAATACATAATACCGTTTGGGCTCTATAGACACAGTCAGTTATATGGTTGACTTAACTAGTGCAACAATGTACACGATAACTTTAGTGAAATCAAAAAAAAAAAATCTTCACATCTAAAAATATTTATACTGAAAAAAATAATGCATAAAAAAGTCTTTAACTGTCAATGTTGTTTTCCACTCTAGATCTCCACTCTAGATATATCCATGCTTAACCTTTTGGCCCTGCCACAGTGATGTTACCAAAGTTCAAATCTGAATATGAGAATGTGCTCAGCAAAAAATGTTTGCAAAACAAGTTCCGTTTGTCAGGGAGTGGTTCCTTTTCGTTTTACAACAGTATTTATTCTGTAAATAGGGACATTCTGAAATGTGAACAGAAAAAGATCATCTCATTCAGCATATTACATGGTGGTAGATACTGCAAAATCCAATCCGACCAGCACAATGTGCTCTAAACAAGAAAAGATAACCTCATTCATTCATTCATTATGTATCTTAAGGCTACGGAATCTCTTTATCTACTTTTGATCAAATTGGAGTGCTAAAAACCACAATGGCCTACTGTGTAAGCACATTTAGCGCATGGAAAAACTCGTCATGTAACCAATAGGGGTCAAAAAGGATTGTTCTGTAGAGTGAATAAAGGTCTATGGACTCTACATCAGATTTATTAAACTAAATATTTGACAGATGTCATTTGATTAAGCAAAACAAACGAACAAAAAAACAAAAGCATGAAAGTGACACTCACTGTCCTGATGTGACTGGTTTTGGTGCAGAAGATGGAGAGGGAGCAGAAGAGGTCACAACCGAGGTAGCAACTGCTTTTGTAGCAGGTGTAGCTTCAGATGGAGGTGCAGCATCTGAAGAGGGGATCTCTACTTGTTTCCAGTCCTGCCCTTCCTCCACCATGAGAGCAATGAGAGTGCCAAGGCGGATGTTGCGACTACCCTCTTCCATCTGCAGAGAGAGGGAGGTGTACTAATAAAATTGGCTCAATAATTTCATAATTACAGCAGAGACTGCTAGAACACAGGTGAAGGGCTATTTTGAAATAGATAAAGGGGAAGGTGAAAGTGGGAAAGTGACATTCATCACTTAACCTGTGGTAACTGAACAGATGAACCTGCCAGGAATTATTAGAGGATCCCTTGAAAATGACGCCACTTTCTCAGTGACAACAACATCTACTGGAATAGATTCGTCGAGGATGTGTCTTATGCTCTTCAAAGCTGTCAACCATTGATTTACCATGTTCTTATGAAGTAATCCAAATCCAGAGCAAGCTTTTTCCTACTCTCCCGCGCCTGTGTAAGGTGTTGTTCCTCACATATTGATCAGTCTAAATGAAAGGCCAAAGCTTAACATAGTGTGCTCAACTACTGCATTGGATCTCATTTCAAACCATATGTCCTTATTGAGCTGCCCCTAAACATGTAGCACAATATGATAAGGAGGACAATCAGGAGGATGAAGAACTACCCATGTTGTTGTACTTAAATATCCAACAAAACCACGGGTAAGTTAAGGGAAAAAAAAATAAAAAAAATCTGACCAAATGCAAAAAAGAAAGATGAACAATAAATAGTCATTAAAGAAAATTTAAAATTATAATAATTAAATAATGCAATCTATGATCATAATGCCAACATTGTAAACATAATCCACCCCTCTCCTTTAGGCTTGCAAAATCAAAGTAGGATTAACAAAAAAAAGTAATATTAACTCACATCTACTAATCTGCCCCGTATGATAAAACATTAAAGTTTCATTTAAAACAAAGTTTTAAAGGAAAACATAATCCTTAAATGACAGGTTAAAAATGTATTTTATTTTTTTTGGCATTATATAAGTGTGCATTAAGCCTATGCATGACTTATTCTTCATATTTAGTGACCCCACAGTGCCCTTGCTGGCCAGTGGGAGGTGAAAGATGAGGTAATATGTAAAGAGGTTTTCCAATAAATATGTTGTTCTGCAAATTTCCACTGATATTCATCTTCAATCATGAAAAGGATTTTTCCATGCAAACAAAAACACACAACTTACAATGTGTAGGCTAAATAAAAGAACATAATGTATCAAGACAGAAACACAAATTCATTCATTCATTCATTTGGATAACCCTCCCAAAATTCTTGTGTGTGTAACAGATTGAAACTGTTCTAGGAAACACACCAGCAAGATTTGCAGTCTAGTACAACAGTTCTGTGGTAGTTGGCTATGGCTTGGTTAATGCTGTTTTGTAGCCAGTCCACCAACTCCCCTATGTCAACCAACAAAAATAATTTCTTAAGTGATAGTAAATGCTGCTTAATATTTCTTTCAATTTTACATTATGCAGAAGCACACAACCAGCACTGCTGATCGCATTCAAGCGCTAATAATCAGTAAGTGTTACAGTGTATCATGTGCACGCACACACATAAAATACTACCATTGCCAAAGCACTTAAGTGGATCTTTGAAGTAAAAATCACATGCCATGTTCACAGCAGGCATTATAGATATTTGCATAAACAGGTGCTTCGTGCACTGCGGTGGTGTGGCACTCAACACTGCCATCAAATAGTTACGGAACACCAAAACCTATGGGAAGTGCAAATTATGTTTCTAACCTCATCTACATAAAGTTAAGGTAACCGAAAAAAATCCATCTCCACTGGAAGCAAGTTAAATTCTAAATCTTTGCTGCTTTTATATCCTCATGTCATCTTTATGACCCACAAATCTCTGCAATCAAAGAAATACTGCTGTTGTGACTTATTAAAGAAATGGTATGGAAAGTTGCAGTGGTCAGGCGTGGACAGTTATTTTGTGGCTAATTTTTCTATTACACATATTTGGAGGCATACATATATTTTTTATTTCAGACCACATTTGGGAATAACCATATTTAATAAATCACTTTGTATAACTCATACGTCCCAGGTGGAAAATTTATTGCAATCTGCACCATTATTTGAAGCTTAAAGAGCCTGTCAGGTAAGTCATTTGAATCTAATGCGACTGTGACAGTTTCTACTAGTAGAGATTGCATAATTGCCACAGGGAGGTTTCCCACAGCTGTGAGAGTGCACTCACATGTATACGTTTTATCCCCAATATCACAAATCAAGTTTTATTATCCAGGCTATTTTTCTTCGTTTTAGTTACTTCTCTTTTGCATGGCACCTGTGTAAAAAACAAAGTAGGCTATCTGCGAAAAAAGTGAAGCACGTGGCAATAATGTCTACAGCTTACAATGGTGCAGCAATTTAGGATTTTGCAGACACTCACTATTCTTACTGCCCAGTGAAAGAAGGTATAAATTTTACATAGAGCCCTTAAGAGACCTCTCATGAAACCTTCAGCACGGCTAAAGATATTACAAAACCAGACCATTTATGAGGCTTAACGTTCAACATAATATTTTTATACAACAATACAAGCCCTTTGAGACTTTCAACAGCTTATTGACAATAATCTCGAAATAACAGTTGTTAGATGCTATACCTGTACAACGTTTTACATACGTTACCTGATAACAACCATTTCAGGTCTGTTTTTAAATTGTTATAGTCTATACTGGCATACACAGTGTACAGAAGAAGATGAACACAAAGCTCAGAAGGACCCTCTGATTATACAGTGTATGAGCAGTTTACTTGGAAAAGGAACACAAAAATAACAGAGAAAATGAGACAGTTTTGTTTAGTTAGTAAGGCAAGGTTTGCTCCTGATCAATAGAGCATGATAGATAATGTAAAAAGAGGATGGCAGTTATATCTTTGACTTATCAAACAGACTGACAGTCGAATTTAAGCTCTTTCACATAAAATCACACATGTGGAGGGGTGATAAATGACAAACTTGACAGGTTAGCGCTGCAGAATGTTTGGACATCCTTATCAATTCATTGATTCATGAATCTTCCTCTAAATCTTTCCTGCAATTTACTTTTGGTCTTAATCACCAACTAATCAACTTTTAAATACCATCTGTCACCTTTTAATTAATTTCTAGACAAGGCCTCTTTTATTTCAATTTGCTGAACACAGGGGACCAACATGAATTTATCTTCAAAAATATTTGTTAGTTCACGAGTCGATGGGTCATTGTACGCTTGACTAAGTTTAGGATTGAAGTGCGAGGGTCAGGGTAGAGCAAAGCAGTAAGCGCTTAATAAGATGCAGTAATCCACGGTGCTAGTGTTCAATATCATAACACGAGCAGGATCCATGACTGATGGCTGGAAATTGGTAGTGTGCCATAGCAGTACTTGACCCCCATAAATAAACCCTGTGGTGCACAAGTTTCATGTCTGCTTTAGTCTGTACAGGATTGCACCAGCTGCAGGTAATTATTGTAGTCTATATATTAGAAACCCACTGTGTGTTTGGAGAGCCACAATTACACTTCTAAGGTGTTAATGCACTCTGACCCTGACAAAGTGCCATATTGTTTTGGCACTTTAAGACCAAAACACAAAACTCTGAAATGGCGCCAAAGTCTGCTGGTTTTTCCAATACACATGTTCTTTGTCACAGACCGAGAGAACGAAAGCTTGGGGGCTTATCTAATGCAGACCATCATTCTCCTCCAGCTAAAGCCCCTACCCCCAATTCTTCGATGGTTGCTATGGAAACTACTTCATCCCCACAGTGGCTAAGACAAGGATGGAGTAAGTGAATGTGAAAAAGTGCAACCAAATGAAAACATAAATATATTTCTAACTAAAAAAAATTAGTGTATCGTATACTCTGAATTGTCAGTATATGGCGTGGTCTGCTGGGGCGGCAGCATCTCTGCTGGGGACAGGAAGAGACTGAACAGGGTGATCCGAAGGGCCAGCTCTGTTCTAGGATGCCCTTTGGACCCAGTGGAGGTGGTGAGTGACAGGAGAACGGCGGCTAAGCTGTCATCCCTGATGGACAACATCTCCCACCCCATGCAGCAGACTGTGACAGCACTGAGCAGCTCCTTCAGTGGGAGACTGCGGCACCCACGGTGCGGGACTTCGCAGGTCTTTCCTCCCCACTGCTGTCAGACTCCATAATAAAGACTTTAACTGATCAAGCACACACATCCATACATATGCAATAATACTAAGTGCAATAATCCTTTCTGTCATCGTTGTATTTTTACTCAGTTGTATATAGTATTTGTATTTGTATTCTATTTTTATCTTATTGTATATTTATTTTATTTTATTCTACTATATATAGTATTTTATTGTATTCTATTCTGTACAGCTGTGTACTGTATTTATTCTTATTGTATTCTAATTTTTGCCTCATAACTTTTGCACTGTCCACTTCCTGCTGTGACAAAACAAATTTCCCACGTGTGGGACTAATAAAGGTTATCTTATCTTATCTTATCTTATATCTGTGTATATATTTGTGAGTACATCTGCTTGCGAGAACTGGCGGCATATTTGTTTTTGTTGTGGTTTCAAATACATTGCCTAATTGAACCCTCTTGCTCCCAGGCGTCATTACAACTTGAGCATGTCCAAAATTACATAGCCAGAGAACATGTTGTATAATAATTACATAAGGCACTCTTTATGACATGAAAGAATATTTTGGCTTTTGTGCATTTACAGGAACATACACAGAAAATACCCAACCACTATTCCTAATTTTTTTTTTTTTTTTTTTTAAATTAAGGCAAATCTTGCTGAAATTATAAGGAAATTACCTCAGATTCCCCTTGCACAAATTCATTAAATCACAAATATGTATTAATAAAGCAATAGAGATAAAATATTTTCATCATTCTTAGAGAAAAAAAAACATGTGGTGTAGTACTGATGAAAGACAACTGATTGCTTGGTCTTTGACAGCCTATTAAAAATTCATACAGCTACCAGACTTGGGGGATGGAAAGAAAGAAATATTTGTCAGTAAAGTGTCTGTGAAGGTTCTCAGTCACCTTGTCAAAGCTTTGCTGTCACTGGAAAGAGGAAGCTATTTAACAAGCACAGCCAATTAGCAAAATCAATGAAGGAGCCTTGAAAGATGATGATATCCTGCGTTATTTAAATGATTCCGTAACATAACATTAAGAACTGCACACACATCTAAACACATCCTCAGACCTTCCACTTAATAACTTATCTAAGAAAAAAGTACCCAAGGCCCAAGGATGCCTGCTCTTTGTAAATAAATTCACATTTCTATTAATCTCTGTCAGAACAGCACCATGTGTGTTTTTGCTCACTCACCAATATCTTCGCCAAGACGCCGTCATCATTAGATTCCATGGTAACCACAGCCTTGTCAGTCTCAATCTCGCAAAGGGCATCACCTGCTGCAACTGCCTCACCTGAAGATGTAAACAAACACATCTGAGAACTTTCAGATAATAAATTAAAATAAATACTTGTTTGGTATTTCAACACCAAATTTTATATTTTCTGGGAGTGTTTCGGACCTTTGTGGAAGTGCAGCTTATTCATTCTATCATGAATGCATGAGTCACAATCATCAGTAGCACTTTGAATCGCACTTTATACACAAAGAGAACAAATTTGTTGCATAAAGATGAAGGAATTCCACTGAAAGAACAAAAAGGTTATGCAAAAAAAGTTTATCCTCCAGCTTACATATCAAATAAAAGAACCAATCAATGTTTCATGGGAAAGAATGTGAGATCTGAAAATGCAGCAAGTCTGATAGAAGGCAAGATCGTTGGCTATCCCAGTAGGTTCTCACTAGTCCACTTCATGAAAGAGCTGGAATACATTATCATCTGATTTGCAAAGTAGGATAGCAATTAGGAACCACTGGTTCTGTAATGCTCAGATACTTAAGAAATTCAAATTTTTTGCAACTTAAATGGTATTTCAGTCAAGACAGAAATAAATTGTTGTTGTCAGTTCTTTGGAAACTGAGTGAATCTTCTTATTGGCTGTGTGATAACAGGAAGTGGTAGGAACAGATAAGGTTTATAAAACGTAGTTCATTTTTGTGTTGCGCTATGGTTTCCTAAAGGCTGGGGCCTGAAAAAGGGTTACCCAAATTTGATATCTGGTCACATTTTAATCAGCTGTGAGATGATAGATAATATGGCAATGTAGCAAATTTTGAAAACAGGATGCCTAAAAAAATATTTTGCAAAATTGCAAATAATTTTCTAAATGTATAGGATTTATTACAGGTAGGATGAGGTGTAGGAAGAAAAAAAACAAACAAAAACAAAACAGGGTAGGTTAAGGTGGAAAGAAATGGGGGAAAGGTTGGAAGAGCAGAGGGAGTATTGATTTTGGAAGCCCCTGAGAGTTAATGCAGATTGGATTGGTATGAGGTTTTAACACCACATGACCCCTGGGGTGAGGTGCAATGTGTAGAAATAAAGATTAAAAAAGGTGACCCTGGACATTTTCACCTTTGCTCTACTCGAGTGCAATGGACATGATGACAAAACTAGCCTTGTGCCTTGCTGAAGAATTCATCTACCACCATTCAAGTTTCAGCATGTTTTTTTCAGGACATTATGATGTCATAGTCAATGTGACCTTTTAAATATAAATGTAATCGCCTAATCATTTACCCTCTTAAACACTGTGTACTGTCATAATTGGGACTTTATTCTAGGAGTTATGAACAGAGTGAGTGTGATCCTCAATCATCAAAATCTAATTAGTTGAGCTATCTAATCAAGCAAACATCTATGCCAAGTCCACCGAAATTTAAACCTTTTCACTGGCTACAATGGTATATAGAAAGATAAGCTTAAAATCTATTAACAACAACCAGGACTGTCAGTGATGCAGAGGCAACAAAGTACACAAATCCAGCTTATCCAATTTCTCAAATTTATATAGGTTTAGTGTAGCATGGTGCTGCACTGGTTAGCACTGTTTTGAATGGCTGGCTTTGAATCCTTCAAAATCCAAATATTGACTTTCAAGCTTGTTAGAATTGTACAAATATAGCACACCTCATATAGAGTTTTTGGAGACGTCTACATCACTGTTATTTCTGCACACTACTGTAAACAATATAGTAGACACGGTTTTAATGTTGTGGCTCACTTAAGAATACCTGTAAAAATAAATTCCCCTAAATTGAATCTTCTCACTACTGTTTCAATGTTTTGCTGAAAAAAAAAATGATAAAGGATTAATTTGACCCTTTCAGGTGGATCCTGTTCAAATACCAGTTCAAGCAGCAGTTGATTAATTGAACATATTATCTTATGCAAATTGAGTGCTTTTAATCAGTCTCCCATAAACTCATTTTTAAAAAGCAAGAAAGTAGTAGTGTAGATATATTTTTCTCAAATAATTCATCTGTTTTTTCCCCACCTTTCTCACTCACTCACACACAAACAAACTCAAATCTAACCTCAAGTCACAGCACATAGCAACACAGCAGAGAAGCCAATCAGAATTCAGCATCTGGCCTCTTGATAAATGAGTGTGCGACTAAGGATCCTGGCTATGCAGAGTTGCTAAACAGTGACTGATAATGACTGCCATGGTCCTTGAGCCAATTAGCCACCAGAGGCCCTCAGGTGACCCATTTCTCAGGCCTCTCTCTGTTACTTTAAGAACTGGAAACCAACTGAGCACTACAGGGGAGGATATTACAAGTACAAGAAAAGTGAAGCATCTATCCCTTTGGATAACATATTAAAACGCAAAGAGGTTTAAAATCTGACAAAGAAGCTCAGTACAAATGTGTGATGAGTGTCTGTTAAATTTTCTAATAAAGTCTTCTGTCAACGTGCTTTCTTTACCTTCCTTCTTCAGCCATTTGACTATGTTTCCCTCTTCCATGGTAGGAGAGAGTGCGGGCATCTGCACTTTGAGTGGACTGACGCCTAGAGGAGAGAAAGAAAATAACATATGATTTTCGACGGCACATAATGTCAAGGGTTTCATTAGGTTTAAATTTAAAACAAAAACCCCCCCTTTCTTTCAGAATAGGAAAAAAATTAGCCCTTCCAGTAAGGTTTTGCAATTTCATCTAAAATATTTGAATGTCAAAATGCATCAAGTAACATGCTCAGAAGTAGCACTGAATAGTTCGAATAAAGCCCTTGGGGGTCCGTATGTTCAACTTGCAGCAGAGCACAAGAGACAGCGGTACCATGAAAATGTTGCCATGTCACTTATACAACTGTGCTCCTGGATGACACCACACCAGAAGATGCAAAGGCATTTGTATCATTGTGGTCCCCAACTGTCACCATCTGTAATCACACAGAAGGCCAGAGTTCACACTAGAGCTTCAGGCTGCCAGAAGAAAACATAAATCCAAGATAACAGCTTTACTACATATGGTAGTAAAGCTGAAAGCAACAAAAATAAGGTTTAGAGCTCAAACACGGTACAACTTAAAATGAATAGCCCTTTGTTTTACACATTCTTTATGTTTACTGAACAACACACATATTACAGTCATTTATAATAGAATTTTTTAATGCATGATACATATTTTAAAAAAGTTTCTGTTAGCAGTAAACAACATTAACCCAAACAGGTAAAAGAAAAAAAAAAAAAAAAAAAAAAAAAAAAAGCCCCTTCCATTTGACGCCACACTTTAAATTAATCTTACATAATAAAAATCAGGCAGCCAAGGTAGTCAGTTATATAACTATAAATCTATATACATTTAATTTAAAAGAGAAATGAAAAATGTAAATAATTTGGGGATTCAATTATTCAAATTCTTGGTGTGTTAGTTTTTATTTATTGTAACATGGCCTTTGTTTCATGTTGCATGGTCTCTGGCCAAACTGTGTGCTGCTGCCACCTGCTGTATGTTCAGCAGTGGTGCAAAACTTCAGTGTGTAAGTCAAAGGAGCTTGCAAAGAAAAGCGTCTGGACTTCTTTAAGTTACTTGAAGACGTTTCACCTCTCATCCGAGAAGCTTCTTCAGTTCTAAGGTCAAATGGTGGAGAGTCCCACATATAAGCCTAGTGGGAGTTTCCCCCCACAGAGGGACAAAAGGACCCCCTGATGATCCTCTAATTGCCTGAGCCAAGGTGTGAAACTGGGTGTGGGTCCCAATCAGCCAGAGTTTCGGGTGTGTTCATTGTGAAACCTGGCCCCACCTTATCATGCGAATTCCTGAGGTCAGATGGCCCTGGATGAGAGTGGGCGTTAAGGCGTCTGGGAAGGGATCTCAAAACTGGATTATAGATGGCAGAGAGTTGGTGTCGTAAACCACCGCCTCTGTTCAAAGATGGTCGCTCACAGTGGACATAGATGGCTTCTTTCACTCCTCTTTCAAACCATCTGTCCTCTCTGTCCAAAATGTGAACATTGGCATCCTCGAAAGAGTATCCTTTATCCTTAAGATGCAGATGGACTGCTGAGTCTTGTCCTGAGAACCTTCACAGACATATTCAGTGTGTAAGGAAGAGCTTGATGCACGCTCAATTATCCAGGTACGGTAAGTAAATCTCCAAAGGTTGATTCTATTCATCGGGACGTCCAGATGAACAGAATCAACCTTCAGAGATGTGTAAGGAAGAGTTGTGTATTTATATGGCATGCGTGTTGTTTCAGTACTCAAAAACAGAAAATCTGTCTGTTTACATTTTATCTTCTTCATGCTTAAAGTCCCAAAACATTTACTGGGCAGTTTTATTTCTGAATGAGATTCATTGACAAAGAATGACATCTGTGTAACTTTTCAAATTCATATACTCACACTGGATTTGGGACTGAACATTTTATTTTAATTACTGACATGTTTACATGTCACAACGGAAAAAAAAAAAAAATAAGCGCAGGAATCATGGGCATATGGGCATATCATGGGCACAACAAGTTCCACCAGAACAGCTTCAGTGCATCTCTTCAAATCTGCAAATAGTGAAGTACCAGTGCCCTAAAGCGCCATCATCCTGGAGGAGCTAGTTTAAGGTTTCTCAATAAGATCCCTTTAAATAAAGTTCTGATTAGGGCTGCACGATTTTGCATAAAATGAGAATCACGATTTTTTGGCTTAGAATTGAGATCACGATTCTCTCACGATTTTCTTTTCCAGTATAAATATTTATTGCACTTATTAACTGCACATCGACTTCGTAACAGTTGAGACTGAACATAAAAACAATAAATAAACATAAAAACAAGAAATGTCTCACGTTTTGTTGTTGCCGCAAAATGTTGTACTGCTTGAAATTCCGTCTCCACCGTTGCTCGACACTGCGTGTATCCGGTTGTTCAGTCTGACGTCACTAGCCGTGTCTGGGTCTAAACTCCGCTGCAGGTCCATATATCAAACGATCACTGTGGCATTACTGAGAGTTGAAAAACTGTCTAAAGTCTTTCATCTTTAATAAAATGATCAGCGTTCTGCTCTACCAGGTGTAACAATTGAGTTTAACATCCAGGCATCCATGAAAACGGAATTTATGACATTTAACGGAGTTAGAAGTTAGCAGGGAGTTAGCTCGCTAGCTTCTATCTAAATACAATATAGCATGTCCTGACTGCGGGGTTTTGGAAACAAATTAAAACGTACAGCTCTGTTATCACTTCCAGTATAAATGAGGACAGAAAACTAAACAGCAGTAACGTTTGTAGGGTTACTGAAGTTGGGCTAGCTGGTATATAATGATGTGCTGCGTGACCGCTAGCGACACAGCTACGTTAGCATAATATAAACAAGCTAACTTTTTTTCCACTCGATAAAAGTTAATGTGAGTGTTCTCGGTGGTCAGGAACAAATGTAATCGCATGGCAGGATGCTGTAAAAGGACCAAACTTCAGCCAGGAGAACAACTGAGATAATCCATCCACAATACGAGGTTAGTCATTCATATACTGCTGCATGGGCTGGGCTGTAGTTACACCCTAAGGTTTTAAAAACTGAGCTTAAATAAATGATTAGCGGTAATAAAAGCCGAGGGAGGTCAACAGTGATCACTGACTGTTTTAGGAGCTTTTTGAGATCAAATAGAAGAAAATACATAACATTAAACATGTTAACAACACAAAAGCCATATTAAACGCAGACTACTTTAGGCCCGGAAGTAGGATTCGTCGCGTCATCACTGAACAACCGGATAGAGCAGGTAGTGCAACAATAGAAAAATAGTTGCAGGACGGCACTGTGTAGCGTTTGTCTAGGGTGTTGATCATTTTCCTAAATCCCTCGTTTTGCACAGTGTTGATGGGAGCCATATCTTTGGTCAGGTGATAAGTGATAGCCTCCGTAATTTCTTTGAGTTCCATGTGTATAGGAAAGCGCTGTATAAGGTTCCCGTCATTGGTGTTTGGGTGGTTGACCGGAACGGATTTTCTCCTGTCACTTTCTCGTCATCCCTGACGTGCTCTCAGTTGTTTTTTCCCTGCTAATTTTAGCATCACACAGCACGGCTTCTGTATCACGTGGTATAAGGCTCCGCCCTTGTCATTTGTTGAGCAGGAAGAGTGAGCGCTTGTTTTCATGCAGAGTACGTCCCGGATCAAAATGCGGTACAATCGTCGTCGTCTTATTTTTTTTATTTTTATTTTTTTTTTAAATCGTTGTCATTTGGAAATGAGATCGCACATAAGTATGAATCGAGATCGCGATTTTCTAACGATTAATCGTGCAGCCCTAGTTCTGATACACCGCATTTACACTCTTGGAACTTTTTGGAGCCCTCTTTTGTCACACCAACCGTCTGCATCTTCTCCTTCACTACATCCTCTGTGGTCTTTCCTCTTTTCCTCCTGCCAAGCAGCTCCATATTCAAGACCTTTTGCCGAACATATCCATGATTCTTTCTTTGAACATATCCAAACCCTCTCAGTCTCGCCTCTTTAACTTAAAGCGCTCAATCTGGGCTCTGATATACTGAGTGTTAATCTTGTCCATTCTTTGCACTCCCAATGGAAATCTTAGCATCTCCAAATCTGCTTCCTGTCTTTTAGTCAGTGTCACTGTCTCCAGACCTTAAATCACAGCAGGTCTGGCTGCCATCATGTAAACCTTGCCTTTCACTCTTTCTACTATCACATCTGACACTCAACTCCACCCTGCCCACACTCTTCACCTCTCTTATACACTGTTCATTGCTTTTGTTGTTTGACCTACGTGTTTAAACTCATCTACTATCACTCTTTCTCCTCCTTGCCGCTTCAGTGTTAGCACTTTTTGGAGCTAATACTCTTTTTTTTTTTTAACATTTAATGATTCTGCTACAAATGTGACAGCTTTGATGACGCAAGTTCGTTTACAGGGAGAGAAACCAGACTGGTTGGAGACATGCAAGATAATCCAAGTGATTTAGAAAGCGGCATTAGCAGCTTTCCATACCGTTAACTGCAAAAAATAACCATTACATTTTTCGCTTAACACTCATGCCAACCCTCTGATTTACCAACACTCCTACTATTTGTCATGCCCTGACAAAACGAGAGCAAAGTAACGTTGCACCATTAAAGGGTAGTGACGATTGCAAATGCCAGCGATTGTCAGCACAGAAAGGGCAACAGCCATTTACCTGGTAAACTGTCAACACTTACCGAGTACCCATGGCGACTGAAAGAAGTGTCTGACTTGGTCTTGCCATTGGTGTGTCGACCTTAAACATTTATTAAAATTATTCAGTCTGAGGCCAAATAACATTCCCTGACGACCCAAACGCAAGGAGGCCGCCATGTTATCGTCCTCCGTCGGCAAGACGTGTCCATACAGATGCCTGACGACAAAAAAGGAGGGGGTGGGGTGAAGAAGGACAGAGCCGTTTTCTGCCATAAAATCCGTATTTTTAAAAGAAAAACATGAAGCACAGAAAAATCTTTAAACGCAAACACTGGACTAATGAAAAAAAAAGTTTACCCCGGTGATAAATGTATTATAAGCTCGTGTAGACATTAACGATCAGGCAACAAGAGTCTTACCTACATTGGTCCTTCAAGTGCCTTTAAAATGTAGTTCTGTCGCTTTTAAATAGACTCAGTGAACTACTGCCCTCTGCTGTGAAGGTACTTTGTTAAAGGATGAAAAGGGTCGATGCTCGTGCTGAACTGCTGTTGTTGTTCGTACTATATCGAAGAGAAGAGATATGTACGCAGAGCCAGACTTTGAGAAGAACAAATTCTTTCCCGTTACCACAACAAAACCATTTATTAATTTATCTATAAAAGCAAGTGTTGTCATTATTGAAGAGTGTGCTGTTGGTTATGTATTTCTCTCTGTAACTCAGAGACTTTTAGACAAGAATGTTTGTAATGAATGCATTGTAAATTGCACACATATTACCAACATACATTCAAAGATACATAAAGACATATAATTCAAAATGTGTCTTTATCCATTTTTATTCTGCTTATTCAAGATTCGAGATCCCTTTTTTTGTCACACAGATAGTTATACAAGTATTACGGAGCCCCCCAGGGGACATGGGAGAAAAAAAAATTACGGAGGAAAAAAAAAAATTACGGAGGAAAAAAAAAAAATTAAGACGGACTTTTGCGAGATCTCGCAAAAGTATTGCGAGCGCTCGCAAAAGTATTGCGAGATCTCGCAAAAGTATTGCGAGATCTCGCAAAAGTTTTAGCCGCATTCTTCGGAGGCCGCCAGCTCGAAGCCGACCGGGAGGTCGAGGCACGATGTGCCGGGAAAGCGGTGTTCCTCCCGGCTGTAGTAGGTCTCGACTTCCCGTTAGCTTCGAGCTAGTGGCCGCCAGCTCGAAGCCGACCGGGAGGTCGAGGCACGATGTGCCGGGAAAGCGGTGTTCCTCCCGGCTGTAGTAGGTCTCGACTTCCCGTTAGCTTCGAGCTAGTGGCCGCCAGCTCGAAGCCGACCGGGAGGTCGAGGCACGATGTGCCGGGAAAGCGGTGTTCCTCCCGGCTGTAGTAGGTCTCGACCTCCCGTTAGCTTCGAGCTAGTGGGTGTCAGATCTCCAAAAACGTCGGAGCTCTTTTGCAAATATGTGATGTCTTGTAAACCGAGCAGGTATCTGACGTTTACACAACTACATTCACGCCTCAAAATATCTTAAAAGTGTATTTTGTGACCCAGAAAGAGTAATATTACAACTAAGTAGCTGCCGCATTGGTTGGAGATCTCGCAAAAGTCCGTCTTAATTTTTTTTTTCTCCCTAATTTTTTTTTTTTCCTCCCTAATTTTTTTTTTTCCTCCCTAATTTTTTTTTTTTTCCCATGTCCCCTGGGGGGCTCCGTAAAGTATAACACGCAGTGAAACCTGATATGCTCCACGGAAGTAAGTAAAGTAGGTAGATATATACAAAGAGGACATTACGTGCAATAAGTGAGTGAATTACATACAAGTTAAATAGAATAAAACAATCTGGAAATTTACAATTTTAAAATTTGGGCATGTACATTGTGTGAGTGTGGTGTTAAAGTTGTGCTGCAAAGAAGTCAGAAGGATCAGGCATGATATGGGAATGTTTGTTTTTTGTCCTTGACACAGCTGTTCGCATACCAGGACATGATGTTCTGTGTGAGGATGCTCTCCACAGCGCCTATATAGAAAGTCCTGAGGATCTCTGGAGAGACCCTGAACTTCCTCAGTTGTCGTAGGTGGTACAGGCGCTGCCTAGCCTTTTTGTACTGGACCTGAATGTGGGCAGACCATGTCAGATCTGAGGGGTTGTGGACACAGAGGTACTTGAAGGACTGTATGTCACGATCCTGGGTCTTATGACCCAGTGTTTTGAGTTTTAGTTTATTTTGATGTTTATAGTATATGGTTAAGCTCATTAGTTTTTCTATTTAATTTGTTATTAGATTCCCCTTGTGTCTTGTAACAGCCACTATGGTGTGGTGTCCCTTTAAGACACCCAAGTCGAGGGTTGATGGTGTCATCAGTGTGTGCCACTGGTCTCTCTGCTCTCTCTCTCTGTGATGGTGTGGACATGTGCTTGCACGCTAGTACATGAGGAGGGACGGATTTTATGTTTTACCTCTCCAGACACCTTTGTTTGCAACGTTATGGGTTGTACGAACACTGTGCGCTATGTTTGTTAAGCTGCAGCCGTTCAACCGGGCTTATATGGTTGATGAAGAGAAGGTATATTAAAGAACACACTGTGGAATCCCCAACGCCAGCGTGAGTGTGTATTCTTTTGGCTACCCTGCTAGGTGTTTTGCCGCCTCCTCTCAACCACTAAACGCAACCCGACGTTACAGTCTTCCAACCCCTGTTAAGTCTCCCTTGCCCTTCATGTGTTTCATGTCTGTGTCTTACGTTGTCAAGTTCAGGTTGTCATGTCTGCGTCTCATTATGTTTCCTGTTTTATTTTGAAGTGGTCCTGTGTTCCTATGTTCAATGTTTTTAGTTTTACTCTCCCCTTGTGACTTGGTTATGTTCATGTGTGTCAGCTGTTTCCCCATGTGTTTCCGTTTCCCTCATTATCCTCCTGTGTGTATTTAGTCCGTGTGTCTTCAGTCATTCCTTGTCAGGTCGTCTGTTGTTCACGCCATGTTCTCCATGCCATGTTTCTAGGTTTCATGTCCAGGTTTTTCCATGTTGTTTGTTTAGTTCTCCCAGTTTAGGTTAATGTTAGTTTTATTTCTGTTTGCCTTGCCCTTTATTTGTACCTTTTCTGCCAGCCTCATTAAACGGCTCGCTTTTTGTTAATACTCAAGTTTTGATCCAAGTTCCTTGGTGTCTGCATTTTGGGTCCACTCTTCACAATACATACAGTCTGCTTCTGCCAGACTGTAACAGAACAACCTGACCATGTTGGACCCAGCAGACATTTACTTCAGTAACTTTGTTGAATTTAAAATTCGTGTCACGCAACTTCGAGGACTCTGGATTATTTCCTGTGCAGGGAAGCAGGAGGAAGAGAAGGACTCCATTTGGGCCCAACCAGCTCGGATAGCAATGGCCAACCCAGGTTTTATGGACTACTTGCCTGTAGACTCTAAGAACTTTGTTTTTGCTACAATTGAGAAAGCCCCGGAGGTGAGCACAAGTGACACCATCGTCTCAGAACAGTACAATGTTTTAAGGGACTCCCTAGTTTCTGTATCTGTCCCTAGTGAACTATCTAAGGATGTGTATGATGTGACTGGTGAGAACGTTACAGATAACAAGGTGCCATCCACCATATTTAAACTGGCTAAACTACTTGGACTTACTGCCTCAGAGCTAATGGATCAAGTTAAGTTTTGTCTTCCACGGCCATTCATGTTTGAATCAGCTCACCATGGTGTGTGGGTTTTTTGTGTTGATATCCACTGAAACTGTTCATGTGACACCTCAAAAGACTGTTTTTCTGAGCCTGCATCCATGACTCCTGTCCCTGCTCCCAGGCCAGCTGAGGTTCTGCTAGTGAGCCCGTCCAGCCTTTTTCCTTGTGTTCAGGAAGCTCAGGAGAATTGGATCAGTTACCTTGTTGTCCACCATTACTACAACCTCTACTTCAGTCATTAGCTCAGTCTCTAGCTCTGTCAGCTCTGCTACCTGCTCAGTTTTCAGCTTTGCCGTCGCCTGGTCCAGCTTCGGCTTCGCCGTGTCCAGCTTCAGCCTGGTCCAGCAAATTGCATTTAAAAAAAAAAACAAAAAAAAAAACTGTTGCACAAATATTATATAGCCTAGGATTGATCTGTTTAGTATATTTATTTCACAGTTTTGACTGAATGGAAACATTTATGATTACACCAGAGTTTACGAAACTAACTTTTTGAAAACAATAGATTTTTGTAAAATGAAACCTGTCTAAAAAGAAAACAAGCCCAGAAAATGAGTAACTGTCAGATCTATCCGGAACTTTATTGTCATCTGTCATCAATCTCAGTTGTGCTGCTGATAACGAACTGTGTCCAAGACAGTATCATGAGTAT
This sequence comes from Diplotaxodon limnothrissa, assembly GCF_057381915.1. Lineage (NCBI taxonomy): Eukaryota > Metazoa > Chordata > Actinopteri > Cichliformes > Cichlidae > Diplotaxodon > Diplotaxodon limnothrissa. Next base: position 6,756,083 of record NC_140602.1, read on the forward strand.
TCTGGGGAAAAAAGAAAATACCAGTGTGGACAGTTGATCCTGCAGTCTTTATTTTAATTTGATTTTTAAATGAAATGTAAAGATGGACACTCTTATTTAGCTGCTTTGGGTTTGCAGCAGTGGTAGAGCTGGTTTATATGCTTTTAATATTTTGATGTTCAAATTATTTTTGAACTTTGTTTTCACCTTTTATGCAAAAATTGTACACTTGACACTGACATTCTACCTGATGATTATTATTATTATTATTATTATTATTATTTTTGGGTTGAAACAAGGAAATTACAGCTTTAGTAATTGTCAAATGCAGACAAGGAAATCAACAGTAATGGGAACTCCAAAATCTTCAAAGGAAATTGGCTCCGTAACATACTGGAAACAAATAATTTGTGCATTTTCATGAATACTTCCTCATGTTTTTGGTTACAGCAAAAAATATGAACAAAGGTCATTTCTGAATTATTTTTTGTTTAATGCAAATGCAGAAGAAAAACCAAAATACTTTCTTCGTTCTTCACAAGTACTTTAAATGCTACTTTCCTTACCTATCATAAGACTATGATCTAGTGTGTCATTTTGTAATGGGTAATAAAATGCTAGATTGACCTCCCCATAACCCCAAAAAGCAAAGCTGCATCAGTAACAGAGCACTAATCTGTCCAACTCAGTGTTGGATTGGACGCCTCACAGGTCCATTTGAGTATGAGACAAAAATGATAAGGGCCCCAGATAAGCTGAGCCAGTGTATCCACTGAGAGAACACAATAGCCCCACTTATTGGCATGGGATGCAGACATAAAATCACATCTTGCTGTCTTCATGCCCATGCTTAGGCTATCTTTTATCACTTCCCTGTTCTTTCTCTTGCATCTATCTGATTGAATTAATGCTCTCCCTTTTTAAATAATAAAATACCCTTTGCTTGGTTTATTCAAATCAGAAAATCATTTTGTAACTATAAGAGATAAAGGTACTCGTGGGGAGGTATTGCATATGCTTTTTGGCCAAACAAAGGCAGCCATTGTCTAATAAATCAGAACAAGGAGGCCACTAGATAATTCTACCCCACGTAGAGTTTGTTGTCATCTTCCTAGACAATTGTCTGGACTGTTCTTATTATAATAGCATGTCTGTAAAAAAACAAAAAACTCACAAGAATTCAAAGTGCTAAAGTGAGGCACATGGATTAAATATCTCCTCAGGTGCAAATGTATTTTTTCTTCCTTCCCAGATCTGTTACAACCGGTTTGGGTGCATGTTTGCATGAATGCTTTCGTTACCAGCACTCGATAACTTAGAATCAAGTCCTGTAAATACATGTCACGCTGGTTTAACGGTGCTCTCTTGAATTCGTCAGATATGCTGTCTTGTCATACGTGCAGCTTGCTTCTGGGAGCCATTTCGGTCACATACAGCACTATTCGTGTCACAGTATCAGAAGTATGTAAAGCTATGATTTGTGATCACTGGGCAGTGGTCTGTTAGGAAAATCATGCTCATGTTTGCAGAGGTTACGTGAGTCTAACATTTGCATAACTGCTCAATCATCTTCAGTGACTCACATCAAAGTTTTGTCTTATCACAGCTCACAGCAGTGATATAATATGCTTAATATTATTACAAAGTCAAACTAAGGCTAAATGTGAGCTGTTGATGTATTCCTGTGCTTCTGGTCATTACATTCATTAATTTCTCGATTCATCTCTTTGTAATACAGTATATCAGCGTTCATGTGCAATGAGCCTTAGTTTGCCTTAAACCACTCACTGGTATGGTATCATGGGCAAATGCAGTAATGGTTACATAATACACAATTCAATATCTGCCTTGGTGTTTGCTTGACAGTTGGACTTTTCGCCATGAGTATCCAAAGCATTAGTTTTGTTAGTTAATTTTGAAATTTTCTTGTCACATAAACAGCACAGATTAATTTCATTATCATTTCTTTCTTCTTTAATTATGTGTCTTATTTGTTAGAAGTAAATTTTAGGAAGTTCACAACGGATGCTACGACACAAAGCTGCTTTTAGAAAAATTATGTTAACTGATTTTGACACTTGATTTTAGACTTTTTTTTTTTAACCATAGTTGACATTTTCCATTTTTCTTTTACTATTTAAGGATCATGTACAATCTAACTTTATATACATCGAGCCTTAAATACAACTAGGTTTGATTTTGTATACATTTCAAATGTATGTATGGATCGTAACAAGATCAGCTCCAGAGAAACTATAGAGTGTGATTTGTTGATAATAGCTCTGAAAAGAAACAATGGGATTTGATGAATAAACACTTCAGTTTGAATTACATTACTTCATGTAATACAACAATCGGACAATCACTAGCTATTATTTCAGTCCAATCAGGAAGATTCTGTTTGTACCACTTTACATTAATTCATTCACCCATCCTTGAAACGCCTCTACTCAGATATGTTTTTTCACCAATAAGGAGTGTTCTGTTTAGCTTTCATGCATTCCATCAGTTCTGATCACAACCTATTGACAATTATGCTTTAAGAACAGGCCATGTTTTGTCTTTCAGTGTACAACATGCAATTATTGCCTTATGATGCATACGTATGAGACAGAATAGTGACTAAACTGAAAACAATGCAATGCGGCGCAGTGCGAAAGTGCAAAAGATAACGACTGAACGTGGTGTCAGTCATCAATATGTAAAGAAGGCTTGCATAAGCCAGATAAATCAAATTTGAAGATTAGCAATGGATTTGCTTGCAAATGCAAGTCAAAGAAGGCAGTCTTTTACTGGCACTGCCTTTATCTTGCTGGCCATCAAGGCCCTCTCATTTGTCTGCTGCCTGCAGGAACCAGCTTGGCAGCTACAGCACACAGTGGCAAACAATTAACTGTGTGGCATTTCACACTGTCATGATAAAGCAGTAACTATCTTTAAGTGCATGGCTTTTCAGAGTCAAGCTTGTAACAGATTTAGTGGGAACAAGGCTTTCACTTGTGGATCTAAACAGCACTCTGTAGCTCATCAATATTGTTCAAGTTTGGGCAAGAATAGCTGCAGTTTGCAGGTTCACTCTGGCTTCCCAAAGACATGCTCGTTTGCTGGTGATTCTAAATTGGCCGTAGGTGTGAATGCTAGTGTGATTGTCCAGAGTATCTGCTCTCGCCTAATGACAGCTGGGACCGGCTCCAGTCCCTGACACCCTGAACTGAATAAGCAGTTAAAAAAAAATGGATGGATGGATTTCAGTTTCTTAATTTACATTCAGATCTTACACATGGAATTCATGAAAATAAAGAGTTTTATAAAATAAAAACAGTTACAAGCTTTATTTGTAATATCAACAAACATTTACACACTTTCTGGACAGTTCAATGGATGTAAAGTATGAAATAGTACAAACCATATTGTCACATTGTAAATATTTCTAGTTCATCACTAGTTTATGTATTCAGTGCTGTGCTTTGGTCTTATTATTTTCTTACTATTGTTTTTTTTTTTTTTTTTTGGTTGGTTGGTTTTTAAGCAGTGAACAATCATCCTTTTGTAAGTACACTTCACAGTATCAGTGTCAAAACACGCTACATACATTTCTTTGCCACATGTATTTTGAATGTGTTATCGACATGTGCTCTTTTGGTACTTGGAAAAAGTATCTGTTTGAAAAGAAACATCTGAAAACTCTTTAAAAAATTGGTTATTATAATTTTTTCATCTTTTTAAAGCAAGATTTTAAGGTTTGACTGCTATTAAGGCACAGTAAAGAATATTTCAGTGCAGTATCACAACATAGTTATAAATTGAAATAAAAAAAAAACAGGAAGAAAAACAGTTTAGACATCATCAAAAACAGTCAATGCAAACTATAATAAAGCATTAAGCACACAACACCAAATAAAACATAAATTAATGAAACCGTCACTTGTCCGACTCTCTCCACCCTCTTGCATTTCTTCCAAACTTATAAACCAGCCTGCGGCCATCTACTCGTTCTAGGATTTCTCTTTTGTAGTAATATCTGTAAGACAGAACGGACAAATCAAGTAATTTTAGATTATGAAAAACACATGTATAAAAAAAGTCTTGCATATTTCACTTAGTTGGATTGACTGAATTAAGTAAAGTTTTACTGCTGTTTGTGTTTCACTCCACTTTCCCCCAGTCAGTTCAAAATAATCCGCAGTACTTTCTGATGACTTTTGCATTTCAACTGACAGTTGAAATGCAAAAGATTCTTTGCGTTCTTATCTGCCATTTGCTGGAAATGCCAGGAAACTTACTGACAATTCAGGTTCTATCACATCACAGTTTACAGGTTACTTGTTCTTAACTTTCTGTTTAGAAAAAGACTGGCAACTTCATACATATACTCGCTTGTGCTACTTTAGCTTTGTGCTTGCATTTCAGACAGAGTTTAAATTCTTGCACCCCATTAATTTAAAAAAATAACTCCTACACCAGTTTGTTCACACCTATTTACGCATTTAATATTCTCCATAACCTATTTAGAATTCAGCAGTCTACAGTATTGTGTCATTCTTTCATCAAATCAACTAACAGAACAAAGAGGTACTAAAAAGAAAACAACCTGTCGTTAAGGTAAGAGTCAAAACAGGTGCAACATCAGTTACACAAAGAGATGAATTAATGCATCAAATAGAAGCACAAAGTACACGTTTTCATCTTTATTTATGGTCATTCAAACAAAAGTTATTGTTTTCTGTTGCTGACAGCACCAATCTGAGAAAAACAACATCCCAACGTCTTAATCGTGATTGTGTGTTCATGGTATGCAAACATAAGGTTTATATTTTAATAAATAATGTAAGAGAGCTGTGAGGGGTTGTACCTCATTGCACGGCTTAGTTTCTCGTAAGTCATGCTGCTGTTATTTTTCTTCTTGCCCCATAATTGTGCCACTGCCTCTGACTTCAGGAAACGAAAAATACCCTCTGTCCGATCCTCCCACTTGATCAGTCCTGGGTTTCGCTCTGGATTCAGTAGAATGTCCCTGATAAACTCCCACAAATGGGTCCCCCTTGGGTCTTTGGTAAAAACAACAAAAGAGTAGATAGTGGTTGTTTAATAAACATCAAAATTACATAAAAGGCATTAGTTTAAAAAGATTTTTTCTATTACTTACTGTGTTTTTTGACTGGATGTGGACGGGTGAAAGATCGTTTGATGTCTGGGAAAGAGATGATTCATTGTGAAACATAATTTTCAGTTACACAGTTTGTTGCTCTCTATATAGTACAAATAAATCTTCACCTGGACTAGGAGCCCTGGGAGAGGCAACAGGTGCAAGGGGGTGAACCGAGGGGTCATAGATTTCTAAATAAAAAAGAAGTCAGGTCAATATTTTTTGTCTGCGATGAATAAAACTTGAATAGACAATAGCAGAAATATCACAGCAGTACCTCCAGGTGGATAGCTGACATCTGGAAATGGACAAGAGAAGTCTACTGTGAAAGAAATAGGTAGGAGGCAGGCTTAATTAGGGCAATAACACAATGAGTACAATGAACAGGAAAATGTATTCATTATAATGCTGATGTTTGTGTTTTTGGCTAACATTTTGTGTGAAGGACTCTTACATTCAGGTTTGCTTTCCATTTGCCCTATATCCACGTGGTACTGGCCTGTGCAGAGATAAAGACGGAAAAATAAATGAAATAAGATAAGATAAGATAAGATAACCTTTATTAGTCCCACACGTGGGAAATTTGTTATATAATATAAATATAAGCATAAATTGCAAATTAATATTTAAGTCAGTACATTCACTATTTTCAAAATGGCTGGTATTGAGGGATTGGTCAACAAATTACTTTCTGCACTCCTCTCTCCCATTTCCCGGCTGTCTCAGTAGAAATGGGAAAAGCAACAGTGAAGCACCGACACACCTTTTTTGATCAAAAAAAGTAGTAACATCAGAAATGTATTCTAAATTCCAATAACCACCAATGACTTCAAACTCATATAGCAATAACACCCTGTGATCACAATCAGTGTGAGAACAATATTTGATGTATTAAAATGTGACACCTTATCTCAAGAAACTGAGCAGGTTTCTTACAGTTGGTTACAACAATAGCAGAACTGTTCTCTTGGTTCAGTTTACTTCGAAATTCTTTTTAACCTCAGGGTTAAACCTGTTGTGCAAGATCTATTGGTGCTACTCTTGAAAAGGTATTGGCTTTATTTGCTAGATAAAATATAGTCTGCTTGTGTAATTTACATAAATTTGTATTATTTTCTTTTCTTATTTAGCCACATGCTATACATACAGTTGCAACAGGCATAAGCCAAAAAATGAAGTATTAGGCCTAAGAAACAAAAAAGGCAAAGAAAAAAGAAAAACCTTTTGACTTTGTTTAAAAGCTCTAATTAAAAAACAATGGACGATCCAATTCTCAGCTTGTTTCTCAGCTTCACACCCCCTCTGTGCTTTGTTAGGAAACCCATTCTAGCAAGAGCAAACAACAAATCCATCATCTCCTTGGCTCTAAGCAATCCTTTGCCCCTCTACAGCAGCATGCTGTGCGACCCCCTGACCAGCTCTGCGATCCGTTCTCAACAACTCATCATCAAGACCTCGTTCCAGACACAACTCGGATCACCCAGCTTCTTTTTTATTGGCACTAATCATCTTCCTTTGCTGCCCCTTAAACCTCTCTCCCAGAGTTTTTAGACGTACCGCTCCACTTGAGCTCTGTGATGCTGTGGAAGAGAATGGGTCCCACGCTGCCAGCTGCACGGATGAAGTCCTGGTAGCTTAGGCTGCAAAGCTGATGGCCATCGATGTCAAAGTTTTGGAATGGGATGCTGGAGGCATCAATTTGGTGCATGTCCATAATTTGCTGCAGCCATTCCCACACTTGGTACTTACTCCAGAACTGAGGCTGGGACTCATGAGGCCACAGACGGCTCGTGTAACCAGCCATCACCAATGAACCTGCAGGCACAGACATAATTGCTCTTTTCTTAGACTTAACAGTGACTTCATTTAGTTTCATTGTAAAGGTGTATCTGATGAGGGAAGCATGACTCCCACAAGCAAAGGTATTTGTCAACAATTAAATAGCAAATTCATTTACTGTAACACTATTTCTCAGCTGGGTATGTCTAATTCACGCCTTGTGTTTCAGAGCTCTGGGCTCTCCAGGTGAACAATACATTAGCTGCTAATTGTTGAATTATTTACATTTAGAATTGCAGCTTTGTAACCATTGAGTGAACTGGAGTCTTCAGAATATAAGAGTAGGAATAAAAATACAGTAGGCCTCATTCTGATTGTGTCAGTGTGTGCAATAATCCTCACCATCAGGATAGGGGTTAGCAGGGCCCCAGGCACTGGTCACCTGGCTGTCGAGGGTTGTGGATGTAGTTACACTCATACTGCTACTTCTATGCTCAGATGTACCATGGCCCAGGGGCTGAGGCAGGAGGGTAGTACTTTACTGTATAGACAGAGTCAAAAATAATCTGTCACTCATGTATGCACACATACTCGCATAGATAAAGGTAAAGAAAATTGAGCTTTTGACCTCGATGATGACATTCCATATTAAAAGATTATGTATACATCTCATGCATGACTGAATCTACTTTATTTACGCACAACAGATTCACAGGATGTCAGCACAGACGCTGTCCTCTTTACATTGCATCAAAGCTAAAGTAACGTGCTAATAATGCAGACAGCAAATGCTGCAGCTGCTGCTTCACATATCTGATGTAGCAGTATTCAGTGTATTCGAGCTAACTGCCATCTGGAAAGTAGCTGCTCTGGAAATGTTTTCCCTTATTTTTACATTCTTCTTGCTGTTATTGTGGTAACCACAGGTGTCAGAATTTCAGCAAAAAAAATCAAACACAGGTCTGATTGTTTGTTACCATCAAAGTGTGGTCACAAACTTATTCCGTGTCAGCACAGGTGGCAGGTTGGGCATGTTGTGTACTCGTTATGAAGAAAGGGTCTGTTGGGTTTTGTATTTTAATCAAGGTCTAATCTATTTGTTTTTACCCAGCTTAAAACATGAATTTTATTTGTTCTTCAGTGGTGTAATCATATTTTTGGTTTGCTTGTAGCATCATCCTTGAAGAAGTAAAGTAGCAGAAGACTAACAGAAAGGTACACTCCGCTTAATCATTAGATGCACTTAAAGTACAGCAGCTTATGTCGCCATTGAGTTGATGTTTATTAGCGTAATATCGACTCACTGAGGATTCGTTATTCACAGGTGCAGTTACTTTTGAAGGGTGAGCTGTTCACATATAAAAAATAAATAAAGACATGTTTCAAATGTAACCACAAGTATATTTGCATTCCATGTAAATAAAGTCAGTGTGACTCCACTGTTTTGGTAGCACAAGTGTTGCATGTGCACAATAGCTTAGTCATATCTTCGATGGTCCAATGCCAGCATCTGGTTTTCTGTTACTGTTGCACTGAAATTCCCCTTGAATGCTCAGAACATAAGGCAGACATAGAAATCCAAACGTCCAGCTAATACTGCTGTTGTTAAAAGAAATAAAGTGTTGTCTGTATATGTAAAGTTTTGGGACGATCATTTATTATTTTTCTTAAAATCTTCTTTAAATCTGTATCTGCCCAAAATGACAAGAAGAGCTGCTTAGGTGTGAGTGCTGTTATTCTAAATTTTTCTGACTTACTACATGATAATGAAACTATGAAAGGCTAGCAGATGAGATACCCGTTTTAAATGGCTACACATTAAACAGTGTAATACACAGTACTCTGACCGTTCCATAGAAAAACTTGGCTGCAGTTTTATGGTAGGTTATAAACAAAATAGCTCCAAGCCATGTCACACATTTCTTCAGTAAACACTGAGTCGCCAGTATAACACATCTGCATACAGTTAGAGAAATTTATCACTTTAAAGACCTAGCAAAACAGTTTTATAGCAAACAAAAGCCAAGATTTATGAATTCGATTTCTACAGAAGATAAGGTATACATTCGTCAAATCAAAGCAGAACATCTCATCAGCTGCCAATCAGCCCAAATCTCTTATGTGTTTATCTTCAATCTATGAGTACTACGAGTGCCAAGCACGTATCTTAACAAGAGAGTAGTTTCTGCAACAGAAAGTTGTTTCTGTCAATACAACGCGCACGCAGCAATTCAAGTCACAGTCATGAATCAATATGCTGTCGGCCAAGTCACAGAGAACAATCATTGCACTGGATATGTCATGATGCAAGGACACAAGCAGCAGTTGAAGAATAAGTTAACATGAACATTTTGTCTGCTCTTGACAAGACTGGCTGCTTTCCCTTTAAGTCAGAGCTAAAGCCTTGTGGTAGCACTGAAACATAACTGAAAGTAACTTGGTGGACTTTTAAAAATCTTATTTGTCTTTATTCTTAATTTTGCATTTAATTTTTATTTAAGTTAACTTCAAAGAGGAACCTCTTAAAGTTTAAGTTTTGTGAATTACACAATACAGCTTTCAGTGTCTTTAAAATTGACGATGTCCTGTATGACTGAAACAAATAATGTAGCCAATGCATAGCTAAAAATTACAGTAACAAGAGACAAACTGTGAAATGAAAATACCACATGCACAGCCAACCTGACTAAAACAAGGTAAAACATCAGCATATTAAAGCATATTGAGAATTCTTATTAGGATTTTGTACACTTAGTACACTTTGAGCCTTCGGGTTAATTATACTGCAACCAGTCATTAGTGCTGATTATCCAGAACCAGTGTGACAGCCTACCAGAGCAGTAGAATGGAGTCTGACCAGACCTGTTAGAGGTCTCGCGAAGATCCGCTTTCAGCAGTCTCCTGAGATTCCGACACCGTAGTTTACTAGAGTGTAAAGTCAGATAAGGTGAGTCCTTTTGCTAACGAAAGCTTAGAATTAACAGAAGCATGTAGAAACTGCAGGTGCTGCCCCACCACAATGGGTTTTTTATCCTGTTAACTTCCTTATCCCACTCCAATTGGCTACCTGTTCATGCTCATACCAGATAGGTATTTGCATAATGCACACCCACACACAGAAACATAAAACAGATCCACACACACACCTGACAAAACTTTTTATTATCTCTGTTGGCAGCATTTCCTCTCACGGAGTCAAGCACACAAACGCAAGCTCACTCACGCAGTTTAGCTTACACTTATGAGGAAACATATACACAGATACACATACAATAGACCACAAAGTTTAAATCCTCAAAGTTCATGTGGTTTCTTAAAATAGTGTTTAACCTTAGAGAAACTTCCCTCTGTACTATTATGCAGGAAAACAGTTGCTTGCTTTATTTCATCATGATGAACGAGGTGCTGACAGTTTGGTAGGAGGGCCTGAGAGAATGTGTTCCTTTTACTCTTTTAAAGTTGCTGGAACTGACAAAGAAACATTAGTAACTGTGTGCCTGAAAAGACTGTAATAAAATGGGGTTATGGGGGTTAGACGTTTATAAATGTCTATAATTTTACACTGTGGCCTCTTTCACCTTTGAATTTGCATATTAAATTTGTCTCTGAGTGATGATCACTATTAGGGTGAGCTTGTTTCAGACTGACTCAGAGCAATGCGGGGCTTCACCATGTTGCAATCACATCCAACTTTGATCGTCTAGTAAACATACTAGCTAACAACATGCAGGGATCCACAGGTGTCTGAGTAAAGAGTGACAAATGCCAATTAGTTCCGGTATGTTTCCCAAAAATTCCAGTCAGTATCACAGCACTGTGACAACAGTGAGCCTCTTTAATTTATGTGAATTATTTGCCAGTATGCTCCCGGCAGGTATTATGTATTTCCCTGTTGCAACATTTACAAAATTTCCTTTTGAAAAATGTGTCAAACAAGACTTAACTAAAAATGTGAAATACTGTTAGATGGAAAGCGTAAAATCTTGTGTCTAATTGAATGAGCCCTTGTACACTAGGAGAATGTATGGCAGTGGATCTGTTTGGTGTTTTCAAATTCCTCAAAACATGTTTGTCCTGTTTAGCTATTTTTTCCACTTGACATCAAACATGAGCGGAGCAGGTATTTCCAAAAAGACAACTGTACTGTTCAAACAGCATACGTGCACAAGTTAGTGTGTCAAAAAAAACAAAAGCAACAAAAACCATTTTTACTGAACGTTGTCACCATTTATATCTGCTGTTGGCCCATACTGACAAAGATCAGAGGAAGTTCAAAAAGTCTATTTTTACTTGACGCCAATTAGAGTTTGGGCAAATTGTAACATCTTTGATCTGAGATCTAAATCGGATCTATAGCATTGTACTGTTACAATACCTCTTGGGACCAGAGGCACTCACAGTATCATGCTGATAATTGAAGTGACTTTGAGCAGGGTTGAACTGTATAATAGGCTGAAGCAGAGAGAAGTGAAAGCCAGGGATGTCAGGGATTTCTCAGAGCTTCTTCAGCAGAGTCATGTGGAGGGAAACAATAGGTGACGCTGAACAAATTAATTTGCTTTTACGTAACATTGATCTATTGAGCATGTAATCATATAAAATCCCTTCAGAGTCTTAATATTCAATATTTTCAAGAATAAAACATGCATTGCACTATTACACCGAACATTGTGTTATCCCAACAGGCTGACTTTAATAGCCTAATTTCCTAGATCCTTATGATCAACATACTGCCTGTGTTCATACTATGCTCACTCTGGGAGCTCTCGCTCTCTGAGCGCGTGCAGTATGCGTATTTTTGTGTGACTTGGACTCTTGCCCATGGCTGAGCTTCAGAGGTAATGAGGGAATTCAGTGTAAGCATGATTATCTCTGAGAGTTCCCCTCATCTGCATGTCCTAATGGCAAAAATCACCACTCCTGATCTCCCCGCAGCCCTCCGACACCACCCTAGCTGCATGGGTTACAGATAACTTGCCTCCAGCCCTCCCGGCAGCCCGTCTACCGCCTACTTGTAACACAGGTGCTATTTTCTGGATTTTTTGCAGAACTTTCCTATCCTCTTTTTAAAGGGTAACATGCCTCCAGGGTGCAATTTGGGGCCTTAGCTGCATTTGGTGTCCTCCCGTTGTGAATGCCTGACCAGATTTTATTGCAGTAAGATTAATATGGCCATCAGCAGTGAACAGAAGTCACACACTTCTCATTACAGTCCGCTGTTTAGGCTGCCTCGCACCGCCTTCTTTTTTGTTCTCTCTCCATCAGGCTTTTCATTTGCCGTGTCACAAGGAGAGCCTAGTATTTGTCATCTCATTTCATGGATCTTCATTCTGCTTTTTCAGGGTGGTTGCGGGTCGACATGTGTAAAAGTCCACTGGGGGAACAGAAAAAAGCTGGAGAAACAGAGGGGGAGAGATCAAAGCCTGTCATCTCTGCTCCACTCTGTGTGAGTCAGCCCACCAACATTGCAAGACGCAGCGAAGACATCCTCCCAGACTCAAGAAAATGTCATCAAAATGCTGGCATTATAGACAGTGTCATCTATTTTTAAGTAGAGTCAAGTAGAGGCTTATGTCATCCTCCAATAATAGTACACTACTGATCCATTTATAAAGAGGCTTATAACTTGCTTAGTGCTGCTGTGAATTATTAACGTTTTATCTGAGCATGCGGTCAAAAGTTTCCCTTTGACAGGAAAGGCTGTCAGAACTGTCAGTCAGAAGAAACAGACAAGACAGGAGGAGGGTACAGTTGCATGCTCTAATGAACAGGAACTTATTAGCTGGAGTATGTCTATTACTGTCCCACTTGCCTCCCATCTTTCATTAACTGCTTATCACGCCTGTTAGTGTCATCTTTAATACTTCACATTTTGATTAGCATATGTTCCATGGGGAAAGAAGGAAAAATCATTTTATTAGTGTCAATTATTGCTACAAATGACAATTTCACTGCCTAAATTGTAATTTTACATTTCCTCCCTGTCAAAGAACAATGGCTGTGTAATTACAGTAATGAGAAGTGCAACAGAAAAATGAATTATTCAGAATCAGTTTTCTTTCATGTTCTTTTGAACTCCACCGTGTCTGTTTGTTTGACATCTGCCCGGCCTCATTAATGTCAGCGCGCTGAGAACACAGGTTCTGTCCATCTTGCAGGTAATATATACGAGGAGCAAGAGTGAGTATATGTTAAAAAACACACAAAACCCCCCACTTTTTCACCCATTTACTGTCCAGGAGTAAAAACTGCACTTGACTTGATAGGGTGCAGATCTATTATTAGCCCATAGGTGACACTGTTGTCCCGTGTAGTGCAAGAGAGCTCTGAAATCATGCTTATTGAATGAGTGCTGAATACAAATGTGATATGAGAAAGTGTAGGTGGAACATGCTTCCTAACAATTACTGACTACAGTGTCTACAGAGGGAGGTAGAATAACCTACATAAATTATTAGCTTTGTTACATACATGAGGAACAAAGAGAAGAAAGACCATGCAGGGAGGGCAGTGAAGACTTAAAACGGTGCACGGCCAGCTTGCTTTAACATAACATTTTTTCTATCAATAAATGGATCTCTGAGTTCATCTATCAGAACCGTCCTTTTTGGGCATCATTGTCTGCTTTTCTGACCAGAGGTGCAACACATCAGTGAAGCAGCCTGTCATTTAAAATGGGACGATGAAAGCTGCAAAATGATCATGTAGAGTCCAGCATTTAACCAGCAGGACTGCAGTACAGCATGATCACTATTATAAGTTTGAAATGATTTAAATTGGCACAAGTTTTATAGCTGATCTTCTTAGTCTTTAATAATGTATTCAACTGAAAAGAGCTGTGCACAGGGACAAAACTAATGATTATTGTTACCAGACTCTGCATTTCCCCTGAGCTGTATCAAAATAAGCATTTTGTTTTTACACTTTCCTACTTAAAAGGTTCCTTCTGCTAGGCTTCATCTGTGTCATTTCAAAATGCAGTTTTCCAAAAAAGAAACCAGAAGAAAAAACCATTGCATTATGCACTCCACACTGTATATAAATGCCACTTGTTTTGCACATATTCAACTCTGTATATTTTATATATTTTATTATTATTATTATTATTATTATTATTTTATTTTATTTTTTTACTATTTAATTTGTAAAAATTAAATAGTAACACACACACACACACACACACACACACACACACACACACACACACACACACACACACACACGTAGGAAAATATTTAGTATACACATCCAGAAATGCATACACTATTATATATTGTACATATATTTATTAGTTTCAGGTTGGCCATTCTTGTATTTTGCTCGTTTGTGTTGTTGTGTTTGCACATCTCTGTTGCTTGTGGGGCTCGCACACAAGAATTTCACTCGCATGTGCTGTGCCAGTGTGCCTGCACATGTGATGTGACAATAAAAAGTGATTTGATTTGATTTGATTTGATTACTGCACGCTCTGCCTCAAAAGGCACACAACCTAGAGATGCAAAACGCTGGAGCAAACAAAGTTCCATTTAGCAGCTAAAGAGCTAAATATTCCTGTCAGGAACTGGTAGAAAGCAAAATGTAACATACAGGACAGTGGATATGGGACCATTTATTAGGTGGTTGGAAATATGACACAGAATGAATGTTCATGTATTGTTCATGTTGATTTCCTGAATATGTACAACACAATAGGCTAAGTAACCTTTAACTAAACAGTGACATAATCTATAAAACTGTATTGCACCACATCTAAAAATTGCTGTTAGGTTAAGATCTGGAAGCCATTTGAGAACAAAAAACTCATTTTCATGTTCAAGGAACCAGTTTGAGATGATTTGAGCTTTGTGAAAGGTCATGCTGCTGAAAGCAACCATCATAAGATGGCTGAACTGTATGTGGTCGGGAACAATACTCAGGTACGCATTACAAGTTAAGTGGGCTAAAACACCACGATAAAGAAAGTGTCTGAAAGAGGTTCCCTTCACTCCTTCTGAATAGATGACAAATATACATATGTTCAATTCTTATCACCAACATGTGTAACTAATGATTTTCTGGGGATAATGATAAAGTCAGTGAGTGAAGAGGTTCAGAGACAAACTGGCTGGTTCAGCAACAAAAGACAACAGCCACTAGTTGCTGTGATGGATAAGGTGGAAAGAAAACATCCAGTCTGCTTTCCACTTGCATTCTTCAAACTGAAGTTCAGGCAAAACAACACAGCTGTACATGACGTGACAACATAGCCTCAGTTTCGGCCTTAACTATTTCTTTAGGACTTTGTACGGGAGCTTGCTGAGTGCCGTCCAACTACCCGAGACAACCATAAAGGCTAAATATGAGCCATATACAGTAGCTGACAGTCATGTGAAAAACAAAATGTTCAGTGTCCTGTGAAAAACTAAATACACCCCATGATTCAGTAGCATTGGAACTGCATTTAGAACCAATAATTTTAAGTAATCATTGTCTGCAGCGCTTTATTAGTCTCTCATGTCATTGTGGAGGAATTTTGAGTCACTTTTCTTGATAATACTTCAGTTTATTGAGATTTGTGGTCATTCATTTATACACAGATTTCTGAATGTTTTGCCACAGCACTTTGATTCTTTTCTTTCAGCCTTTCTGTCCTAGATGTGCCTACAAGCTTTGGATCATTGTGCTGTTGTATCACCCATTTTGGGCCTAGTATCAGATGTTGGACAGATGGCCTCACTTTTCACTTACAGAGGAGTTCATCATCAATAACTGCAAGGCGCCCAGATCCTGTGGCTGCCAAAGAAGCCCAAATCATCTGTCCTCCACTGCTGTGCTCAACAGTTGGTACGAGGTGCTTATGTTGATATGCAGTGTTTGTTTGCTTTTTGCTTTTGTTTTTAAATGTGGTGCAGCAATATGGCCAAAGATCTCCATTGGTCTTGACTGTTCAAAGGACATTTTTCTAGAAGTCTTGTGTTTAGTTCAGATGCAATTTTGCAATCTCATGCTGAGATTGATTTTAGAAAGAAGAAACTTTTTCTTGGCAAACTTGGTCATGCCAAACAAGCAGTCCAACCAAACCTGTTCAGTTTTCTTATTGTACTGTCATGAATGTAACTGAGGCCTGTAGCGTTTGACATGTAACTCTCGAAGTTTTTGTGATTTCTCTGAGCACAGTCTGACCTTGCGGGAGAATTAGCTGTGACGTTCACTCCTGGGAAAGCTGTGGCTTTGTGTTAACTCACACTTGAATGCTCCAGAACAGGAAACTGCCCAAACCTCTGTGCTTATAGAGGTAATCACACTTTCCAGTGATCAGTTAATCAAGTGTATTTGATTAGCAGCACCTGGGTGCTACTTTCCATCTTTATTTCCCTGGAAGTAGCTACAATCCTGTTTTTTTCGTGCTTCCAATAGGAAGGCAATTAGGCTTTTTCTGTATCTCCAAGAGGAAGGCAGGGGATCACTGAAGAAAGATCAGAAATCCTGGAAAGAGAATGAGTTCATCAAATGTGAATATAAGTCACTTCTGACATTATGTTCTCATATAATCTATGTCCACCAGGCAGCTACTGAGGTTGGTTTGTTCTATATTTCAAGTCTGGCATGCTGACTAATCCAAACCTCCCACCTGGCTGGAATTGGTCATTCACAACCAGTTCCATATCATCCACAAAGCAATCCAGTGGACAGATTGAACTGCAACCTCTAGTCAGATATTAACTCTCTCAGGCCCAAATTAAGTTCTTTGTTGCTAATGCACAACCAAGTCCTGCAGTGGTACTTCTGAGTAAAAAAAAAAACAAACAAAAAAAAAAACAACAACTCATAAAATATGTATGTGGGGTAATAAGGTTGTTAGTTCTTAACTGTTGCAAATCTGCAACGTCTGCCTGGAGAGGGTTAAAGATATAAATGGTCTCCATATACAACATTCCTGTGTTGTAAATGCCTACAACTGCATGAGGTGTAAATAATCCACTAATTTTCCGCTTTACTGTTTAAACTCCATGTTTAAAATATACATTTTTTTAAAAGATTTTCACATATTTTCTGCAGACAAAGAATATATTCCGTACATGAAATTAGAGTAAATAACTGAAAAATCCTACAGTGAAAGGTGTTGTTCTCCTGCCAGGTGACAGTGTTGGTGAAAAATGTGTCAGACAGAGTTAGGCTTGGCAATCTGCAGGCTTCCTGGGAGCAGGTAGGGTAGCCTTATGTTCTTATTATACTACCTTCAGTCTATTTGAAGAATTAGAGGAAGCATGCACAGTTGGTGCCTTTTTAAGGTAGTGTCTCAGCAGACAAGTCTGCATGGTACAACAAATTGGAGGATACATGGGCATAAAAAAAAAAAAAAAAAAAAAAAAAAAGCCTTGCAAACACCTTCTGATAATGAAGGTTTATCACTCAGCCCCAAGTGGACCTTTGTATACGCACAGATATGGAACGTATAACACTCTCATTGGAACAATTTCAAAACAGTGTGTGTGCTCTACAGGAACCTGCTGCTGCCAGCAAACAAACTGTACCTGGAAGAAAATACAAGCAACACTGGAATAACAGAAATAGAACACTGTTACAGTCTCTAACTTCGTGGCTCAAAAGAACTTAACATATAAGATACCACAACACTGCTGCCACTCACTAAGCTTTTAATAATGAAAATACAGTTACTAAGTTACAAAGGATAAACAGAAGCACAAACAGACGGGATTCCTGCCTAATACAGACAAAAGAGACAGGAGACCATAAACCAATCATGCAATGGGCTGTTGGACTCAGGCTTCTCAATAAACTAGTTTGGTAAACTAATAGAAACAAAATTGAAAACAGGACTGCCAGTAACTCTAAAATATACTTAATAAATAAAGCTTTAAAAGCAATAGAAAGTTAAAGCTGGTACTGATGCAGATGAAGGAAGAGGAGAGAGACCAAGACCGCAGTTGCCGACGACCATGCTCTGCACTCTCTGGGTTTATATTCGTGCAACCGATCTGCACTAAAAATAAAGCAGAGTAGTGAGAGCGCAGGTTAATGTACGATAAGAATGCCACAAGGTGATGACTCGACCAATGCAGTAAGGTTGTGTGTAACAAATGCTCATGAACCAAACATAGACAGGATAGAAAATGCACTTACCATGAGATTTCATGCTAGAGATTGATCTCAGCAAACAGATCATTGTCAGATTAGAGTCTACTGTAGTCAAGCTGACCTGAGTGTGTGAAAGACTCAGGTCAGAGAAAATAAGCATTCAAAAATGAGGGTGGAACGGATGTGCCACAAATCTCTTGAAGATGTGGAACCAGAATCAAACTTAGGAAGAAATACAAAACGGGTTGGCCAAAGATGCTGTAGCAGAGGATGATGCATACCAGAGGGAGGCTGTGGCAGTCAGAAAGTTGCAACAGACAAAGAGTAAAGAGAAACATTCACCTAAAAAATGAATGTTACACTTCCTCAAGAGCAGGAGGGGGTACCGCAACAACTCCAGAAACTCGGTACAAGTGTAATAAAGAAAAACAAGTTTAATGGCAGTTTTCTCACAAAAACAATAACCTAAATTCATACAACAAATGTGGGGGAGAAAGGGACAGTTAGGTTGTGCCAAAATAAACACCTAAAAGACAAAACCAAAACTTAGCTGAGCTCTTACCCTAGAAAAACAAAAAAAAAAAAAAGGGGAAAAGACCCTGATTCTAAGAATGGGATACCCTCATCCCAGTATTTGCGGAGCATGGACTTGAATGTCTGGTGAAATCTTCCAAGTGCTCCCTGACTTTCAGGATGGTAGGAGCTTGACGTAATGTGCTCCACTCCTAATGCTTTTAATGCCTGAGCAAAGGTCCTAGACTTAAAGTTGGTTCCCTG
The DNA here is from genome assembly GCF_057381915.1 of Diplotaxodon limnothrissa. Taxonomy (NCBI): domain Eukaryota; kingdom Metazoa; phylum Chordata; class Actinopteri; order Cichliformes; family Cichlidae; genus Diplotaxodon; species Diplotaxodon limnothrissa. The sequence continues at coordinate 6,774,843 of NC_140602.1, forward strand.
ATCAGTTTGGACTACCTTTGGAAGACCAAACACTGAGAAGAACCCTACCAGAGCTTTACTGATGACAGGGGCAGTGATCCTTTGCAGGGGTACTGCTTCGGGAAACCTAGTAGAAGCCCACATCATTGTTAGAATGTATTGGTGCCCTGACTTTGATTTTGGTAAAGGTCCTACACAGTCAACAGTAACTCTGCTAAATGGTTCACCCATCACTGGAATTGGCGACAGGGGTGCAGGCAACGTTCCCTCTAAGCTGCGCACGTGCAAAATTGCGCACTGTTGGCACGGTCTCTGCGCAGAGAAAATCTGTGTTGCGCACACAAAAAGAATCCTAACCTGAATTGAAATTAAAGTAAATATGTGCCGGTGTTTTAGCTAGCAAAGCGGCGTGGCTGATGTGGAGTGAAGCCACGTTAATGACAACGTGTACAACCATTGGAGATGTGAGCAGGACAGACGGAACAATTGACGGAAAAAGTGTGGACTTTATACCAGCTTTTAAATTGTGTTGATCGGCCACGTAAAACCAGAGTTATGATAGAAAAAATACGCAATGTTTGGTTTTCTTCCTGAATACTACAGCTGTTTATATTTACTGTGGGAAGAAACGGTAAAAATGGCGTTTTATAAGGAAAATGCTCGAAAGCACTCTCCACCTGTAAGCAAAGACGAAACCAAAACACCCCACCCTTTCCTATTGGTCGAAAAATGTACCATGTCGACCAATCAAAACATGGCATTTAGTTGTTAAGAAACGGGAAGAAGTTTTAGGAGTGACGGTGGTGTTTTGAGATGTGAGAGATTTGCAACGTTCAGCTCAAATCTTGTGTAGTTAGTGTGTAGTGTAGTCAATAGCTTTGTTGTGTGTGTCAGAACAATGAGGCGAGTGCTGAATGTTACAGGTGTTACAGGAGTGACACATCTCCTGTTGTCAGGCCTGCAGGTATCAGGCTGTTGTTCTCCTTTATCTCATAGTGGACAGAAATTATTTTTAGAGTGGCACAAATAATTTGTGAGGCATCAAATTTGACGCAGAACAGCTGATTGTTCTGTAAATAGTTTGAAATGTTTATTTAAAAAAAAAAACACCTTGGCTAACGGTAGTCTAACATAAATGTAAATGCTGTAATTTGATTATTTTAATAAACCATGTAACTTGGATGGAGTCGACGCTGGCGTGACCACAGTGCACACGTCTAATGTTGCACAGTGGTCCACGGGATCGCTCAGGGAGTTTGTGTTCGCTCAGACACATAAAAAAAATTAGAGGGAACATTGGGTGCAGGTGGATTAATTTGATTTCGCTTGCCCACAATTTGGCAAACATGGAAGGTACGACAGTAATGTATAACATCAGACTTGAATCCTGGCCCAAAAAAAGGTTTGAGGACCTTATGTTTTATTTATGCCAAGGTGTCTGGAAAGTGGGTTATCATGTGCTAATGCTAGAACTTGCTAGCGGAAAACGTTTCGCACAACAACTTGATAAACTGTATGCCAGTCATCCAAGTTTCCACCAGCCCAGCGATGTAGGAGGCGGCCCTCATCAACAATGTACGCCACCTTCTTTACCTTAACTTTCTCCTGAGTAAGTACAGAAGAACGGCATTTCAGAAGAAAGTCATCTTAATGCTGTGCAACAATAAATTCTTCTCTAGAAGCGGGCAGTGTAATGTCTGCATTAGGAAGAGAAAACATCTTTCTAGACTCATCATTAAGTTTAGCTTCTGGTCTAACACTATCAGGTGCTTCTTTCATAATGAAGAAAGAGTCAGACAAATCAGTCATTCTTCTTGGATTGAGATCTAGTTACCACACAAGCAGGAAAAATGCTGGCAAACTCTTGCTGTTTAACTTTGAAGCTTGTTTCAGGCTAATCCAGGCACAGGCAGCACATTTCCACCAGCCAAATCATTTCCGAGGATAAAATAAACTCCTTTTATGGGCAGCGAGGGGAGGACAGAGACCTTTCCAACTCCACTGAAAACAGAGGAAGTGATATGAACATTGTGCAAAGGTGCAGACACAAAAGTCATTCCAATACCCTGGACCACAACACTTGACTGACAGGATGACTCAACAAAGGCAAAATACCCTCTCGAATGATAGACTGCGAACCATCCGTGTTTCTCAGTATTGTTACAGACTGGTTGTCAACAGTAGCACCTGTTAAAGAAACACAACCCTGTGTGATAAAAGGTTTAAAACAGGGATCTATTTCACTGAGATGTTTGGGTTCTGGGAGGCAACATGTTTTTAAATCAAACCCATGCCCTTGGGCTGCGGCGGTGTAGTCTTATTTTTTAGTGCAAGGCAATCAGCAATGACATGACCTTTTTATGGCAATAGAAGCATTCACGTACCTCACGGGAAAGAAATGGTTGCTTGCTTTGACTTCAGGCTGACCAAGATCAGGCTTTGGTGAGCGTGTGATCAAAACTTTATCTGAACGAGGGGATGATGCAAACACATATTTAAAAACATTACAAGCTTCTCTGATAACAGATTCTTAAAATCTTCCAACAGGATTAACTGAGGAAGAGCTTCAAAGTCTCTCACTTCACTTGCTGTGCACCACTTGTCAAAAAGAACTGCCTTCTCACGTGCAAACTCTACATATGTTTGACCATTAGACTTCTTGTGATTCCTGAACTTTTGTCGGTAGGCCTCAGGTACAAGCTCATAAGCACGAAAGATGGACTCTTTCAGTACATTGTATTTCATTCTATTTTCGATAGAGAGAGCGATGACACAACATTCTGTTCTTTGCCAACCAGCTTTCATTGCAGTAGCACAGCCCACATTTCTTTTGGCCATTCCAGTGCTGTTGCAATCCTTTCAAAAGCATTAAAGTAGGAATCAACTTCTGTCTCTCTAAATGTTGGCACCAAAGCAATATTTTTGCTCACATTAAACCTGCAGGTGTTGCCAGATAAATGTGAAGAACATGAAGTAACCGGTGAGCTGGGTGAAGACTGGCTTTGTAAGCCTCATAGCTTCCACCTCTAGCTGTTTTAACTTTACCTCCTTCTCAGCTTCAATTTCCAGCTGACGTATCTGAAGTTTGAGGTCAAACTTGGCCTTACGTGCTTGCTCCCTTTCCTGCGCCTCCAGCCGAAGGCGAGCTAGACGCATCTTAAGTCTAGCATTTCCGTTTGACCCACTGAAGTCTAGGGACACAGGATATAAACGAGGTAGAGTGGGAGGTTCCTTAGGCTCCACCTGGACTTTTGGGAGAGTTGCTGTAGCACCAACATCCTCCTTCAAAGGTTTGACACCTTGCTCAACAGAAGGAATGTTATCATCACAAACATCAGAGCCCGTCAAGATTTTCAACTCAACTAATAGTTGTAAAATACTATTAATTTTTTTTTTCCACACTATATTTCTTTACTGGATTATCAAAGTGTGCCACAAGACTCAACAAGTCATCTTTACAACATAACTCAAACTTCTCAGAACTCCGAGCATGAATGAAATCTTGTAAGTCGAAATCCATAATTAAATACAAGGCAGCAACATTGTACCAAACATCAGAATTGTCTACAGCTCCGGAAAATAGATCCCAGATAAGCTCCCACTTGTGTTACGCCTCCTCGAGAGCAGGAGGGGGTAACACAACAACTCCAGAAACTCAGTACAAGTGTAATAAAGAAAAACAAGTTTAATGGCAGTTTTCTCACAAAAACAATTACCCAAATTCATACAACACATGTGGGGGAGAAAGGGACAGGTTGTGCCAAAATTAACACCTAAAAGACAAAACCAAAACTTAGCTGAGCTCTTACCCTAGAAAAACAAAAAAGGGGAAAAGACCCTGATCCTCAACTCAAACAAGCTCAAAATTACATGGGTGGCACCAACCTACTTACCTAGTGTTTCTAACAGAAAGGACTCCACGTGAGTAAGTGTATGGGGTCCCCAGACTTACCCTAGTCCTATTTACTCCTACCACAACCTTCAAACAAAAGAAATACACCAGAGCACATGTGCCAAATAACTCTAAGCAAGGAAGAGAAAGCCACCCCCAGCCACAGGTGAGTCTCCTTATCAAGGCGTGCACTCCTGGTTTAACCAATCAAAGCCTCCTTTCTCTGATTAGCTGGAGATCCTCAAATTGACACCAGCCTGCAGTCTGTGTACCTGAGGAAATGGCAAACAAAAGGAAAGGGAAAGAAAACATGCAGCCTGCAGACACGTAACAATTAATTTTACCAGAAATGGAAAGCAAGTATGCACTGGTATCTGCCAAGCCATCTTCATCATTTTTAACTGTTGTAGTCCTTATGCCCTTGTCAATACTTTTCTACAGCAGCATTAGTATGAATGGTTAAATGCATTTGTTATCATAGTTGATTCAAAGATATATCTTGGACAAGTTTGTGTGTGTGTTTGAAATACTTCTAAATGCTGCCTAGTACACTGCCATTACCCACTAGGACCTTAATATAAGATTTGTAAAATTAAAATTTATGAAAAAGCTCTGGAACTTGATTGTAATGTACCTTATAATTTTGCCAAAGAGTCTATATCTACTTTAGGCTAACATTTACTTGTTCTCTCCCAAGTATTTTATTCTTTCATTTTACAGTGAGGCAGTTTAATTCAAGATATAGAGTACTAAACCCATTGGTTTTTCAGTAAAATCAAACATAATATATCAAATCATTCTTCATAGCTCCACATAAAAATTACTTTTACAAAAAATATTTTAATATAGAGCTTTTGCTTAACAGATTAATTGAGTAAAAATAGGGGGTGAAAAGGGGGCAACAGTAGAAAAGATATAAGCACATGAACTGTCTGATTAATAGGGGTAATTAGATTGTAATTAGTAGGGGTTTGGGGAGACTTATGGATATAGCAGTTGTAGTTATTATGTAGCATGCATCTCATCTTTGTCCACTTCTAATAAAAATACTGTTCTAGAAGGTACAGGTTTCCTACGTGGAAGGACTGAATAGAATTACATCAATGATCAGTTACAGAAGACCACACGACTGACTATATTTGAGCCTGAGGTTTGAACCATAATGCCCACTCTGGAAAACCTCAGCAAGCATGTGTTATCAAATAGTTGGGAAAGGTCAACACATGTTGATAGGTTTTCTTGACCAAGACACTCACTAAACAAGTAATTTTACTAAATTATGATGTACCTTATAGCTTGATTCTTCAGTAATGTCAGAATAGTGCTTTATGAAAAAGTATAAATGCTAAAAGTATAAATATTTCCACCAGAATAGTGTCATCTGTATTTATTGAGTTTTATATCTGATACGTGTAGCAGTGCTATATTTCATTATGTTCATTACGGATCACTTAGCAGAGATGGGATGGTGGCTGCATACGGCACTAGGACTCATTTTGCAGACATAAACATTTCCAGTCCCTGCTGCTTCGCGGGTTTCAGTATGCTCCACGGCGATCTAGTTTCAAATGCAAACAAAGAAACAAACAAGGAAACAACCCAAAAAAGGGGTGCTATTTTGCAAACCTTTACCCCTAAATCAGCAACATTTAGTGTTAGAAGAAGATTTGGATTTGAATTTTAACAGTGACTAAAGTCAGCGACCCTCTTATTCTTACCTTTAACTTTATTTGAATCTTATTCTCCCCCTCTGTCTCTCTCTTGCGGTCTCTATTATAAAGTTAATAGGTTCTCAGCAGGGAAATTTAAACTGTAATTTGAAAGCTTTTCTGAGCAACTTTGACAGTCTAAAAGTGGCACACTATGCCACCTGCAGAGTGATCAAACGGGGGGAAAGAAAGAGGATGTGAGGAATTGTATAGAAAGAAATGAGTGAGTGAGGGGAGGAGAGCAACACTTTCCTGAGGCTGCATGTGTAACTAATTAGGTATGAGCATTGTGACAGCGTGGCTGTTGAGTGCAGTAATGGGATCCCTGCTGCTTAATGAACATGTCACAAGCTTCTGCCTGAGCTGAAGGAAAGAGACAATGTTTGATGACCACCGGGTATCTGCTGGACATTGTGTGTGTTGCATGTGTTTTGTACACTATGCCCTTTGTGAGTCTTCATTCCTTTGTGACAATTTCATATAGACAGTGGCACGCAATTTCACAGTTATTTACTTTTGTTAACATTATTAACATTCAACATATTGTTTGAGTTTTCCATGGTTACACATACACAGATCTTTTCTTATTGAGGCTCTTATATACTATAGGTCCATTGTGTGTTAATTAGTTATTTCCTTGATAATATTGTGCATGGGTTTTTGTATGAATAAGTTGTATATGGGTAGCATGCACTTGATTGATGCTTACATATAATTTACCTTCATTAATAGCTACTATTAATCAGTGTGTTGTGTCATAATCAATAATGTTTTAGGTAGTTTCATACATAGTACTGTATAACAATCCAGGAGCTGATTCATTTCTTTATTATAGTTAGTGATCAAAATTAACTTTGTGAAATTTGTACAACTGACTTGCTAATGGCACAACAGAGAAATAAATAAAAACAAACAAACAAACAAACAAAAAAACAAAAACAAAAACAAGCCTCATATTAAATTAAATAAGATAAAATTGTGATTTTTTTCATAGAAACATGCACTACCTTGTATCTGTACCATAATTCTCTGGTCCTATTACAATAATAAGAATTGAGAATAATTTTGTCAGACCTAATTGTACGTATTGAGTACCATTTTTAAATCATTTGTATCATTTGTGTAAAATAAAAATATCATGTTCATTAATATTATGGGTGTTCCAACTATGTCTGCCAGCCAACACGTTGCAAACCATCTTCATGGGTAAATATTTTGGGGGGAGAAGAGAGGTGAAAAACAGTTGTGGCTTCCTGCTCAGCTACCCCTGCCTCTGCTGAATCAAGTGAGAATGTTGTCGAGGGCAGAATTGAGTTTAGTTCATTGGTGCAGCCCACCACAACAGGTGACCTCCTAAAAAGAGTGGGATTGTTGGATAGTGATGAATCAAGCAACCTTCCCACTGGCTGTAAACCCACATGCATCCTCTGTTGTTTAGAAAGGTGGTTGAGAGAGCCCAGGGTGCAGCTCTGATCCTTTTGGATACTGTTGTAGTTAAAGAATTGGACGACTTATGAAAACTTTCACTCATGTGAGCCATCTTAGTGTAATCAAATCTGGGTGTGTCCATGTTAGAATAACCTCCAGCACTGCACCTGAGAAATAAAGTTTCTTTATTGTGCAGTCACCTTTTATTGCCATATTCCTTGGTCAACTGTGGCATTAACCCTTGTGTGGTGTTCATATTTTTGTTACTCAGCCAGTGTTCATGGGTCTGGTGGACCCGCCAGAGTTTTGGCTTTCCAAATTAACACTATCAAACAATTTTTTGTTAAATTATTCATCAGATGTTTACTTCATCCCAATTACAAGCCATATGAACAGCAAACATGGTTAATTTTTTCCCTTTACCTTTGTTAGATCACATTTATGAATTAATGTGCTTCTCGTTTTTTTTTTTGTTTTTTTTTAAATGTTATAAAAAAATTAATCAGTTATAATCAAGTGGAGTGAGTGGAAAGACACAACACATTTACACGTGAAGCAATATGTTTCACAACTAAATGGGATCAGCTGCTCATCAATGGTGACATTAGGCCCAGGTTTGTAAGACAGGGGGAGGTGGTGCACACACTTATCCCACACTGTCCTGATGGCAGCTAGCTTGTCTCTCTGCCGTCGAGCTGGTCTGTCGTCTTGGTTATCAAATCGGATAATCCTGGAAATTTTGTGGAAGTTTTCCAGAGACATTGATGCACGGAAAAGTTCTTGCCGGTTTCTGCATCTCACGGGGATTCTGTGGATTCCCCTTTGGACCTCAAAACTCCTGCAAGGATAAGAACCCCAAAGTAGGCCTTTGGGGTTCTTAGATCTCCTTCCACCTCTCTCCAAAAACACACCTTCCTTCTAGATTACTGAAATCCAGAATAATTTTCTGGATGGAATCTGGGATGAAAAGCTCAAATGAAGACTTGATGTCCTGCACATGAGTAACTGCCAGCCGTGTTGGCCCTGGCTTATCACAGTAACAGCTCTGCAGGGTGGCTGGTTTCTTGGGCAAGAAGACCATTCAGTTTCACCAGTTATTGGCATCCATATTTCTTCACTTGTTGTCTGGTGGGCTTGTTCTGGTCCTGGAGCTGGCTGCTGATGGGGTACTCATCTTTGTTTTGTTACTAGATGGTGCTCAACCTCATCGTCTTCTTCAAAGTCACTGTCAGACTCTGAATTTTCAGAAATGTGAAATATTCTGAAACCTTTTTGTCAACATCATCATCCAAAGCTCCTCTCTCTTCCAAAATCAATTGGATGGCCCTCGCAGCAGATAATCTTTTGCCATCTTGATCAGTTGTGATAAAGAACCACACTGGCAAAGTCTTATTTATAGTATTATGCCCCTAATTTGCAGGTGGGACAGGGTATGAGAAAATAAAATTTGGATCCCTCAAGAATCAGGGTAAAATGTGCAGGAATGTAAGAGCAGACGGTGTTGATAGTTGAATTTTCAACAATGTTGCAACTTTGTGCGGGAGCAGGAGGGGAAGAAAACACCATCAGCAGCACCAGAAAGGAGGAAGACAGAGTGTGGGAACACAGGACCTACACTTTCAACACTTTTATTAGGCCTGGGTCCAGTGGACCCGAACACCTTGTATGTAATGTAAATGCGTGGGGGGAGGTACAGTATGAGGTCATTGAAAATTAGTTCGGATTTATGTTCTTCACAGAAAATAAGCCAAAGCCAATGAATTTCAGGTTGAAAAAATTATTAATTGTTTAATTTTTCTTTTGAGAAAAACTGAAAACGGGTCTCACAGACCCGAACACCATACAAGGGTTAAACAAACTGTCCTAACAGTTTGGTTCTTTGTTGAAATTGTTGTAGCCACTTTTGTCTTTAGTCTGCTATGCCTCAATCTGTGCTCAGTCAAGTGCAAGTCTGGGGATTAGCACCCTGTTCTTTATGGTGTACCTTTCAAGAACTGTGCTTCTCCCCATAGTCCTTCTGTCTGACACACTCCTCCCTGGCAGCTGCCTCTAAAGCCTTTCCAAACATGAACAGGTGGCCATGAAAAATATGTCAAAGACTCTCTGGCTGCAGGGATTATCTGTCCAAGACCCTCTGACTGTTCATCAACTTCAGAGGCCCCGACAACATTATGGTAAAGAACAAGTACCCATCATCACTAATTAACTGTACTTTTACATCTCCTCAAGAAGCCATGCTTTAAAACCCCTTCCTTAAAAATTCCAGAAGAAGATAAGTGGAAGATGGTTTTTAGTATTCCAGAACACTTGAGATATCTAGTAATGCATTTGGGCACCCGAGATTTCATTCTGTATGTCAACATGAAGAAATGTAAAATCTCTTTCATTCCTGGCTCTCATCTTTATCAAGGGACAGCCAAATATAGACCTAGACAGTGTAAAAACAAACAGTAACTGAGTAGCTAGGCCCTGTCACGTGTAAACAGCTTAAGAAATTCCTTACCAGTACCTCTAATTGTGCTAGCCTACAATTCCTGAAAGTTAGAAAAAGATCCCTTAGGGAAAAGGTTGCCTACCAAAACCCTGAAAAGTACCTCATCTCAGCCCTCTTCATGATTGAAGCATACCCATCTCAACACTGTGTGGTGGAAGTGGAAGTTTTGGACTTTGTAGTGTGGGCACTCCTCTTGCAATGTTCTTTGAAGGAAATTAAGCTTCATCTTTGTGCTTTACTATCCAATCATCTTTCCTTCGAAGCTTAATTGCAATTCTGATGTAGAAAGCAGTGGATAGTTAGCCGCTAGGGTAGTGTAAGAAAATTGCTGCATAACCTTGAAGGGCTGGTGCTCCTTTTCATGGTTTGGACTGATCATAAAAAAATCTGGCACGCATCCTGCTGCAAATGGCTCAAAGCTCAATACTAACAATGTTGTTACATGGGGAATTTAAGGGGGAAAATGTAATCCACACACTAAACTCATTACAGGTAATGAGCTCCTAGGCTGTATATGTTTCTCCCCAAAGTTTGTTAACTCCCATGGCTCATTCCTTTGAATTCACCTATTATCTTGGAATGACCCACACACTGTCTCTTTACTATAGAAGGAGTCCAAAAATCCAAGAACAGCTTTGCAGCATTTTTCAATTCCGCCGGTTTGCAGTTCCCCAAGAGAAATGCATGTAATTTACAAATCCAAAGTTTGGCAAGTCCTCTTTTATATAGCATTTAATATATCCAATGTAGAGAGAAACTCCTTAAATACAATTAAGTCAGCATAATCACTTTCTCAAGATAACAGAGCATGAGGAAGATTAATGGTTTAGAAGAGCTGAGGGACAGGGTGCATTTTTCACCACTTGCTTGCTTCCTTTTAGCCCCAATCTATTTTAGAATAGCTGAAAAGTCTGAGATACATTATTGGAGCTAATCAGAGTCAAATGAGGAGAAAGGTGAGACAGCAGAAATCGCCTCCCTCCTCAGCCTGCCTATGTTCCCTTTTTCATCAAGCTCCTGTCCACATGTTCTCTGATAGAGGTAGTGGACCAAAGGTGGAGGGAGATAATGGTAGCAAGGGTGCTGCCGAGGCTTAGTCATAGAACTGTAACTATTCCAGTCTGAAATCTGAAATCAAAGACATGATGAAATGAACTCTAAGGCAATGAAATGAGATTGAATGGAAGAGACTAATGACACTTGACTAGTATATTCATGAAATATATAATCATGTAAACACATAGTTATATATTTTTTATTATTTTTTTTCTGTTAGCAGGGATAACACAAACTTTGCGGTGGTACAACTTTCGCCTACAGATGAAAAACCTGACAACTTTATACAAAACCAGCCTTCGAAGTACAGGAATGAAAGTTTTCTGGAATCCAGTCATACAAAAATGTACCATACCATCTTTTAGTTAAAAAAAATGCAGTCTGCAGTGGCCAGTGAACTTCTAGTGCAATGGAAAAAAGAAACATACCATCAATTCTTCCTAAAAGAAAAAAGAAATCTCTAGTTCTCTATTTGTAAAAAAAAAACAACAACAAATAGACAGAATTTTAAGTACTAAAAAAGACAAGTTTAAAATGACACTTTGGACCCTAATGGATTAAGACTATATCATTTTTATTTGTTGTCATGCAAATACTTGAGCTCTTTACACCAATATCACAACGAGGTTGCAGAAAGAGATATAGTACACAATTTCCTTTCAGTATGAATATAATATTTCATATAACATTATCAATCATGAAATCCAACACTGACGGCTTTGTTGGCTTGAATCCTAAATAAGGTATCTTGTGTGTGCAGAGTGAAATTAGATTACAAGTAGGTTGGTGGGGATATCCAGGGCTAGTTGAAAGGTGATAGATGCAAAAATATTCAGTCTTTAAACAGGCAGATTTCCAAAATACAGGTTTAGTGGCCGGTAGCGTCAGCAACCTCCTACATGCTAACAATAAAAACACTGTTAGGACTTCCTCGAAATCATATCCACTATATCAACAGTTCGAGAAAACTTCCTCATTCCCTTCCTCATTCTCATGCTGGTGGTGTTTCCTCATTCCCATATGACATGTGTTGCTTTGTTTATTCTCAGCAGAGTCTTTTTCATTCTCTCAATAATACACACAGACAGACTGAAGCAGTAAATCTGTCTAAAAGTGAAGCTCTAAGGCCTGAGAGGTGATCACAAAGAGGTTTGAAAAAGCAGTTTTACAAAGGGTCCTGCTGACAGGTGGAGTTCAAGAGGAAGTCTCAATTGAAACAAACCAACTTCACACTGATGGCACCTATATAAAATGTTTCGTAGGTCATTAACTGCTGTCAGAACTCTGATTAAGATAAGTTAGACATGAAATAGGCACTCCCACTCATACAGTCATGTTGACACAAACAAACAGGCATTTGCCTGTTTTATGTACACCATTATACCATCACCTCTTAAGCTTCTGTCATGTCAGAGGATGATCGCCAGTTTTACCAAGCAGTGACAGCCTGCTCTGCCCATTCTCATTCTCCCTGCTGGCAGACCACTTCTCCTCCTGTCCCCTTGCATTATCTCTTTACACATGGCAATCCTACCCTCCGGATGGACAAGAAGGCTTAAAAGGTTCATTAGGATTTATTTTTGTTCATTTTGTGGTCTGCCTATGGAGTGTTATGGTGCCTCCACAGCAGGAATGACCCTGCGGTTCAAATGCTCTAACAGCCCATAAACAGAGACAAGGCCTGCAGATGACAACCTGCCACCGCCCAGGCTCCATCATGTGCACCAAGCTCTTTAAATAGGTGTCTAGGGTGTCATTGTCTCTGAGGGCTGCCTTATGGGGGAGTGCATAATAAAACTAAGACTATAAACCTGAGTGTAAGTGGCATAGCCTCGCCTGTGGCACATGTTGCAACTTTTGAACAGCAGAATGTGGACTTTTTGAGTTGTAAGAGAGCACGAGAAGAGAAGAATGAGGAATGATGAGAGAGAAGTAATGAAAGAAAGACTTTATGACATTAAGAAATGAAGGCAATAAATCAGGATTAATGTCAGAATGATGCATTCTCTGTACATTTTTCATGCAAGCCAGTATTCTGTCATCATTGCATATTTGTCCAACTTTGGCTATTTCTATAAGTTATCATTAGCACATTGACTGGATTTAATGGTCTTAAAAAATTAAATTAAATTAAATTAAATTAAATTAAATTAAATTAAATTAAATTAAACCCCTAATGAAGCCAAAACTCCACTGATTGATTCAGTCTATACAAACCCTACAACTGAGAAGTCTCAAACCACTGAGCTATTTTCTTTCCCTGGAATTTACTTAGACTAGGCTTGTGTTGAGCCACAGCTTTCACAGTCTGGCCAATAATGATGCTTGCTTTGTTCGGTGTTGAGAAAAGATGGCCAGTCCTTTCCTTTTAGAAAGAAAAGTGGAAAAAAAAACACAGGGGAAAAGAAACAGAAAACGCTTTTTCCAGTGGCAGTAAGTGGGTTGAGCATTAACATCCAGAAATGAAGAATAGCCATCTGCTAAATCCTGAAAGTCATAAGCAGATGCGGTCCTCTTATCCTTTTATGCATATGTTGCCTTTTCTTGTTTTCTTGCTTTCTTTTTTATTGTTGTTTATGTCTTGACCCCCGGATTCAAGATTTAAGCATTCAAGCAGCTGGCAAAATCATAAAAAAGGAGAACAAACCCTATCCATTAAATTATAAATGCAAATGTTTTAAAGAGGCTTGTGTAAGGATTGTAAAAATGATTATTTTTCCCCCTTACAAATCTTCTTCCTCCATCATGTGTAACAGTCACGGCAGGGGTTGAAAGGGTGATGAAATGATGCACTCCATTAGTCGGCTGGTAGCTGGTCGTGTTTTCTTTCAGCTGCAGTGTTGAAGCATGTTGTTAACCATCGTGCAGATGACTGTATTCGTGGCTCCTCTATCATATCTGCGTAATGACCACCTTCTTGTTAGGGGTCCCTGTGAGAGTCATTATCCCTGATTCAATTGACGATGACAGGAGAAGGGGATGGAGAGGAAGGATATAACATGACAGGCGCTGTGCTTTCTGATGTCCCTCTTGTCTCCAGGGGTAAGACTCACAGCCCCCACTCTTATAAAGAATCCACAGAGCAACAAAAGTAATCAAGCCTCTTCAGCATCAAACCATGGGATTATGTTTTGTTTTCTGGGAAGCCACTTATTTACTCATTGATGTGCTCCTTGAAGGGCAGCCTACCAGTTGTGTGCAGGATAACATCCAGGTCACTGGGGTTTAGAAGAAAGCCTCCAAACACAACCACATGTTCCATGACATTTGATGTGATGTTCCTATTAAGAAGAGGCCAATGCAGCACAGCAGCTGCGTTTTATTTCGTCTTTGTATACATCGACAACATGTGGTTTGGTAATGTGTTTTTGAAATGTTAAGCAAATATTGACTAATGTTTGTGCATGTTTGTGGTGTTAACTGATTACTTATATAGAACCAGGAGTTTGTATTTTAGTGATTCTGTCATGATCCTGGGTCCTTTTGACCCAGCGTTTTGTGTTTTCTCTTCGCGATTTTGGTTCTGTTCTTCCTCTGGTTAGTGTTTACTCTGTTCTGCCCGTGTGTTCCTGTATCTAGTCCGCGTTTCTTAGTTTGTGTCCTTTCATGTGTAAGTTCCTGTTTTATTGTGAAGGTCTGTGTCTTATGTGAGTGTTTTCAGTTTGCCTCCCTAGTCTCGTCATGTTAATTACTCCCAGCTGTGTCCCCACCTGTATGTAATCCCCCTGTGTTCTCTGAGTGTATTTAAGTTGTGTCTTCTGTCATAGTAGTTGCTGGTTCGTCTGTGTTGTTTCCCCTCGGTCTCCCTGCATGTATTTCCCCGGACCTCCCTGCATGTATTTCCCCGGACCTCCCTGCACCGTCATTCCTGGTTTGTGTGTTAGTTTACCCAGTTTAGGTTTCGGTTTCATGTTCACACCCTGTTGCTGTTTGTACCCACTGCTGTAAATAAACACTCACCTGCACCAGAGCTGCCGCCTTTTGGATCCTCACTACAAATCCACACGGCTTGCCCCGCAAACCGTGACAGAACGAACCAGCCACCATGGACCCAGCGGCAGTCAATCCGTCCGAGGAGCTCCAGGATGACATCGGCTACAATGTGGAGATCCTCCTCGGGCTGTGGCTGGAGAATCCTCCGCACGAGCTTCGCCGCGCCGTGGAAGGTCGGCTACAACGGCTCTTTTCCGGCCTGCCATGGCTACTAAATTCACTTCCTCCGACCATACAGGCTTTTCTCCGGCACACACCCCACCTTCTCTCAGCTCAGTCTCCAGTGCCACTCTCAGCTCGGTCTCCAGTGCCACTCTCAGCTCGGTCTCCAGTGCCACTCTCAGCTCGGTCTCCAGTGCCGCCTGTAGCGCAGGCCCCAGTAGCTCCAGTGCCGCCTGTAGCGCAGGCCCCAGTAGCTCCAGTGCCGCCTGTAGCGCAGGCCCCAGTAGCTCCAGTGCCGCCTGTAGCGCAGGCCCCAGTAGCTCCAGTGCCGCCTGTAGCGCAGGCCCCAGTAGCTCTGGCTCCACCCGTTCACTCCGTGCAGGGAGAAAGCCTAAGTCCTACTCAAGGTGCTTTTCATGATTCAGCCGCCATTGGCACTGTTTGCCGCTCCAGGGCTCCCCCAGAGGCTAGGTCCCAGTCCTCAGCTGATTCTGGACCCCTGGAGTTTAAGCAGCCACCTGGGAAGTGCCCCGTGTCAGTGCTGTCTGAGCAGGGCCAGTGCTCAGCACAGCACCCATTTCCTTCATGTCTGCCAGTGGACTCCATGCCTGCTGGCTTTGTGATGGCTTCTGCTGGAGGGTCCAAGGGACCCGTCCAGCCTTCGTCTCGTATCTTCGCTGGAGGGTCCGAGGGACTGCTCCGGCCTTCGTCTCGTGTCTCCGCTGGAGGGTCCGACGGACCGCTCCGGCCTTTGTCTCCTGTTTCTGCTGGGGGGCCCGAGGAGCCCGTCCAGCAGCCTCATGCCTCGTCAGCTGGTGGTTCCGAAGAACCACACCAGCCTCATGCCTCGTCGGCTGGAGGGCCCGAGGAGCCTGTCCAGCCGCCACCTGCGGCCGCTTCGGCGTCGCCTGGTCCAGCTTCATCAGAGTCTTCATCCTCGTCTGGTCCGGCCTCATCAGAGTCTTCATCCTCGTCTGGTCCGGCCTCATCAGAGTCTTCATCCTCGTCTGGTCCGGCCTCATCAGAGTCTTCATCCTCGCCTGGTCCGGCCTCATCAGAGTCTTCATCCTCGCCTGGTCCTGCGGCCTCTGCTTCTGCTACGCCTGGTCCAGCTGCATCCGCCTGTGCTTCTGCTACGCCTGGTCCAGCTGCCTCTGCCTGTGCTTCTGCTACGCCTGGTCCAGCTGCCTCTGCCTGTGCTTCTGCTACGCCTGGTCCAGCTGCCTCTGCCACGCCTGGTCCAGCCTCTGCCTGTGCTTCTGTTACGCCTGGTCCAGCCTCTGCCTGTGCTTCTGTTACGCCTGGTCCAGCCTCTGCCTGTGCTTCTGTTACGCCTGGTCCAGCCTGTGCTTCTGTTACGCCTGGTCCAGCCTGTGCTTCTGCTACGCCTGGTCCTGCCTCTGCTTCAGCGTCGCCTGGTCCTGTGCCCTCCAAGCCTCGGCCGGTGCGCCTGACACTTGGGCGCCGCCGCTGCCTTCCGCGCGGCCAGCCCCCTGATCGCCATCGCCTATCCATTAAATTATAAATGCAAATGTTTTAAAGAGGCTTGTGTAAGGATTGTAAAAATGATTATTTTTCCCCCTTACAAATCTTCTTCCTCCATCATGTGTAACAGTCACGGCAGGGGTTGAAAGGGTGATGAAATGATGCACTCCATTAGTCGGCTGGTAGCTGGTCGTGTTTTCTTTCAGCTGCAGTGTTGAAGCATGTTGTTAACCATCGTGCAGATGACTGTATTCGTGGCTCCTCTATCATATCTGCGTAATGACCACCTTCTTGTTAGGGGTCCCTGTGAGAGTCATTATCCCTGATTCAATTGACGATGACAGGAGAAGGGGATGGAGAGGAAGGATATAACATGACAGGCGCTGTGCTTTCTGATGTCCCTCTTGTCTCCAGGGGTAAGACTCACAGCCCCCACTCTTATAAAGAATCCACAGAGCAACAAAAGTAATCAAGCCTCTTCAGCATCAAACCATGGGATTATGTTTTGTTTTCTGGGAAGCCACTTATTTACTCATTGATGTGCTCCTTGAAGGGCAGCCTACCAGTTGTGTGCAGGATAACATCCAGGTCACTGGGGTTTAGAAGAAAGCCTCCAAACACAACCACATGTTCCATGACATTTGATGTGATGTTCCTATTAAGAAGAGGCCAATGCAGCACAGCAGCTGCGTTTTATTTCGTCTTTGTATACATCGACAACATGTGGTTTGGTAATGTGTTTTTGAAATGTTAAGCAAATATTGACTAATGTTTGTGCATGTTTGTGGTGTTAACTGATTACTTATATAGAACCAGGAGTTTGTATTTTAGTGATTCTGTCATGATCCTGGGTCCTTTTGACCCAGCGTTTTGTGTTTTCTCTTCGCGATTTTGGTTCTGTTCTTCCTCTGGTTAGTGTTTACTCTGTTCTGCCCGTGTGTTCCTGTATCTAGTCCGCGTTTCTTAGTTTGTGTCCTTTCATGTGTAAGTTCCTGTTTTATTGTGAAGGTCTGTGTCTTATGTGAGTGTTTTCAGTTTGCCTCCCTAGTCTCGTCATGTTAATTACTCCCAGCTGTGTCCCCACCTGTATGTAATCCCCCTGTGTTCTCTGAGTGTATTTAAGTTGTGTCTTCTGTCATAGTAGTTGCTGGTTCGTCTGTGTTGTTTCCCCTCGGTCTCCCTGCATGTATTTCCCCGGACCTCCCTGCATGTATTTCCCCGGACCTCCCTGCACCGTCATTCCTGGTTTGTGTGTTAGTTTACCCAGTTTAGGTTTCGGTTTCATGTTCACACCCTGTTGCTGTTTGTACCCACTGCTGTAAATAAACACTCACCTGCACCAGAGCTGCCGCCTTTTGGATCCTCACTACAAATCCACACGGCTTGCCCCGCAAACCGTGACAGAACGAACCAGCCACCATGGACCCAGCGGCAGTCAATCCGTCCGAGGAGCTCCAGGATGACATCGGCTACAATGTGGAGATCCTCCTCGGGCTGTGGCTGGAGAATCCTCCGCACGAGCTTCGCCGCGCCGTGGAAGGTCGGCTACAACGGCTCTTTTCCGGCCTGCCATGGCTACTAAATTCACTTCCTCCGACCATACAGGCTTTTCTCCGGCACACACCCCACCTTCTCTCAGCTCAGTCTCCAGTGCCACTCTCAGCTCGGTCTCCAGTGCCACTCTCAGCTCGGTCTCCAGTGCCACTCTCAGCTCGGTCTCCAGTGCCGCCTGTAGCGCAGGCCCCAGTAGCTCCAGTGCCGCCTGTAGCGCAGGCCCCAGTAGCTCCAGTGCCGCCTGTAGCGCAGGCCCCAGTAGCTCCAGTGCCGCCTGTAGCGCAGGCCCCAGTAGCTCCAGTGCCGCCTGTAGCGCAGGCCCCAGTAGCTCCAGTGCCGCCTGTAGCGCAGGCCCCAGTAGCTCTGGCTCCACCCGTTCACTCCGTGCAGGGAGAAAGCCTAAGTCCTACTCAAGGTGCTTTTCATGATTCAGCCGCCATTGGCACTGTTTGCCGCTCCAGGGCTCCCCCAGAGGCTAGGTCCCAGTCCTCAGCTGATTCTGGACCCCTGGAGTTTAAGCAGCCACCTGGGAAGTGCCCCGTGTCAGTGCTGTCTGAGCAGGGCCAGTGCTCAGCACAGCACCCATTTCCTTCATGTCTGCCAGTGGACTCCATGCCTGCTGGCTTTGTGATGGCTTCTGCTGGAGGGTCCAAGGGACCCGTCCAGCCTTCGTCTCGTATCTTCGCTGGAGGGTCCGAGGGACTGCTCCGGCCTTCGTCTCGTGTCTCCGCTGGAGGGTCCGACGGACCGCTCCGGCCTTTGTCTCCTGTTTCTGCTGGGGGGCCCGAGGAGCCCGTCCAGCAGCCTCATGCCTCGTCAGCTGGTGGTTCCGAAGAACCACACCAGCCTCATGCCTCGTCGGCTGGAGGGCCCGAGGAGCCGGACCTCCCTGCACCGTCATTCCTGGTTTGTGTGTTAGTTTACCCAGTTTAGGTTTCGGTTTCATGTTCACACCCTGTTGCTGTTTGTACCCACTGCTGTAAATAAACACTCACCTGCACCAGAGCTGCCGCCTTTTGGATCCTCACTACAAATCCACACGGCTTGCCCCGCAAACCGTGACAGATTCTCCTTGACTATCAATCTATCAACTATCAATTTTCTATTTTAATTGAAATTCAATAATGGAAAGGCTGCAACTTGAGTTGGCTCTTGTGCATGTGAGAATGATCAGTGATCAATCATCTGGGCTCTGTCATCATTCTTAAGCTTTGCAGTTTTAAGCCTTAGCACTAGTGTTTTGGCTACCCTCATGCTGGAGTAGTTTTGGAGAGTCTGCATATAGACTAAAAGCATGAGTTGCAGAGTCAACAGCTAATGCATGTTAAGCAAATGTCCTAGGGGAAGTTTTTGATGATACGATTGACATGCTTCATTATAAGTTGTTAAAAACTGCAATTAAAAATCTCAGAAAACACTCTGAAGACATAAACTTGCTTGATGAGTGTTCATAAAGTCACAAGCCAAAAGACTGGAGGTATCATCATACACTGTGCAGCTGCAGGTATTTGTGAACGGACTAACTGTAACATTTCGACAGCCTGAAATTTAGAGCATTGGTGCTGCTGTGTATTTTTTTTTCCTTTTTGCTGCTGAAAGTGTTGTTTTTCTGTAGGGAGCCATGTTTTCTCATGAGCTCGGCCAAGGCAAGCTGTTCCCGCTCACTCTGTGATCAAGATGGCGCCGAGTATGGCAGCCTCGTCGCGAGCTCCCCCAAGCAACGGCTTTCTTCTGTGTTTAATTTTACTTTTCCTTTATTTTTTCACGAGCAGCACTTGTCTCCTTGTGTACGACCGACAAACCTTACTGGACATAAAAGACGGTCTTTCTTATAACTTTCCGGAGTTCAAGTTTTGCAACACGGACGCTCCGTTTGCAGACCCCCCATTCATCTCACCTGAGACGCCTTTGTTCTCTGGCCCTGGAGGCCGCAAACGCCGACGCAGAGGGAGAAGATCTGGCGTTCTGGTTCGACTGAGACGGCGCACTTACAGACCACCGTTACCCAGTTTATTACTGGCTAATATGCAGTCTCTGGAGAACAAGCTGTGCGAGCTTCGGGCACGGATCTCATTCCAGCGAGAGATGCGGGACTGCTGCGTGATCTGCCTCACAGAAACCTGGCTATCGGACAAAGTACCGGACTCCGCAATACAACTGCCGGGGTTCTCTGTGCACCGCGCGGACAGGTCACAGGATCTTACTGGGAAAAGCAGAGGCGGTGGTGTGTGTTTCATGATCAACAACAGCTGGTGTGATTATGCGAACGTGCACCCGGTCAAATCCTTCTGCTCACCGGACCTGGAGTACCTGATGATTAAGTGCCGGCCATTCTGGCTACCGAGGGAATTTACAGCAGTGATTATTACGGCCGTTTACATTCCCCCACAAGCCGACACTGACCGTGCACTCAGGGAACTGTACAGCGCGATCAGCAGCGAGGAAACCGCACACCCAGAGGCAGCGTTTATCACAGCCGGAGACTTTAATAAGGGAAACCTGAAGAAAGTCTCACCAAAACTCCATCAACACATCCTTTTCAACACATGTGGAAACCGGCAACTCGACCACTGTTACACCTCTTTCCGGGATGCGTACAAAGCCCTCCCCCGCGCCCCATTCGGCCAATCAGATCACTGCTCCATCCTGCTCCTGCCCGCCTACAGGCAGAAGCTGAAACAGGAAGCTCCAACCCGGAGGGCGGTGCACTGTTGGACGGACCAATCGGAGTCTGCGCTGCGGGACTGTTTTGATCACGCGGACTGGGAAATGTTTCACGTGGCCGCCAGAGACATTGATGAATACACAGACTCAGTCTGTGGATTTATCAGGAAATGCGTGGAAGATGTCGTCCCATCCAGAACAGTCAAATCCTTCCCAAATCAAAAACCCTGGATTAACGGAGATGTTCGCGCGGCACTGGCGGCACGGAACACCGCCTTTGCCTCCGCGAACACATCGGACTACAAACACGCACATTACCAACTCCGGAAGACGATCAAAGCAGCCAAACGTGAGTACAGGGACAGGGTGGAACAACAGTTTGACAACCCTCGGAGTATGTGGCAGGGACTAAACACGATCACAGACTTTAGAGGGAAAACCAGCACACCGCAGACCACGGCCTCTCTGTGTGAGGATCTAAACATATTCTACGCTAGATTCGACACAGCGAACACCATGAGACCGGACAGTGTGCGCACCGCGGATGACGTCAGTGCGCACACTGTGTCTGAGGAGGATGTGCGGAAGTGCTTCAGGAAGGTGAACGCACGCAAAGCTACTGGTCCGGACGGGATTCCCGGCCGCGTCCTCAGGTCATGCGCGGCTCAGCTGGCTGGAGTGTTCACGCACATCTTCAACCTTTCCCTCTCTCTGTCTGTAGTCCCAGCCTGCTTCAAAATGGCCACCATCGTCCCTGTACCCAAATCCTCCACCATCTCCTCATTGAACGACTGGCGACCTGTAGCCCTGACCCCCATCGTAAGCAAATGCTTCGAGAAGCTGGTCAGGGACTTCATCTGCTCTGCACTACCCGACTCACTGGACCCTCTACAGTTTGCATACCGCCACAACAGGTCCACTGATGATGCCATAGCCCTGACACTACACACTGCCCTGTCACACCTGGAGAAGAGAGACACGTATGTGAGAATGCTGTTTGTAGATTACAGCTCAGCATTCAATACCATCGTTCCCTCGAAGCTGGACAGGAAACTGCAGGATCTAGGACTGAGCAGCTCCCTCTGCAGCTGGATCCTTAGCTTCCTGTCTGACAGACGCCAGGTGGTCAGACTGGGCAGCATCACCTCATCCCCCATCACACTGAACACTGGTGCTCCACAGGGGTGTGTACTGAGCCCTCTCCTGTACTCACTCTACACCTACGACTGCACAGCCACTAACAGCTCCAACATCATTGTGAAGTTTGCGGACGACACTACAGTGGTGGGTCTTATCACCAACGGTGATGAGACGGCTTACAGGGAGGAGGTCAGCGCCCTGACCCACTGGTGTCAAGACAACCATCTCACCCTCAACGTCGCAAAGACAAAGGAGTTGATAGTGGACTTCCGGAGGTGCAGAGAAGTACACACCCCCATCACCATCAACGGCGCTGCTGTGGAGAGAGTGAGC
Organism: Diplotaxodon limnothrissa; assembly: GCF_057381915.1. Classification (NCBI taxonomy): domain Eukaryota; kingdom Metazoa; phylum Chordata; class Actinopteri; order Cichliformes; family Cichlidae; genus Diplotaxodon; species Diplotaxodon limnothrissa. Next base: position 6,796,732 of record NC_140602.1, read on the forward strand.
AGCTTCCGGTTCCTTGGCGTACACCTGGCTGAGGATCTTACGTGGTCAGTACACACAAACAAAACAGTGAAGAAGGCCCAGCAGCGCCTCTTCTTTCTCAGGAGACTGAAAAGATTCGGCATGAGCCCCCGCATCCTCAGGACCTTCTATCGCTGTGCCATTGAGAGCATCCTCACTGGATGCATCACCACCTGGTATGGCAACAGCACCGCCTACAACTGCAAAGCTCTCCAGCGAGTAGTGCGGTGCTCTGAACGGATAATTGGAGGTGAGCTTCCGTCCCTCCAAGACATCTACAGGAAGCGGTGCCTGAGGAAAGCGGGGAGGATCATCAAGGACTCCAGTCACCCCAGCCATAAACTGTTCAGACTGCTTCCATCAGGAAGGAGGTTCTGCAGCATCCGGTCCCGTACCAGCAGACTGAGAGACAGCTTTTTCCATCAGGCCATCAGACTGCTGAACACGTCATAGACACCTCAGCTTCACTACTGGAACTTCAACATTATGCACTCCACACTGTATATAAATGCCACTTGTTTTGCACATATTCAACTCTGTATATTTTATATATTTTATTATTATTATTATTATTTTATTTTATTTTTTTACTATTTAATTTGTAAAAATGTGTATACACACACACACACACACACACACACACACACACACACACACACACACACACACACACACACACACACACACACGTAGGAAAATATTTAGTATACACATCCAGAAATGCATACACTATTATATATTGTACATATATTTATTAGTTTCAGGTTGGCCATTCTTGTATTTTGCTCGTTTGTGTTGTTGTGTTTGCACATCTCTGTTGCTTGTGGGGCTCGCACACAAGAATTTCACTCGCATGTGCTGTGCCAGTGTGCCTGCACATGTGATGTGACAATAAAAAGTGATTTGATTTGATTTGTACTTTGTCAGAGTGGTCCTGTATTTAATGCCATTCTCCATTGTCAGACAAACTGCCATTCTCTGTCGCTTTACAGCCAGAGACCACATAGCATTTTTCTTTCTGCGTTTCCCTCTGTGCTTAAATGAGTGCTCACTCAGTGATGTAATTTGGTTCAGTTTCATTTATTTGAAGGTCCTGCTGAGGCTCTGGTGTCAGAAACATTGAAGGGAGGAGCATTCTTATGGCGCTGCTGACTTTTGTGTGAGGGCCATATTTGCTTGCATACAGTCTTTCTATACGTTTGCAGATTGCATTTAGGAAACACAATTTAACATAAATTATAGTAAAAGAAAAGCAAAACAAACTAAAGAATCCCTGCTTCAATTTCATTTTCATCTTTTCTGTTCTTCGTGATTAAAGCATGTCTGTTTTTAGGCTCAGTTTCATATGTCTCTGCCACCGGAATTTAAAAAAAATTACTGACAAAGAATGCCCTAGTTGATTTCCACTCAGCTGATTCACTGCTGGATACAGCTCATTAAACTCAGTTCAATATATTGTGTTAATATGCAGATGGCTGTTTTGTATTTTAACAGTTTTTTTATTTGAGTGTTTATAATTTAAATCTAGCATCTTTTTTTGCATATTGCATGGATTTTCTTTTTTTTCTGCAACCAACCTCTTAGTTTAATTTCTATTGAATGCAATGCCAGTGCCATAATGTTGTGTTCTTATTTCTTTGTGATGGTGCAAAGTTATCTGGTTTAAGAAAATGAAAAATAGGAGAGGGCTGTAGTTATGAAGTATACATTATGAATACTATGCAATGTAATAGTGAAAGAACAATAACTCATATAAGCACAGGTATGTGGTTCCATAAATTAATGAGTGCAGTTAGGCAGTGACATGATATTTTGTTTGTTTCTTGTTAATTCCCTAGAAGAAGAAAAATACTTTATAATGTTACTATTTAAAACAAAAAACAAACAAACAAAACCCTATATATATATGAATATTAACAAAACAGAGACTTTTAGCAGTGGCAATGTAATGACAGGGATCTGGCTTCTTTCTCTGCAAAGCCTGTGTCCGCATTCATTGCAATAGTCATTAAACAGACAGAGCAGGCTGTTGATGACTGGCTGAGTTCGGCTCAGCTGACGATACTGCAACACTTGTCTTATCTAATTTCCATGGTGATGGTTCTATCAAAGGCACCAATCAGAGAGCTTTACCCTGCAGAAATCAATACGATATGTGTGCTTAGTAGCATCTCAGCAGATTAGGAGGCTGTATAAAGAATGAACTATGAAGGAGATGGAACAGGTGCGAGATAAAATGACACCCTGGAGGAGCATCTCCTGGAGGCCTTGACAACACAAGCACACATGCGCTCACACAGATGCAAGCCCACTGTGCACATGCACATGGACATTAATATATATATAATAACACCTGTATGTGTGAGCACACGCGTGAACATATTCATTTGCGTCACACACAAAAAAAGAGTGTATGTAGTGCATGGTGGTAACAGAAGTGGGGGAGGGTAGGAAGAATGGCCTTCTATAAAATAATAAGTAACCTTGACAGTGACATTGCTGCTTCGGCTCCCTTGATTCCATTCACGCACGCAAGCAAAGCGTATTGTAAAATCTTAATCCATCAAGACATGTGCAGATATCTTGTAAACTATTCCAAGGGTACATTTATATGAAACATTAAACACAGCTCGGCTAGCTTTCGAGCTCTATTTACCTTTGCTTCGGTGTGATCCCAATTACACTAGGTAAACTGCTGATTCAAACAACAGTTTTTAACAGACTATTATCAGCCATGGTTATAACCCTGCTAGAGCTGAAAGCAAAAAAGATTCCTGCATGATATTTTCACAGCACGTAAAAATTCTCAGATGTAAGATGATGAAAACACACCATGCATCTGTTATCGATCCTTCAATAATGTTATCATGGATTGCATGTGCAATTAGTTGTGTGTTTCATGTGCACTGTGTGTGAGTTAGTTATCTTAAACTGAGGCTTCTGCCACAGGTAATGTTAGGTTTGCAGTAGTTTTGTGCAATGCCAAACTTAGAAGGGATAGAATTATGTAAAAGGGTCACATAAGTCAAGAATGATTTATTACCTTTCATCTCTTTCTCATTGTGGTACTGAAGACTGTGTGATGAATCACATTGTATTCTCTCTGAGACTTCCATTGTCTTCTAATGTGGACGATTGTGAATGGGTCATGTGGGACTGCTCAAGCGGTGTCACACTCCCTTTTTATTTCACACAGCTTTCAATCACTATGCCTTCAGCACTATATTCGTGATGTGCTTTGGATGGTTGATATAGTATAATGCTCAGATAAAGGTGGTGCACAGTTAGCTGCAAATGAAATATAACTTACATGTGACATCAAAAACGTTCATCAGTATGGTATTTTAGGTCTTGCATATATGTTCTAGAAAAATGCATTTTTGTTTGCATTGTTATAGGTAATATGCGTTAGTTTAGGATGAGTGATTTTAACACATTACCTTTGTGGTAGTCTTTGGAGTAAATGAAGCAAATAATTCACTTCTATGCCAGACTATATCAGACTTCATGCTGTTGCCTATTGTACAACTGTAAAAGTTAGATCTGTGTGTTCTTTTTATAACAAGATCCGTGACCTTCCAAAAAAAAAAAAAAAAAAATCAACAATGATGCGAAAAAGAGAGAACAAAAACTGGTGGATTTCATTGACATTGGAAAGTCACCTTTCTTTTAGGAACATTAATCTTTTTATTATTTTTTTTCCCCGGAAACAACATTACTTTGCTTTGCATTACTTCCTCTGGGTTCTTTCTTTCTTTCTTTTTTTTTTTTTCTTTTTTTTTTTGCCTGTCCCGTTTGGCTCTTTTGCCATCAGAATTATTGTCTAAAGGCGAAGAAAGATGCCCAACAGATTTACTTTACCAAATGGACCATCCCAGCCTTGCAGTATTGGTCTATTTGATTCACCTTTTATTGTTCATTTTATTTTATTTTCCATCCATCCATCCATTCGCTTCCGCTTATCCTTTTCAGGGTCGCGGGGGCCGCTGGAGCCTATCCCAGCTGTCATAGGGCGAAAGGCGGGGTACACCCTGGACAGGTCGCCAGTCTGTCGCAGGGCTAACACATAGGGACAGACAACCATTCACACTCACATTCACACCTAGTGGCAATTTGGATTATCCAATTAACCTATCCCTACAAGCTGCATGTCTTTGGACGTTATTTTCACTTGCTAAATATGGGACAGACTTGACTGGGGAAAAGAAAGGGGAGAAAGAAAGAGGGAAAGACAAACAGTGGAGAAGAGGGACGGGGATAAGGGGCAAAAAACAAAAAACAACAAAATAAGCAGACAAAAAATACATATATCAATCACCTGGATCACCTGTTGAGAAAGAAAAAAGAGAAAACAAGCAGAAGAAAAAGAGAACAATATAATAAACAACATCACGATGATCTATGGGAATATAACTGTAAATACTAAATATTAAACATTATTGTGCAGCACGTAAGTCCGACAGCGCACAGTGTGCTTTCAGGTAGGAGCCAAAAAGGGTGTAGTTTGTGTGTGTGAGCACCCGTGTGTACACCTGTGAGCATGAACGCGCTTGTTTTTAAAAGGTTCCTTCATGTAATGATCTGCTAGAGGGTGTGGGGGGCCACAGCCCCGTCCTCCAGGGCATGAAGCAGGTATGGAGGAGATCAAAACTCCGGACATCCAGAGGCCCTCAGAACACAAGAGACCAAGGAAGACCAACAGAGGGGCAGCCGCGCCACTGTCCCAGAAAGAGCTGACGAGAGCCCCAGATGAGGGGTCACTCAGCAGCCGCGGAGCAGAAGCCAGGGGGGTTTGCAGTGGCGTGCCTGTGAGCTCGGCCGGCAGCCAGCTGTGCCAGAGTGACCGAGCCCCAGGCCGAGAGGCTGAGGGCACCCCACCCCCGAAGTGGCCCGAGCAAGCCCCAGGCTCCAGGCCCCGACAAGCAGCCACCAATGAGTGAGCCGGTGTGTACCTGGATGCCCATCCCCGGACACCAAGGAACCACCAACGCACTGATGTCTGAGGGCATCTGCCACTGGTAGGGGAAGTGGTGGGGGGAGATAGGCCTCCATACCTTGGAGGACCTGAGATGACCCCTCCCTGGGGCCAGCTCGCCAGCTGACCCCAGTAGGCACCCCCGTAGGCAACGCCAGGGAAAGGGGGCCCAGGCCCATCTGGACCAGGGCCCAGTTCAGCAGCGCCGCCTGGCCCCACAGAGCCCGGGACAGCCCACCCGACCCCACCACAGAGAAAACTGCACCTACCCCATCATCCACTACACTTCCAGACTACACAAGACAATAGACGCCCATTCTGAGATCTTCCTCCACCTCTCCTATATCTTTGGGTTCTTTCTTTGTCCCTGTCTACATTCCTTCTGTGTTACTCCCTCTTTGTTGCTCCCTTCATGCAAGCCTAATGCCTTCTGTCTGCACCAAGTGTCGTCAAACACACACCTGCCCATTGATGCTGCCACTCAGAACACTTCTAAAGTCAGGAATGTAGTCTTTCACTTCCAAATCACTGGTGCAACACCTCAATGTGCCCCTTTCAGAAGGCTGGCGACAAACTCCACAGACAGTTATCCACTGTGTGTGTGTGTCTGTGTTTCGAATGCTTTTAAATGTAATGTTGTTTGATACACTGTCATCACCCACTAAGACCTTAATATACAGCGTAAAAAAAAAAATCCTAAAAAAAAGTAACAAAAAAGTAACATTCCGGCAGCTGGGGCGCCAAAATAATAGCATAAAATAACAGAAAATAACTTGCACATGAAAATACGGTTATTTTCAGTAATGACAATACAGTTTGTTGCCCTAATTTTACATGAGAACATTACATTAGGAATATTTTAATGTGATTAAACAATGAAATTACCTATAAACAAGGTCCATGAATGCAGCAATATGAATAATAATACTTAAATGTACAGAAATATACAGTTAACAGTTGGTTTAAATAATAATGGATTGCATTCATATAGCGCTTTTTAACACAATCAAAGCGCTTTACAATTCCACTTTATAATTCCCCTCTGGCCATCACCAGTAGGTGGTAGGTGAAGTGTCTTGCCCAAGGACACAACGACCGAGTGTCCGAGCCGGGGCTTGAACCGGCAACTTTGTGATTACAAGGCGAACTGCCAACTCTTGAGCCACGACCGCCCTAAATAACAATAATAACAATAATTATTTGATGTAAAAAAGTTTATAAGAATCATTTTATATATTTTTCCATAGCATTACATTTGAATTTAACAGTGCAATCTTTCAAATAACGGACACATATTTGTGAAATTATGATACATTTATGAATGTATTTTAACAATCAAAATATGCATATGTACAGACAAATACATTTAAAAAACAAGAAAATTATGTTTTATTACATTTACAGTGATTTTACGTTAATTTACATTTTAAATGTAAAATCACAGTCTATTTATGTAAATTTAATGATATTCTAGAAGACCAGTACAAAACTGTAAAATACACAGTAAAATACTTTTTTTTACTGTGTAAGATTTGGAAAATTTAAATTATGCCTATATTTTTTTTTTCTTGTACCTCTGAGAAAAGCATTTTATCACTCCGTGTTATAATATGGCACTAAAGGATGGCCACACCTCATTGATCAACAAGGAATCTAGAGTGTGCATAAGCACAGACATGAGTGTAGGAATAATGTATCTACACTCTTCCCCGTTTCTGATCTTCCTTGTGTTCTCCTTGCAACTAATGCCAACTTCAGTTCAGATTTATTGAGTCCAGGATGGGACACTGGGACGCCCTTTCTCACTCACACGAGCATCCCACCTTCACCTGTCATCCAATATTTCTTATTAAAGAAACAGTCAACAGTCGGATTAAACTATTCACAGGAAAGCTAATGCACCAATATGCTCAACAGTGCAGCCACCTTTTAATAATAGCGCATAATAAAATGACCTCTGACCACAGTCATGGCTGATGAGTTCAGGGCTCTTTCCGTGTTTATGAAGTTGTTGATATAACCATTTTGTATCCATGGCTCTCTGCAGTTGCTTCAGTGTCAGCTGTTCTTGACTCTGTCATATTTGAAGTGCTGTGAACAAGAGTAGTTGTCCAAAGAAGAAGTAAACAGAAACTTGGGTGTGAAAACTCCCCTTCGGGTGAGGGGCATTTTGCACAGTCTGTTGTGGAAATGTGTGCTTTCCTCCAAATTCATCACTCTGTGTTTGTGCTTATGTGACTGAATTATTAATGCCTGACAAATGACAGCCATTTTGAACAGGACCCTTCACTCAACATCGATTAAATATAAACAGTACGCACGTGTGAGCAGATGTGTTTCTACCATTGCCACTGGGTGCTGCAAGCAACATTTCTCTGAGAGAGGCTAATGACAGAGGTGAAATGTACAGTACCAGACAGTCCTTGAGTATGCAGACAGGTACTGTAACATCACTGCTTCATCAACATCTTAGAAGTTTTCTTTTGGGTTGTCTTTTTTATTATTATCCAGTGCTTTCTCTTCCTTTGGTTTCATATATTTATTTGACTATAAATGAAAATGGCAGACAAGAAGAAATACAGAGATGAAACATCATTTAGAGGAATTTGTTTGTAAGAGGGAAGAATAAACGTGTAAGAAGTGGCAAGAGTGAGGAAAAAGGGAATATAGGGTATATAACAGCACTTTGGTGTGTGTGTCCATGTGTTCACCTGGGAAAGTGAAAGCTGAGAATGAGATCAAAGGCAAACAACTTTATTGGCGGTCTCCATAATTCAGCAGCTATACCAGGGGTCATAGTCTTTCCTTTGAGGTTGAGCTGCAGAGATGAATCTTTAATGCACTCCTGCCTGGGAATAATGGATGGCACAGGCTACCTACTACCCACTACTGCTGCAAGAACTTGGAGTGGGGGAGAAACGAAACAGGGTAAGGGGGAGGGAGTACAAAGGCCATGTATGATCTGTGAATGAAGAGAGGAATGAACAAAGCAAGGGATGTGAAGAAACGGGAGTCCAGTGTGGATTTTTGCTTGGTTTATAAATATGTGTGAGCTCTCTTTTTATATGGCTGTACGTATGCGGTATATGTGTCTTGTGGATTGGTGTGCCCTGCACACTTATTGTGGTGTGCTGTACGTACAGTATATAGGCTGAATTTCCTCTCTTTTCACAGCTGTGTAGCCCTAAGGCGCCCTTAGGGTAGAGGGATGATTGAGCTGCGCCACCCTTCCCACTGTGACCTTCTAAGCCTCTGAGCCCATTGTGGTCCCCTGGCAGTCCCGCCCTAGTCCACCTGCTCTCCCTGCACCTGGACTTGAACAGCACATGCACACTAGTTCTGTTCCCCTTGGAAGAAGGGGAAGCTTCAGGACCTCCTAGGAGGCACTGAACAATGCTGCAGAAGAGAAACACTGTAAAGCCCAACAGTGAATTGTGTAGTTCTGCACAGTGCATAAGTCTCTGTCTCAACAAAGTTGCCTTTTACACTAGAGAAGCATCTTGTTACTTGACTTGCATAAATCACGCTGGTCTCTTTTACATATAGCCTCAGTTTTCTACAAAGTCAGATAGGGAATTTTAGCTAACTCCGGCTGACACCATGTAGCAGGTCTAAAAAAAGAGCGTACCTAGCTTTGAAATAGGACAAGTTTATGTTTATGTCATGTTACTCATAGTTTATCTTCCTTATATGCCTCTCTTTACCCATAAACAAGCCATCTCTAATTTTAAGTACCCCATGTTTATGTCCCTGACGGCCAAGATGAGCTTTAGCCCTTCTGATGTTTAGAGTGCTGTCAGAGCGGTGTCACGCACTGCACTAACATGCTAACGTACTGCATAGCTGTGCCTGAGGGGACAGAGGAGAAACTATCAGAGTGAAATAGCTAGAGTTTGTATTTTCCTCTCAGTAAAACTAGTTTGTAGGTATATTGCATTAAATCACATCCACACAGTTCAGCGTATTTACCAAAAGTAATGTATTAAAAGAGGTATGTTATATTATTAGAGAGAGAGAGTCGCATAGTGCTGTGAAACTGGGTCACCCGCAGTCAGAATGTGGAGCCGGCTCGTCTGAGCCAAAATGAGGTATAAAATACAAACAAATGAGCTTGCGATGCAATAAACCGAGGATCACACATCGGCCCAGCCCCTTCCCTCTTGCTCACACACACCCAACCAGAAGTGCACACTTCACATTTCAGCTTGCACAAGATTACATCTCAGCATCTTAGTCAATCAAAACCTCCCACTGCCTCCCTCATCTCCAGCTCTAACCCTGCACAGGGTGGAGGCGGATGTGCGGGTGAAGAGGGTGTGGTGTGGGGGAGGAGTAACAGGTTTTCTGGGTGGTGGCAGATGAAGAGAAGGAATAGAGGATAGGAAAAGAGGGAAAATGGTACCTATAACCTGACAAGAGGCAGAGAGAGAGAGAGAGAAGGAGAGAGAACGAGGTAGAGACCCTTACCCCTTGCTGCAGCTCAAAACACATTTCACATTCAGTGGTTGAAAAAAAAATACAGGCAGCTGCATGGCAGCAGAATGCTTGGAATACTGGAGGAGAGTTCATTATGGAATGACATTGACTCTGGCTGATTTGCTGAGACGAATCAGATTGCAAAATGAGACATATACGTTTTTTTTCTTCTCTCAATTCCCATCTCCTAGTGCGCAATGAAATATTAAGTCTTCCTGTATGGCAGCGCCTTAAATTGCATGCACAGCTCACACAAAGGGCCTAGAAATGTGCCATTACCTAGCTTTAATCTGAACTATTTTCTCGGCTGCCTGCCTGCTCTCTCCTACCTAGTGGAAGGATTGTTGATCTGAAGGATCGAAATAGGGAACAGAGAGACAATTCCATTTAAGAGTCCCGAATTCCGCTCTCACCTCAATTTAAGGACATCCATTCGCTGATGAAGCTCATGTCTTTTATCAAAAATGCAGCAAAATCTGGGACATGAGGTGCCACAAGCACACAGTGACGAGAGTGTTAATAACTAAGATATGAGTAACTGTTAATCACGTTGCCTCAATGACGCTGACTTTTTTTTTTTTTTGCTGAGACAGTTGTTTTTAAAATTACAAGCTCTTTAGGAGAACACTGTAAAATTGCATAAGTTAGTATAGATAACAAAAGCAGAATTTCTGTAATAGTAATGCTCAGACAGGAGAAAAAGCATGCACTTCACAGAGATTTACTAATGTGGTATCCTTAATATATTTTATATGAATTTATTTATTTTGTGTTTGTTTAGGAAGTTTGTTTTTTTTTAAATATATATATGGCTTAAAATTAAGTTGCATCCATGCAGGAAGTGTTTTGCAGTGATGTGGCATATACAACGACAGTAGCATTCTGCAACTTTGAGCGACGACTGGTGTAAGAACGTCCGGTGATGCTAAGTGGGCGTGAGCTCAGATAAACTTTTCTCAACTTCAGGGCAACTGATTTAAGCAGCTACCAGTGAGAGTCCAGGATACTGTTGATTGAAATTTGATAGTCTTATCTAGACGGTTAGAGGGTTATCTATTCAACTAGCCCCTGGAATGTGTGCAAGTAACCAAAGCTTCAAAGCAATGAACAACCATGGAATTGTTCCCTGTGTGGACATTGCTTGAGGCTTAGCTGTATTTAAACCTTCCACTGTTTAATGATATAATCGTTTGTTTGGTCGAAGCTTTTTTTCAAGTCCTAATTTTGCAAGAGAACAGGCAATCTTAATTAAAAATGGCAGTCTTTCTGTAAGTAGACAAGTGTGTGCCATTGAAATGTTTTTTTATTGCACAAACAATGCAGAGAGAGAGAGAGAAAGGGGAAGACATGCAGCAAAGGGCTGCAGGTCAGCCATTTTCAGCCTTGCAGCATATGGTCACCTGCTCATCCCACTGAGCTAAACAGGAACCAAAATGGGCAACATTTTGACATCTAATGTCATCCTTCGATGGTTGGTTTGAATTAATGATCTGGTGGACTGCCCAAATTGAAGCCTCAAGTTCAACATTTCAGGTAAGGCTTACTTTATAATTTTGGATCCGGAGGGAGCCATGTTTGAACAAGAAGGTGGAGTAGAAAGTTATGCACTAAGTCTTGTTAGATTGGTCAGCAAAGTGAATCCATGGACTGTATGGATGCAAGGCACAGACACAAATAGTGTTATTATGTAAATACAATGCAAGAATTTCAGTTACTGGTACAACTGGAACTCAGAATCTTTGGTGGTTTGTTACTACAAATAACTACAGTGAACCATATTATCATGAAGAAATTTCTTTTTTGAAATTTTCACTTGAACTTCATTTCACCCCTGCGAAGTATCACTTATAACCAGTGTTGGTCAAGTTACTTGAAAAAAGTAATCAGTAACTAATTACTGATTACTTCCCCCCAAAAGTAATCCCGTTACTTTACTGATTACTTATTTTCAAAAGTAATTAATTACTTAGTTACTTAGTTACTTTTTAAAAACACGATTTACAACCTGAATAGGTGATAAAGCGATAGATCTTTCAGCCCAGTTCTATTTTTTCTGCATAATCCATCATACAAAATGTAATCAAATGGAAAAGTCTCTTTTTTAAAAATTGTTTTATCAGTTTTAATCTTTTAACTTTATGCATCAAGCAAAAATTAAATTACATGCAACATTCTCTGACTTGAATAAATTAGTTTCACATTTAAACCTATTTTCTACACATTCCAGCACATAAAATAAAATATTTTTTGTGTTTACACTCACTCTTTCAAATAGATGCAAGTAAAACACAGCAGAAAATAAATAAAATCAAAGACTCAGCAGTCCTGTTGCTCTATTTTCACCTGTAAAGCAGGAGTGGGTTAGGCGGAGGTTTACCCTGGTGCAGGTGTGCCGCAGCGGTCAGTGGAAGAATCCGCGAGTTTCTCTGTGAATTTCCCATTACGTCGTTGCTCACGAGCTTGTTTAGGGTTTTTTTGTGTAAAAAGAAGTTTTCTTCCCACGCACAACGGACGCTAATGTTTTTGTCACTTATGGAATCAAACTCAAAGTAAGGTCAGTACTTCCACGCTTTAAACGCTGCACGCTCATACTCTCTCCCGCACTTGATATATGATCCATTGTTGATCTGCACACAGCTGTTGTCAGGAACGTCGCACTCGCTTATGTCACTGTCATAAGATATTCTCGCAAAAAAAATCACGGTTTTAGTAATGCAGTAACGCAGCGTTCCTACGGAAAAGTAACGGTAATCTAATTACCGATTTTGTAATAGTAATCCCTTACTTTACTCATTACTTGAAAAAAGTAATCAGATTACAGTAACGCGTGCCCATCTCTGCTTATAACATGTGTTTAATATCTTAATCTTGATGATCAATGTCAGAAAACAATATGCTTTTGTGTTGTCTTTGAGAGTGTGGACAGTTAAATGTGTTGTTTTGTGATACAACTTGAAGAACTTGTTGCTTTTCCCATAAAATGAAACTTTCCTCACAAAATGCAGAGAGTGTTATTGTGAAATGCATGTGTGGCTATAAGTTGACAAAAACAGTGGTTAAAATAAAACGTTTTCCCTATTGATACATCTTTCTTTGTGAAATTCAGTTCATCTCCACTGGTGAGCTTTCTCAAGCTGAATGCTGCTGACTTCAAAACGACTGCGGCGCTCTTTAAAGTTCCCCCAACCACTGAAATTTACATTATTTTAGCAGTTCTGTGGGATCAAGTGTTACCCATACTATTTCATCACACATTTTAACAAACCAGATATTTTCACTGGAGTCTTGATTGCTACAATGGTGCTATTACACACCCCTCTGCATCGTGTCATAATGCTTCTCTCAGGGATTTTACTGGGGCCTAATTAGCCATGTTGATGGATTGTATAGACCATGTGCTGTGCTCTTTACACAGGGTGGTGGGCTGTGGGCTGTGAGAGTCTCTAGAGTGTATGTTAAGGCAGTACTTCCCTTTCGGAGAGTGCTAGCCATTAGCAAGCCTCTTACCCATCCAACACAGGGGATTATGGGAATAAACGAGTGATACTGCATGACCTTGGCCTCACACCACCACTACAGCAACAGCACATCACGTTCTGTGGGTTTTGTGTGTGTGTGTTTGTATTACCATGGCTGTGTGTTTATGTTGGGAATGTATGCGCTGTTTCCTGAGATGTGAAGAAAAAAATAGAGAGAAAAGGGGTCACCCATAAACACCTCATTCAAGGGCAACCTGTACAGTGCAGACCACCTTTTCCCTGAGACCTATATGCTCTCATTGGCAACAAGTCAAACAAGAGAACAACTGAGATCTGAAAATTATGTGAAATCTCACCTCAGTGCATGCTGAGATGCTGACATTCTCCTCAGGATGAGCTGAAATTTCAAGGGAAACAATAGGGGATGGGGAATTACATCTTACTATACTCAGCAAGAAGCTGAATTCTCTTTTTTTAGTCTGTCTCTATCAAGCTATCAATTAACATCAAAACGATCCCATGGAACTTGACAGCTTTGCAGGGGCTTCATAGCAAGCTTTCAAAGCCTCACTGCAGTGTTACCTTGAGAAAACAAGCTGACAGTGGATTGTGCGAAGGAAAAGAAGCAAGAAGACTGAAATGTACGCTTGTGTTTTTTTCTTTTCACGTACCTGCTGCTGGATAATGTGACCTAACAGCAGATGATTTCTGTCACAATTGATCCGTTGCGCTGAGCCTTTACGCTCCGCTGCTAACAACTCTATTTAAGGCAAGTGTCTACCATCCGTCACCTGCAGAGATGAACTGCTAGATAGTACATTTACATTTATTTCTTAGTCTTTGATGCTATCACTGTCCCTCTTTCAACATTGCCAGCTACTTTCAACCTCTGTTTTATTCTTCATCTATTCGAGCATTTCTTTACCTTTCTCTACAAATCCACACTCATGGAGGGTGCTAAATATACACATGCGCACAAATGCAAATATTTTACCCTGTTGTCTAGTCCAGATGGTGGTTGCACCAGTAACCAGTAGAGGGAAACAAAGCATTATCATTTTCCCTACGGCTGTTATGGTGGGCCTCATCTGCTGTTGTCATCAGTGCGACAGACATATCATTCAAAGTCTCTTGTCATCCTCCACAGAGTCCTGTCATAACTCGAAGAAGCATTTGGAAAAAATATCAGCTGTGATAGAAAAAAAATAACGCTCTACATAAGGATAAAAATCTGCAGTTTTATCAGACTACAGCAAATGGGTCCAAGTCACTGTAGCTGAATTATGCTGCTACGCAGTTTTCAAAGCAGAGCCTGTGATGGGAGAGAGGCTCTTACATTCCTACCCATGGTATAGTGATCATTGTCCAGTTCAAAGCTGATTCTGCAATGCATTTGAATGAGAGCAGAATGTGTGAAAATGGATACCCATTACAGTTATAAGAATATAATTTTATTTCACCTTTGTCATTTTCTCAACAATTTCTTTCATTTTTTATTCACTGCTGAACATACTTTGCAAGCTAATCCAAAAGGAACCATTGATGCTTAAGCATTTTGACCTATGACCTTGTGGTTGTGGCAGCATCAGAAGATAAAAGAAGAAGAAGAAGCATAGTTAACTCTCCCCCATTACTGACTTCATTTAAATAGTGCACATCGTTGGGATAAATTATTCATACAATCAACTTGCTAATCATCTTTTATGGAACATCATCTAGGGAATGGCTATTTTTACTTTGCTCATTTTGATACGGTGTTTTCATTCACTTCCAGCTGAGCAGCTTGTGACAATATTAACAATTAGATTGATGCTCAGAAAGTAATAGCTGATCAGAATAATAGAGGGAAGGAAGAAGTTAACAACAACAGATACTAATGAAATCCAAAACAGAATAACAAGCAAACGCTCAAAAATACAGAATTTCTTCCACAGGTTCATTTTTTTGTGTGCAGCCTGTAAATACAGTATGCAAAGTAAACATTTATTTGCCGATCAGATATTTGTTGTGAGAAAATGATGAACAAAATGTGTAATACCACATAGTTTTACAGAAAGGAAAGTATGTGCACCTAAAATACCAGAGAGACTAGTGAAAAGTTTTAAAAGGTGGACTAATATGTTATGACAGGTGCCCATGTCCATCATATCACTGTGTTGATATGCATGCTGTTGTTTTGAGCCAACATGTCACACTTGGGCTTCCCACTACAGAGGACTAGTCATTCAGCAATGACAGATTAAAACAGCTTTTTCAGCAAGCCACACAGGAATGGTTGGTTATATAAAAAAAATGTGGAAACGTCTTCTGATATTGGCAACATCAAAGTTATGTTCAGTGTCACAAGTTTCAAGACAGATTTCCTATGATCAAGGTGGCTCTTACTGAACTATGTTCATAACAGAATCTACACATACCCGCACTATATAGTCTTGACAACTTGACAAGACATAGCTCTAGGAACCTGATGAAATCTTGCAGTGAAATGCAAAGTAAGAGAAGCCAAACACTCAGCATTACTGACACGCTCTCTCTTAGTCTTACTTGTCTTTTTTCAGTTATTTCTGAATTGTCATTTTTCATTCTATTTGTTTCTCCATGGTTAATGCCAGAAGGTGAAATACTCATTAAATCTCATTGATGGGGGGGAAATGTAAGGGTCATGCTATTTTGCATTTCATACTTGCTTGATGTTTTCATTTCTAGTTGCATGCTGTGTTTTTTTTCACTTTCTGATTTCCTTATTCCTTATATTTTTCAGCAGGCAGAAGATTCATATGAAGGCTTAAAACAGGCTCTGTGTGGGACAGATAGCAGAAGGAATTAACAGCCATTTCACGCTAGCACCTCGGTGGCCGAGCAGGACACTGGGAGAGGGAAGCAGCTTGGGTGCAGCCGGGGTACTGACGACCCCCGAGACACTCTGTAATTGTACTGCTCTGAAGAGCAGGTAGGTGTGCAAATTACCAAATGTGCCGTGAAAGCCCATTTCAGCCAGCTCAATCACTGTTAAGCATTTCCAAGTTTTGAGCAATTTCGTTTTTGGTTCATTTCTGGAATCCCGATCTCATGAATGGGGCAAAATTTTCTTTCTTTTAAGACTTGAATACTACGGTGTCGATATACAAGATCTGCTTTTTTTACTTTGCAGTAAAAGATAAAATGTATATACAACTACTGCCCTTATAGATATTCCATTGATATAGATGTACTGGAAAAAAGAGCAAAGTTGGGTTTAGCACATTAAGCTTTAGACTCTATTAAACATGACTGATGTAAAATCATAAAAATCAGCACTATCCACTTAACGGCGCACGCCGTCGTTTATTTCAGTTTGCACTCTTTCCAACTTTTCATTGGACAAAAACTCTCTTCCCCTTGATGTATTGCCTTTATATAAGAAAGTGTCAAAGCTGCAGGAATGTGAAGGATTGCGGGGCGACCTGGGAGCGCCTCGGGGTGGGCAAAAAATACCAGTTGATGTCACACTGGCTTCCACTAACAGAGCTGCAGCCTCAGTGGGCGGCATGGGGTTGGGGACCAGAGCGAGAACAAAGGAAACACTGACCCCTGGGTGCGTGGTAATACGCTGGAACTACAAAACTGTGTAAACCATAGAGCAAGCAAGCCTGGCACCATACACTGTGATTTCTATCTGGCCTTTCCTTTTGCTGTCAACCACAAGGGCACTTGTGAGGCATGTGCCAGGACTTTCAGGGCACAGATCCTGCAAGCTGTCAGGTGTGGAGAGTAATGCTGACTGAGCGGAGGCTGGGTGTGAACAGTCCCCACCACTGACCTGAAGCGGTGAAACATTTCCATTTTCCTTACACAAGATGGCAAGTTGGTAAGAAGTAATTCTGATATTCCACACCCACAGAACAACCTAAAGCTTTTTACAGTTAGCCTACAACTTGAAAAGGTAAACTGCTATAGCTTCTATTTTAAACCTCCCTCATTCTATTGAGTGGGGTCTACGCAGATTCCACAGGCATGTTTTTGTGTCATATCTCACAGGTTTTCTTTTAATCATTCCAGTTTTTTGTGACTTTGTCAGTCATTTAGTTCCTAATGACATCCGTCATTTTTCTGCATTGATTAGTGATTTTGAAAAATACAAATATTTTGTGTCAAAATTGCCTAATTGCACCAAATGCAGATTTAATAAATGGATTTATTCAGTTGATGCTTTCCACAGGTCCTAGAATAAAATAAAAATATACAATTTCAAGGGAGGTAGGGGAACTCTATGAGTTAATTTGAAGAAGACTAGTAGAGTCTTCATTGCCTTCATCATCTGGATGGGAATCTTCCAAGACTTGAAGGTATCAGAGCATGGAGATGTTGCAGGATACACACAAAAATGGAGAGCTGAGGCTGCTATGCTGTAAACCCCATTCTGAGCAGGAATGACACTCATGGGAGTGAAGAAAATTCCATCTGCTGATGTGACTTCCAACTTTTGGCTGTACAAACTTGAAAAATGTTACCCTTGCTCGACAGCAAAGTAGCAACTGTTTGGTCCTCCTGTCACATGCTAGCATGTCCTGAGCATAGCATGAGGTAAATTGTGTGTTATTAGTGTGTGTTTAGCTTTAGTTGTTTAAGTGAGAGCTTTGTTCACATTACCAGTAATAAGTCAGACTGGGCAGACAGGGCTGCCCTTTGTCATGGATCCTGCTCATAATATTTATAGACAGAATTCAAGGTGCAGCCAGTGGATAAGGGTGGACGGTGGAGGCTAGAGAGTTCGTTGTTCCCGGGATCTTGTCTCTGCTTTTCACCGATGACGTGGTTCTGTTGGCTTCATTGAGTAACGATACCAGGCTTGCACCTGTAAGTCTGCATCCATTGTTCTCAGTTGGAAAACGATGTTGTGCCCACTGTGGGAAGAGATCATGGGCTTCTTCCTTGTCTTTCTTCCTTGGCGACAGTAGAAATTCTTCTACCTTTTCTAGAGTGGGTTAAAGTTAAAGTTTATGCTGTTTATGAACACAACTTCTGAACGATATGCATGAACCGTTAAAAATGGACGTACAGTACCTTAAGCAAAGTACATAGACTAAATTTTTCACATACTTTATTTTCCACAATACTGGATGTTGTGAGCATATTTTAAATAAGAGCACATTTTATGTTTTCACATTTACACCAAAGTAGGCACAGATAACATTCAGACGTTTCACGAGAATATTTTTATTGATTTTTGATTTTCTGAAGCATGCCCATCAGTGCCAATAAATATAGTGGGCAAATAAGCCTAAAAAACATTAGATTACATAACACTTTGATCTGTCAGTACTTGATGCTGGGACTGTAGACAAATAATGTTACATTTCTCTTAAACTATATTTAAAAAAAAAGAAAAAAAAAAGAATGAATGAATGAATGAATTCCTGTGTCTGGTTATACCACAGAAATTGTTGCAGTTGTTCATCTGTGATTTCAAACTGAAGGGTGTGACCACAGTGTTGGATCGAGAGCTCAGTGTGGTTCATTTCATTTTTGTGACTGTTTCCTGTTGCTGATAGCAACAGGCATACAATCAGTAGTACTGTAAATATATGGATTTACCAATGTGTCAGTAGATACCCTCATTTGGTGATTGAATGTGGAAAAAAATCTATTTAAATAAAAAATCCTCAAGAATTCCACTTTAATTCGAGTCAATAAGAGCAAAATGAAATCTATTAATATGTGCAGGTGTGTTCAAGAGTCCAATAATTTATGCATGTTTTGCAGACTTGAGCAAGAATCACATTTGCAATTCTAAATAATATCCACATACTGAAAAAAGTGAGGTCTTACATTTTAACTAAAGAAATTCATTATGAATCAGCCGAATTCAATCCAAGAGTCATACTAGCAACATGTTTTAATATTAGACAATAATTTCATTATAATAAGAGTGCAATTCAATTCCACTCAGGAAGCACCTTCTGAGTCCAGAATAATAATATTAGGCATAATAACATTAAAAAGAAGGCTGAAGCCTTAATACTTATTCCTTTCTGTGTGCAGTCAAAATTTTCATTAAATATATTGTCAGAAACTCCCATTTTTTGGCACAAATTTCTACCGCTAAATTAGCGTCTGTCAGGTTCTTAGGCACTAAATGATACACTCTAGTGTCTTTTAATACAGCTGGACTGGCAAGGTTTATCATAAAGGTATTTTCAAGAACATTTTTTAAAAAGGCATTGTAAAATAACTTTGTAATTCTAGCATACACATTGCAGAAAAATAAATGTTACTGTATGTCTTTGTTTTCCATTCCAGGTTCTGTCTCATGTCTTTCTAGATTTTATACTTTTGGGGTTTGTAAATTCACACCTTTTTCTATCCTTTTTTAAATCAATGAACCTGCCATCGTGAGACATTACAGTAGAATTCTTGTGTCAAGTCATGTTGCTTTGATGACTGAAAAAAATGCCTTGTTCATAACAGAAAAAAAATGCTATGTGGGGCAGAACAAAGCAAGAAAAAACCCCCACTCCATTGCTCACATTCCGCCACATTCTGTGGGTTTGAGTGCCACTCAAATGATGTCCTATTTGGGGCATTGCATTGGTCACCAGCATCTATGGCGGGGAACTTACCTCAACTGTAAAATTGGGTGGGCATGTTGACCTCAGAATTTCTACATTGGCCCCGGTTCCTCAGTATTCAGCCACTCAGCTAGATCAGAAGCAACACAGTCTCCTTCACTCATCTCACAGTAGAGAGCATCTATGGCCATTTCACTCAAGCGCTCATGGTCCACAGAGCAGTGATAAGACAACTTGTTGACGTGTGGCACCTAACTCTATGTGTCATGGTCTAGAGTGTTTTTCATTCTGTGCTTGTCACTGTAGTGGGTAGCCAGCTGCCACACTCGATTGGTTCTCTGACCAGACAAGATACTTTTGCAGTGTTGTTGAAATAAAATAGAAAGAAGAAAAAAATCATTGGGATTCACTCACAGCAATTTATGTAAGAAAAAGACCTCAGAGAACAGGTTGTTCTAGTTTTCTCTTGACTCATCATCTAAACAGTTATGTCAAATGGACTGGTACTTATTTCTACTCTACCTGAGTACTCAAAGTGATTTACACAACTTGCCTGATTCACGCATGTATTCTTGTCTATGTACTTTCTATCTAACCTTCCGATGGATGCATCGGAGAGCAACTTGGATTTAGTACCTGACCTCAAGGATATTTAGGACGCAGACTAGAGCAGATGGGGATCGAACCACCAACCTTCTTATTATCAGATGCGCTGCTATACCACGTGAGTTACAGCCACCTAATAGTGGGAGGACTGTAGATGCCTTTTGGGCTTTGGGTACCTGAACTAAAGATATGCTCATGCTGGCCAATCTTTTTCTCTCGTATTGCACTGCACTGGGAATACTTTAAAACCACCACTAATGAAACCACAGATGCACGACAATAGGCATTTAAGGGTTCATCCCTCATCCACAGGGGGCATCGAATCACTCAGGCGCTTATCTAAATGTTGACATTTGAACCTGAGAGTAATATCTAGAGGAATTATGGGTTTAAGTTGTCCTTAATGGTTGAGCCGATTGGACTGAAATCAGCAGTCATCCTGTAGCAGCAAACTTCCAGCCCCTAGAAACACACTGGAGTGGAGAGGCTTGATTAATAATATATCCAAAAGGGTAGGTGATATGACAGCAGGAAATTAAACACACTTATACTGGGGATGGAGGACAGGATGATCAGGACTTAATTAAAGACTTTGAGGGGTAGAGGGCATGATTTAAGGCCAGAGTTATACTTTCTTGCCAACATCAACGGTGAGCTAAGGATTATGGGGGCACAGCAAATGGGTGTGTTTCCAGAGACCTTGTGCCCTCATATGACTCTTGTAATGAGTTGCTATTTCTGCTGTGGGGTGATTACCACCCTACACATGCTAACATGATATAAGTGTCTGGAGAAGAGTCAGCTTTCTAATATTACACGTGTTGGCAATTATTTCACCTCACTCCCACCTCTGTTGGTAAAGAACAGGGGCATTTGGGTTGTTGTTAAAGGCAATGGGTCTCATGTTTAATTATGTGCACGTACCAGCATCTTTCTTAGTACAACATTCTTCTTATTGTCCAGCAGCTATTTAATAGAGATGTGCTACACATGACAGATGCTTTGGCGAACCGGACACTTGCTCAAAGAATATACAGGTGCAATCTATTAAAAAAGAGGAATGAAGGAAAAGGGATAAAAAAAAACCACACACTACTACTCTCCTTCAGTTTTTAACAGCTGCATCATACATCTCTCTAGGGGGGCCCATGAAAAGGTGGTTCAAGCTACGATTCATCTTTGGTGGCATGTTTATTTTTATTTACATTTTCTGTCCCGCTATTTGACCATAATTTTATTTGCAACCACACATATTGTTAAGGTCTGCTACACCTGCATATTCACATATGCATCATAGAATTTTAAACATTTAACCTAATGGCATCGTTATTAGGATATATATTGTGTAAAATCCAATACGAAAGCATTGAATTTAACGCTGGTGGATTGATAAGGAGTTTGTAAATACAGCATTTCATTTTAGTCATTATTTCAGACTGCCATCCTTGTGTCAGGTTATACAATTTTAATTATGCGGTATTCCAGTAAGTGTAGCTATAGTCTTTGAAAATAGAATTTGATATATGATAGAGAAATTTGTTTCTTTTAAGTTAGATTCCCTCAGCGCAGAAAGAATATTTCAGGAGACTCAGATGTAAGTTTTAAAATCGTTTACTGTGTTTATGTGGTCCAAGGGCAAGCACATATCTTTACCCTCCTGAGACCCAGCAGTTCATTTTTATTCCTCTGTGGTAGGACTATACATCAAACACTGCTTATGCAATTTATCTGATTCCTTATGTACTGCCAAGAGGATGTCCTGGGCTTTCCAGTGATGCCACATTTGTGGGGGTGTGGTTAAAAGGACACATTAACTTTCATTTCAAATAGGCAAGCATTGCAGCTTCTACATTTTATAATGACACAGGGGGTTAAGTGATTCATTTTTACAGATGTTATGTTTCTGTTGTTAAAAATCAAATAGTTTCATCAATGTGAGTCTTAAATGTGGTTTAGTAAGAATTCACAAATATACACAGCAAATCCAGCATGTCCAAATTAACACTGTCGGATTTGATTTCAACACTATTAAAGTGTCTATATGGGTCCACACCAGAGGGTGTTAATTTAACTCTTTTTGGAGAGTTGGTACGTTAACTCTGATTTAGTGTTAAACACCAAATCTGTCTGGAGTTGGTAATTTAACACTTGGTGTTAAGAGTTTATATATTAACTCTCAAAGAGTATTTTAGTTGAACTACGTAAGAGTTATCTTCTAATTCATTCTAAAAAGCGGGAATTTTACTGTTCTGAACTTCTAGAAATTTCTTTTGGAAATAAACATTTACTAAAAAGATGCAATGGTTTTTGAAAAACATTTATTCTGAACTGTGCACCACAATTTCAAAACATTTTCTGAAAGATGTAACAGTATACATGTTCTCACTTTCATTAGAATTTTGTTTATCAAAAGGTCTGACATGGTAAATGCAAATAACAGCATTCTCATCACTTATTTCTTCAATACAATATGCATGTCCTTCATTCATCCCTTTGTGGAACTTCAATGCACTTCTGCTCTCCCCCATATTCCATCTTCACAAGCATATCCTGTGCGGAGATCGAATAAAAATTAGTTGACACTAATTAATGGCACAAATAATCCAGTAAACAATTGCAGCACAGTAAAAAAAAAAAAAGGAATCCTCTTTGAGCCATTACTTGTGTAAAGTATTTTCCCAAAAGACAAGGACACAGGCAACAGGTAATACTGAACTAAATGTAAAACCTCAACCTTTTTCATTTTTACCTAAACCGTGTGCACAAAACTCTGGAGGGATCTATGCTAACGTAGAATCCAGTCAGGACGTCTGCTACTGCTGTTTGCTCGTTTTTTTTATGGGCGATCGTTTTCAGGCTTCAAGTAGCACCATTATACCAACATTTCACATTCTAGACATTGTTTTAGGTGTATTTGACCAAAGGTTTGACTGAAAATTCACATGCAAGCTTTTTTTCCAAGGCTGTGGTATTTGCCCGCAAACAATACTGTAGCATTCACAAGAACCAGACGGTTGGGTCTCAGTTTGTCCGTTTATTCGGCACATAAGCAAGCGGGTTGCTAACTCCGGGGAGAGCGCCCTCGTACAGCTCCTCTCTCCAGCCTGGCTCACACACACACAAAAACAACCAGGTCCCCCCTCCCCTTCCTGTACCACAACCAAACATGAATCTTAAAGGAACAACAACAGTGTGCAGAGATCACCAACATGTCACTGTACAATAACACTTAACCATCGTTACACTGCCCCCCCAGCAATAAGTTCCTCGTCCCTGAGGGAACGACACAGTCTCTGAGGCGGGGTGGTAGCCTACGTTCCCTCCTTGACCTCCTGAGCCCCTGAGGTGGAAGCGGAGCTTCGGGGCTTTGGGGTGGAGAGTCCGAGGGAGGGGAACGCAGCCCCGGTCGGGGGTCCCTCTGAGCAGGGTCACGGACACTCTGTACACGTCCCTCTGGAAAGGAGGGGAGGGACTGCCCTCTGTAGGGGGCCATCCGGTCTCTGTGCAGCGCTACTATCCTCCCCCTAGGAGGCAACTGCACCCTGTAAACAACCTCCCCTACTCGCTCTAGGACGCTGCAAGGCCCCACCCAGCTGCTATCCAGTTTAGGACACCGTCCCTTCTTCCTCTTTGGGCTGTAGACCCACACCAGCTCCCCAGCATGGAAGTGCCTCCCCTTAGTGGTGATGTCGTAATTCCTCTTTTGGCGCAGGCCTGCCTTCGCCAGCTGCTCTCGGGCGTAAGAATGTGCAGAATCCAGCCGGTCCTGCAGCTTCCTTGCGTAGTCCCGGCCCGGTGGTGCCTCTGGCGCGTCCGGGGGCTTCCCAAAAGCCAACTCTGCAGGAGTTCTCAGCTCTCTCCCTAACATGAGCGGGGCAGGCGTACATTGGGTGGAGTCCTGTACTGCCGACCTGTAGGCCATGAGGGTAAGGGGAAGATGGTAATCCCAGTCCCGTTGGTGTTCTGAGGTAAGGATGGCTAGCTGCTGGGCCAGCGTCCTGTTAAACCTTTCCACCAGCCCATCGCTTTGGGGGTGAAGTGGGGTGGTGCGGGTCTTCTTAATCCCAAGGCGTCCACACATGGCAGCAAATACCTTGGACTCAAAGTTACGCCCCTGGTCACTGTGGAGGGTCTCTGCTGTTCCAAAGCGGCTGAACATCCCCTCCACTAATACATCAGCGACAGTCTCAGCCTCCTGATCTGGGATGGCGTATGCTTCCGGCCACTTGGTAAAATAGTCCATTGTCACAAGAACATAGCGGTTTCCTCTGTCTGTGCGAGGAAATGGGCCCATGACGTCCACAGCTACTCGCTCCATTGGGGCTCCTGCTGGTTGCTGCTGAAGCTGAGCCCGGGACTGGTCCTGTGGCCCTTTGTGTGAGGAACATGCATCACAGCTGCGGCAAAAGTCCTCCACGTCCCTCCGCTGTTGACCCCAGTAATAGCCCTGGCGGAGGCGGCGGAGAGTCTTGGAGACCCCAAAGTGGCCGGAGCCAGTGCTCCCATGGCAGGCTTCCAGCACAGCTGACCTCAGCGACCTTGGCACCACAACCTGCCACCTCTCCTCCCCCGTGGCAGGATCCTTCCAGGCACGCTCCAACACCCCCTCCTTCAGCCTGAGAGCTGCAAACTTGGCCCATAGCCCCCTGGTACAGATGGAAAACCCAGTGACCTCATCCCAAAGGGGTTGCTCCCCCTTCTCCAGCCACTGCAGGACCGGCAGCAGGTCCGTGTCTTGTTCCTGCCGTGCCCTCCACTCCGCTGCATCCACCACCAGAAGAGCCCTGCAGGCGAGCTGTGCTGCTCCGTCTATTGTCGTGAGTTCCCGTTCTATTTCCTCTCGCTTCTCACAGTAACGGCAGCCAGCTGCAGCACATGGGCGGCGAGAGAGGGCGTCTGCGTTAGAATGGTGCGTCCCTGCTCTGTGCTCCACAGTGAAATTGAAGGCTTGGAGCTCCTCCAGCCAGCGAGCCACCTGTCCCTCTGGCTCCCTGAAAGACATCAGCCACTGAAGGGCAGCATGATCAGTTCTGATAACAAATGCTGTGCCGCACAGGTAGTACTTAAAGTGTCTCACCCCCGCCACCACAGCCAACAGCTCTCGTCGTGTGACACAGTAGCGCCGCTCACTCCTGTTCAGGACCCGGCTGAAGTACGCCACCACCTTCTCCCCTTCCGGCCCAACCTGCGACAACACCGCTCCCAGCCCCACATTACTTGCGTCAGTGTCCAGGACAAAAGGCAGGGCGGGGTCAGGGGGGGCAAGGACTGGGGACTCTGTCAGCGATCTGCGGAGGGTGTCGAACGCCTGCTGACAGTCCCGGGTCCAGATGAAGTCACGGTCCTTCTGCAGCAGGTGGAAGAGTGGTGCGGCTATGGAGGAAAAGCCCTTCACAAACCTCCTGTAATAAGACGCCAGTCCTAGGAAGCTTTTGAGCTGTTTCTGGTCTGCTGGTGTGGGCCACTCGGTAATGGTGTGAATTTTTTCCTCCAACGTGCTGATGCCCTCACGACCCAGCTTGTGGCCCAGAAACTCCACCTCCCTCCTCATGAAGTGGCACTTGTCGGGGTGCAGCTTCAGGCCTGCAGCCGCCACCCTCTCCAACACTTGTCTCAGGGCATCCAGGGCAGCATCAAAGGAGCTCCCGTGCACTAGAAGGTCATCCAGGTAAACCAGACACCGTTGCCGTGGGACGCCAGCCAGCACACTGTCCATAAGCCTCTCGAAGGTCGCAGGAGCGTTGCAAAGACCAAAGCTCAGGACTTTGAACTGCCATAGTCCCCTGTTAGTGCAGAAGGCTGTCTTCGGTCTGGATTCCGGGGACAGTGGCACCTGCCAGTAGCCACTCCGCAGGTCCAGGGTGGAGAACCAGGAGGACCCGGCTACTAAGTCGAGAGACTCATCAATCCTGGGAAGGGGGTAAGAGTCCTTCTTCGTCACTTTGTTGAGTGGTCTGTAGTCCACACAGAAACGCATCCTAGGACTTTTTTTCTTAGGCACCATCACCACCGCGGAGGCCCACGGGCTATCAGATGGCTCTATGATGCCCGCCTTCATCATTTCACACAACTCTCTGTCCGCAGCCTCCTGATGAGCCAGGGGCAGGCGGCGTGGGCGCACTTTAATAGGCTGGGCATCCCCGGTCTCAATGACGTGCTCTACCAAGTGTGTCAAGCCAACATCACTTTCTTTCAGGGCAAAAATGTCACTAAACTCTTTTAGTACCTGCCATAGACTCTCTTGCTGCTGTGGAGTCAGCCCCTCACAGTTCTTTGACCAGATACTCCTCACTGCTAAGAGCCTCTCCTCCTCCTCCGCTTGCTGTTCTGCTGGCGGGTCTGCAGGGGTCTCTGCGGTGGAGGTGGACGCCGCGGCAGATGCTGTGCAGACCGGGGGAGGAATAAGCGGCACCTTCTTCCCATCAGGGATTACGAGGAAGCCTTTGCCTAAGTCCAGTACACCGCCAATGGCTCGTAAAAAATCCAGCCCAAGGATGCAGGCGTCCTGCACGTCAGCCACCCAGGCAGCATAAGACACACCGAGGTCCCCCACCTTGAACTGGAACACTCCCCTCCCTCTCATTGGGGCCAGATCACCGGTCACAGTCTTAAGTTGCACATTAGTCGGTTGCACAGCAGCTCCGGTTGGGACAATATCGGGTCGGACCAGCGTTGCATTGGACCCCGTGTCCAGCAGGGCCGTACAGGACACCCCCGCGATCGTCACTGGAACATGGCAAAAGCCGCCAACCTGGGTCCATCCCACAGCGGCCGCACCGGGTGGAGGTGGTGGTAGCGTGGGGATGTCGTTCTCCCAGGCCCGTGTACTCCCGCCTACACGGGCCCGTGGGCGTTTCCCTGAACCGCTGCAAGCTTGGGGCACTGCCTGATGAGGTGTCCGGGTTGTCCACATCCCCAGCAGCTCTGTGGTCGGCGGTGTGGGCCAGCCCGAGGGGAAGGCGACTGCAGCGAAGCCGCCTGCACCAAACTGCACAAGCCCGCTGGCGTCTCCATCTGTTCCACAGGTGCTGACACAGCCCTCACCACGTGTGCGTCATCAGCGCCCCCAGAGGATCCTGCAAGCATCTCCCTCTCCAACGCTAGCTCCAGGGCTGCACCGAGTGTGGCCGGCCGAGCAAGCTGAGTTTGCATATGGAGCTCTTTAGGGCTCAGGGCCTGCAGGAACTGGTCCCAAGCTAACTCCGCTTGCACTGATGGTGGCATGCTGTCATACGCCCTCCGGCAAAGGCACTCGATTTCATGGGCCAAAATGCGGAGGGGCTCGCCTGGCAATCTGCGTCTGTTGTGGAACTCCGACCTCAGCAGCACTGGTTGGTTATACTGCCCGAAGCGCCTCTGAAGTGCTCCGACCAGAGCATTATAATCTCCCCTCTGCTCCTCGGTCAGCAGCAGCAGGCATGCAGCTGCATCCTCACACAGGCACAAAGCCAATTGGAGAGCTTTATGTTCCTCAGACCAGCCAGCTGCGACAGCTAACAGCTCGAACTGTGCGATAAACACTTCCCATGGCGTCTTGCCGCTGAACTTAGGCGTTTTTATATTCGCTGCAGCTTGCTGGGCGCCGCCATGTTTGTTTACATCACGTGACGGCGCGCCAAGCGAGGTCGACTCCTTCCCGCCGGAATCGCGGCCGCTGTGCGAACAGTTCCCGAGCCTAGTCAAACCTGGAGAAAATCCAGCCTCGGCAGACAGCCGCAGCGCCGTTTCCCTCACTCCATGGGCGGGCGAGCGCGGACGAACGTCCCTCTCCTCCGTCTCCTTCTTAATCTTGCCCGGCAACATCCTCGTCTTGTAACGGCAAGCGTCGCCAGCAACAGGGTGTCGGGCGTTCTGGGGTTCTTTTTTCTTTCTTCACTTCTGACACCAATGTAGCATTCACAAGAACCAGACGGTTGGGTCTCAGTTTGTCTGTTTATTCGGCACATAAGCAAGCGGGTTGCTAACTCCGGGGAGAGCGCCCTCGTACAGCTCCTCTCTCCAGCCTGGCTCACACACAAAAACAACCAGGTCCCCCCTCCCCTTCCTGTACCACAACCAAACATGAATCTTAAAGGAACAACAACAGTGTGCAGAGATCACCAACATGTCACTGTACAATAACACTTAACCATCGTTACAATACCTTTCAGCTAGCTAAAACAGAATATTATGCTATCAGCGAGCAACATGGCTAATGCCTTTCACACAGCTTTGTCTCAACTCCAAAGAGCCACAGAAGTAAAAGCTCATAACAATTGAAACAATCTTTGAAAAAATGACTTACCAAGCATGGCAAACAACTCAAATATGTAGAGCAAAATGTTCTGAAACGGCTTCACTTCAGCTTCGATTGGAGCCGTGCTGGGGGCGGAGTCTGTGAATTCACTCTATTGGTGTCATAGCCCCTGTAGGAGTTCAGAGTTAAGAGGTCAAGAGTTAATGTTTCCATTTTAACACCTCCAGATTTGACAGAGAAACACTCATTTTTAACACTCGATTTTAACTACTATCATTTTACACCTCAGAGTTACATTAAAAGAATGTGACTCTGCTTAGAGTAAAATTAACTCTACTTTTGCAAGGAGACTATTAACACCAAAAAAATTAACACTTTTGAATTTGCTGTGTACAATGATTTTAACCCTTTCAAAATAAAACTTTTATTTAGTGTCCTTCCTATTCATAGTGACAACAGGACTTAGTACCTCCCATTTGGAACTTATGACCATATTTCAGGAAACAGAAGGAGGCAGAACTAATTTTATTCAGAACTGTAGAGGGGGAGTCAGACTTAGAGCGTTCAGGGGATGAGGTGGAGGAAGAGGTTCAAACATTAGAGCAGGAAGGTGACATCTTGGAGGAGTAGATATCAGCTTTCGAGGAGGCCGAGTAGGAACAAAGTGATGGCATCCACCCTCCTTTATGAATAACAAATATTGTGTAAGCTCTGAAGTTGTGTGATTTGGTTTCCCTGGCATTAGCTGCTATGCAGGACACCACCCTGTGAAGCGAATCATCTGTTCGCCTACACAGGCTTTCTGTGGTCTCAACAGATTGAGACAGTCTTGTTGCACTCTCTTAAACAGAGGTCTAATTAATAATGTATTGACTAAAAGTAGATTAGACTCAATCACTCTTTCAATTCAATTTCAACTCTACTGAAATTGGGTTGAAATCGTTTTTAACCTGCAACATAAAAACAGGTCAACACCAGCCACAACAACCGAGACTGGAGTTGCTGTAAACTGTAAACAGGCAACCAGCTTTTGAAGAAATTGTCAGACAACACAACCCAAAGGGAGATACTCATCACTGAAGGTAGTCTTAAAACTGAAAGCACTCTTTAGCATGAAAGCTTATCTATGCTCATTGTACAAATCGATCGCCCTTGGATTCATATATACTGGACAAAATCTTCAAGTTCAGGCAGTCTATCAAGCTTGTACGTCCTACTCTGAGCTTTGACCTCCTGACAGTGCTAAGTATAACTCCTCTGCCACAACTCTAAGTAACAATGTTTCTGGCTCTGCCGTACCATGTATGATCACTGTTAGTGTTACATGGTCTAACAGTCTGCCTTAAGTGACTTTTAGGTGTGCACAATGCAGTTAAATGAAAAAGCTCAACTGTTATTTGTTAAAACAGTGTTTTAGTGTTCAGATGTCTTTCCGTCATCAAACTATTTTAATGTTAATGTAATAAAAATAAATTTTTATAATAATGAAAATCAAACCAATAGTGTTACATTACATCCTATCATTCAGTGATGAGGAAAGAACAAATCTGATACAAGGAATATAAGATGAAAACAAATAAATAAATGAAATCAACCTCAATACTAAAAAAAAAGGTCAAAATCTGAAAGCCTTTTTTTCCTCTAGGTCTTTGGGGGTCTTTTTATTAATCCAATTCTGAGACTGTCCTCCCCCACTGATAGCTTTTCATACTCCAGCCAATCTTCTACTCATCCCTCCTTTAAATAAGGTATGTTGGAAGATTTTGCCTATACAATAAAAATATCATGGACAGATACCAAAGATACACAAGAGATTTTATCTAAACATCTCTATCATTTAGTGAAGATTTGTTTTTGTTTGGGGGGTTTCTTTGTTCATAGGTGAAGGCATGTTAATGTGACACTCATTTAGCACGATTTAATTAGCTGTCAAAAGCATTTGAAGATTTTCTTATCAAAGCAGACACGGTGTCACTTTGAAGCAGAATTACTAAGCAGTTAAAACATAAAACAAACAAAATGAGAACTGATATTTGTCTTCTCCATTAAACTCTGTGCCAGTTTGAAATATCTTCCATCTTAGTAGTCTCCTCTCTCCCTTTACCTTATTTTCCCACCTTCACTTTCCCCTTCCATAGATAGTGGATATAAGGTTGATAAATGGAGCTAATTGTTTTATGGCATGGCTGGCCTGATGCTGGCAGTGCAATCAGGCTGAATGAGGAGGCCTTGGGGAGGCCATTACCCTTCCCATTGTTATAAAGGACAGGAGGACAAGGCTAGGCCAGTGCACTCTGGAGGGACTGGGTCACTGAGACACCCCCTGGCACTGTGCACTGCAGTAGCCTCTGAAACAGACTTATACATATCGTAGGTGCATGCCAACCTCTAGAATTAAATAAAGTTTGTACAGTTTAAAATGTCTTGCACTGACCTTTAACAGCATGATTTTACAACAGAATAATTTAACCAACTTTAATTTCACACACTTAGAAGTAAAATTTATGTTGGGTGTAAATTAAAAAAAATGTGGAATTCATCGTTATTATATTGACCATGGATCAAGCAACTATTTAAATTGTGAAACGGGTTGCTTGTAGCAATGTACCCACTTATAATTATCACCTGTTGTGGTCCCCTCTCATCACCCTCATCAATCTTGCTTCCACCCACAGTAGACAGCTGTTTTCAGCAAAAATAGCTCAAACCCCTATTATTCAGCCTCAGTGTGAGTAGCTGGTCAACACAGACATACAAGGGCCAAAAGCAGAGTAGTTAATGAATGAAAGAAGACTGAATATTTGACTTCTATCTATCAAGTAACCATAAACGCAACTACAAATCTGTGTCAATTAAACTAAATCTAACGACTGTCTAAATAAACAGCTCTCTTTTTATTTTCTTACCAGTATTGGTTTCATATTTATACAGCAATACCTGTATCCCACCTGCATTACACATCATGATTTACACCGACTGGCTACTTTATCAGATGAACCCTGTCAGCTGCTTGTTAGTGCAAATCTAATCAGCCATTTACCTGCTACTCAATGCATTTAGACATGCAGACTAACATTCAGAATGGGGAAGAAAAGTGGTTTAAGTAAATTTAAATGTGGCATGGTTATTGAAGTCACATGGGGAGGGTTATTTATTGGGATTTTCCTGCACAACCATCTCTAGGGTTTACAGAGAATGGTAAGAAACAGATAAAATATCCAGCAGTTCTCTGAGTGAAAATGCCTTGTTGATGTTGGTAAGCAGAGGAGAAGGACTTCAGTCTGATATGAAAGCAAGGAAAACTCAAAGAATCACTTGTTAAAAACTAGATTTGCAGTAGGGCAGGAGAATATCACACCTTGTCATCTGAGAACAGGAAACTGAGGCTTGAATTTGCACAAGCTCACCAAAATTGGTTAATAAAAGATTGGAAAAGTTGCCTGATCTGACTTGTCTCTGAAGAATGTTTCCAGCACCTTGCTATGCCATGAGATTTAAGATAGGTGTAAAACCAAAAGGTGGTCCAACCTGGTAATAGCAAGATGCAGGTAATAAAGTGCCTGGTGAGTGTGTGTAATGCATTTGAAAAGTTCACAGGGCTTCACATCGAATGCCTTATACCAAAATGGCTTAATTTCATTTTTCACCCCAAAACTCCACACACAATATCCCAAAATGACAAAGTGAAAAAAAAGTTTGCTTGAAATTCTTGCACATGTATTAAAAATATACCAGTGATAACAGGTTAATCAGGTTAACTCCAATCAAGTTGCACAAATGTCTGAGAGATTCTAAGTGGAAACAGGATGCACCTGAGCTCAATTTTGAACATCGCAGCAAAGGCATGGAATACTTACATACATGTTATATTCTTGCTTTTTTTATTTTTAATACATTTGGCGAGAATTTCGAGCCATTTTTTTCACTTTGTCATTATGAAATACTGTGTGCAGAATTTTGAGTCGAACAATAAATTTAACTATTTTGGAAAAAGGCTGTAACATGAGCACAAAATGTGGAAACACTGTGAATACTTTCCTGACATAAAGTGTGGTTGACACATGATTGTATTTCATCACTTTGAATCCATTTGTCATCTGGACATTCTGGAGACTGCAGCAATTTAAGGTGGATAAAGTAACATCTACATGAATGTCAGGTTTTCCTAGAAGAGCTTTGGTTCAGTGATTCTAATACAGTGATTTATCATTGTTTGTATGTATACATTAATTACATTTACAATGGTTCAACTTTGAATTATGAATGTAATGATTGCAGCAGTTACTTATTTTCAAAATGACTAATATATCTTACTATTTTAATAATATGAGCAAGGACAAATAAATATGCCGTCAAAAACATTATACTCTGAATGTGAGGAGGGCTCTTTGGAAATACTTTTTAAGCACATTTCTTAAAAAGGGCAAAGGTCGTTAAGACCGCATGCATATGTAGTAGCAGGAGGTGGCTTACATTAAGAGATGCCTGAGTTCCCATTTATCATTTTTAAGCACATCTTGAATTGGAGCCAAAGAAATTCTGAAGGTAAACATCAGGTTTATAAAAAGTTTATACAGAGACAGAAAAGTTGGCACAGTGATAAAGAGAAGATGTGCGAAAGTAAGAATGAAATAGTTCTTTGAATAAATGAGGCCTGGCAGTGTAGAATGCACAGAGCAGCATTCACCAGTTACACACCTCCTCATCACAGTCGCCCCTTTCTCACTGACTCATATATCATTCATGTGAGATTTAATGGAACATGTCAAGCTATGTGGTGTACAAAGATGGGTTTCTTGTGCTTATTTTATTACGTGACCTGAAATATTCTTGTTGACGCCAACATCTGCTGATGTAATCTATTTAAATTGCAAAATGAAATCTAATATCTATGTAAAATAAACTAAATATCTTAAATCACGGCAGTTTAAGGTTTTTTTTGTGCAGATTACACCCATTACACTGATGTTGCCAGCTTTATGTGATCATAAACAAAAGCAGAGCAGAAATCCACTGGCGATAATATCATCATGATGTACTTTTGTTTTTCTAATAGACCCTGAAGAAAATCTTGTTTCTAGTTGTAGCACAAGTGTACGCACATTTGTCAGGATCACCTATATTAAAAACAATATTATAGTGTGTGTGTGAGGGAAGCTAAAGGTTATGAACATCAGTTAAAATGTTATGCTTGTTTAGTCTGAGTTATTCTATGTTTATTCTGTTCTGTTTACATTTCCATTTCTAATGTCGTGCTTTATTTACTTTCATGATAGCTTAGTGAAGCTGACGTTGAGTGCTGCGTCTTACAGGGTTGAGGATGATCCTCGTGTCAGCACTGATAGCAGAGTGCTAAGTGATACTCTCCTAACTGTACAAATTAAGTTGAGAAGATGTCTTATTGTCTGTCAAGAGTGAGTCACCACTTTACTATTTCAACGCTCAAGGTGATTTTAATAGTGCTGAAAAACAAAATGCAAGGACATTTTACTACACAGTGAGAATCTCTGGCTTCCTTGACACTGGATTTTTTTTCTTGCTTTAAGAAAGCTAGTAAGTGAAAATTTCCTGTTCAAGTCATTTTGCTTGCAAAAAAATATTTTTATAGGAGTTGTATATTGATCCCCCCCAGTCTCATTTTGGAAATGCTAATAACAGTTGTGCAACAGAAATATTTTTGCTCTGCTCCTGTCAGTAGACTTCAAAACAACTGTGTGAGATCCAACAGCTCAGTCTGAATAATAATTCCACTGCCAAAATACAGCATCTGTTGGCAGCAAGTGAAAATGCTTCTCTTTCAGTTTATAGCCAGTCTGATCTGAGGTCAGGTGTTGCATCACCTAGACTGTAAATAACATGACCCAGACTGTAGACGAGACCAGGGACAATGAGGTTTTTGGAGTGATTTAACACTCGTCCCTAACCCAAACACAATCATACTCCCCACTTTATAGTGGAGCTTCGGTCTGAAGGAGTAAAAGTGGTGGCCCTGGAATTTAATTTAAATGTCTGCTGAAACTAGTGTCTGCTCAAGTGGAAGAGCTGGTCGTTTGATGAAGATTATATATGAAAATGATATTCAAAGGTATGAGAATTAGAAAAATGAACTACTTTAACCTATTATCAGTACCCGAGTCTGTGTGAGTGCATCAGCAGAATGTGAGCCAAGGTGCCGATAGCGACACACTTTTGCTCAGGGCCTGTATTGGAACATTTTTAACCTGAATCACAGAAAGAGTGTTTGTGGTAATTTGTTCCACCGTTTCCTGTTCTTTATTTTGGGGTTTCTACCAGAGGTGGGACCAAGTCATTGTTTTTGCAAGTCTCAAGTAAGTCTCAAGTCTTTATCCTCAAGTCTCAAGTCAAGTCTCAAGTAATGTCAGGCAAGTCAGAGTCGAGTCTCAAGTCACTGGTGTAAAAGTCCGAGTCAAGTCACAAGTCTGAAACTTTGAATTTCAAGTCCTTTCGAGTCTTTAAAAAAAAAAGAAAGAAAAAAGCATGTTGCAGTTATATGCTAAATGTAAATATTAGACCATGTAATTTTAAAATCTGTGTTTTTCTCAACACATGACAAAATAGTGAACTTAGAAAATATACACAAATTGTGAAATTGCACCTCTTTAGAATGCAGCTCAATTAAACCTAGCTCCAAGAATAATTTTCACCGACAGTTCTGAGATAAGCTGCATGTTATTCTTGGATGCGGTTGTAGGACCGGCTTTAAAATCGCATGACAAAAATATCATACACATTAAAAAAAACTGTATCACCAACGTAGCCTGGACAACATTTGCTAGTTAGATGAAGTCAGCTATCTCATCGTAGCATATTTATATGCATATTTATAATCATACGGTTCTTGGAGTGAGTGCATACACTCATGAAGTTTAGTAACTTCAGGTCACTGCAACAAGCCCAGGTACAGTTTACCGCCGGATGGGTGCAGGACCTTGAAATGCACCGTGTAGAACGAAAGACCATCGTACGTATCATAAGTTTACCAGTCTCACAAATCGTCGTCATAAATACACATTCGTTAACCGTTTATTAATAGGACCTTTGAGCTCAACAGTAATTAATTAGTAGTGGAAATAATTTCTGGTACCCATCACAGAAATGTAGCAGTGACAACAATATTGTATGCTGTAATCGTACTGGGCAATTAGTGATACAAAAAACCTGTTTTATCCTGTGAATAAAAGTATATGTTTTTGTCAATGTACCATAATAACAGAGGCGAAACGCAATATTGTGTCAGGACAATTCACTATTTATGCACAATAAATAAAGGAGCATAGCGCGACAATTTCTGTTCAGCGCCAGACTTGCTTGTAACCTATATCACCAATTATGTTATGAAAATGACGTATTAACTACTAAAAAACACTGACCTTCGTGTAAATGCTTGGAGCAGACTAACCTGTGAGCTGGAGGGTTCTGGGACGTTATATTTGGTCTTTGAATGGCTGCAATCCAGGCCATCCGTCGCGTCTTTGTTACTTCGGAAACATGGCTCGAACAATTTCTCTTCAACGACGTAATCCGATAACAACCGATCTCTTTACCCGTCGGCTTCCCGTGGCTGTCATGCGACCGGCTATTGCAGTTAATAATACAACGGCTTCTTGACATTTTTGTGTTTCTTTTTATCGCTGTGTGACTGATTTCAATTGAAAGCCTGCGTGCGCTAGTACCGCTTGCCACGAGTTCCCAGAATCCTGTGCGGTTTACCCCTGAATGACGTCACATTTTCAATCTCTATATAATATGCATGTTAAATTTTATATTTGGGGTGAAATATCAAGTCTTTTCAAGTAAACCGGTTCAAGTCCAATTCAAGTCCCAGGTCATTAGTGTAAAAGTCCAAGTCAAGTCACAAGTCATAGAACATTTTTTCAAGTCAAGTCTAAAGTCATAAAATTAATGACTCGAGTCTGACTCGAGTCCAAGTCATGTGACTCGAGTCCACACCTCTGGTTTCTACTGACATTTGCATCACTGATCACTGTTAAAACATAACTTTGTAGTTCTATAATGCTATCAGAATCTCTTTGGGAACCTAAAAAATGATGGGTAATGTTCAGCATATATAAGTTAATCACCAGCACTCTTCATCACACAGTGTTTTGGTCTCATGGTTACAAGAATACAAATTAGCTGGCTGCTCTTAGCATTTAACAGCAAATCTACACTGTTTCTGACATGCCTGTTCCTTTTAAACCCTTTCAGAGAGAAAACAATTTTCTCCTTTCCAGTTTTGTTAACATCCTCATGGACACAGAGCCGCCACACATCGTGTCTGAATTGAACAGTGGTAATCATATCCCTAATGGGAGTGTTGCCGATAAAGCATTACAATGTAAGACATTAATATAATCACTTTATGTATGTTTGCAAAAAATTTATGCAACATAATACCGATCCTAAAATCATTAATCACAAACTCTTCAATTATCTTGATGATAAGAGGACAGAAAAATAAATAATACATGCTTGCCTCTTTATGTGGACTTATGCAGTATGTCATTTGATGTGAGTTTGTCTGAGAGATATGACAAAAGAACTGAAGAACATTTTTGAAGGAGGTGGAGCACATCTCATGACTTTGAGATTTTTTTTTTATGAGAAAACAAGAATGTAACAATAAAATGCTAGGCTTCTGTCCATGCTCATATAAGTCATTTACTTATCTGGCACATATTTGAAATGAATTATTTTCTAACTTTTATTCTTTTATACATCAGAATCCATCCACTCATCCATCCAACCAATGTAAGATTGCAGCAATTCTATTGTAACTGTCCCAATCCGTTGAGCTATGGTCATTGTTATTACTGCTTACGGTGACCCCAGTTCTACTCCAGTAGATGCAACACACAAAGTGATGATGATGTCAAGACAATGGAGACCACTTTTTCTCACTCAAACAGTGAAAGAGCTGAGTTTCTTCCAGCTGATGCTACATATTCAAATCAAGGCCCCAGTTTCTCTCACTGCCCTATTGTCCAATCATTGGTGCAAACATAGTTCATCAGTTTCACAATGGCAGTAGATATAAAGGTTTTTCAGAGGGCAATCAGCGCCAATGGAGCTCCTTCACGCTTTGGTACACCCTTGTCTATTAGTTAACCATAATTGTCCCATACTTCTCGTAAGTTCCCATCACCATTTGGCTTTGAAAATTCCCAGTGAAAAAATGAAAAAACAAACGAACAAATAACTCCCACTACAGACTTCCCAAATATATTAAATTGCAGCAAAAGAATAATGAAGACTACTCAGGAGTTTTTTTCATGTAGCAGACTAAGATAATAGACTCCACTTACACTGTGCCTATTACTCACTGAAGAGACGTGATACTCCTTGTTAGACCTTTGGGGTTTTTGTTTGAAGAATAAACTGTAATTTTTCTTCCACGCGCTCTGTTGTACTGTGTTTGCTGTTGAGGAGTTACACCAACAAGAGAACCTCACAGGATGCAACCAAGCAATATTTAATAATATGTCTGTGTTTAATCATTACACTTTATGTTTCAGCTTTTCCTGTACACTTGGTTGTGTTTTCAGCATAGAAAGCAACACCAAGCCTTCATCATTTGAAAAGTCACTACTCTAAGAAGTGACACTTAACACTTATACAGAAGCAACTTGCCATTCAAAAAAAGCCACACCATACTCTATTTGCCCTTTTCAACTAAATGAAACCACATTTTGTAAACATGATATTGCATTTGAAAGAACCAAAAAACGTAGAAAAGTATTTGCTGACATATTAAAATGATAATGCAAATTGGGACACTTAATAGAATTTCTCAAAGGAGCTCTGGCTGGCCGTCAGAAAGAGTATATCTCTTATGGTCTATGGCAGCGGTCCCCAACCCCCGGGCCTCGGACCAGTACCGGTCCGTGAGTCGTTTGGTACCGGGCCGCGAGAGTTGAGGCTCAGGTGTGAAATGTATGGTTTTCAGCGTTATTTTGTTATCGTTTTTATCGTTAACTCTGTTTTCCTGGGTCTTTTCACGTGTGTTATGAATAAATCTTCTTTTTTTTCGGTACAGGTACTAGTTTTATTTTGTTGTATTTATCCGCGACACCTTAAAGGCCGGTCCGTGAAAATATTGTCGGGCATAAACCGGTCCGTGGCGCAAAAAAGGTTGGGGACCGCTGGTCTATGGTAACACCCAACACTGAGATTTATTCACAGGATAACAAAACACTTGGACATCCAAGTACTGCTAAAAGCAGCACAGTCAGAGTCAGGAGAAGAGTAATAACATGATCCGTTTATGTTTAACATAAAGGAATTCATTACAACAGCATTTTCTTTGTCAGCCAAGTTACCAGCAGCTGTCAAGCAATAGGTACAACAACAATGAATTTCCCTAGAAAATATCTGTATTATGTTAGCGGGTAGAGGTAATTATCAACGGTTCCTCTCCCCGTAGAGTTACAAGGTGGCTGATCTGACAGATGGATTGCTGTGCTCTGCATATCTGTGTTGAAAGCATTGATCTCAGGAATTAATGTCGGCCCCAGGGGAGTTAGTGGCAGTCAAGTAGTGTTTCTTTAATTATATATTTACATCAGGCAACTATCTCAAAAGGTGCTGACACATTTACTTTGTTTCACCGGTTACTCAGAGGGGAAAAGAATATCTTTTCAATAAATTAATCTGAAAAAAGAAAAATGACTGTTGTGGCTTTCTCAAATTATTGCATTTCATTAAGTATTTTTAAAAAAATATTTATGGAGTCTTATTGTACCAAACCACATAGAATTTATGGTGCCAGGTGAAAACTCAGCACTGTGGTAGCATCAGTAAGGCAATGTCAAATTACTATCCTACTCTATTCTTATAATCAGAAAGAATATGGTGTTCAGAAGAGGAACTGGCAGCAAGGTTCAACACCTTTCTTCCTTTAAGACACTGAAGAGAGTTGCTTTCTGTCCACAGGTGTAATAATATAGAAAGTGTGAAATTGAAATAGAAATATTACACAGATGCAAACGTAAAGCATAATTTTGAAATTACATTCCCTTCTGAACTCTGTACTCATAGCATAGAATAAGCTAAATCAATATTATATGGTGCTTCAGTGACAACAGTGAGTGTGACTGCATTCTGAACATGCAGCTTCGACAACATATTAAAGTTACAGGTAAAACTTAACTGATTTTTGAAAATACAAGGATAAAATCAGACTATCAAATAAATAATAATGGATTGGATTTATATAGCGCTTTTCAAGGCACCCAAAGCGCTTTACAATACCACTATTCATTCACTCTCACATTCACACACTGGTGGAGGCAAGCTACAGTTGTAGCCACAGCTGCCCTGGGGCAGACTGACAGAAGCGAGGCTGCCATATCACGCCATCGGCCCCTCCGGCCAACACCAGTAGGCAAGTAGGGTAAAGTGTCTTGCCCAAGGACACAACGACCAAGGACAGAGAGCCCAGG
This sequence comes from Diplotaxodon limnothrissa, assembly GCF_057381915.1. Taxonomy (NCBI): domain Eukaryota; kingdom Metazoa; phylum Chordata; class Actinopteri; order Cichliformes; family Cichlidae; genus Diplotaxodon; species Diplotaxodon limnothrissa. The sequence continues at coordinate 6,836,532 of NC_140602.1, forward strand.
GATCGAACCGGCGATCTTCCGGTTACAGATGCGATTCCCAACCCCCTGAGCCACAGTCGCCCAAGTAAAGAATATACATACAGGCAATGTAATGAAAGATGACAGATAGAAGGCAGATGCGTGTGGACTGATAGTAGTCATCAGAACCAAGTGTAAAATTTCCAACTTTGTGCTTGCTTCAGTTTCTTGTGATGTGACAATTACCGCAGGAACGTAATTCCACTGGATTGAATCCATAACCCGGCGCGTACCATAAGAACGCGGAAGGTCACCTTTTGCGTTCCTCAGGAATGCCGCGGGACGTGACAAAATGTCGGGATGTTACGCCTCGGGAGTGAGAAAGGGCTCGACTATATACATTCAGAGCAAAATCAACCCTAAAAGGGTGCTAAAGGTAAAAAACAACACGACTGGCACAACCCTCGCCTCGCCTAGCATGATTTAATGCCACTAACAACATACAACAACAAATAGCTAGACAACAGCCCAGTCCAACTTGGGGTGTAACAACAGAAATAAGTCTGTCTCAGGTCTCAGAAATAGTTTTGTTCCACCCTGATCTTTGATCTCTGCTTTGATAACCTTGTTTAGCTCTCTGGGGTAAACTTCACATGCTGGTTTTCCATGGTGCATCACCGCAAGGTACATGTGAAGGATGAACGATTCATGAAACAAATGATTTTAAACAAATGTGGAGTCAGTATTTTGCTTTTAACACCCACAAAGTTTGTAACTCTGTCAGAATGGATTTGTTTCACAGGACTTTAAATGGCTAAGGACAGGTGGCGAAGACACACAAGATGTCCAGAAGTTCTATGACCTCTATGTGGACTTTTTAACACAGTCTTCTCAGAGTTGGTGATCAAACATCACATGGAGAACTTCCTGTAGAAGAAAATAATCTTGTAATGCTGTGGCACATAGCACAAGAAACATAGCACCCATAGTAAGATGTAGGCTGTGATAGTGTCTATCAGTGAAAAGGGTCCTAGTTTGATACAGGCCAAGTCTTCAGCATATGACTCTTCTTGCACAATTTTAATTATGATGTGCTCTGAAAGAAGCCGTTTAGGTGTGCATGCTTTATAGATAGGTGCTAACTCTCACAATCCATGGTCTCTCCCATCTGAATATGTGCAAAAAGCTGTGCATATAAAAGAGATGAGAAATGAATCACCTCAACGCTGACCAGAATGAGTACTTGGAGGACCCAAGCAGTTTGAGAGAAGTATGATTTAGGGCTGGATCTTGGCATCTATGTTTTAAAATGAGATTCTGAAGATTCTCAGGTGGACTGATTCAGGAAAGAAGGTTGATGGAACACATCTTCAGCAAGGAAGATGCAGCGGGGCCTTAAAAATGAGATATAGCAAAGAAGTCAAAGCAAGCCAGAGAACTATTACTCTATACATAGTCCTCTCGTTAAATTGTAATAGACCATTTATAACAAGATCATGTTGTGCTGGAAAGCTATCAAAATCTGTCATGTATGGATAGGTAGAATGACTGGGCCACTCTGCATTCCCAGATGGCAGAAAGTGAAGACCTTCCAAAGTATTGATGGTCCTGTGAGGTGGTGGATTTGCAATGAAGCTGCATGAAGGTATTAGAAGTGCTTCATAATAATTCTCTTTGATTCCTCAGTACTGGTGCTCTATCTTTTGAGCAGATGAGTAATTCAAATCTGTTATGAAAAATGGGCTGCAACTTTTTCATTTACTCACAGGATACTGACGAGAGCCATGGGTATCAATATTAGCAACATTCGGGGGAAAACAGTATCTCACTGGATTGAAACATGGTGTGTGCCCTGTAACAAACAAAGGTAGCTGAAAAAGTGATTTCTGTATTTCATCTTACAATAAGTCCTCCTGCTGGGCTGTCTGTATGTTTTCACATATTTTAGCCTATTTCTCAGCAAAGTTGAGTGATATTGAAATGAGATAAAATTTACAGTTGTATTTTCCTTCAGTAGTACCAACCAAAGCTTCTAAAGCATCTGCCTTTGCCTTTGTAGTTCCTTTTTATGGACAGCATCGCTACAGAAGTTTCCAGCTAATGGTAAGCATGCTTTTGCCACTTTGGCATTAGCCCCTGGCTTTTGCAGCCACAGCACTTATAGTCAATCCAGGACCTTGACTTCAGAGCTGATAATTTTGACTCCATGATGCAGGTAAGTGTTATATAAGCTAATGATCTGCAGTGTAGATACTGATGTGTGGTGACAGTTGCCCTAGTAACATGCATTACTTTGTCTGCAAATTAACATGTTTTCACTGTACTGTCTTTCCCTCATCACACTGTTCAGAAGAGGAATTGACAGCAAGGTTCAACATCTTTCTGGCAATTAAGACACTGGAATAATTACTCTTTTTCCACAATTTAATAATGTGGAAAGTGTGAAACGGAATTAAAAAAGAACACAATTACAAGTGTAAAGAATAATCTTTAGATGACATTTCCCATGTAATCTGTCACCACAGCATAGGATAATCTAAACTGATATCATTTAAACTAAACGTATAGCTGTGTCAACACTATTGGCACACTCACTTTGAAAGTCCCTAGAGTAATTCCTCATTTAGCCTGACCTTCTGGAACTTATGATAAATTTGTCATACTCATCATCAGTTTTTGGCAAGAGCCTGAAGGATTTAAGGCATCTTGCTCATTGGAAAGCATGGGTCATATCATATAAAGATACGGGTCATATCTTTAGCAAATATTAAAATTCTGGACTTGTCCAGAGTGAATGTAAAGATGGACCAAGAACAGTTTGTAATCAGCAAAGAGCAGGGGTAACTATGGCTACAGAGCCTTACATGGGCGATTGAGAGTGCTGTCAATGTAAAATCTCATCTGAGTAACTTGTTGGTTCTTGCCGTAAAAATATCAAAAAAATCCTGAAGTTATCACAACTTACAATTATTCTTAACATATTTTCCCACTTGGAAATCCAAAATAGAATCTTTGAATATGAAATATTCTGTAACAAATTTCATCTGGTCTTTAACATAAATTATAATTCAATGAGCGGTATGAAAGCAAGTGATATGTGCCACAAGTTTTACCTGTTGAATAATTGATAATAGTGTTTGCTTCTATTAATTGGCAGAAGGGAAGGTAATACTGATTCCTGTGAAAGACAATGACCAGTGGCTAAAGATAAGCCCTCTCAGTAATTACTATTGACATTGCCTTAACGGAAATCCATGAAAGAGTTCCTATGGGGTATGGGGTATTGGTCTCCTCCCTTAACACTTGTACAATAGTAGAAAAAAAGACATAATACCAATTCAAACAAGAGTCATTTTTAAGAAATTTATTGAAAATATGTCATTGTACTTTAACCTACTCTAACCGAAGTTTCCGTAGAAATTTGTTCTAAAACTTTCAGTACAAGTCTCCAAAGTTCAGATACAATAAAAGAAATTATACACAACTGAGCATATCTGAGCATAAATGACAGTTTTAAAAGTGGCAAATGTAATCTATGCTCAGTACCGGACATATTTAAGTGTACAGATACAGATAAGTTTTAGATAGCAATGACGTATAAATGTCTACGTAGTGAGCAATCTTTTCTCCGTTTTTTTTCTCAAAGCAGCAGATCATTTGCTCAGTTCACCTGTTTTCCCCAAACATCTTGATTATCTTATTTGATGAAGATACTCCTATTTCACTAATGTGGCATAATCAACCTAACAAAGCAGGAAAAACAGGTGAACTGGAGTTGTTGCTTACTTCTAGCTAAAACACTTTACACTGACAGTGATTCTGGGAAAGGTAAACCAACCCGGAGTATTGACAGAGACATTTGCACAGATGATTAAAAGGTACGGACAGGAAGGGACAGTAAAACTATAGCGATCGATGAGTATTGCATGGTTTGGAGATGGATACAAACCTCTGGTGGATGCTTAACATTGACAAAGGGTAATGAGATCAAGGGTTATCACAGACAGCTGACAATAACAACAAGTGGCAAGATTAATAGGTCAAACTCCAAAAGATAGGAAACAGTCTCCAGAAAGGCTGCTTAATTAGCTTATATTATCATCATCGTATGTAGCTCTGGATAAATAGCAAGCGTTTAACAACACGTATTCTTCACCAAAGAATAGAAAAATGAAGACCGGATTAATTCCTTATCAGCTTACATGTGTTGTACTCACTTGTATGGAGTCCATCTGGAGTGTTTGGTCATCTGAGAATCCTCAGAAAAATGGACCTGAAGAAGGAGCTGCTGACCGTCTTCTACCGCTGCTCCATTGAAAGTGTGCTGACATATTGCATCGGTGTGTGGTTCTCCAGCTGCACCACAGCACACAGAAAGGCACTCCAGAGGGTCATCAACATGGCCCAAAAAATCATTGGACATCCTCTTCCCTCCCTGAAGGACCTGTACAGCACTCGCTGTCTCAAGAGGGCACGCAGCATCCTACGGGACTGCACACACCCAGGACACCGGGTGTTTAAGCTGCTGCCGTCTGGCAGGAGGTTCAGGCTGCTGAGGTCCCGAACAAATAGACTCAAGGACAGCTTTTACAACAGGGCAATAGCCCTGATCAATGTAAATAGCTGACCTGACTGGCTACCTACCTGGACTTTTTAGGGGGAGGTAACAATGTTTAAAACGATAACAATAATATTTATATTTATAACAAGGTGCAATAATAATTAATGTGCAATAATAACAGTGTGCAATACACATACACTTATTCTTCTTTTTTATACTAAGTTAATATACTGTGTTGTGTTGTTTGTTACGTTGTGATGTGTCATATCGTGTCGTGTTGTGTTATATGTAGTGCCGACGTAGGACAGTTTTTCCAATTTCATTGTACTACTGTACTATGTATGACTGTGCAATGACAATAAAGAGTTATCTTATCTTATCTTATCTTATCTTATCTTATCTTATTATGTTGTTAAATTTCTGCTTAGATGAGCAGAGCATCCTCTCAGCTGGGCTTTAGGTAAGCTACACAGCCCACCAAATGATGGAAAACTAGGAGCCAGTGAAGTGAAGTGACTCATATCACATTCAGCTGAAGGGCCCTTTCCTGTCAAGCTTGATTTACCATCATCTGTCATCCTGTGGAAATAGATAATGCTACTTATTCTACCAAATATGCATGTATCAGAGCAGGTGACAGAACATGATTATCAAGGCATGCTATGAGACATCACAGTAGCATGTGCTTGCCCTATAGTATTGCTCATATCGGATGCAGTATGACTGCATTGGGCAGCTGGGCAGGCATTTTAGGCAGATGTTATTGACAACTGAGTGAGCTAAGCTAAAGCGATATTGTTCGAGCATTTTTCTTGATTGTGTTTTGTTTATGTTTGCCTTTGGACCTACACCATTAACTCATTGTCCCTGTTATTATCTGCAATAACACTACCTTGTGTGAGGCATATGCTTCCATCAAACTCTCATTAACCTTGTGTCTGTGTATGTCCTGCGTGGTGAGATTACTCACTGAGACTCCCCTCACAACGGAGTGGCCATTTACAGCTCAATGATGATTAACAGTCCAAACAAACAGTTGCCCTACAGGCTCGGCTCAGACAACTGCAGACATGCAACATGATCCTCAGGTGGTTGAGGAAGCAAAACGATATTTCTACATTTAGGTGATCAAAGCGGAGAGATGGCATTCACTTGAACTTACCAAGTATCTAAAAAAACAAACCTAGAGGATGTGAAGAAGAAGAAAAGAATCAACATTTTTGAAATAGCTACATTTCCCCGAGAAGACTGACACAGCCCCTGCATCTTAAAGACTGAAATAAATGGCTTGTTTCATTTACTATACCGAAGTCTACGGTCAGCACCTCCTAACCAATAATCAACCAGCATTTTTTGCAGTTTTGCATAATTCTCCCTACAACCCATAATATAGGCTTATTAAAAAATCTTTTGCACAGCTTCATACATATTGAATACATTGATAAGTTTAATGACTTTAACTGTTATAACTCCCAAACTAGTAGTCACAGAAAACAACAGAGACAAAAGAAAGCTAACTTTAAAATTTGATTTAAAAAAGTCACTATGCAAGTTATGTACAGATCCTGAAAATTATTCATGAGTTGGTGTCTCTTCTAAGGTTTAGACCAAGTTATGCCGGGGAATGTCATCTCTCATGTCATAATGATGAAAGCCTGCTCTTTTTAATGTACTATATGTGCCTACAAATTATGAAGTAGAAAAAAGCCACACTTTTATTATAGTCTAGCCTTTCAGTAAGGGACATGAAGGGATTTTGAAGTCAGGCAAGAGGATGAATATGAAAATCAGGTGTGTGGTCCAGGTGCTGAGTATAGATAATACTTGTGTTGCAAATAAAACCTTGCATTTTCAGTGTGCTTTGGCCCAAGATGGCACCCTCACACAACTGGAACTTTTGGCAATGTCAGTGGCAATGCTTTTTTATATAGCACGTTTCATTGTACATAAACTCAGTGTGCTTAACGCAGAAGATTAAGGCATAAAACCTCTGCAGGTTTACAATGCCTTAAGGCAGCAAAAACAGCAAAACTTAAAAACACACACAGCTGTTGAGTGTAGGCCTGTGTTTTGAGTCTGATTTTAAAACCTGGCATGGATGTAATTGATCTCGCGTCAGCAAGACCACAGTAACTGAATGCACCCTCAGTATACATGGATCTAATTATAGGAACATTTAAAAGATCTGCACCTTGTGATCTAAGAGCTCTGACTGGGTTGTAAACAGCCTCATTCACTACTCCCCATACCTGTAAGGACTTGGGCTGCTGCTTTTTGCATGTGTTAAAGTCGTCCTACTGATGATTTGGAGAATCCTGCAAATAGACTGTTATAATAACCTAACTTGAGTCAGTGGCTTTTTTTAAGTGAGAGAAACAGTTCTGGTGACCTTCTTGATGGGATTATCAAATATTATGTAATGATTTCATCTCATAAAATCTTATATGTGAGATTAAATATATCTAATCTCATAAAATGTTTTGAGACATTCAGGAATTACTGACATCAGCTCAGCTCTTTAGTTTGTGATGTGAGCTTAGATCATCTGAGGGAAATGATGGGTAAACTGTGTATCATCTCCATAACAACAGTAGGACATAATGCGATTCTTTATTACAGTTTCATTTAGGAGTATGTAAAGGTTTAAGGTTAAAGTGTTTTGATTATTTACTCTGAATTTTATCCCTCAGACACCTCTCCATGATATATGGTGTAGTCTTACCCCAGGAGATGAATTCATGGCATGCCGGTGAATATTATCAAAGGAATGAAAAATGACCACATGCCTAGTCTGGCTCCTCTCCCAACACACTGCCTTCAAGCTTAGAAACTGTGGACTGCTTGGTCATAGCTGGAGACCCAGCTTTTAAATTTGTGATGATCTTTCACATGGAATTTGGGTTCATTTAAAAGAGATGTTTTCCTCTCTGTCTAAATCTGTACTGAGGAAACAGAATATGACTTATAGTGGAAGTCTACATAGAAAAGCCTGTGAACAGGCACTGAATGCAGGATTGGCCTGATTTTAATCAGGTCAGCTTTTTAATCTGTGTGGATATGTTTAATAAATATTTGACCATATTGTGCCACCAGAATTCAGACAGTGAAAGCAAGATCAGCCACACCTTCTGGTAGGTGAAACAGACACAAAAAATAGTGGAAAGGCAAACAATAGCGCATTTTCACCAGTTACTGCAAACTAAATGAATCGGCCATGCTCCAAAGAAAAGCAGTCTATAGCCTAAAGGATGCTCGGAAAACATTGCCAGTTTTTGTAGCCCTTGAATTTACATTTCACAGAGTTTCCATAAAACGCACCGCTATTCCACAGTCAATGACATTTCCTCACATTTGGATTATCTCTTCTCTCATGATTCACAGATGGCCTATGAAGAGGTCCATTAACACTAGCCAGAGAGAACGAAGCTGAGATGAGTTTTAAATGCAATATGATGGAAAGCCATATATTTTCATCAAAGGGCAAGGTATAGAAGGTCAACAACTGCACAGCTACTAGTGAGTCTAACTGCTCTTTTAGGTGAAGTTTCTAAGCAAAATAGAAACCAATGAAATTAAACCATTTATGCCACACCATTTCAGATTTAAATTGATGTTGATGAATGGGGTGAGGTCTTTCAAAATGGTGAGCTCTTTGTTTGCATTCATTATAGGTCTAATAAAGTTTGGTGATGTGTCCACAAATGATTAATATTTGTTTTAATTTCATTCAAGCTCTGAGTTAGCACACAGAGTTAAATATTTAATGTTTTCAGTGAATATTTATAATTGAGCTGTGAGAGAGTAATTGGTTGGAACACAATGGCCCACATCTTCTTTGTGTGTAAGAAGGGACAAGCACACATTTCACCATCTATTTCAGTAAAGACAAAAGCAGCACTGAAAAAAGTTAATGAAAGTCTCAACATAGTGAATGCATATTATGTGTGTGCCTAAACAGGATGTCACCCACAACAAAGAAATGTGTTTGCTGAACTTCAGTGTTATAAAACTAAGGGCCAAGCACTTTAATACATGAATTATAAACATTACATTATCCCATGTTTATTAGCAACAAAACATAAAATACATGGATATGTAGCATCTATATAAACACGATTACTTTTTTGAGATGTTTTGCTAAACAAGACAGATGCATTTGATATATTAAACAGGGAGGTACTAAAATTGTGCAACTTTTCAGAATATGTTGAGAAAGGATGGTCTTTGAAATAATTTTGAAAATGATCATTGACATGTCATTCTGTGGCAAATACAAGTTTCATTATTTTTCTTTTACACTGGTGGAAGTTCAGCAGAACCATAATGAAACAGATCTGATGGAAGTAAAACCTTTGAGATGAGTTGACTTCACACTATACTTTAAATTTATGTCAAACTGCCCTTTTAGTCCAAGGTTAAAGGAAGCAAAGGAAAATGAAGAAAATAATAGTCTATTGTCTCTTCAGAATGATAGGTGGCAGGGCAAGGTGACACAAAGTATTACTGAGCTTTAGTCAGAACATTGAACTTGGAATGTTTCTGTATTACACCACAAGTCAGATTTTTCACATACCACTTAATTTTAAAATCAGTAATCAACATGTTATTGAAGTGCAGACTCTCAGCTTTAATTCACTGGATTTAACAGGAAAATATTGTATTAACTCCATGGATATTACAGCCTCAGGCTCAAACGTAGGTGGGCAACTGACTAACAGGCTGTTTCACAAGCAAAAGAAGTATATTCCTTCATCATTTCATGACAAAAATAAATAAATGGTAATATGTCTGTAATGGTATGGTAATACAAAAAATCTGACAAAACATCTGGAGTTGACTGATCCAAGTCAAGAACATGCTTGAAGGGGTAGGTGTGCAATATTCGCCAAATTATAATACTAAATATATTGCCAATATAAAAAAAATGTAAATCAAACAAATTTCTGATTACTGGTCTTGTATTTTTTCATTATCAAACACATATTATGAGCCATAAAATATATTACACTACTGTGCAGAAGTTTTGAGTCATGCATGATTTCTTTAAATTTCGCTATGGGGAATGGTTGCAACAACCTTAATCGGCAAACATGCAGGGCAATATAGTATGTATGGCAATACTGAGTTTGGACAGTTCTGATGATTTTGACAGTCAGTGTTTAATGTGATTACTGTCATTTTTCAACACAACTTTTTTAGACAAACTTGCTTTTCAGTAGTCTTCATTAATAGTTCTCCACTCTTCATTCAACTCATCCCTTTTCTATTCAGGTATGCTTTCACTGCATTTGCATTGTGCTTAGGATCATTTTCATGCTGAAAAATGAACCTACTACAAATCAAACACTTTCCAGATGGCATTGAATGCTGGATCAAAATCTAACTTTACTTATCTGAATTCATAATTCCATCCATCTCTTAGGTTCTATAGTAGGTCTTTATTGTTTGTTTGTTTTTTTCCTAATTCTTAAAGATGTGACTTTCGGCTGCTGTAGATAGGTTTTTAGACCTGCCACTTCTTTTGTTGCCCAGTTTCCTCCTCTTTCTAAGGACGCACTACATATCATGTTAAGCTATGCCAGGTTTTTGACTACTAGTGCTTTGTGAGTCACTTTGTTGGTGTAACAATACTCTTTTATGACTGTGTTATCTTTGACATTTTTTGTGAATTCAGCTAAAGAAATTGGTACAAACTATAAGTGTTTTGTCATGGTCTCTGAGTCGTTGACCCAGGGTTTTGAGTTTTGGGGATGTTTTGTAGTTTTTCTCATTTTTTAAAAAATATCTTAGTACTATAGTTCTGTGCTACTGTTTTTAGGTTCATTCAAGGTAAGACGAGTCGTGTGTTTGAGCTCCATAGTCTGCTGTTTAAGCTCTGTATTCCTTAGTGCCTGTGAGTTTTATTATCTATCTTTCTAGTCCATGATTATGTTAGTTTGTCTCTGTTTCCAGTCTATGTTTCTCATTGGGTTATGTAACCTTTAGTAATCATTTTGTGTGTCATTTCTTGTCATTTCTGTCTCCCCAGTCAATCATGTCTCTGTGTTTGTTTACAGACTCTAACTTCGTCAAGTTCACTTCTTAGTCCTTGTCTCAGTGTTTGTTACTTACTGATTTATTTTGATAGTCCCTTGGCTTCTGTGCGTTGTGTGTAATTTTGCTTCCCCATGTCTTGTTACTCTGATTCAGTTCAGCTGTGTTCCCTAGTGTTTCCTAACTCCCTAATTACCTGCTGTGTATATATTGTCTGAGTTGCTCTTTGTTCATTGTGTCCTCTCTGTGTTGTGGCGTTCCTTGTAGTTTGGTTTCCCTGAAGGGTCATAAATCTGGTTTTCTGACTAGTGTTATTGTTGTATCTAGTTTAAGTTAAATTTAACTGCTTTTAGATTACCTGTCATATTTCCTGAGTCCTACCTTTGGGTTCTATCCAATGCCTGCTACACATCCACCCTTGACACTTTTTTTTAACAGGCTATTAGTACCAAAGTGCCTGAAGATCATATTTAAAATGGATTGTTTGCTCAGTTGTATTGCATGTCCTCACAACACTGGTATCCTTTGAGTTAGGTGACTTTTTATGCTTGAATAATTCATAGAAAGATGTTACATGGTCAAAAAATGCCATTCATCTGAGAATGGTCAGGTGCAAGGATTGTGGCTGAAAATGAGTGAAATTACAGACAATGTGCAAGTTTGAAAGACATTCAGAAATCCTGGAGAACTATTGCACAAGACTTTAAAATTACAAGAAAGTCTGTTTTTTGGGGGGGGGTTTTGGAAGCCGGTGGAATGACTGGTGATTCAACACTTTTGTACCAGACTGTATGCGTATTTTGTTTAAATTCATATTCTGCGATAAAATGATTTATACGATGTCCTAAAATGTACACCGTAACGTCATCATTTTATGTGAGTCACAGAGAAAAAAAGGTCAGAACTTTTAATATCAACCTGAGATCTGCCAGCGAAGCTAAAACTGAATTATTGAAACAACGGTTTCAGTAGCAGTTACTGATTGAGTAGATTATCAGTTCGCTGATGAATTGAATAGATTATTATCTTTGCCATTACTAGAGATTCCCCAGTGGCATTGATGCTTGCAGTCTCCTTCTATATCTATTGTTAAATCTAGAGTCTGTGATGGAATGCTACAACAGCACAAAACCATCTCATGTAGCTTTTATTTATTAATCCACACAAGCTTCAGTCACAATCATGCACCGGGGTTCTTGGGTTTGACAAGCACCCTTGAGTCCACTAACTACATTCTACTGTTTGTTTGTTTGTTTGTTTGTTTGTTTGTTTGTTTGTTTGTTTGTTTGTTTGTTTGTTTGTTTGTTTGTTTGTTTTTACAACATCACTCCCTGTCAGAGTTTCCAGGCTTGGTGTATGCTTTGTCCACTAAAACTTTTACTTTTTTTTAATTTACTGTTTTCCTGTTTATTAACTAAGTCTGACCTTAGTTATGTAGTTATATAATGCATGCTTCAGAAAATGTAGTTTTGATCTAAAAAAGGCATTTCATTGGCTAAAATATTCAGTCTAATCTTGTATTAAGATATTTCAAATTATCTAGACAATAATAGTAACAGTTTTTCTACTATCCCAGAAATTTCCTTCAAGCAGTCACTCGACCTCATGTATTCCTCTGCTGTACTTAAAATGACAGCAAGAATGATAAGGACTAAAACTCGGCTACCATGCATGCCAAGCATGATCAATGTCATTGATTTTATTTTGTCTCGAAGGACCAGCTAGTATGCCTTCAGGCATCTTTTGTTTTGCTTTGCAGGAAATTTCTGAGTCACAGTCCAGATATGTAGCTGCAATTCAGTGACCAAAAAGTAGCAACAGAACTGCAGGGTTAACCAGCTAACCGAAAACAAGTTCAAGCAGAGCATGTCCAATAAAACAATGGCAAACTGGGTGCTATCTTTATTTTTCTATTTTATTTTATTTTATTTTTTTATGCTCTATCCAATGTCCAAATACTGGTGTGATCTTTTGCACTGTGACTATACACAGCTGAGATGTTGCATGACAGTTCATTATTGTGCATTACATTGATAGAAGTCTATTATATGGCAGATTCTAAAGGGCTGTCAACCTGAATCAGGCTACTTAAAAAAAGTCTCACTTCATCATTTTTTTTACCCCAAGACACAAATGAGCAGCTGGTAAACTACTGGTTTCATAGCCATTGCACATGGGCAAAGTGGTTTTAGCATTGAAGGAAGAAAATTCCCTCTTAGTATGGGTCTTTAGGGCATTTTCTGCCCTTTCTTGCTTTCTTGGAGAGCAAAGAATTACAGATTAGCCACACCTCTCGCAACACACTGAGCAGAAGTGTAGCACATTGCCTTTGTGAAGCGGTGAATGAAGGTGAGAAGGCAATCCATTTTATATATGCAAAAGACATGCCAGTCCACATAGACATACCTGTTATTTGATTTTAAATAAGTAAAGCTCTCAGAAAACACGTAGAGCTATGGCTAATCATTAAAACACAATTCAAAAACTGTTTTAATTCATCTTGATAAAAAAATGGTAATTGCCGTTGACACTCGAATAGATTTTATAACAATTCTCTCAAAAGGATTTAATTTCAAATTGATCTTTCTGTGAAATAGAATTGTAAGCAAACAAAAATCAAAGCTGAACAAGTGAGAAGAACACAAAGTGGACTCATGGAAAATACACCGAAGCAGATTTATAATGCACAAATATTTTTGTTTTTATGTTTTTTGCAATAGTGATAATATCTAAAATAAACGATTTCAGAGTTTAATCTAAAATAGCTTTATATTTATTAACCAAAATGACAAGAAGTTAGAGGAAGGAGAAATAGAGCTATAGAGGGATTTTTCAGGTAGACAATGTGAAGAAGAGCAGCCTGCGACCTGCATCCCCCACCTTCCAAATCCCATTTGCCTCAATGAAATCAAGTGTCAAAGTTTGCAGAGGATGTAGTGAAAACAAGCCGAACTCAATAACGGTCGGAGTTGTCACAGCTATTGAGAGGGCCAATAAAATAAGGTCATAAACAATAGTAAGTTGACTGCGTTTGTGGACAGCAGAGCAGACATTTTTACAGTGGCATTTGTCCAAGAGATTTAAAAATACATAAATAAAATGTACTGAAGATTTAAAGTAGTAAATATCTATTGTGTGTAGAAAGAGCTTGAATATCACAGAATACAGAAAGCCTTATGTATGTATTTATGTGATTGTTTACTTATATGAATGCTTGGCTATAAATTGATGTGCTGCATTATTACTAAATTATAAATAATTAATTAATTACTTAAAATTTGTCAAAATTAACATTAAAATGACTTTTGTTTGTTTATAGTCTGTAGCTATGATTTCATAAAACAAATGTGATTACTTTATTAAGTGTTCAGTAGTTCAGAAACTACAGGAACATTCAAAATTCTACCATAAAGTCAGCAGGTGTCATGATACTGGGTCTGGGACCCAGGGTTTTGTGTTTATTGGTTAATTTATATTTCTGGATTATTGCCTTTCATGATTTTCTGCTTGTGTTTATTCTTAGTTCTCAGGTTTTAGGTTCCTGTTTCTTTTCCTTCCCAGTGTTCCACATATCATGTCATCATGCTCTTTGTCTCAGTCTAGCCCGCATCTTTGAGATTATCTCGTGTTTCCTGTTTTAATTTGACGATCCCTTACCCTATTTAGTCTCGTCTTGCTTGATTACTCCCAGCTGTGCTCTCCTCCTGTGTCTTGTTCCCTCGTTATCCCTCTGTGTATTTAAGGCCTGTGTTTTCCTCTCTCCGCTGTCACGTCATACCACTCCCATGTGCCGTTTCTGCATTTCCATGGTCCTTTGCCATCCTCGCGCCTAATTTAAAGTTTCTAGTTATGTGTTACGAAGATTTATAAAGAGCTCAAGTTGTTCTTACGTGTTTGAAAAAAAAAAAGGATTTGATATAGGATTATGACTGTTTGGTCTTCCTAGTTCATCCCTAATGCTGAAGGTGACGCGGGGAGGTCCAGCTGCGAACCATCATGGAACACAGTGCTGTCCCTCCACATACACCCTTTATGCGTCACTACTTGTTTGAACTCGCCCGGCTGTTTTTATTTGGTTATGCGTCTAAATCATCGGGGGTCAAGTAAACAGCTCTGGTGGAGGTAAACAGCCTGAGGGATATGCTTTCCTCTGGGGCCTTTCGCAGCTGATCTTCGCTCACAGACAAACGCACAAGCACATGTCTACAAATACACTCTTGAATTGAGAGTGCAGATAAAACTGCTTACGTCTATTTTGCACTTACCATTGTGTGCCTAGCTCAAGGCTTTACTTGGCACTGCCAGATCTTGTGGTGCTTCCCAGTGTTTTAGTTCCTTGTCCTTAGCTTCTAGTTTTCTGGCTTTTGATTTTTGTTTTTAGCGTATTTTTTGCTACAGAGCAATTAAAGTCACCTCTTAAAGTTATCCCCATGTGTGTTGAGTCCTGCATTTGGGTCCACATCCTGCCTGCCACACAGCAGAACATGACAGCAGGGCCATAAGCAATCACAAATCCAAACTGAAGCCAGAGATCTTACAGAGAAAATTTACTCTTCTACAATTTTACTTATTTTGTGCATGTCTTTCTCTACCATATGAATAATGTATCTACCTCTGTATAATTTAAGTGCCTTCTCAATTTGGTAGACTAATTGGATCTGATGATTCTTAACCCATTAATATAAAAATCTAATTATATATCTTTATTTCTTTCATTAATATGGTACTTGTTGTACTTGTTATGTACTAAAGACATGATTATTGATTTTAGGAAGTCCTCTTATAGCTCATCACCCACTATCATTAAAACTGCCAATATTGGGATCGTTGAGAGTTATAAATATCTAGGTGTGGTACTTGACCATAAACTGTGTTTTGAATCTCATGCTGATGCCACTACTAAAAAAGTTCAACAAAGACTGTTCTTTTTAAGGAAAATGAGATCTTTTAACGTCTCATCTGAGATGTTGTCCTTGTTTTATAGAAGTTTTATCGAATCTGTGATGTCTTTTTGTATCGCTGCCTGGTTTGGTAACCTGACGGTGAAGAATAAGAATCGGTTGGGACTTCTGGTAAAAACTGCTAGCAAAATTTCAGGGCGCTGGCAAGATGGACTTTTGGCCATTTACAATAGAAATGTGCTTAGAAAGGCTCATTCTATTATCAATTGTGTGAACCATCCACTTCACAGTGAGTTTGAGTTGTTGCCTTCCGGCCGCCGTTTTAGAGTACCTCCGAGGAGGACTAAAAGACTCCAGGTCTCTTTTATCCCTACTGCGTCTTGTCTCCTTAATGGCAAATAATTGTCCTTGAATTTTCTATCATTATTATTGTTATTATTGTTTTATAGTATTGTTCTGTTTGTTCTTATCCTCCTGCTGCTAAACTAATTTCCCCTTGTGGGACAATAAAGAAATTGAATTGAATTGAATTGAATTGTTGTCACTGTGGCCACTTTTGCCATAATCCCAATATGCCAAAATCATACGTTATAGTCCTAAATTACATAATGAAACTGCCCAGCGCATTGCCGGAGCACCACTTCCTGCCATAAAAGACATCTACAGGAAGCGGTGTCTGAAAAGGGCTGGGAAAATCATCAAAGACCCCAGTCACCCATCACATGGACTCTTCACCCTCCTGCCCTCTGGGAGGCGCTACAGGAGCCTCCGGACTAAGACCACCAGGTACCGGAACAGCTTCTTCCCCACAGCTGTCAGACTCCTGAACTCTGCCTCCTGACATCTGACCCACGTTAACACATGGACTGGACACACACACACACACACACACACACACACACACACACACACACACACACACACACACACACACACACACACACACACACACACAAACATTTTATTTGAGAAATCTACTTTTATTTGATTCTAACATAAAATTTTATTGTTCATTAGTGACAATTTATAGCCCTAACATATTGAGGAAGCAGTTTGGCAGTGTGGTATAATATAATTATTATTCACATATCATCTATAAAATCTTCAGCCCACTAGCCTGTCAGAAATAAACAGCACCAGCCAAACATGCCTCTTAATTGTACCATGTCTCTTTCCTGAAAAAGCCTCTTCTCCTCTAATGTTAATAACATTACTAATGCTTCCTGGAAGTGAATGGCATCCAGCTCTTGAGTGCTCAGGGATCCCATTAGCTATGTTGTCAGACCCTGAAAACCATGAATGTGAAGAGTTCTCTGCTCTGAGAAAAGAGGGACTGTACAATGTGGTAGCATAGCAACATGTCAATACAGAAATGGAAAACCTCTTTGGAGCAGAGGAGGAGCCAGACATTTGAAACACCCGGGGCTTAGCCCTAAAGGGTAGTATGCATGTGGGATTTTTTTTTTTTTTTTGAGGGGGGGGTGTAGAAATGACTGAAAGATTAATAGGCTCTGTTTTGAGTTTTGTTCAAAAAAGAATGACTTCATATAGGGAAATATATATATCACACATGCAGGACACCTTAAACTAGTTTTTTAATTAAGCAGCAAGACAGAACGAAGTCGGGGCTGTATCAAGACACAGGGACTAAACCCCAATTCAACCAGACGCAGAACTGATCCAGAATTAAAACAGGACTACAACAGTTCAAAATCAGGACTACTGAGGACTTAACCAAGACAGAACCAGAATCAGAACTAGATGATAGTAGCACTAAAAATCATCATAGACCTGCACTACACTTATTTATTTAATTCTACCAAAGTACAATATTTAGATTGAGAAAAGTTTATATAATTATTTAGCCTTGTTGTGCAAACAAGCCTGCAGAACTTAATAAATATAGAATTTGAAAAATAGCAAACCTAAAAAGAAACACTAGGTACGAGATACATGAGTACCTATGATACGGTGATACTTTTAGTAAGCAACCATTTGACTAACATGTGTGTCTCACCTGCTCTTGTTCATCTCTGTTCTGTCCTCATTCTCCATCTCAATCTCTGCTCCTCTCTCTCTCTCTTTGTGCTGACAATCATCAAATATACAGTTGAAACCAGATATTTACAAACTCTTCAGATCAAAACACAAACACTTTTTTAATTGTAACATCAAATCAGACTAAATGTTTATTTTTTTAGATTGATAAATATAAAAACATATTTGTTAACTTTAAGAGTAAAGAGAGAAACTGTCTGTGTTTTTTAATTGCAAATGGCACCAAATTGTATTCAAACTGAGCCACACTTATGGAGCTCCACAGTTCTTTTCCTGGTGTTTTGGTTGACATCTCTTGATTTTCCCATGTCACAGAAACAGGCTTTGTGTTTTGCCTTATATGCATCCACAGCTGTGCCACCAATTTACTCACATGGACTCTACTAACCTATCAGAAGCTTCTTCAGCTCAGAATGGAATCGTCTGGAGTTTTCTTATTAATTAACAAACTTAGTGTATATGTACTCCTAAATTTGATGAAAGTGATAATAAATAGACAGATCTCTCTCTCTTTATTCTGACATTTAACTAATTCAAAAGATATTTCAATATTTATCTAAAACAAAAGTTTACTCTAAATTGATGTTGTACAGTAAAAATGTTTTATGTTTTCTCCCTAAAGTGTATGTAAATATCTGGTTACAAATGTGAATATCCTGCTGTGTACTGAAATCCCTCTTGTTTTGCATAGAAATATACTGAACAACATACAAAGCATAATATATAAAATAACATTTACCTGAGTTTTTTCTTTTAAAGAAGCCTCTAATGTCCATTCTTATATTTCAGTACATAACTGAAACCGAATTAGTCGGGGAGGGTAAGAACTGAAAATATGAAATAAACACACGTAAGCTAAGACTCTCTAAAAAATAGCATTTGTTCGGCTTTTCATTTCGCCATTTGTTGATTCACTTGAAGAGCAAGTAAAATAATATTGGTCAAGTGATCAGTTTCATATCAATCTTTCGTGATGCACCGTCATATTTACATTATTTGTACGGTACGAATGATTTGCTTTGGTACCTGCTCAAACTTAAGCTCTCCTTAGTATGGCTGGCTCCGTCTCTCCAACAGCGCACTCACGGGCAGCAGCTCCCCCCGCCCCCTCGCTCAGTCGCTTAGTGCCTGAGCTTGGATCATACCAATATCAGGGGGGGATTCACGCACAGTCGTAAATTCCCACAGTGTGCACTATGTGCTTCGAATATTGTGTGTACTTTTTGTTTTATACAGTTGTCAGCCAGGCATCTAACTATGAAAAAATTACACTCCAAAATACTCCGGGCTTCTGACAAAACAACCCGGGCTTAAGCCCCGTAAGCCACCCCCACGCTCCGCCCCTGCTTTGGAGTTTCTTATTTGTGGTTGGACATAATGTTCAATCCAAGGCTCTACACAACTGTACCCTCAAAAACACAATAATAACATGGACTGAACCACCACTCACAACCACTGGCACTTTATATAGCCTCTGTAGAAATTATCCAGACCCTCACTTATCTTAACTGCACTACTGTAGAGCTCTGTGTAAATAATCATTCTGTACATACGATAATTTTTAACCCTACAACTGTTTACAACTTGCATAGTTCCCATTTCTGTATAGCTGTATATCTCATATTTCTGTAAAGTTATTTATTTCATATTCTGTATAGTTTTTCATATTTATATCCTGTTCATATCCTGTACATAGCTTGTACTCAATACAGCCTGTACATACTTATAGTTATAGAATATTCACAACATACTTCATACCGTGTACATTATAACATACCATAATAGACCCATTTCTGTAATATACTTACATATCTATATTATTGCTAATATATATTGTAATATATCTATATCACTAAAGCACTTCTGGATGGATGCAAACTGCATTTCGTTGCCCTGTACCTGTGCATGTGCAATGACAATAAAGTTGAATTCTAATTCTAATTCTAAATTACCCACTGTTCTGTTTTTTCTGGCACACTTAGCTAGTTGCAGCTTATACAATTAAAATCATATGTTGTGTATTCTTAAAATTTTTAAAAAAAGAGGGTTAAAGGATAGATTGTATTGGAAATAATTAAGTGTCCTTCATAACACTTTCAACAAACAAAAACTAATTGCATATGAAATGTGAATTTTAAGTAATTATTTTTGAATGACGTATGTTCTCATTCTCACTTTCTAATTAGAAAGAAGAAAAAATAAAATAAAATAAAACATCTTGCCAAACAGTAACAGTAAGTCGATAAAATACACAAACAGCAAGAAAAGTTTCTTTCCCCCCCCAATATTATTGTATCAATAGCACATTGTAGGTTCAGGGTGAATCGTAAAAATTGTCCAACTTGTTTTTTCCAATTAGTGCAGTGATAACTTACCGCATTGTCTGTATTCCATGTGTATATATTCCTGTTATTATCCTTTTACATAACAGACCAGTACTATAATTAATTTTTTAAACTGTAAGTAGCCTATCCTAATTTTATAATAATATAACCTTACACTTGTTCACAAATTAGACCAGAGTATCAGACCTGAGTGGTGAGATTAATTATAGGATAAGATCAGCTATTGAACTGTTTAGCCACTAGTCTGATTTCAGCAGTAAAAGAGGGTTGGGAATAGCAAGAAAAAGGCCGAGAATGACACCACAAGACCATAACGAGATGTGTCTTCCCCATTAATCAATGCCTTCCACACGATTTGCTGTGTGTGAATTGGGACTGACCTGTCTCAGGGGTCACTTGCCAATTTTCGGCTGCAGTCAGCCCATATAGCGCTGAGCTGTGTGCTTATGCCCAGTGTTCCTTTTGAGTGATTCCATCTTGAAGATCGTGGATGCTACATTCTGCTCTCTGCGAGTCTGATATTCTCATAAGAGACACTCAAACACATCAGCACTGGGGATTTAAACAGGTTATTTAACACTGCTAATGGTGGCTAGATAGATTCTGAATGTTTTTTTTGCTTTTGATCACGTCTTTGCAAAAGACTTAAGTAATCTCCATCATACTATTCGCATAGCCTTAGAGAGCATTTTCCATTAAAGGTTTGCTGAAAAGTTTCAAATCTCCAGTACATGAAAACAGAAATGTTTCCTATTCTAAAATTCCCTAAATACTAAACTAAGCTTTAGACTTTCCCTTCTGCAGCACTATATCTATTCTTTGCCCATTACTGCTGCTGTGATTCTTTCACTTTCTTGCATGGCTCATTTGAGATTTAAAATAATATAAACATGTTAAATATATATCTGGGTTTGAATTTGAGAAACGTATTTAGTGAAGAAACAAAATTTCTGATACGACAAAGTTTCTGGTTTCTATTTGTAGTGCGCTTTTATTCCAAGTTGTAGTAACAAAACACACTTGTGCGTTTGGGCTTTGGTTGCATACAGATAAGGCCGCATGCAGTCACACAGACCAAGATACCGGTAGGTAATCTCCTTTCCTCCTAGGAGAGGAATATTTCCACTGTTGTTTTCTGATGTTGAATTCTAGCTGCTCAACAGTCCTTTTTAGCAGTGAATATACCTTTCCAGATCTGCAAGCTATCAGTTCCATAGGCACTGAAGTACTCCCCATATGCTGTACCAACAGAGATGGTAGTTTGCAAGTGAGTGCTGCTAACAAGCTAGATGGTGTTTTTCCTTTTTAGCTCAGGAGGATGCAGTTTTCCAAATAGAATTTCACATTTCTGACCACAGAAGAGTTTTACTCTGTGTCTAAGTCCATTTTGAATGAGATTTGACCTGAAGAATGTGGTGGTGTTTCTGGATCATGTTTCCATATGGCTTCTTCTTTACACAACATATCTTTAACCTGAATTTGTGGCTAGCACGATGTATTATGTTCAGAGCCTTCCTGAGCCTGTGCAATGATTTCCTTGACAGAATCATGCCTGTTTTTAATAAATTGCTGCCTGAGAGCCCAAGATAACAGGCATCCACTATTGATTTTATGCCTTGCCCCTTGTGCACAGAGATTTCTTCAGATTCTCAGAATATTTTGATGAGAATGATTATGTGAGTCAGTTTATGCAATTTTATATTGAGGAATATTATTCAGAAATTATTCCACAATGGTTGAACCTCTGTCAATTTTCACTTCTGAGAACAGTTGCCTCTTTACGATGCTTTAGAGACATGTTTCTTTAAAATAGGCAACCGCTTTTTCTTAAAATTCTCATTTCCTCTGTTCAAACATTGAATATGTTCAACTACAGCACACTTAAAAAAATATCTAAAATTTGAACAGTTATGGATGCTGTTTCAAAGAACACTTTGAATGGATACTCCAGGAAATTACAAAATAATTTAGCAACATTGCTATCGTTCAAATTTCTACAGCTTAAAATTCAGCTCTAAGAATCAAAATGGAAAGAAGCACAATACCAAAAAAAGCAAAACAAAAGGGCAGTTTTTCTCTTCCCCAACTGGAAGGTTTAATCCATATATCTAATGGCAAGACACTAAGGGTCTGTGCCTTGTGCTGTGATGCAATAGAGGTGATTAAGCTGGCCATAGCAGGTCCCCTTTGTTTTTGCATGGTAACTTAGGTAAGTCTACTTAAAATATATTTCTTAGTAACTGATACCTTATGTTGATGTGGCAGCAATAATGTGCTACATTTTATTTAACTTACACTTCTAACTCAGTGAAGAAGACACTAGTAGAGAAAAAGAAGAGGAACAAAAAGATATGCTAAAAGTAGGTTCCCCTGAGCCTATTGGTGCTAAAAGGTGCAGTCTCTCTCTAGTGTCAAAAAAGCATTTTGTCTTCAGATTATAGACCCATACCCGCAAACTACAGGATGCAGTATGAAATATGATGGATGTTTTTTTGGGACTGACCGATATCATGATTTATATAAGACTCTGCTTTTACAAGTAAAAGGTATCATTGATATCTGTGCTACATGGCCAACCACTGCATTCACCTTGGTACACACTGTCATGTCAGTGCATCAGTGGTGATGGAATAACCTGCTTCAAAAAGAGATAGAAATGCCCATTGTTACACAACTACAACAGCAGAGAACAAATATAATTTTTCATATAATTTCTGTGAGTGAAGATAATAGATGTCAATTACATGGTAAGAAATATGTAACCTGCTCAAAAGCAATATTTTTATGTGCATTAACATCATATAAAGGGTATACTGCTTATTAAATTTATTGGCTATCATAATTTTGCTTAAATAAAATAGGCCTCCACATGGATTTATAATGGCGATAAGAGCGTGGAAAACAAGGCAATGCAATTTAATTTTCCTGACTTAGTTACTTTCCCTGGTATTGTGCAGGAAAGAGGCATTAGTGAGTATCTCTTTATTAGCTCTAGTAACAGCAGCCCTTACATCTTCCAATGATACTCATTGCAGAATATTGTGGTCACAATGCAGAAACACTGACTCTGTGGGCAGCATGCCCTCTGTTCTAGTTGGTGTTGGTCGTTTATTTTAGTGTATCTTTTGAGGACAGTTTCAAGCTCCCCTTTTGCACACCCACCTCCCTCCCTCTGTACTGTGTAAGCAACAGAATCCAACAAAAACATTAAAGTGAAACTTGCAACATCACGGTGACTCCCTAAGGAGCACAGAGCTTATTGTCTGGGCTAGTACTGTTACTGGTTGGTCACAGCTTTGGCACTCTGAGCTGCTGCCTCTATTCATTGTATTTTCTGAGCAGATGGACGATGGGACATAAAGGTGCTCTGACACCATTTTAAAGCTGCCACTGTATTGCAAATACACTAACCCTTAATATTATCTCCGCTTATATATATTCTGGGAGGTCGTTCTACATACCATCTCCAACAGATGACCTTTTTGAACAGTAAAGTAAAAGGTATGTTAAATAGCAATGTCATACACTGTAGTGCACAGTTTTTAGCCAGTATCTTTCAGATTAATCTGGTCTATGTGTATAATAAGAAAATATGTTATCTATGCAGTATTGCACATAGACTTACAGGCCACGGTTCTACAATAATACACATTTTCTAGTGTCAAAATGCCTCATTCAGCCTTGTTGCTAACTCTCAACACAAATCAATGAAAGAAATCAATGATGTTCATTAAGGTGGAATCCCATAGGATTAACTGTAGCGGGTTCATCACCGAGAAAACAAAAACACACACTCGAGCTGCTCTATCACTATAACTGGACACAAAAACCAAGTGACATAGAAGTACTCCGGCTTTTCACGCATGCGCTTTGCAGCACGTCAGCAGACAGTAGAATCATTTTTATCCGCTGATTGAAATTCATGTTTTCTCCAGTATCTCTTGCAGATATTACACACGCATATGGTTAAACCCTCAGTAAAGAAGCACTCAGTGACACATGTAAATTAAAACTCAAACAATGCAAACTACAAAATACATAGAAATTGTCTGACACTAAACCAAAGAACAATGTACATTTCAAATTCCTTTAATTTTAAACATGTTTATATTGTCTATCCTGTAAAATAGTCAGATGTCTATTCATATTAATGTACAGAATTCACCTGCTTGCTGCTACTACTGCACATTCACCCAATGTGTGTGTGTGTATATATATATATATATATATATATATATATATATATATATATATATATATATATATATATATATATATATTTATTAGGGGTGCAACGATATTCGTATCGATATTGAACCGTTCGATACAGTGCTTTCGGTTCGGTACGCATATGTATCGAACAATACAACATTTGTAATTTATTTTATCAACTTTCCTTCTGACGATGCTGTCTGTGTGGAGCGCTCAGTGAATCTGCGTTCGACTACTCCGCCTAGGCTGCACTGTCGAGCGCAGATCCACTGAGCGCTCCACACAGACAGCATAGTCAGAAGGAAGAGCGCAGGGCAAGCTAGCGTGACAGAAGTTAAGCTCTCCTTGCAACATGGCAAATTGAACCTCCCCCATTCAGATCTGGCGTTTGGAATTATTTTGGTTTTCATGTGACGTATGACCCTGAAGGTAAGCGCTCATGGACTAAAGTAAAACAGTAGGTTGGATGTGCCACGCAATGCTCAATTACATGGGTGGGAGCTAGCGTGTTGGCGCAGTTAGCTCGTTAACGTGTTGGCTGTCTAGCCCCATGCACGGGGCTATCAGGGGTAGCTCGTTAACGGAGATTTGCCGTGTTGTGGCGTTAAGGTCATTTTAACGAGGTTAACCTGAAAGCACTAGTGGGAACACAACGAATATGACTGCACATTTACACCGACATCATCCTAATGCAAAGACAAAAACAACAAGCGTGCATGCTACAAACTTTACCCGAGTCATTTAGACAGCCGTTAGCACATGATTCTCCTTATGGGGACCTGATATGTTTAATATGCTGCTGAGAATATAGCCCAGAAGAAGCGGATACTATAGCTTTTATTTTGGAAAGAGCCATTTCTCTGTAATAAACTCTCTTTTCCAAAGATGAGTGATTCCTCAATCAGATACAGGGCTCGCAAAATTGCTAGCCCTACGTCCTGGGGCTAGAGATTTTTCCAGTCGGGCTACCAAAATCTATCTCTGCCCTGCCCGTCCGGCTATCGTAGGAAGGAAAAATATATGTCAATGCTTTTGCATTCTTTCGGAAATGTAGCTGGGTAATTATGTCATTGGCATCGGTGAGCCACTGTCAATATGTGACATATTGAAATCGCGTTTGAATTTGCGCTTGTTTTTTGCTTTCACTTTGCAATCGCGTGAACTGTGTATAGAGAGCGACAGTACTGATCTGTGAGTGATGATAATTTGCGCACCAATTCCTCTGACATTGTCTTATTAATCGTTAGCTTACTACGCAAACATGACAAGTGAAATCTCCTGCAGCAAGCTTAAACATGTGAGAGGTTGATCGCGCAGAGAATCGCTGAGCTTATGTGTGTGTGTGTGTGTGTGTGTGTGTAAAAGCAGCAGGATTTATATTTCAGTTCTGCTGAGCCAAATAAGACAGGTCAGGGTGAAGAAGTGACAGCCAAAGAAAAGCTTACCACAAAACGGAAAAGTTATGACAAATCAGACTATAAGGCAAAAAGAAAGTGCAGCTTTATGGTTTCATGGACAAAATAATTTCTGTGGCTGCAATATGATGAGCTAAATAACCAGGGGTGCACATAAGTGGTCCGCAGGTGCGCATTCGCTGTCAAAATAAAAAACACGCACAAGGGTTAGGGTTAAATTTAAAAACTGTACTTTTGAGTTAAAATATATATTTATACCCGATTCTTAAAAAAAGAAATTCTGACTGTTATGACCTTTCAAACTATAGACCGATCTCTAAGCTTTCGTTCTTGTCCAAGATCCTGGAGAGACTAGTTCTCTCCCAGCTCCAGGCGTACTTGGACACGAACAATATTGCTGAGAAATTTCAATCTGCCTTTAAGCCATTGCATAGCACTGAAACAGCATTGGTTAGAGTTCTTAATGATATTCTTGTAATCACTGATACTGGACGCTCTATGGTCCTAGTTTTACTGGACCTCTCTTCGGCCTTTGATATGGTAGACCATAACATTTTATTACTAAGACTTGAGCACACTGTGGGTATTAGAGGCACTGCCCTCGACTGGTTTAAATCATACCTCGCTGATAGATCCTTATCAGTTCACTTAGGCACCTTCTCCTCTTCCTCTGCTCCGGTCTGTTGTGGTGTGCCTCAAGGATCAGTTTTAGGCCCTATTCTCTTCTCATTGTATTTGCTCCCTCTAGGTGCAATCTTTGAAAAATACAATATCGCCTTTCACTGTTATGCCGATGACATACAGATCTATTTTGAACTTACTGACGACCTTGCTGTGTCCCTGCACTACTTTCAAGAATGCATGCGGGAGGTCAAAGAATGGTTCCTGAGTAATTCCCTCGTTTTAAATGATAAGAAGACTGAGATTGTGGTGTTTAACAGTAAAATCCCTCGTGCCCAACTCTGTGCTGCCCTGGGTTCCTTTGCTAGTTTTTCTTGTGACTATGTCAGTAACTTGGGTGTACTGCTGGATAGCTCGCTCAAACTCGATAAGCAAGTGTCTGCTGTAGTGAGATCTAGCTTCCACCAACTGCGCCTTATCTCTAAGGCTAGGCATTATATTCCGCATGAGGACCTGGAGAAGCTTATTCACGCTTTTGTGACCTCCAAGTTGGATTATTGTAACTCCTTGTACTATGGTCTTCCCTCTTCTCTTCTTCTTAGACTGCAAACAGTCCAAAATGCAGCAGCCCGCCTTTTAACTGGTACCAGGAAATTTTGCCATATTACCCCTGTCCTAACTAGCCTGCATTGGCTGCCCATAAAGTACCGTATTCAATTTAAAATATTACTTCTTACTTTCAAAACTATTAATAAATTAGCGCCAAGTTATCTTAGTGAACTTCTCAAACCACATACTCCTGCTAGAACACTCAGATCTGCCACTCAACTACTTCTGACCCAACCCAGATCTCGACTGAAGTCTCGGGGTGACCGTGCGTTTGCTCTGGCTGCCCCGGTACTGTGGAACACCCTTCCTCTCGACCTCCGCGCATCTGATTCCATTGCACTGTTCAAATCACGATTAAAAACCCACTTATTCAATCTTGCCTTTCCCTCTAGTTAATATTTCTTTTATGATTTTATATCATGCACTTTTATGCTCATTTAAATTCTTGTTTGCTCTGTACCTGTTGCTTTCCTATGTATTAGTGACAGTTATCTGCTTGCATATTTAGTACTTGCTTTGGTCCTATTTCTATTATCCTCCTCCTATACTCTATTTTACTTGTTAAGCACCTTGGCATACCCTTGGTTTTTAAGTGTGCTTTATAAATAAAGTTTATTATTTATAATTTTAATAAATGACAAATTAAAAAGGCATGAACATTTTATTTTGTATCGAAAAAATATCGAACCGTGACACCAAAGTATCGAACCGAACCGTGAATTTTGTGTATCGTTGCACCCCTAATATATATATATATATATATATATATATATATATATATATATATAATGTTCTTCCTCTACAGCCCCCCCCCCCCAATTTTTGCACATGTCGAGGAGTGTGTCAGGCTACATTTCACTGTGTGTTATACTTGTATAACTATGCACAAACTATGTGACAAATAAAGAACCTTGAACCTTGAACCTTGAGAAATTACAAACAAAGTGCATTTATCCTCAAAGTACCACATCATTTGGAATGTATGTTAAATGTAACCCCAATGATAACTTGTAACCTGGTATGTAGACGATTCCACTCACCAGTCAGTTCATTAGGTACGACTCAGCTGCTTCATTACAGACATGTCTGATCTGCCTTTCACATGGCAACAACTCAGTGCCTTTAGCAATGTAGACATGGTCAGACTCTGAGTCAGAGACATGGTCTCAGTACTTCTGAAATTGGTGCTCTACTTTCTCTAGGGTTTATAGGAAGGAAACAATATCTCAAATAGTTCATTATTCATAATAATCAAGGTATACAAAAGTGCATTTTTCAACCCACAGCACATCGACCCTTCAAGCAGATGAGCTACAGCTGGAGAAGACCACAGTGGCTGCCACTCCTAAAGCCAGAACAGTGAATTGACAATTTACATGGACTCACTAAAACTGGAAAACTGAAGACTGGATAACATTACCTGGTCTGAGGAATCTTGATTTCTGTTGCAACAATTAGAAGGTGGAGTCAAAATTTCAACAACATTAAAACACAGATGTATCTTGCCTTGTATTAGTGGCTCAGGTTGGTGGTAGTGGTGTTATTGAGTGGCGGAAATTTTCTTTACATGGTTTGGAACCCACTTACAACAACATCAGCATAATATTAAGGGACTCAACAATGGTACCAAATGCAAGACATACCTGGGTATTGTTATTGTCCATATCCACCACTTTGTGGACATGTACATCAGGTCGGCGTGGACATTTTCTGATGATGCCTCCAGTAGGATAATGTGTCTTGTTACATATTTTAAATGATCTCAAGCTGGTATTTAGAACATGCATTCGCTTTACTCAGATAGGATCCACAGTCAGCAAATCTCATAATCCTTTGATATAATTCAGATACTGGATAAAGGATCAGATAAGTAGATGATTAGCAGTAAACTACAAAAACAAACAAAAAATAAAATTAATATCTTCATAGTCCCTTCTGTATTGTGTCACAATGTTAGTTAAAAAGGGGCATGTTAAATTGTGTCCCAACAGAAGAAAATTCCACTGAACTCTATTGATCTTCTCACCCTCTAGTTGCTGCACATCATGTAGAGTCTGGGTTTTATTTGATTAGTTATCTTGAGCAGCTATCTGAACAGTTGCTTATTTATGTTTTGGGAATGGCATTAATAAACCTAGCTGCAAATCATCTGGGGAGGAGGCATGTAGGGCCTATTTCTCTGGGATGGAATGATGTTGGGTAAGGGCACCAATCTATAAAAGAGTTACATACCAACACCCCATAGCAGAACCACGTAAAAGTGTTTATCAATCAGGTGATGAAATTGTCAAACAGATGTAATTCTCTAGAGCAGTGGTTCCCAAACTTTCTTTGCTAGGCCCCCCTTTGTTTTACAAGAAAAAATTGCCCAACGCAGGGAAATTCTGCAGGGGAGACCTACCTTGGCACTTGTGCAGGTGAAGCCAAAGGGAAGATATGCTTTTTTACTCCTCCCCCTTTGTGAGTGTGGACGCTTCATCTCTTTGCTCTCTAAATGCTTTGCTTCTTTTATTGATTTTTACCGATTTTTATGCTGATTTTTTCCCTTTTTTCCATATGAGCTTACCTGCGATAGCTTCTGGACACTTATAGATCATTAGGACTAAAGTGTTCTTAACAGAAACAGCAACATTTTTATAGTTACCTTATCCTCAGCGCTCCGTGTGTCTGTGGCCTAGACACAGCTGAAGCCTGATTACAGCGTCTGGGCACCGAGCAGCCTCGATAGCCTAGAAAGGTGCTAACCGCTAGGCTAACTAGCAACAAGATGCCTTCCCTCTCCACAGATGACTACCACAGCCTCCTGCAGAAGATTGCAGCACTGGAGACAAAAATTCATCGCTTAGAAGTAAACGTGGAGGTAAATGGACTGTGTGGAAATGAAACAACCTTGCCTTTGACTCAAAACAATGGCAATGAGCAAGCTAGCACACAGCTAAGGAGCACAGATAACATGACCAAGAAAGTAGACTTTGTGCACTATTATAAATCCTCAAGCGATAATCCCCCCTTGGACTGTCTTGGTGCAAAACCAAGACATAAATCATGTCTCCTGGAAGGGGGAGGACGTACCACAGGCAGGGCACAGCGAGCTGAAATCTCTGAAACCGACTGGCCTTCACTTCCTACGAGACAGAGAAGCTCTTCTACCCCTGTATACGAGAGGAAACAGGACTGGACAACCGTGAATAGGAAGGTTAACAACAAACCTTCAAAACAACTGAATGTGAAACTGCAGAACAGATTTGCTCCACTATCAAAGGACCCTGGATCTATATCGGATAACCATCCATCTAAAAGTAGCGAAGTAAGGCCTGAAAATCCACGGGGAAAGCTAAAGGCTAGGCCTGAAACGCTGATTGTGGGTGACTCTGCTGTAAAGGATGTACAAAGCATGTGCGGTAAGAACACTAAAGTCCTCTGCTTTCCTAACGATATGGTCAACATCCTGAAGGAGAGAATTCTTCAAATTGCAGATGAATATCCAACTGTGACAAACATTGTCCTGCATACAGGGTCAAACGATGTGTCCAAACAACAATTGGAGGTTCTGAAACGGGACTTTATTGGATTATTAAACACTGTAAACTCTCTGAATGCAGCTGTATTCATCAGTGGGCCTGTACCGCCGGTCAGAGGAGGAGACGAGAGATTCAGCAGGCTGTTTACACTGAATAAATGGCTTATATCAGCATGTGCTGACCACTCAGTGCATTTTATCAACAACTTTAATATTTTTTGGGAACGCAGGCATCTGTTCAAAGCAAATGGATTTAAATTTAACAAGTCAGGGGTGAAACTGTTCACCTCCAACTTGTTTTATTCCATACGTCATCCATCTGTGCTTGGAGCCAAGGCTGAGATAAACGAGGAGTTATCTCATAAAGAGGAACAAACAGTACTCCAAGAACAGACAAAGCCCAGCAGAAACCTTGAGGAGGAGCTCCATTTGCCCCCACCCGGGAAGAGCCTCAGAAAGGAGAGACATCTGAGGCAAGAAGAGGCAAGAAGAGGGGTCCCTATTTGCCTCCAACTCTCTCAACAACACCAACGACCAGGACCAGGATCTTCCCCAGTCCCCCAAACCCCTGACAGGCCATCACCCCCATCACCCTCCTCCCCCTCCCTTTCTCCCTCCTCCCCACACCTGAAATTCACTGAAGAGATGATGGAGCGGGTCAATGCTGGGCTCAGATCTACCCCCCGGCCCAATCCCTCTTTGTCCCCCATAAACCCCCCACCAAAGCAGCCAAAGGTTCGCCACCGAGCCCCACCCTCAACAGAGCAATCGAAGTCACATTGCCCAGCCTCGCCCCCCTTAGTTCCTCCTTACCACCTTCATGCTTTGTCTCCGCAGTCTGATGTGTGATGTGTGGAGGGTCCGGGCTGCGAGGGTTATGGCAGTG
Organism: Diplotaxodon limnothrissa; assembly: GCF_057381915.1. NCBI lineage: Eukaryota > Metazoa > Chordata > Actinopteri > Cichliformes > Cichlidae > Diplotaxodon > Diplotaxodon limnothrissa. The sequence goes on from NC_140602.1 coordinate 6,867,651, forward strand.
GTGACTTTTCCCAGGAGAGGCTGGGACCCTGTTTACTAGAAGGTTTTAAAATTTCTGTACTTTTAGGTGACAGAAGGAGACATGTGGCCTGGTCAAAACACAGAGAGCTGCACTCTAAAAGATCTTTAAATATAGTAAACATACCTTGTGTGCCACAGACTGCTCCCAAACACGAGGGGACAAGTAATGCCTCTAAAACACTTAAGTTGGCTTTATTAAACGTTAGATCTTTAGCTGGGAAAACATTTTTAATTAATGATTTATTAATCACTGAGCACAGCCTTGATTTTATGTTTTTAACTGAAACTTGGTTGGACCAAAATAACAGTGGAGCTGTTCTCATCGAGACGACCCCTCCTAACTACAGTTTTATCAGTGAGGCTAGGGTGAGCAGGAGAGGAGGAGGGGTTGCTGTCTTATTTAATGAATCATTTCAATGTAAGCAGCTATCTCCTGGAAGTTTTCAGTCTTTTGAATATGTGGCTTTACAGCTGAAGGCCCCATCCAAAGTTGTGTTTCTTAATGTTTACAGGCCTCCCAAATACTGCACAGACTTTTTTAATGACCTCAGTGAACTGCTGTCTGTGATCTGTGTTGATTTCGACTGTGTAATTATTGTTGGGGATTTTAACATCCATGTGGACAACCCTCAGGACAAAGGGACTAAAGACCTGAGTAACACTCTGGGCAACTTTGGGCTGACTCAGCATGTAACAGGGGCCACACATAATAGAGGACACACTCTCGACCTACTGATCTCCAAGAGCCTGAGCATTTCAAACATTACTGTGTCTGATGTGGGCTTATCTGATCATTACTGTGTTTTCTTTGAAAGTAAAATCTCAGCCCACACAAATATATCAACAGCAGTGATCACAAAACGGTGTATAACTGAAGACAGTAGTGAGATCTTTAACCAGGTCTTCCCATTAACACCTGACCTGTCCAAAGGTTCAGTCAATGAGCTCGTCAATAGCTTTAATGCAAAAATGTTAAATGTAATGGATACTATTGCCCCCATTAAGGTGAAGGTTATCTCTGGAAGGAAAAAGTCTCCATGGAGAAACTCCACACTAGTGAAAAATGAAAAAAGAGAGTGTAGGAAAGCTGAGCGCAGATGGAGAAAAACAAACCTCCAGGTTCATTATGACATCTATAAAGAGAAACTTCACAATTATAATTTACAACTGAGGAGTGCAAGAAGGTCCTACTTCTCTGACATCATCACTAAAAACAGCCATAATGCTCGGGTCTTATTTTCTACAGTTGACAGGCTAACAAACCCTCCTGTGCCAGTGGCAGCTGAACTTCATTCAACCATGGCCTGCAGTGACTTTGCCAAATTCTTCACAGACAAAATCCAAAAGATTAGACAAGCAGTTGGTACATCAACAGCAGATCCAGGATATGTACTGTGTCCACCGAAAAACTGTTTAAACACCATCAAACAGTTTCACCCGATTAACAGCAAAGACCTGGAGGACATCTTAGGTCAACTGAACTCCTCCTCTTGCTGTTTAGATGTCCTGCCAACAAGTTTTTTCAAAAAGGTCTCAAAGACTTTGGAGTCAGACCTGTTACAGATCGTCAACTTTTCCTTAATGTCAGGTGTGTTTCCAGAATCACTAAAAACTGCTGTAATCAAACCTATACTGAAAAAGGACAATCTTGACAAGACACAAATGAAAAACTACAGGCCGATCTCAAATCTCCCATTTTTAAGTAAGATCATTGAAAAAGCAGTTTCTCAACAGCTCAATTACTTCTTAAAACAGAATAACTGCTACGATGTCTTCCAGTCAGGTTTTAGACAGAATCACAGCACTGAAACCGCTCTGACCAAAGTGTTCAATGACATATGTCTGAACACAGACAGTGGAAAAATGTCAGTCCTAGTTTTACTGGATCTCAGTGCAGCATTTGATACAGTTGACCACAACATATTACTCAAACGACTGGAGAACTGGGCAGGTCTTTCAGGAACTGTACTAAACTGGTTCAAAACATACTTAGAAAACAGGAAATACTTTGTATCAATAGGTAACTTCACATCCGAGCAGACAAGTATCACATGTGGAGTTCCCCAAGGTTCCATCTTGGGACCCCCTCTGTTTAACATTTACATGCTCCCACTGGCACAGATTATAAAGAACAACAAAATAAACTACCACAGCTATGCAGATGACACACAAATATATATCACAATGTCACCAGGAGACCGAGGCCCTGTACAGGCTCTTGGTAAATGCATTGAGGAAATTAATGACTGGTTGTGCCACAATTTTCTCCAACTAAACAAAAACAAAACTGAAGTAATAGTCTTTGGCGCCAAAGAAAAACGATTACAGGTCACCAGAGAACTTCAATCCATACATCTAAAAACCACAAACCAGGCGAGAAATTTGGGTGTAGTGATGGATGCAGACCTAAACTTAGAAAAACACATTAAGACAATAACAAAATCAGCTTACTATCAACTCAAGAATATTTCAAGGATAAAAGATCTGATGTCTCAACAGGACCTGGAAAAACTAGTCCATGCATTCATTTTTAGTAGGCTTGATTACTGTAACAGCATCTTTACAGGTCTACCTAAAAAATCAGTCAGACAACTACAGCTCATTCAGAACTCTGCTGCTCGAGTCCTCACTAAGACCAAAAAAGTGGACCACATCAGTCCAGCTCTGAGGTCTTTACACTGGCTGCCTGTCCGTCAGAGGATAGACTTTAAAGTTCTGATGCTGGCCTATAAAGCTCTGAATGGTTTAGGACCAAAATACATCAGTGACCTCCTGACCCAGTATGAACCTTCCAGATCCCTCAGGTCATCTGGATCCGGTCTTTTATCAGTTCCCAGAGTCAGAACCAGACACGGAGAAGCTGCATTCAGCTTTTATGCTCCTTATATCTGGAACAAACTCCCAGAAAGCCTCAGATCAGCTGAAACACTCAGTTTATTTAAATCCAGGTTGAAGACTCACCCATTCTCAGCTGCATTTGAATAAAGCACCAAATCCACACTTTAAGCTTAAATTTCAAAACTTACACTAACTACTGATCTTATCTATTTCTGATTTTATCTGTTTTGATTTTATATACTGTTTTGTTTGTTTGTTAAGCTTAAATTTCAAAACTTACATTAACTACTGATTTTATCTACTGTTCTGATTTTATCTGTTTTGATTTTATATACTGTTTTGTTTGTTTGTTTGTTTGTTAAGTGGGTTTAGAGCTCTGGGTAGCTCCCCAGCTGGGTCTAGACTGGGTCTAGAGAGTATTTTAAATTCAGGGAATTTAAAATAGAAAGTAGCTCGTCCACAGAAGGACTGGTAGCTCCCCTTACGATAAGGGTTCAGATCGCGCGAACAGGTGTGGGATTAGAGCTCTGGGTAGCTCCCCGACTGGGTCTAGACTGGGTCTAGAGAGTATTTTAAATTCAGGGAATTTAAAATAGAAAGTAGCTCGTCCACAGAAGGACTGGTAGCTCCCCTTACGATAAGGGTTCAGATCGCGCGAACAGGTGTGAAATGTGTGTGTTTAGTTAGTTTGTTTGTTTGCTTATTTTAATCAATTTTAAATCATACTTTTTATTTGTTTTTGTTTCTAATGTCTCTGTAAAGCACTTTGAATCACCTTGTTGTTGAATTGTGCTATACAAATAAATTTGCCTTGCCTTGCCTTGCCTTAACCATATTTTCTAGTCTTTGGCTTAGAATGAAGTTGGTTTGGAAACATATTTGGCGATGCTTCATCTCCTGATTTACGTTTGTGTGGAAGCCCCGTCAAAAACCTGTCAATTATGCTAGCAGTGTCTTTTTTTTTTCTTTTCATACCGCGCCCCACCTGCAATGGCTGCAGTCTCATGCCTTGAGTTGAACTCTCTCTGTCTCTTCCTTTCACTCTACTTGCAACCAGGAGAAGGAATATTGCTTTTAAAGATGTCATAAGAAGTCTTAAACATTTTACCAAAACTGACAAATACTAAATAGTGGGACAACCAAAAATAGCAAGACTTAAGCTACTGTGGATAATCGGTCTTAATCATAAAAATACATTCAAAACAATATTAAAATATTTTCATATTTCGGTATTTTCAACTGAAGAAAAGTCCTCAAATGTAAGAAAAACGGAATAATGTTTGTTTTTTTGCTGCTATCAAAATGGGTCAGATTTGACCTGAACAGTAAATTAGAACTTCCTATTTTAAAGCTCAAAACAACACATGCAAGTATAGAGTGCCTCTTTAAGGTTGCTGAAATGACAGCATAGCAGTTAGCTGCCATATATCAGCCTGTCAGTCAGGCCACATTTGCTCATTTATGAGTAGCAGTGTCTGAGTTTTGCATATCAACAAACATCTTACACTCACCCATAAAGTGCCTGTAAGCAGTTGTAGTGTAATAGCAGCTGCATTTCCCATTACCCAAATGATGACTTCATTTTTCAAAAAAGTAGGGATGTATCACTGTTATTATACTTGAGACTCAAATCAAACTGTCAGAGTTATATTTATGACAAAAAATAAATTTGTTTCTAATTTACTGGCAGTTCCAGTCAGCAGTTTATATACTAAGAATCAGGGCTTTTTACAAGACCAATAATGCTTACATATGTATTATAATGGGAAACTAACACTGTGAAACTCAGTGGGAACATGTACAGGCATGAAAAAATAAGAAAGGAGAAAAAAAAACTGTCTAACTCACTGCACCAATAAATGCCAATGCCTTAAAGGCACACTGGCACACAGCTACTGCTGCCAGCGATCCCCATTTACTAAACGTTGAAACATGTGGGATTTTGATAGATTCTTCAGAGTGGGTTCTATTCTTCAAAGAAATATGCTGGTTGCTGAAATGCTTTTTCAAATCCCCAGACCATCTAAAAAAAATGGTGGTTTGTGAATTCTGAAGAATACGCTGTATTGATTTGAGCCTACCTAACACACTTGCTTTTTGGAAGATGGAGGTTTGGTGTACTTTATGACTTGCAGAGGAAGATGTATGCAGAGAAATTGCCAACCTCATCTGGACAACGGCACAAATAACTGTTTATTTTCTCCACTGCTTTGTGCTCATACAGAGATTTTCAGAGAAATGTCATGATAATATAACAATGACAGAAATTAAAGTAAATGTTGAAGGAGCATAAGAAATTGCTTATGTTGTTACCCTTTTATTCCCCTTTTTTTTACCCCATGTGGCACATCAGGGAGCAGGATAACATTGGTAAAAATGCATTTTTTTTTCTGTTAGAAAAGGTGCTAAAATACTTTAGAACAGTTTCTTTTTGTTTTTTTTGTTTTACGCTCTTTAAATAGTATTTTTTTCACAGCAGTCCAATTATGAGACATAGCTTGGTCAAAGACTCACAGTAAACTAAATATTAGATGTTAAAAACATACACCATCATATTGTCCACTATTGAATTTATAATTATTGGAAATAATTATTGTGTAATGCCCAAAATTATAATATATTTATTTAGAAAATTAGAAAAAATTGTTTTACAGCTAGCTTACAGCTGTGTGCAAAAAAGAAAAAAAAATGTCTAATATAGACAAGAATCACTGAAAAATCATGATGCTTTGTGTGATAAATTAGTGAACAAGTGCTGGTAACTGGAAATGTGTGCAATATAATACTGCACGTCTTGATTTTCATTGTTGTGGTGGTGATGTATGGAAGAAGATTAGGGCCACCGGGAAAAAATGTAGGGACGTATTTTTTTTTCTTCCTTTCCAGAATTCTGAGAATAACCTCAAAATTCTGACTTTTAAGTCATGATTCTGAGAAAGAAAAAGAGAATTCTGAGAAAAAAGTGAGAACTCTGAGGAAAAAGTCAAAATTCTGAGGGAAAAGAATTCTGAGATTAAAGTCAGAATTCTGATGAAATAGAATCCTTAGGAGAAGGAATTCTCAAATTAAAGTCAGAATTCCGAGGAAAGAGAATTCTGAGGAAAAAAGTCATAAATCTGACATGACTTTAGGTTCAAAATTCTGAAATAAAAGTCAGAATTATGTAGAAAAAGAATTCTGAGATTAAAATCAGAATTCTGAAGAAAGATTCAGTATTCTGAGATAAAAGTCAGGATTCTGAGGAAAAAGTCAGAAATCTGAAGGAAAAAGAATTTTGAGGACAAAGAATTCTGAGAAAAAAGTCAGAATCCTGAGATTAAGATCAGAATTCTGACTTAAAGCTCAGAGTTCTGGGGAAAAAAAACAGAATTCTGAGAGAAAAGTCAAAATTTTGAAGAAAAAGAATCCTGAGATTGAAGTCAGAATTCTGAGCTTAAGGTCAGAATTCTGAGGGAACAGATTTCGGAGAAAAAGTCAGAATCCCGAGATTAAAGTCAGAATTCTGAGGGAATAGATTTGTGAGATAAAAGTCAGAATTTTGACTTTAAGCTCAGAATTCTTAGGAAAAAGTCATAATTTCAGTGGCCCTAATCCTCTTCTGTAGTTATGGCTTTCTTAGAACTGCCAGGAGGGATCAATAGCAGTAACGGCATGAAGATGTTAAGTTGTTAATTTTCATCTAATTTACCAAATTAGACAAATAATCAGAGGTGGCAAAGTAGAGGCATTCTTTACTTAACCCTTTAAAACCGGTCAGAGCAGCACGCTCCGTTTAGCGTAACTATTTTTAAATCCCGGTAGCACTGCAACCACGTGAGCTAGCGCAATAATTTTTTTTGCATATGAAACCGGAGGAGTTGTACTTACATCTTATGCCATCAGCTTGTCCTCCCACATACAGCTTTGCAAAAACTGCATAAAAAGCACTTGCAGCAACAAAAACACAATATTCCAGAAACACGCTTTGCCGATCCGATCAGCTGTTCATAACACTTCCTACGTCCATCAGCACGAACTATCGCATGTCCGCCATGACCTGCCCGAAACCGGAAGTGACGTCATTTTCGCGGAAATGTAGTTTTTTTTTTATCATCAAGGCCTCATGAGCTTATACTGGTGTTTTTAAAAGTTATGTTTGACTTTATGACTTTCTGTGTCGTTTCTGGGATGCTTAAGACTCATATTGCACTGCTGGAAATAGTTTATTTTGATGCATATGCTGCTTTTTTGCAAATTTGCACTATAATATTTATTTTCATTTTTCCTGCAGTGTATAGAAATTGGTGTATTTCAAAAATAAAACTATGAAGACACTCAAAATAAATTTCCTGTGGTGGGAAACTATTTTGTGCAACTTTTTTTGTATTTACAATTTTGAGGGATAAGCCTCTTAAATTTCTCTAACTAGAAATATATGTTAAAAAACAAAAACGATTTTCAATTTTTTTGTAGTTTATTGCACTTTTTTGCAATTTATGTAATTACTATGCACTTAATGCATGCATAATATTAAAATTTAGGCTGTAATGGTTGCATTGATGTATAGCAACTTGAAATGCTCCCAAAAATGGCTCTACAGCATGTAAAAATATAATATAGGCTCTGGCGGACTTGGTTCTATGATAGGTCTTAAAGGGTTAAGTAGAAGTACAGATATTAGTGTTGAAAAATACTCCGGTCAAAGCTGAAGTACTGATTCAACTTCAAAGTAGAGGCTCCGAAATCTAAGAAAATAAAATAGCAGCCCTACTAGAACCTGTCATGGACATTCTATTGCTTCTCTCTTCTTCCCCATTTTGGCCAAAAGACTGACAGAACATTTAGTTTTTTTCTGGTTTCTTACATACACTCACTTATACAGTTATCATACACACAGATATTGCATACATACTGACATGCTAAAGGCCATGCATATTATCAGCTTTATTGAATTAAAACACAGAACATGATCCTAAGATCATGTGTGGTCAGTTAAATCTGATTTTGACTCAGTGTCCTGGTCTTCAGTTGCTTGTGCACCTTGAAAGCCACACCCTCTAAATATAAGTGCTGGATGAAGTGTAAAGTGCACCATCTTTAAATTATGGACAGAAATGACACTATATCTCACATATTACTGGGAAGTACAAAACTGTGAGCTGCCTTCAAGTTCACTTCACATTGGAAAGCCATTTATAAACCTGTCAGTACACAAACCAACTTCAGTCTGACTTTCATTACAACTGTTATTTAGGGTTCTCTCAGTTCTACGCCATCTAGACAAAATAAGTTGAGGATCAGCCCTTCTGTTAAAAGCATGAACTCAGAAAGGAAACATCACCAGTCTATATTTGCAGTGTCCTCTAGGCACTTCCTGCTGTACCCTAGGGCTAGGGCAAGGGAGTGTGAAGTAGAGCTTAGCCGCACTGCAGTGATGTGTGTTTGACTGTGGCCTGATCCATCTGTGGAACTGGTACATGGCTTGGTTGGTGATTGGTATTTGGATGTGTAAACCCAGAAACACAATGCTGTGAACAACCTTCAGGGTCGTTACATATTTACAATATAGATTTTTCCTATGAGATCGAGAGAGAATTAATATTGAATTCACTCGTGAGACATCTTGAACCTGATCTCAAGACCCTTCAAACTCTAGAAACAGCCTAATTTTGAAGACAATTAAATTCCACCAGTGGATACAAAGGTGTCTGCTGGGCTGACCTCTGACACATTCAATGACCCCACTCCACAACCCACACCTTTTGTGAAGCGCTATCTGTTATTGCTCAATTTATTTTAGAAGGTGGATCAAGACCCCATTACCACCCCATTTGTGCTTCCCGACCTTTTTTTTATTAGCAGCATAATGGCACAGATACATTATCAGAGTTAATCAGAGCCAAATGAAGAAAAGTAGTGGAGTGAGACTGTGGGAATGCACCTTCTTCCCCCAACTCACACCCTACCCCCTCCACTGCTGTCGGGGCTGTGTTAACATTTTCCAACTTTAAATTTTGTACCCCTTTCCCACCCACCTACCATTTATTTTCTTTCTCTCTATTTGAATCCAAATGTTATGCTATCTCCGTCCTCCCACACATCTTTTCTTTGTGCCTCTTCTCTCTTTTACTCTCTCTCCTCAACATCTTTACCTCTCCTCTTCCTTGGGGATTGCCTGTTTGATATTCTGCTTGTGTGGTGGGCCAGCAGGATGGATTAGAGCATGGACAGGCCCCACAAACCACCCTGATCTACAGGACAGCTTTTCAATCACTTCTCCAATGCTGTTCCACCTATATAAATATACCTACAGGGAGAGAGCGAGAGAAGCAAAAAGAAAAAAAAAAGACGTGAAAATAATAGAGAAGGATAAAACAAACAGGAAAGGACAAATGTAGAATTTTATGAAGTACTACTGTTGCTGTGCAAACAGGGTGAAATATGTCAGAACCTTAGAGGTACATTTCTACTTCAGCATATAAAAAGTGTGCCAGCACTGCACACACAAGTCAGAAAAACAGAGAACAATGGCTCATTTGCACCTATAATGGCTTGGAGCCGTTTCTGTTTCACAGTGGTTGGCATACATGTTCCTTCAGCTTTATTGGAAGGTTCAAGTTTGTTTTTCCTCTCCATGTTTGTTTATACTTTGTTGTACCTTGATACTTGTGAGCTTTCGCATATAAATGAAAATTGCAAATGCTTTATTTTAGGCTGAAATTAGTAGCCATTATAAATAGGTTACAATTGAGAGTGTTTAGACCATTGCACTCTCCTTGGGCACTCAGGGAGAGTATTGATCCATTGCAACTCATCAACCTGTTTTGTTGCAAAAGTGACACTTGAACAGTAATCACCTTCAGAGGGTGAGATAATAAGATGGTGTGTAATTGTTGTGGCTTAACAAAATCACTAATGACGGATGCTGTCAAATGCCAAGTTTGTAATCTGTGTATAACCAGAGAGAACTTCAGAGGAACCAAGTTGTTTGTTATAATATATCAAAACACATGTTTTCTAATATCTATAGCAACATTTTAAGACTTTAAGCTTAAACTTTAAAGTGTAGGCAAAATGCTTGTCGTGAGCTAAGTCTAATCATAGAATGATTTATTCATAGTCAACTATTTGTTTTTATCTTAACAATTAAATAAAAAAGGTTATATGTGCAAGGACAAGTGCAATTTCTATTTAAGTTTGTATGAAGTCTGTGTAATCCAGAGCATATTCTATAGAATAGGCCTGGAATAATTATTCATTATTCATCCCACACCTTTGACAGCTAGGCCTGTCATACAGCATGACAAAAATGACTCACTAAGTAGAGTGGTAACCTAAGGAACAGACTGCTTTGCCCACATGATTGATAGATACTAAAAAGCTTGCCATGGCATTTTTGCAACAGTAATGTTTAAATGAAGAAATAAGAATCTTGCCTTTGGCTGCATGTGTTTACACCTGTATCGCTTACATGTGATACATTAATATATTATCAGTATTATTACAATTTCAGATGCTGAGTTATTGTTTATAACTTCGAGTAGAAAAGAAAAACTGATCTCCACATACATATTGTATTCAGCTTGGTATGCACCTGATGCAGATGCATCACACTCCAGCTCTAGTAGTATTTTGGACAGAAGTCACGTCAAGTTGCACAGAACAGATGATGAGGGCAAGAGGTCGGATACAGGAATTGCATAAACATTCTGGGCAATTTTCAAAAAATAGAGCCCTTAATGACTAAACACTCACATGTGTGAAACACTCCTGGTATTATTTGAAGCACAGCAAAAGATGGAAAAATATTTTGTGGAAGATGCAAAGCCACTGGTATAGTTCCTAGGTTGCATCACCAAATGATTTAGGACCAGATTATACAGGACATATGACTGGTTAGTAACCCCCAGCAATCACTGGTCAGGAGGGACAAACAGTTGTCAAGGGGTTGCTGACAGTTGCTGGGTGAAGCTGTTTGTAAAGAGGTGAAGGGTCCTTTACCAAAACATCCTTGTAATTTCTTTTGTCAGTAGTAGGTTGCTACAGTTGACTGTTATTGGCATGGGAAGCGTTGGCTTGTCTGCAAACATGCATCAACTGCTCAAAAAAAAGGTGGTGAAACTGTGAAAAGTGCAACAGGAAATTGTTCATCTTCAAAGTTGCACATTTTTATACCTGCTGGCTGAAGTGGAAGGTGTAGTGTAACTTTTACTTTAAAGGTGAAGGAAGTCAAACCTTTTTGTGCAACTCGGCAACCAGTCAAGTGGCTCTCGACTGGTTTCTAGGCCTCTGTGACCAGGGCCTTAGTTATATTAGTTTTATTATGATGTTTGGTACTTTTACACTCACTTTACACACATTCATCATATTGCATTTTGTGTGATACATAACTTTTTTGATTTCTGATATGTGAAAGCTTTATATATTTTATATTTATATTTTGTCCCATTCACACTGCAGAGCTATTGAAAGTTTTGATAACTTGGAGTGATGTCGCAGTGGCATATATGAACACTAGTATACATAAATTATCGCATGTAAGTGTTTTTAAAGCTAAATTATTATTAATGATGATAAAGGTATAATAAAGTATGTATCCTTCTTTAAATAAGTTCAAAATGCTGACCAGGAAATGGAAAACAGATGTGGATATGTAAATTGATTTGAGGTCTAGATTAGTTTTGTCATGTGCATCATGTCATAAAAATATCAACTGAATGACATGAGCATTTGGCGAGGATTTGACTTGTGCTCGGTGATAGACTGCCGACCCTCCAGAGCTTTTACAACCTCTTGTCCCACCTCTGCTAAATTAAACTGCAGCCTTTGCCCTGACAAGGATGTTGCATTCAAATCTGACATAGTGTCATTAACACCGCAGCATTTTTCACTTCACTGTAAGCATATAAGCACACAAATGGATATTTTCGTAAAATCCATCAAGTGTAATTTTTATTTTTTGTCCATCAGATTTGATGAGATATTCAGCAGCTACTTATGCTGTCATACATCTTAAACAGCTTAGATATTACATTGTGCTACTTCAAAACTCATATTTATACTTGAGTGCTTGTCTTCACAGAAAGTAAATAATATACATTAAGTTTTTGAACAGGATAATGAAATCGCTTTTCCTCTCACCATTTACCACCTGTCTCCCTCCCATTACTGTCATCAGACCGTTGTTTCCTGACTTTGATAATGCACGGACATGTCCTGTGCAGAACAGAGTCAGTGAGTGATACGGAGAGCTGCAGCCCTCCCAGTGTCAGTCACTGATTGATGTTCGAAAATGGTCCAAAAACCTATGACCACCTTGCCTCATAGCCAGAGGCATTTTACCCCCCTTAATGAAAGAGAAATTTGAAGCAATATGAAATTAGTGCTCAACCTGAGCACTGCCTGGATTGAAGAAAGGATGCAGGAGTACTGGAGTGCTTAGATTAGTACAAGGCTAATAATGTGCTAATAACATTAATCAGGGACTATATGTGACTTTGAAAACATCACTAGAGGCCTGCCCAAAGGGAAACTAATAAAGGGGATGCGCCGTCTACACTTCTGTTCTGGACATGACTCAACCTACTAAGTCAGCTCATCACTAAGAACAGATACAGACTCATATTCATGAGTGAAGTGGCCATCACCCATCTCTTGTACATGGATGGCATCACCTGTGTGCCACATGTGAGCAAGACCTTAACTAACTGATATTACTAACCACGATCTATAGTTGGATGTATGAGGATGTTATTGCACATCTGATTATGACCAAAATGCAAAGCATAATGATGGTCTTCAGTTATTGTTTATTAGTAAATACTTATACTTAGCATGCTTTACTTGATACAAAAATTAAAATTATGCAATCATAAATGCATTCGTGCCATGCCCACTAGGGCATTTGTTCTCTCTGTTTCAGTTTATAGTTGACCTTCATGTGCAAACAGAGATCCATTTGTGTTTCCTTTGTGGTTGAGATTACAAAAAGTATGTTATGGATAAATGAAATGCCCATGTCAACAATGCTATTTTTAAATGGGTGGTCGTTTCGATTAAAATGTCATTGCCTCTGTTCATTTTCTCTGATGTTTCTGTTGAACTTTACACACTTGACTTGGTCTGTCCATGAAATATGAATTATCTTCACTGGCTTCACAAGACCTTGTGTATCTACATGTACATGTGACTGCTCACACAAGTATGCTTGGCAGAACACCAGAAATGGCTTTTTCCCCCCTTTCTATGAGCAATGTGTGCCTTAATGATTTGAAAAGAACTCCACTTTCCGAGCTTATCAAGCACACAAAAGTTTTATAGAATTCACCAGTTCCAAATGATTACTTGCAATTGTCACTTTTTGTTGAGCACAATACACAAAGTCTGTTATTTAGCCCCAGCACATAACTGTGAAAAATAGAAATTAAAAATAGGGCTCCATCTATTGATGGAATAAATGGAAAGTCACTTAGAAGAAGATGAGAATGCTGGTGCATCCCCTGAGAAGATTCCTGGAACAAATGGCTGCAGCAGATATGGGCTAAGAACTCTTCTTGAGATTGACACAGGTAAGTGGTAATGCGAAAACAGGGGTGCCATGTCAATTAAGGTGCATTGAGGACTGCTGTCTGTCTGTGAGAAGCTCATTAACACCAAGGTCAGTTTCATCAAGCCCTCAAGCTGTCATTATTCTCATATTACCAGCAAGGTGGGAAATAAAAAGGTGTATTGGGCATGTTTTGTAAACCTAAGAACTGCATGCAAATTCTGTGGTATTGATGCAAATGCATACAGTACATATAAAGATGTGAACAACATTGCAATTCAAACTGCTGCTCCCTCTTACACATGTCTAGACACACACACAAACCCTTAGTCATGCACCAAATGTGTATATTTTTAAAGCTGTTTCTCAAGCGAGCTTTTGGAAATTAAGAGCAGGTAGCAGGTGCTTGTTAAAATGAATATTACACAAATATTTATGCAAAGCTATTTTATCAGTGATTGCAGATGGTCCTGTTAGTTTGAGTGGCTGAATAACAATCTATATCTCTGGAAAACATTTACTCAAATAAATCCATGTATTATAACTTGCAAGCTTCGTGCAAGTCTAAGATTGTTTTTCCTCATGATTATCAAGTAATTTAATGCCTTTCACCACAGTTTTCTATATTGTGGACCCTGAAAGAAGCTTCAACATGTGTTAATTTGTGAACAACATCAGTACAGAATACATCGATATCCCGAGTGAAGAAATGCCTCTTAAGGAGACACAGGCAGGGGCAACAGGCAACATTAGCCTACACATCAGCCATGTGGAGTTAAACTGTTAATTTTCCAGATCAGTCTGAGTGGTTGGTGCACAAGTAGAGCAACTTTAAAACTGAATCACTGACTGCTGGTTGTTTTAGCAGCTAGTTTTTCTCTATATAGTCTGACACTGGACTCTTTCTTGTCTTTCCCATGTTACTGGAAAGCACTGATGGGAAACATATAAACAACCAGACAAGGTAATTGCCACCCCTGTGCCCTAAGCCTAGCTCTCAACTCAGCTGTCAAAATCTAAAAGACAAAAAGCTTCTTGTTACTGTGCCTAGGTACATGGCAACATGTTTGCAGAAGACAGATTTTCAGAGACTGAGAGTCACTTGTCTGCATCCTTTGGTCTTTTTGCTCCTTCTCTGGATTGTCACTCAGCCTCCTTCTCTCCTCTCCTGTTAGTAATGCCTGTGTTATTCTATGGATATTCCTGAGCAGTTTGGAGGCAGCCGTTCCACTTGTTTATCCCTTTCTCTTTCAATAAGAGACTGAGGGAAAAAAATTCAAACTCTAGGTGACAATACATCCAAATCCATTCCATTCTCTACTGAGATCAGTGATGCTCTCTCTCTCTCTTTTTTTTTTTTTTTTACCAAACATATATAGACTTCGAATAGCAAGGTTAACACAGAGTGATTTTTACCACTAACACAAACACCTGTGCAATTTATCTCCATAAAGCAACAATGTAAATGTTATTCTTGGTTCAATACATAGTCATGACTTCTCTGTATGCTGTGATAACACTGGAAATACAAAACTGTCAAAACACAATCAATCATGAGTTTTAAATAAAAGAACATCACCAAAAATGTCAATGTGTGTAAATTACACAATAAAATTAAATCAAGCACAATTCAAAACTGCATTACTAAAACACATTTAGCATTTGGTTTATGGTAACAAACGTAGAAGATCTTATGAAATATGTATGGTCATACGATCAACATAGTAGCTAGAAGAATACCAGGGTTGGCAACAGAGCATTTGGTCTGGAGGGACAAGCAGTTTTAATGAGAAGCTATTTTATTCAAATAGGATAAAGTACATTCTTTCTCTCTTTACAGTCACACAGGCTATGTCCACAAAACAGAGGTTATGAATTAAAATTTAGTAAAAACTAGTAAAAAAAAATGTATCAAGAGGCAGTACTGCATAATTATAACTTCTACACAGGAATTTGGAGTGGTGAGTGGTATTCTGAGCAGAAGGAAACAGTCAGCTAAGGGTGCTTCTCTCTCTAATCTGCACCATCAATGCACTTTCACTGATCCACTTAACATTATCCTTATATCCACTGCAGCAGCTGTATATTTGTTTGCAGATGTTGGCAGCTATCAGCGAATAGTTATCAGCTATTTTGAAACAAAAAACACTTTTTATCCATAACAAGATCTCCATAACAGCAAATGAACTGTACAACAGAAAATACAAATGCTATTTATGGTCTCCTCACAACAATGATAAGAAAAACAAACTGGGCCAATATGGCATGTTTGTTAATACAGAGATACACATGTTAATGTGATCTCTGGTCTCTCACTCAGAGACACAGGTCTCCAAGTGTCCAGCATTCAGGCGGCTACCTGAGGACACTCATGTGAGAGAAAATCTGCTCACACAGATATGTAGAGCAAAATACAGCAACAAATCCAGCTGCGTTCACAAACTTTGACCCCCACAGAGTCGAATCAGCTGCTGTCCTCTGTGTCCAGCCAGGCTAATCCAGCTGCTCATAAAAGCTTTCTGGTTTGATCAGAAAAAAAACATTGGTCCATACACCTGAAAGTCCCGAAAACACATTGGGAATTCTGTCTCGAGCCTACGGATGTATCCATGTATTTCCGTGGTGCTGATGCTGTGCTGAATGGACAGATCCTGAAGCAGATGGTCAGATGATTTCTATACATTTTACATCAGATAAAAACTTTGGTTCTAACATTCAGATAATTATGTATTAAAAGCCAGACATTTTAAATGAGAATAAGAAAAAAAGTATTTCTTTGTGCCCCCTTTCCCTGTTAATGCCCTACCTGCCCCCCCTGGCAAAACTAGACCCGCAGGGAGACTCTGCTGACCGTCTGCCCCGCGGTCATGTAGGCTCTCCACAAGCTTGGTTGTCTGTTCTTTGTGTGTTTTGATTAAAGAATGTTAGCTACCGCTCGTCTGCAGGCTTTATTTAAATGGAAAACTTCCACAACAAACTTGGTTTATATCTGACCCAGATAGACTGCAGGTCATAACTTCTTACCTGAAGTTCAGTTCACCTGACACTCGGACCGGTGTTGTGCCAAAAACTGATTTCCAATGTTTCCGTGTATTTTTTATGTGTAACATCTTTATGTATGTTGGTAAATAGACTTCGGTGAACAGCGTTTACAAAGGGGTTATATATAGAATTAAAAAATTATGTGTTTTTTCAAGTATCTTTACAACTCTGTGTTATTGTACTTACATTATAACCAATCCGGTCCTTTATCCCCACTTAAAATATTTTTACAGAACTATTGTAATATTTGCTGCCATTTCTGCTGTCCTCTTGGCCAACTTACTCTTACAACATTGACAAGAGATACCTTTTGAAGGATCATGTGTGGATAAAATCAAGCACTGAACAGCTGGGAGCTACATGAGACCAAACTGCTTTTGTATGGGGTTGTGGCAAAACAGGGACTTTCAGTTATGCTGAGAGTGGAGGGAACAAAGCAAAGGAACTGTTTCTGTGTCAGGAGGGTAGTTAAGATGCTTCTTGTAAGTAGGTGGAAACAAGGATATAGAAAATGCCCTTTCCCTGTATATATGAGGCTATTGTCACTGTGTGTCTGCCTGCTGCTTTACTGTATCAAGGCAAACGCTCCCACGGGCAGGTCGCCTGACCTCACTGTTTATTGTTTGTGTTTTGAGTGGATGTTTTCTAGTGTAACAAGATATTATTAAAGATGTTCCATGGTTAGACTCCAAGGTCTCAGCATGGACCAACCAAGGTCCATTTATTTCACCAGGATAACAATCATATTATTGTGGTTAAATAAATACAATATATTAAGAAAAAGATTAACCAACCATGACTTTATCAATTAGTCTCTCTCGCTCTCTCTCGCTCTCTCTCTACATGTATGTGTGTGTATTTGTCTTTTCATTAACATATGTCTACTATTTTTGACATAGTGTATGTCAAAGAATACAGCATATATACAGCATATACACACATTTAACTTTTAAAACATAAATGTAAACACGCAAGACCTAGAACTTTAAGATAAATAAGTGGGTTTATTTGTAACGGTCTATATATACCAGATCCTACCAAGTTTAGAAAAGATGAAAGCTTGACCTTAGTAAGCACTTTAGGTAATTGAAGGTAAAGGAAGGGGGTGCTATTGAATGAACAAACCTAAAATTAATCGAATGAAAGATTAAATTCATTTCAATAAATTCAAACAAATTCAAGGTAATTCAGATTATTTTCAGAGTATCATCAAGCATCTGAAGTGAAGGTTGTTCAGTGTACGTTTGAAGTAAAAGACTGACTTGGGTCAGAACCACCTCTCTGTGGGCTGAAGATTAGCAGTAATTGCAAGTACTTGTCCTCAGGATGCACCAGCAGGTCTGCAGGTATCATATAGCCTTTCAGAAAGTCTGGCGGTCGTGGCAGAGAGGATGAAGCAGATTCAAGCAGAGTACAGCCACGTGATGTTGGTTTGTCAGGCTAACACAGTCTGGTGAGAAAATAGCTTTTGGCCCTTGACCTGTGGATGTTGATTTCTACTCTGAATTGATTTAGACTCACTGTTAAAGAAAATAATAATTCAGAGTCTTCAAAATAGGTGTTGTGTTTATTTTGTGGGTCAAAACAAAATCAAAGCTTAATGCCAATGATCAATCAAATTAAAATCTTAAGGCTTTGTGTCATGTGGGCACAAAGGCCTGTACAAAAGTTAACTCAAGTGCAAGACTGATGTGTAGACGTGGTACAGCTAACTTAAAACAAACTTTATTTTAATGTTGTATTCTATTCAAACTACATACTTTGGTGTATCTGTGTACAGGCGAGAGATTGAAAGATGGACCGGTGTGGTGTTGGCAGTGATATGGTCACTGCAGTGATCTGTTGTTGTGAAGAGAGCGCTGAGTGAAAAAAAGAAGCTGTTGATTTAGCAGGTGCTCTATGACACTATGAGGAATGGATGATTAGATGAATTCGATAGAAACTTATGTCAATTATAAATAGTTATTTGCTTAATGAATACAAGTAGTTTTCATGTAACTCGTGAAAACTATTATATGAATCATTGCACTTTAATAATTAAATGTAACATTTTTAGCTCATAGTATGTTTAAGTAAAGGTAAATAAATAATTTTGCAAACAGTGACTTATATGAAAGCCTTGCAAGTTTATAGATATAAAATTAACCACTTTATAGAACCAATGTAACATTTGCTTCAGTGAATGCAGTGTATCCACTTCTGGTATCCAGAGTTAAACAGATCTGGGGGGGTTTCTTAGTTGTTTTCAGGTCTTGGATATGTAGACAGTTCACTATTTATGTAAGTATGTATGACAGCCTGTGTGGTCTTCAGATCCCGTTTCTCTTCTTCTCTCTCTTTTTCCTGCTTTCTCTATATATGGGTTTCAAAACTTTGTGCTCTTGTGTGGTGTAGTTCTCATCTTATCAACCTGCAGTTACTTTAAAGACTGGTTCAACTGCAGTAGTTGCACAGTGAGACTCTTTCAGATTTTTGTTTATTCTTGCTCTGTGTATTTACCTCAACACTACCAGCCTGGATGATTCACCCCTTGCTGACCTTGTTAAATCTCATTGTCGCTGTAATAAATATACTAAACTGTACTAGTCTCCAAGTCTGCATTTGGATTTAGTTGTTTTAGTTAAATATGGATACAGTTAATGGACAGAAATGCCAGTGACCTTTAATCCAACTAATGTTATAAATTATTCAGAGAGGTCCTCAGAATGATTTTAGATTTGAAGAATTTGCTTTATTGTATTTAATGACTGTATTTCATAGTAGAAAAATCTAAGCTCAAAGATTGCCTCATGAACTACATTTTGTGCAGTTTCAGCCCTTGAGTCATTTCAGATGCACTACAATCATCTTCACTCAGAAATATTTGCATAATCTTTTGTGTTACATGTTCCATCTACATGCTCAGTAATTGTAAAAACATGACAAATGCCTGTTTGTTGGTCAGTGTGTTACATGTTTAAAACCTCATACAGATTTATTGTTTCTGTTTGATTGCAGGCCACCGGTAGAACACCTGCAATTTGTAAATGTTGACAATTTACCAGACATTGCAGACTTTTTAGTCAAGATGAATCCACATCGTCCAAAGGTTATTGTCACCGTTGCTGCACTGATAATAGATTAATCATGAAATTGTGTTAAATACAGTCTTTGCATGATCAATGAACTGAACTCTGGAGATTTTTTAGTGAATCCACACATTTGGTATGTATATTCACCAATCATCATTTTGAATGAGAAAATAAATTGATGTGTCAGACAACTACAGTTACTATGACAACTGAGACTGATTTTAAATGAGCTCCTTCATATTACTGTAAATGAACTTGTTATTTATTTATTCTTTTTAATAAACCAACTTTTTGGAACAGACTCCAATGCAGATTTAAGCACAATTATTATTTTTAGTATTATTTATTTATTTTTTTAATTTAAAAAAATCTATATTTCTTCCATGAGCTTTTTGTTGCTGATTAGCATAAAAATTTCAGCTGAGCTCAGTGCAAACATGTTCTGTACAAATACATTATCATACAAGCACAGTTGCAAAAATAGACTTATGCCTGAGGAAGGTGCATGAAGAAATGGGTTCACGAAAGCTTTGCATTTAGAACAGAATCAGTCAACAGATATTTCAGTAGTGCAGTTGTGCTATAATGTTACAAGATACACATTGAGCACTTCCTTACGGTAATTTTGTCCTTTTGCTTGTGTGAAAATCTAAAATGTATTATTCATAGTAGGTGCATGATGAGCAGGGTACACATCAGGGAATCTGGTAAAATCTCTTCTATTGGCTTCAAAGTAAATTTGAAAAAGCAAGCTAAAGTAATAGCATGCTGGTTACTGTAATTATGACCATTAGAAATATTTCAAAAGAACAACAAAACGCCTCCCCATAGAAACATGCCATGAAGAATTTATCCATTTTCCATTGTACAGTTAAATGACCCCTTTAATTTTTATTGTACACAATCTAGAGATTCAAAACTGGTCAAGTGTTTGAGGCATCATTCTTTCTCACTTAAATTTATTGCTAATGATTTCATTATTCTTTTGTTGCCCCCTCAACAACCCCCCACTCCCGACCCCCCCTTCTCAAATCTTGCCCTAGAGGCTCAGGGCTGAACACCATTTTGCCTTTAAATGGAACACTGATTGTTTTTCATGTTTATTCACAACCCACGGGTCAGCAGCCTCCTATAATCTCCTGTTTCTTCCAAGGACAATTTGGGGGATATCATGAATAAAAATGATCTTAATAATAATGCAGTGAAAAGACCCATGGCAACTATGAATACCATTAGAGTCTGATCAGAGGCCGTTAGCGTCACATTTATATGGCTAGAGCTAGTATAGGGCCTGCATGAGTGACTGAATAGGCTGGCAGTTTACACTCTTTTTTTTCATTGGTTCTCTCATATAGTTTGTCATCCTAACAGTACTGTATATCAAGGTGGGCTTTCTATGATCACTAGAGGCATTGTTATGTATATTTGTTTGATAGAAAGTATGCATTTTTCTTTTCCAGTTTATCTCAGATTGATAATATTGAAACAGAAATATAAGAGAAAGTCATTGTGTCTTTGAAAAAGTATCTTTACTGTGAAGCAAGCTGCATGGAGCAGTAAGAGCAATTTGCCTCCCTCCAATACCCTTGACCTAGATGGTAAAACTTCCAGGGGAGTAGAGAATTAAAAGTGAGAGAAAAATACAATTATGTGCAGCAAAAAAACACATTAGGTGATCAAATATAGTATTTCCCTTGAACTGTAGGGTAAGGGGAGGACTGTTCCCACAATATTAACATAAAGAACAGGAAGGACTACATACCAAGGGGTATGTTCCACCTGCAGAATCTCATAGGAAAGAACGGGCTACTACAAAGGTTGTTAGGACCTACGAATTACATGTACTGTGACTTAGTGTCTCAATTGAGATATTCTGGCTGGGTGAAGTTAAGATGGGAGCTATTAATAGGCAAGGGTTGCAGTTTAGCAATGCCCATGGTTGGTCTCTGTTAGTTTTGTATATAATTAATCCTGAGGACAAGGCCACTCTGTCCCAACACCCTTGTCATATTCAGCCACTTCTTTTTCATACCTGTTTCTACTCTCCCAAGTTCTATATATTTATTCTCTTCTCTTGACTTTGAGGTCTCTGTTTTAATAAACCAAGGTGCAATGTGCAAGCCACAGCCAACTGCGCTATGGCAATGGGGTGAGATGAGAAAGAATTCATTATCATACATTATGTGTCATACATTATGGGTGTGTTAGGTGTTGTAACAATCATGGCCAATCTCAGTTGTTTCTTTGATCCCTTTAGAAGCTGCAGCAACCCAGTATAATGTATTAACAATAAAGGTAATAGAGCAGAAAGTCTGGGAAACGTTCTTCAGAAAAAAAAATTCACAATGAAGCAGTTGTGGAAATTCACATTTTAAACTTAGTATGTGGTAAAATAGGCAAGAAAAAACAGAGCTGTTTTCCCAGCCCAATTTTAGTGCTGATCTCAGAACTTAATTTCTGCTAACTAATGCTATGACAGGTCAGTTCTTCTGGGGGGGGTTGCCATATTGTGGGAGTGAAACATTACACCCTGGCAGTCTAGGCAAATGGAAGATAGTTTGAAACATGGTCTAAGCTGGTGCTTCACACGTTTAAAACATGGTTAAACCTTTCAGCAGGATAATGGGCCCTGCCACAAACCAAACATGGTTCAGGAATGGTTTGACAAGCATAACAATGAGTTCGAGGCACTGCCTTGGCCTCCATATACCCTCTCAATCAAATCGATTATCTTAGGAATGTTGCAGGCAAACAAGTCCTAATGATGGAGGCCAAGGCTGGACTGGGACAAAAAATCGGCCCGGGCATTTTGACTAGAGACCGGCCCACCAGGATAAAGATTGAAAATGTGACGTCATTCAGGGGTAAAACCGCAAAGGATTCTGGGAACTTGTGGCAAGAGGTACTAGCGCACGCAGGCTTTCAATTGAACTCAGTTACACAGCGATAAAAAGAAACACAAAAAATGGCAAGAAGCTGTTGTATTATTAACTGCAACAGCCGGTCGCATGACAGCCACGGGAAGCCGATCGTTTTTTTTAATCGGATTATGTCGTTGAAGAGAAATGTTTTAAGCCATGTTTCTGAAGTAAGAGCCGACGGATGGCCTGGATATACCAAATATAACGTCCCAGAACACTCCAGCTCACATGTTAGTCTGCTCCAAGCATTCCCACAAAGGTCAGAGTTTTGTAGTAGTTAATACGTCATTTTTCTTAACATAATTGGTGATATAGGTTACAAGCAAGTCTGGCGCTGAACAGAAATTGTCGCGCTATGCTCCTTTATTTATTGTGCATAAATAGTGAATTGTCCTGACACAATATTGCGTTTCGCTTCTGTTATTATGGCACATTGACAAAAACATATACGTTTATTCACAGGATAAAACAGGTTTTTTGTATCACTAATTGCCCAGTACGATTACAGCATACAGTATTATTGTCACTGCTACATTTCTGTAATGCGAACCAGAAATTTTTTTTTTTTTTTTTTTTTTTTTTTTTTTTTTTTTTTCTAAATGACATCAGAAACAGCAGTATGCGACATTACGTGATGGCAGAGCTTCAGTTCATCCTTTGTCATTTTTTTTTTTTTTTTTTTTTTTTTAATAAATAGGACAGGGGGAATGAATGAGAGAGAGAGGGGGAGAGAAAGAAAGAAAACCAAAGGGGAGAAGAGACGGTGAGAAGGGGGGGGAAGAGAGACAAAAAAAAAAAAACTCCTGGGTCACCTGTATGGAGAAAAAAAAAACAAACAAACAAACAAACAAACAGAGGAGACAGCAAACAACAAAGAGCAACATAATAATAGAGAAAACAAAGCACCATCACAATAAACTAGCTAGTCATAGATATCAGTATTTACTAAGTAATAAACAATATTGTGCAGCACGCAAGATAGACAGCGCACAGTGTGCTTTGAGGCAGCAGCCAAGAAAGCTTTAGTCCGCGTCTGTGAATACCCATGTGTGCATACCTGTGTGGATCAGCATGCTTGCATTCCAAAGGTTTCTCCATGTAATGATCTGCTAGGGAGTGTGGGGGGGCCTCAGCCCCGTCCTCCAGGGTGTGAAGCGGGTATGGAGGAGATCAAAACTCCAGACATCCAGAGGCCCCCAGAACACAAAAGACCATGGAAGACCAACAGAGGGGCAGCCGCGCCACTGTTCCAGTAAGAGCTGAGGAGAGTCCCAGATGAGGGCTCACTCAGCAGCCGCGGAGCAGAAGCCAGGGGGGGTTGCAGTGACGCGCCCGTGAGCTCCGCCGGCCCCCAGCTGCGCCTGAGTGACCGAGCCCTAGGCCGAGAGGCCGGGGGCACCCCACCTCCAAAGGGGGCCCGAGCGAGCCCCAGGCCCCAGGCCCCGACAAGCGGCCGCCAAGGAGTGAGCCGGTGTGTACCCGGACGCCCACCCCCAGACACAAAGAACCACCAACACACCGACACCTGAGGGAGTCCGCCACCGGCAGGGGAAGTGGTGGTGGGTGGAGATAGGCCTCCAAACCTTGGAGGGCCTGAGGTGTCCCCAGAGAGGTGGCGTCTGATACCCAACCTGACATATAGACACAGACATACAGGCACACACAGACACAAACATCCATTCCCACCCTCATGCTCTCATATGCACTCACTCCACACTCAACCAACGTGGAGACAGACATAAAGAGACGCTGTACACACAATCACACTCCCCAAGCGTACTCTACAATCCAGAAATTATTTCCACTGCTAATTAATTACCATTGAGCTCAAAGGTTCTATTAATAAACGGTTAACGAATGTGTATTTATGACGACGATTTGTGAGACTGGTAAACTTATGATACGTACGATGGTCTTTCGTTCTACACGGTGCAGTTCAAGGTCCTGTACCCATCCGTCGGTAAACTGTACCTGGGCTTGTTGCAGTGACCTGAAGTTACTAAACTTCATGAGTGTATGCACTCACTCCAAGAACCGTATAATTATAAATCTGAGCGTGGTGAAAGTTGGGCAGCACGCTAACGTATTTTGTCCCTCTGTGTGCTCGTAAGGGTCTAACCCTTTCACTCCTTTGATTTTTTCCTCGTATCTTTTCTTTGTCTTTTCGTCGAGTCTGTCTTTGTACGGACCGGCATTGTTCTCCTTTTGTTTTGTACATTCCTTTTTTGTGCGGCAAAGAAAAAACAAGAAGGTATTGGAACCGGAGAATGAACGTTTTGCGGTGCTGCAAATGCTTGCATTTGATGCGGTACTTGGATTGTTTTGCCACGAGTTCCCGGCATGCAATGCGCGAAAATCACGTGATTGCTAAACAAGGGGGCGGGTGCATTCGGCCTCCTCGGCTGTAATTGGTCCAGCCCAGAGTCGATCATGACCAATTGGCCAATCCAACACCTTTCATTATACCCTTCCTAAAAAAATAAAAATAAAAAAAAAATCCATCGGCCCATAAAAACAAAAAATCGCCAGCGGCCCACCGGGCAAATGCCCGGTATGCCCGATGGCCAGTCCAGCTATGATGGAGGCCCCACCTTGTAACTTAAAGGATCTGTTGCTAAAATCACAGAACACTTTTAGGGGATTCCATACCTTCATGGGCTAGGACTGTTTTGGCAGCAAAGGGTGACCAACACAATATTAAACAGTCATAATGGCCTGATCACTGTATCTCATTGAGTAGCAGGTGACCAGTATGCTGAAAAGCAATAGGCCTAGTTATTGTTCCACTGATATCTGCCCCTCTTTTCCTGTCCCCTCTACTATCTTGTCATAAAAATAACAATAGCCAAAAATAAATATTAAAAACAAATAAATAATCAAGATAGTGAATGTATTTGAGTGCAGGCAGGACTAACCAGCTTTGTAAGGTCCTCGAAGTTAGTCCCACCAGCTGGCTTTCTGACTGACACATCTATATCTCATAAGCTCATCACCTATCTGAATATTTTAGATCCAGTTCTGCCATTCACTTCTCACCAGGTTATTAAAACTAATGAAATGGTAACACATTCAGCCTCTTTTCCCTTCTTGGTTGTTTAAACTGTATTACTTTCTTCTTGTCTCCCTGATTCAGATCCTCTTCAATGTGTCAGACAATGTTCCTGCTGGTGTCTCTGAGATGTCTGGAAAGACTCCTTTGAATTCAATAAACATCTCCAGGAGAGGACTCAACGTACCTGGCAGCTCCATGTGGAATAAAGTCCCCAGCCAACCAATAACTCTGTACAACCCACTTCAGTAACTTACCTTTGCTCCGGTCATTGTCAGCATTGCAGCCAGTTCAGCTCTATGTAGTACATTAAGAAAAGTTCTTAATAAATCGATTATGCCTTCTACACTAAAATAAAAATAATTTGAAATAAGTCATGCCAACATTTCACAGATTCTTAAAAAGTCTTTAAAAAACCCTCTTGAGTCTTGCTCACAGGAAGGCTTATAGATTTACCGTGAACATGAATGACATCACTTGTCCTGAACGGATTTAGACAGTGGTAGTCAGCTCTAAAAATCTGTATTATACAGTAGCAACATGTGAGAATTACTCTGACATACAATTGAATTTCATCAGTGAGTTAAAATACCTTTTCTTACATTACAAAGAAAAGCCAAGTGAAAGCCAAAAAGGTTTTTCATGTGGGCTATTAAGAAAATACAGTATTATTAAGAGAAATCTCATCCAAGCCTCTGGGGTATCTGGCTTAACCCTAAAGTGAGATACACACAAAGCGTAGTTAAAAGTAAGTTTGTGGATTAAACTGTCTGGTTAAACAATCTGCCTTCATTATTAAGTAATTAGCTACATTTAATTGCTGCCTGACATCTAGGATTACATCGTATTTGTACAATTAGAGCTGTGTTTGATAAGCTAGTAATGTATACATTGTGGCTTACTAGCTTCTTTTCATCCTCTTACACCCTATACCCTATTTTTCTCAATTCAGTATATATAAAAGCATGTAGTAAGATTTGGATGGTTAAAGTTAGGCAAGATGTCATAAAACAATTGGTTAATCAAGCTGAATGATTATTTTAAAACCCCTAGGATGCAGTGAGGTAGCTCTGACAGCTTTATCACTCTGCAGGTTTAATATGCATGTTACAGGTTAAAGCTGATGGTAAAGACACCTCAAAAGTGGCAGATCTTTCAGCACTGCACCTGCCAATCAGCAAGACCTCCTTGCCCCTTTTTTTATTATTTGCTAGTAAAAAGTTTCAAAGGAACCCTGTTTCAGTCAGGATCACAATCTCACCACTCCTGGCTCCTAATCCACATGCTGTGTGCGATTTCTTTCTTTTTTTTGTTGTGCATATGGGTCAGCTGAAAGCCACACTGAAACTGAACATTCACTTAGTGTTTTTCAGAGAGAAAAACAACTATCAGAATTGGCTACCCTTGCAGCGTAAACGCAGCCTTAGACCTGTATCAGGTCCAAGGCCAGACATTACTTTTTGAGTGCAAGTGCAATTCTCAATGTTTTTTCACACAAAACATTTCACACATACAGCATGGATGCTTTTGCAGATCTGCTCATCTTTTCACTTCAGCTGCACTGTATTTGTGCACTGAGAGCTTGAAGCCAGCTTGGATCTTATATCTCTAGACCTACTGATATTAACCCCCACTTCGGGCCAAACAGAGATGGCTGGTTATCAGAGGGGCTTTGGCATGGATTGGGGAACTACAGAACCAGGAGGCCCATAAAGGAGATAAGCTGGGGTTTTATGGGTTAGCTGAACAGTCCAACATACCCTAGAGGGATCTGTGAATATACGGAATGTGTGCTTGTGTGTGTTCACGTACAGATATTCTGTATGTATAAGTATTATATGTGTTTCTGTATTTGTGTGTGTGCACCTTACGTGTATTTTAAGATTTAGTCACATACATCTTTGGTATACACTGAAGTCTATGAATTTACTGTTTGTAAGCAGCAAGCTGCACTGAAAGGAAAAATAAAAACAAGGCCAAAAGTGTGGCTTCCCTCAAAAGCTCCTTTTTGGCACATGCCTGACTTGTACACTCTGTCCTATGTCAATCTTACTGTCAAGGGAGTAAGTACCCCAGTTCTGACAACTAGTATATCACCCATTCAACTTCCACTCTTGGCAAACAAATTATTTATCATGCCTCCACGCATGAGAAATATTCATGAATATATGTGGCTGTGCTTTTCTCCGATTCGAAAGCATTACACAATGTCATATATTCTCCAGACTTTGAACTTTAATAAGGCTATTTTAGGATAACTGATTGGGGGGGGAGACACATGGGAGTTGACTTCACTTCACCTGTTGAATTCAACGGCTAAACTCTGTGCTTGAAAAATTAAGACATGTTAGTCATGCTTCCTACCAGGCAGGAGAATATTTTTTAATAGCTTATTTCCCTGTTTGTAAAACCTGTACAGGGCTTTTTTAAATGTAAAACTGCCCCATTAAAATTGTATTAAGGCTTTAAATTATAAATTATTAGTGGCATAGCAACTTCAAATGAGTGCAGAGACTGTCTGCTCATTGTTACCTCAGCTAATCTGGGTCATATGTGTGATTAGTTGGTACCAGAGCTGCTTTCTAAGAGCAAAATTCCTGACCAGAGTATCATACAATAACAATTTTAACATAATGGATGGCATCATTTTAAGACTTTTTACTGTATTTTGAACCAAGCAAAATCATGCAAATGACTAAGACTGAAGTAGCTGCCAAAGGTTCCAGCTGTTAATTTCATCCTAACCAGTGGTTTGAATCATTACAGCCTTCTTACTGACACAGCATTATTTTTGTAGTTTTTTTGTTTTGTTTTTTAACTATAGATTGAAATGAGCAATGGTTTTAGTGGCATGATTAAAATTCAGAATGCAAGTTGTTCATCAACTCAAATGAGGCTGATATCCATGTTCTAGTAATAATATTGTTATTAGCATTTGTCCCTGTGTCCATGAATACTCCATGGGTGTACTGAGCTGAGCAATCCATCCACAGCTGCTGATATACACCATTACATAAATATGATCAATTCTTGTCATTACCACAGTGGAAGCTCTTTTACTGAAGTTCACAAATCAACGGGCAGCATCACTGTGGCTGCATGCATCTTTTATATACATATTTGTGAACCTCTATTATCTTGCCAGTCTCCAGTGGCATTTTGTTTAGCCTTGACTGCAGTCTCAAAAAATTAGTGATTTGCTACTTGGCTTTAGGGTTTAATGATGTGCAGAATGTGAGCAGAGCGTGGTGAGTGGGTGTCTTGGTCTGTGCACTTGAGATACTATAGTAAAATAAGTGTTGTAACATCATTTTGACACTTAACCTGATCTGAGAAATAATTGAGTTTGACTGAGTTGACTTAGTATGTAATGACATCAAAGACATGCACTTACCCCCATATTTGTGTATCTCCCTTTAGAGTTGGCACAAGCATTTGGAAAGCTTTACCATCAAATTGCTGCTCTTGAGTAAGAAATGGAACACAGCAGGGGAACAAGTAGGTTGGAAGTATATTCCTCAGCCAAACTGAAGATCTCAGCCAAACTGAAGGGATCAGACAGCTACATAGCAGATTATTTTATAACACTAATCCTGCACATGCACATGCAACTAAACCCGCACCTGCAATTTCTGTCTGGAAACTGTTTTTAAAAAAGAAAACTGTAAAATCAACACAAATAAATGTGTTGCATATGTTTTGCGTAACAACTCCTGATAATACAACAGTACAAAGAAAAGAACAAAGAAAGTGAAAGAAGGTTTTTGTGAAATTAAAGCATGCACACTCTGCTATAAGATCCTGATTAGTGCATATCTGGTACATCTGGTTGCTCTTTATAATGAGATCCTGTTTATCAATGAAATTTACCTGTATCAACAAGGTAAAATAAAAAATATATATATAATACAAAGATGATAGAAACAATAAATAGCACCACTTACTAGCAGGCAATTCAGAGTATTATAAAGTATTTGAAGAAAGCATACTACAGATGTTTACTGCTCCACCGTCCTCACCTGGCCAGAAGCTCCGGTTAGTTATTAATGAAAGAATTTACAAGCAGTAAATGAGCTTTCTTCAAAGACAGCTTAACTTACAGATAGCATAGTACCGGCTCACTCCCAGTGGCTACCTGGCGGGGCCTGGCGCCTGTTGCTCGTTCAGGCCACCTCCGTGGTGCGGGGGGCCCTCAGGCCTCTGGGCCTGCGGCTCGGTTCACTCTGGCACAGCTAGCTGCCGGCAGAGCTGGCAGGCACGCCGGTGCAGCCCCCTCTAGCTTTTGCTCGGTGGCTACTGGGTGACGCCTCGTCTGGGGATCCTCAGCCCTTCCCATGAGGGTGGCACAGATGCCCCTCCGATGGTCCTCTTTGGGCTCTCGTGCTCTGGGAGCCTCTGGATGTCTGGGGCCTGGATCTCCTCCATGCCTGCTTCATGCCCTGGGGGACAGGGCTATGGCTCGCTACATCCTCTTGCAGACCATTACATGTGGAAACCATTTGAATACAAGCGCGCTGATCCACACAGGTATGCACACGGGTGTTCACTGCTCGTAGACTTAAATTACACCTTTCTTGGCTGCTACTTCAAAGCACATTGTGCGCTGTCTGTCCTGCGTGCTGCACAACAACATTGAATATTCAGTATTTACTGCTGTTTACACTTAGCTAGATTAATGCGATGGTGTTGTGTTTAGTATGTTGCTTTGGGTTTTTTTTTGCTTGTTTTCTATTCTTCTCTCAACAGGTGATCCAGGAGATTTTTTTTTCTCCCCCCCTTTCTCACTGTCCCTCTTCCCTTCTGTTTTTCTTTTCCTTCCTCTTTCTTTCTCCCTTTCCTATCCCTCACTCATGTCTGCCCCGTCTGTAACATCTGAAAATAAAATATAATAAACAATAAAAACAAAGGTGGATCAAATGGACCAATACGGCAATGCCACGATGATCCATTTGGCAAAGTAAATCCATTGGGTATCCTTGTTGGTCTTCAGACAACAATTCTGATGGCTAAAGAACCAAATGGGACAGGCAAAAAAAAAACAAAAAAAACTTACAGATAGCATGAAGAGCTCAGCCACTGAAAAGCTGCTGGTCCTCTGCACCAAAAAGAACAAGCTAAAATTATTTGGGAATGGGACTAAGATGCCTTCTGGACAGGTGAGGCATTTTAGACACGTCCAGGGTCAACACGTTCTCACTCCCAAAGCATGACATTTTACACTAGGTGACAAATCGTCAATATATTACACCTCGGGAGTGAGAACGGGCTGCCAGGGCAGGATGGATGGATAGATACTACGTTTATTTTCATGATCTACACTTTCTGTATTAGCAGCTATAATTGTTGTGTGCTTTAGAAAGCACAGACTATTTCTCCAGTGGTTAAATGGTAGATACTCAAATTATGCACACCTGCAGGCAGTATTTGGCTTTCCATCACAAAATGTGTGGAGCTAGATCAGCACGATATCCTGAGCGCTTATGTCCAACAATAAATTGTCAGTCCAAAGTACTTCATGAGTGTTAATGCATAGAATCATCATTATTGTAGAACCACCAACAATCTGATTAATAGTTCTACTGTTCATGTGGCTTTCAAGCCCTGCTTAGCATGATAAAACCAACCACTGAGAACCCCTCCAGCTATAAACAGATCCACACCATTTATAACAATAGATTGTAAGTGGTTACTATGATTACTGCCCTTAAAATTATTAATCCTCTTTTGTGTGTATACATACAAATACAAACTCACTGGACACTTTGGCTATACTGCACATGTTGTGCTGATTGTTAGCGTGAATATTTATTCAGGCAATTGTACACTGGCAACTCAGTGAATTAAGATATGTAGTCAAGACGACTGGCTGAAGTTTAAGCTGAGCATTGGAATGGGAAAAAATTGTTTAAGTAACTTTGACCATTGTATAGTTCTTGGTGTCAGAAATTGCTGCTCTATACAGAATGGTCAAGAGAAAATATCCAGTGCATGTTAGTTTGTTTGGTGAAAAGGCCTTGTTAAGTCCAGAGGTAAGAGGAGATTGGTTGGATGCTTTGAGCTAACAGGAAGACAACAGTAGCTCAAAGAATCATTTGTTATGACCAAGATATGCAGAGGAGACTCTCTGAGCATGCAACGTATAAAATCTTGAAGCATACAGGCCACAACAAGAGAAGCAAAATTGGATGATAGAAGATTGGAAAAATGTTGTCTTGATTTCTGCCTCAACAGAAAGGTTGGGTCAGAATTTAATGTAAATAGCATGAGATTGAAGTGCTTACTGACTTCAAATGACGCCCCATTGAAAGAACAAACAGAAGTTTTTTTTTTATTAACCATGCGTTACTCTTTCATTTGTCTACTATCAATACAGTTATTCTTAAATAATGCCACAATTAAACTGATCAGACAAAAAGCCATTACATGAAAATATGACTGCTGAGAAAATAATAAAAAAATATAGACAGAAAGCAAATTTTTGTCCTGTGCAACATTTCCTCTCATGTGTTACTTTGCTTATACAGTACAGTGAAACTGATTTCAGACAAATGGTCTGTTGTATTATTTACAGCATTATACTTTAATCATGACCTTGCAACAAAGGCAAGTTGCAAAAGCAGTTAATGAAATTGTTGGATTAAAAGCCTTTAATACTGTGATCAGCCAGTTTACTACAACAGACTGAGATGTATCAACAACTGAACAAATAAAAAGTATGCTTTCTTATGACTCTGCTAACTCCCTGACTCAAAGGCAGATTGAAACAAAAATTCAAGCTGAGAATTTGGTTCCATCCCAGCCCCCCCTCTTTGCTTGTTGTACCAGACCCAAGTTGTAGCTGCACCTTTCTTTTTTCCCCCATGTGTTTTGTTAGAAACTTGCATAAATGTTGTCAGTAGAGCTAATTAAATGGTTGCTGTGTGTTTACTAAATGATGTGCTGCTGAAACTAGTTACTGCCTGCTGACCACTAGAAATAATACTTTTGGGACACCGACTCAAAAGCTATCTCCATCTTTTACATTGTGTTAATCCTCACAATTAAAATAATACTAAATGAGAATACAAATAAAAACACAAAACAATTTATAACAATATGGTAAAATGGTAAATGGCCTGTATTTATATAGCGCTTTACTAGTCCCTAAGGACCCCAAAGCGCTTTACATATCCAGTCATCCACCCATTCACACACACATTCACACACTGGTGATGGCAAGCTACATTGTAGCCACAGCCACCCTGGGGCGCACTGACAGAGGCGAGGCTGCCGGACACTGGCGCCACCGGGCCCTCTGACCACCACCAGTAGCCAACGGGTGAAGTGTCTTGCCCAAGGACACAACGACCGAGACTGTCCAAGCCGGGGCTCGAACCGGCAACCTTCCGATTACAAGGCGAACGCCCAACTCTTGAGCCACGATCGCCCCCAATAATTGTTTATATGCACCAAATGCTTTGTAAGTTAACTAAATTGCAGCAGTGAATCTGATCATCAAAATAACAGATTAAAATGCACTGACTTGAATATGGAACTAAATGAATGAATCTGACAACAATTTAAAGCTCTGCGTGATATAGTCATTATTCTGTTGCATGTGGGTGGCAGTGTGGCACTTATGAGAAGTGCAAAGAAATGACTCTGTACAATAAACATTACACCAGCCTCAGTAAATAGCTGTAATGTAGACAGTATATAAATACAGCTGTATCAGTGAGTTATTACCTGCACTGTTTTAACCAGAGTAAATTAACAAGTATTGAAGCTAATTTTTTAACACGGTTTATGGTTGGAATACTTCCATTTCATAGCTGATTGCTATTTAGGTCATACCAATATAAAAGCAGACTAAAAATTAATGCAAAAAAATTGACTCAATTTGTGCTATGAACTGTGAATAAATTACTACTCCCTGAGAGCAGTACATACCAGTATGAAGTGGTATCGTAACCATCAAGATTATAAGTAGACTGCTTGTTTATTCATTGTGAAACAACACAAACTATAGAGGCCTTTTTCCAGAACAAAGACCTGCAGCAAGTGTAAAGCAGGATTAACTGATGACCTTAGACTACAAAGATTCATGCTGCTTTGTTTTTACACCCCTGGCACACAGATGTCAACGGATGCAACAGAGTAACACTGCATTTTAGGGGCCGCACTGGCTAGGTCAGGTTGCAGAAATCCTCAGCTGGATTATTCCTGTGAAATGAAACAAGTTTCCCTTGAAAGATACTAATGTTTATATCATTGTAAAAGTTTGCTGTAACGGTACTGGGAAGTACTTGTATGGTTTAATCTCATTTGACAAATTATTATAAGTCTGAAGTGCCCAAAAGATAAATGTGTAATTCTGTTTGTAAATTTTGTGAGGACTTTTTGCATATTATAGAAAAAAGAAGAAATCAAACAGACATTAATTTACTTTTGTTACACCGAAACCTTGACTGTGGCATTCTTTGTAATTTTTCATCATCATATTGGTTCCAAGTATTGAATTATTAAATTACAACTGCTTTCTATTTTTCACCATTTTAGTTTTAGCTGATCACCACTGTATTGCTCATATTAAGCATCTACCTGTGTTACTGCTTTGTTTTTGGCTCTGGACGGAATGCTACATGTTTCCTCTGTTGCAGTAACACCCTTACTGTGTAGAATTGTTGATCTAGCAGCTACTGAAAAGCAGCTGAGAAATGGTTTTGAGCAATCGAGGACTGCGAGGACAATGTGTGTGCCTGATAGAGCTGACACCACTTCCTGGATATAAGTCATCAAAGCTTTATCCATTTAAAGCGTATTAATTACCAACCAAGAGGAAATGCTTCATTACAGCTTCACTGCTGGCACTGTACCATGGTTGTGAATCAGTCATACGCAGTGGTCAAAAGGACTTTGGAAGCAAATTCCAAATTATTTCAGAAGGTTATACACTAAAAGTGTAATCTGTATTTTGAATTAAAAAAGAATAATAGAAATATTTCATCCTGCCCTCCAGGCAGCTATAATCTTGGCATGTCCACACATGTAAATAGCTTTCAGATGCACATTTTCCTCTTGGATGTCAGGCCTATTCATTTTCATGTCACTGAATGTAAATCAAACTAAATAATAATGGATTTCAACTAAATTATCCCCCTCCTTTGATCTGTACGTTAACATGGCTGCTTAATGCTGAGAAGAGGCAGACTGCTTTTTTCTCCCTTTCTTTTCAGTCCAGGTGTGACTTTTCTGTGTCCTCTCTGACATGGTGAGATATTATCTTTGTCACATATTTACATTTCTATGAGACAATTGTTGAATATTCAGTGAATTCAGCAAAGACAAATTCTGTTATTATCTGTCATTGCACTCATTTTATTAAATTGGGTAAATCCAACTAAAAGTTATGTATTTTTATGCATTTCTAAGGAAATGGTCTACTTTTTCAACAGCTGAGACAGAGACAGAAAAAAGATTGTGCTTTCTGAACTAGATAAACAGGACAGATATCAGATCATAATGGCCTTGATGTCTAACTCTGGGATATAGTGAAGGGAACCAGGGCACAGGATAAGGGAGGACACTGACAGCTTGTACCCTTGATGGCCAAATCCCGACCCCTGTTGTCCTTCCAAGTTCGGGAGATTTTCCAGCTGATAGAGACTATGTTGTGTGTACCCTGTTTGGCACATGAATTGTTATATCTTTGTATTACGTCTTAATCATTCTATTTATAGTGTTAGGCTATTTTTTACTTGAATTAATCATTTGTAATATTCTATCTTTCCTGTCTTTCTGGGGCTGCTGTCCTCAAGCCATTTTTTTCAGATATTTTGAGGCACAAGTACTCTATAATGTCATATAGATTATATCGATTTGTCTATGCAGTAATTTTCAAGCAATATATTGTAATAAGGCTGAACAATGTACAACAACTGAATAGTTTCAGATGCACTTTATATGTAAACATGATAGCTTGAAAACTTTTAACCTTTTGTCCAAGGTCTTAAAAGTCAACTTAATGATTTTAGTTGTCAAAAAAAAACCCAAACTTGAAAGTGTGGTATTTGTTACCAAATATCATATAAAGATTTAAAATATCATGTTACAATTGCCCTCTGACCTCCTTCAAGGTTAACAGACTGATCTGAAAGTCGAGGTGATAATAATGCTTTTATACAGTATTTAAAATGTTTCTTACTGCGATCATTTGTTCTGACAACATATAGGCATACAGGGAATGATTGCAGAGATTCTAAATATGACTTATTTTATTGTGACTTTGTTATGTACATTGTAGTAACAGGTAATAACTGTTTAAAAAGGTATGAAAAATGAGCACTGAAAAGAATAATTGCAAATATGCTATTAAGAAATATTAAAGGGAAGCCTTTGGTGCAATTCTGACTGACTGTTGATTTTGGTTGCCAGTAACTGTTGTTCTTAACAATTACATACAATTACATGACTAGTGTTACGACCATTTATCGCATGTGTTTGTTTTGTGCAAACAACATATTCCTGTTTTGTTGTTTCCTTCTCATCACGCAAATGAAACAGTGATTTGTTTTTTTGTGGCAGCTTGGGTCCTGGTGGGTGGGGGGTGGGGTGCTTCATTCATGTTATGACGTGGCCCCTAGAGAGGTTGTAACACAAGTATGTCAGGAAAGATTTAACTTGAATGATTTAAGCATTATTTTAGCATTCAGTTTTTTCTATTTGCTTATTTTTTAAGCAGTGTAAATTTGGTTAGTTGGTGAATTAATTGCAAAGTAAATAACACTAATTGTCTTTATCATTTTTTTACATTTCATATTACAGAATACATATCTTTTTAAACATAACATAAGAAATCCCAAAGTGAAAATTACTACATTATCATTTACATCGGATTCCAAACGTTGCCAATTTGCATGACAATCCATGTCGTATTAACTACAACCGACTAACATTTGGCCTTGTTGAAAAGGTCTCAGTGCCCAGACTAGCAATGTCAGTGGAGCCTGTTGCAGGATTTGGGCAATTCTTTGTGTGTACTGTGATCACATAGTGGTGAAGCACTGGTCAGACTTCTATAGACTCTCTCCAATGGAGATTTTCACCCCATCTGTGACCATAGAATGGAAAAGGGAACAAAGATGAGTGAGTGCATTTCTCGCTTTTTTCAAGTGACACAGTAATCAGTTGGTTTCTGGTATGCAATGCTGATTTTTATTATTTTTTCTGTCCCGTTTGGTTCTTTTGCCATCAGAATTAGGGGGCAGGGATAGCTCAGTAGGTAGAGTGGTGGCCCCATGATCAGAAGGTCGGGGGTTTGATTCCCCTGAACAGCTACCCTGAGGTACCCCTGAGCAAGGTACGTCCCTACACACTGCTCCCCGGGCGCCCAATGGCTGCCCACTGCTTTACTGAGTGAATGGGTTAAAATGCAGAGAGGAATTTCCCCACGGGGATCAATAAAGTACACTTTCTTTCTTTCTTTTCTTCTTCAATTATTGTCTAAAGGCGTAGAAAGATGCCTAACGGATTTATTTTACCAAATTGACCATCCCAGCCTTGCCGTAATGGTCTATTTGATTCACCTTTTGTTGTTTATTTTATTTATTTCTTATTTTCACTTCAGATACGGGACTTGAATGAGGAAAAGAAAGGGGAGAAAGGAAGAGGGGGAAAAACAGCGGAGAAGAGGGACGGGGATAAAGGGCAAAAAAACAAAAACCAACTAAATAAGCAGACAAAAAAATACATATATCAATCACCTGGTTCACCTGTTGAGAAAGAAAAAAGAAAACAAGCAGAAGAAAGCAGAAGAAAACGAGAGCAATACAATAAACAACATCACAATGCTATATGGGAATATATATATGTGCAGCACGTCATATCGACAGCGCACAGTGTGCTTTCAGGTAGGAGCCAAAAAGGGTGTAGTTTGTTTGTGTGAGCACCCGTGTGTACACCTGTGAGCATGAGCGCGCTTGTATTTAAAAGGTTTCTTCATGTAATGATCTGCTAGAGGGTGTGGGGAGCCACAGCACCGTCCTCCAGGGCATGAAGCAGGTATGGAGGAGATCAAGACTCCAGACATCCAGAGGCCCCAGAACACAAGAGACCAAGGAAGACCAACAGAGGGGCAGCCGCGCCACTGTCCCAGAAAGAGCTGAGGAGAGTCCCAGATGAGGGCTCGCGGAGCAGAAGCCAGGGGGGGTTGCAGTGGCGCGCCCGTGAGCTCCACCGGCAGCCAGCTGTGCAGAGTGACCGAGCCCCAGGTCGAGAGGCCGAGGGCACCCCACCCCCGAACTGGCCCGAGCGAGCCCCAGGCTCCAGGCCCTGACAAGCAGCCACCAAGGAGTGAGCCGGTGTGTACCTGGACGCCCATCCCCAGACACAAAGAACCACCAACGCACCGATGTCTGAGGGCGTCTGCCACCGGCAGGGGAAGTGGTGGGGGGAGATAGGCCTCCATACCTTAGAGGGCCTGAGATGTTCCCAGAGAGGTGGCGTCTGATACCCAACCTGACATATAGACACAGACATACAGGCCTGTATGTCTGTGTCAATGCTGATGATTCTGTTGGGGAGGAATTGTATGATTGTTATAAGGTCAAAAATTCAATTCTTGTGGGAATTTTCACTAGAGTTGATTCAAAACAGTCAGCTGTTTTATAACTGTTCTTAAATTACTTTATATTTAATTTTGCTAATGAAACTAGACTCAGACTAATTCTGTTCAAATTAGAGGTCTCAAGTAAGTCCACAAATTTGCAGAGCACAAAATTCTTATTCCTTCACAGTGACCACTCTGACATAACATTACTTCTGTTGAAGATATGGCTTCTAGTTAGTTGTATAGAGTGATAAATATAAAAGGACTGCATACACATTCTGGCCTGATATGAGCAGCGCATTCTCATTCAAGACCACCAACTTGTTAGATAAACATACATACAAAAAATGCATTTTGTATATTTTACAAACTTTGCAGATGCATGTCACTAAAATCAACATAAAGTTATGGTGAAAGATACTCAAATGCCTCTCATTACTTTTTAATGATGTGTCTTCAGATATGGCCTTAAAAGCTGTCTGTCTCTTTGGGGCTGCATGCTAATTGAACAGAGGTTTCAATCTGGAATGTGAAGGCCAATAGGGATATTTCTGAAAATAACCCCATTTTAATGAGCTTGTTCATTAAATATTTCCATATAAAATCTAGACAGAATTTCATACAGAGGGTGATCACATATAATGACAAATTAGAGGATGGGAAATAAGTGACTGGCATAGCAGAAAGGCATTTTACGCTTTCATATTTGGCAGACATTGTATTCAGTGTAAATACCAAAAAAATGTGTAGCTTAGTACATAATATAACTAGAGAATTAGACAATATAGGCATTGAAAAAATAACTTTTATGTACCTAATTTAAATCTCACCAACTACTACAAGTGATAACCAATATTTTGGTGGTGTTAGTTTAGTCTTTAACTGGATTAAAGCCCTCATCACATTTTATAATGCATTTAGATAGATGTAGATATTTGAAGCACAGACACATTCGTTGTCTTGCTTTGTCTACAGCAGAGGAAAAAAAATAACAATAAAGGCCAGTTCTGGTAAGTGTCCCAGTAGAATCCAGCCATCAGTAATAAATCAGTGATGAATCAAACATATCTTCTGTCAACAAAACCCTAAGCACTTGGTTCTTAAAGTTTTTCTGCTATGTCCCACTCAGAAGATTAAAAAAAAACACCTCACGACTCACAGATCTCACATTTTATTTACATAACACAATAGCATTTTCATTCAAGAATATAATATATTAAATATTCTTATTCATTCTACTTCCTTAGATTCCAAGGAT
Organism: Diplotaxodon limnothrissa; assembly: GCF_057381915.1. NCBI lineage: Eukaryota > Metazoa > Chordata > Actinopteri > Cichliformes > Cichlidae > Diplotaxodon > Diplotaxodon limnothrissa. The sequence goes on from NC_140602.1 coordinate 6,906,961, forward strand.
TACATCTGGTCATCTGTGCCTCACCTTCAGTGGCTGCAATAAAAACACTAGGCTAATTTACTTTATGTGATGCAACAATCTGAATGGGACCTTTACTGTTATTACTTACTTTTCCTGCTATCCTGTTGACTGTTAAATGGATTGAAGAATAACTGCACGGCTCATCCTTGTAGTTGAGACAGTAAATATAAGGCAGCAAATCAAAAAAAAATCAACACGTGAAATACGTATGGCAGTCAGCTGTTCATTTGTGAATTCTTGCAGATTGCGGTTAACAACTTACCTGTAGTGTTTTGTTTTGTTCCCCCTTACTCGTTTTTCAACCCAGTATTAAGAGTACATTTTGATATGTCAATTTGAGACCAGACAGCAACTTAATCACCTCTACTCTAACTTAACATTTGAAGACATTGTACCAAATTGGAAATAAGTGCTGTCTGAAAGGCCTAATTTGAGGTAAGAAAGGAACCTTAACCAGAGAAGCATTTTTCTTCATTACTGGATCATAGAACCAGACAGTGGCGAAAATTCAAAGTGCCTGGAATATGTATAAAAAGACTGAAGATGCTATACTTTTCAGCGTCTTAGAAAACTTACTGCACAAAATTACAAATACAAAGACTTTCATTGACATAGAATCAAGGTACCAGGTGCTACTGGTTGTGGTATTCCCTGCGCATACTACACCAGCACAAAGCAAGAATGATCAAACTAACAATAATGTATAGATAATTAGGATTACTGTGGCACTGTATATGAAGTTTCAGTGATACTGGCAGTGGAAATGGCACAGAGGGTAGTTTTTATAGTTTCAAGCATCTCCTCTGATGGGACATTGTCAGTGAACTTGAGACTCAAACTCTTGGTTGGGTGGCTACCTTGGGTTTAGCCATAATCTTCAGCTTCAGCTTAGTAGATGTATCTGTCACTGTATTTGGCTGGGCGTAATTTAATTCAGTTCCACTGATTGCTTCTACCAGGCTTGATTCACTATTTCCATACTGCTCACTATTATTTCCACCGTACTGTGGCTTTTCAGTCTCCAGCTTCAATAGTAACTGCCTTCTATTCAAGTTATTGCACTGGGCACAAATAAGGACACTGCTAACAGCAGTTACATACAAACAGACTAACACAGTACAGAATTGTCCTGATCATAAAGGATCTCCCCAAAGGTAATACAACATAGGCCGTATCTAGCTCACCACAACATGAAAATTCCTGCCATCGTAACAACCAACCCGAGAAGGCACGATACACGAGCACAGCTTAGAAAGCACTGGAAATAACACCTGAGGGCCAAAACACTAACTCCCGATTGATAAAGCAGTACACCTGAACTCTAAGACATGGCAAACCAACCTGACCACCAATAACATTCATCAGAAACTCACTGAGACTATGGCAGACAATGCAAAGGCAACTGCACAGATAAACAGATTATACCATTAAGATGCACAAAGGTCAGTCATAAGACCTTCAGAACGTAAGACAAGTGCTGAGAAGAGATCTGAACAGTAGGGATAAGATCCAAGCTGTCAATTCAGATGCCATACTGATCATCAGATACCCAGCTCTGAACACTAGAAAGAGGGAGGGCAAGAACTAGTAAGATTGTGCCAGAGCCACAAACATGGATGAAAACTGGAGCATCTGCAAATACATCAGGACAATGGCTTCCCAAAAATGAGCTGCTAAGAAGGCCTCAGGCAGCTGAAGAGAGACACTGATGGGGAACAGGAAGAGGAAGTATCATGGATAACCAGGATTCATAATGGTTGGAGTCTACCACAACCGACAGGACCTAAACTGTAGACTGTGCAAAGGTGCCCACAAAAAAGTCCTAGTGTACCCCCAGATGTAAGATCCACAACCAAGTGGCTGGAATACTATAAAGGAACATCTGTACCACATATGGACTAGAAGTGGCGGACCACCAGGTGGATCAGAAGGTTGCGTGTTCAACTTACGTCGGAGTCACCAATGTGGAGGTATGTAATAACGACAGGAGAGGTCTCAGTGTCTCACTCCAACTTTATTAACTGACTCTCAGAACTTCACATATAGTAAGTGCCAAAATCTCCACCCCAGCACTTCCCTTCAACTTGGGTGTGAGTGGAGCCACCTGGTGGTCCGCCACAACACCATCAAAGGTGGTTGAAAGCAACAAACAGAGCTAAGTTTCTGTGGGACAGATAAACAGTTGCTGACCAACCAACCAGACAAAGTGGTGGTTCACAAGGAGCAGAAGCCTTCATTTGTGATCAACATCAGGAAAAAGGACCACATCACAATAAAGATGTTCCAGTGACTGGAGCAGATGTAGAAGATAAAGTCCAACAAGGTGTTAATGTTAAACGGAGCATTAGAAGCACATCAGACATGTCAGTATAAAAGAGTGCAGTCCTGGGAACTATATTAGAACAGGTCTAAAGTTTTGTGTCTTTCCATGTTTGTAATTGTCTGAATGGAAAAATTTTAGATGAATACAGTTACAAGCATTTTCTTTTTTTTTTGCATAAATATGACTAATAGCATGAGCTGATTTTCACTCAAATCCTAAAAGTAGAGAGATAGCCAGCATATTGAAAATATTAAACTTGCTTACTTATCAGTGAGCAAAAATTTAAAAAATAATAATATTACAGTTTATTTTACAATCAAATCATTTTCTAATTTCTCTCTTACACCTGGTCATGTTACTCAGTATTAACATTCTCACATTATCAATACAAACACCAAAGCGATGTGTGCTAATGATGTTGGACACTGCTATTAGATCCACTGAGTGTCCCTTCCTTTTAGACACGTCACTCTATGAGCACACTTTCCCCATTCTACCCATTTCCTAGACCATTTATTCACTCCAGGTCTCTATATCTCACACAGCTAATGTGACATTTATCCGTAATTAGACTCTTACATATTTTAATAGAAAATGATATCCCTTAAGGTCTCCCTGTCATTTGCATGGGCAGCTCTGATGATAATCGGGTCCTAGAAAAAACATTCTCGATGACATGGGCTGTCATCCCAAATTAGCAGGCGTGAAATCCTTATCAGGGGAGTGACCTTCCAGAGCACTGCTCAAACTTGGGCAGCATGTGTGAAGAGAATGGTCTGTAAAGACACATTTCTTATTTGCTCTTTGAAGCCTATTATATTAGATGTCCAAGACCACTGACCACAGATGTTGTATTGCACATTATTGTACAGTGCAATTTGCTGTACAAAGAACTATTTTTACTTTGATATATTAGGCATATATTCATCATATTGCAGGGTGCTGGTTCAGCTTTTAACCAACTTTATTGTGCTCAGCTGAGTTAAGGCTCTCATTTTAGTTGCACTGTTCTTTTCTCTTCTTAAATTAGGCAGCAATTTGTTTTGTTTTTTTTGTTGACAGTTTGTTTAGGGTTGCTCAGTATGCTTTTTCCATAAAACTATTCTTGTGAAGGCTGCATTCTTATGACCAACCACTAGTGAGATACATTAGTTGTAATGATTAAACATGTCGCTTACTTATTAGACTATGATATGGTACACAGAACATGACTTGTTACTAAGGAATGAACTGATAATGAAGCATTAGGTAGTTAATGACATTAAGCAGCAAATGGTTATGATCTACAGGCAAACAGAGGAGGAGAATAGGAAAAAGACAGAGGTCTGATTTTAGCTTTGGTATGGCTATGTTTATGCTTATTGGTGTAAGTGTGGAATGCCAACAAACACAATATGAGGCAGACTTTAGTGTGCAGTGATATTGTCTAGTTTGCTGATGTGGATGTATTGTTTCAAATTCCCTTATTTTGAGCTCCGTTTCCCTCAGATCTCAGATGTAGTGACACCATACTCAAGTTGACCATGTTCCAGTATTAGTGGGAATAACAAGATTTCTGTCATTCACACTTGTAATATCTAAATGCAACACCTGTTTTTTGGTTTTAAACACACCTCTGAAGCACATTGACAAGTACTCTGATCTGGTCAGTTTGCTGTTTATGGTTTATTAAGGGAGCACAGATAACAAAATCTAGAGTTTTTCTACGGTTTACACTCGCAGCTGACATCTTAAATTGTGAAGTTGGGGTTGGGATTTCTGACTTTCCCCTTCAAATGGAATGTAGGATAACACACTTGTCCCAATGCAACACAGGGCAAATACATGAATGCATACAGTACAAGTAACTGTGTAGTAGATTGTAGCCCAAAAAAGAAATATTTGCATCTTTCACCCAATAAGTGCACCATTATTCCAAAGAAAAATGAAGATATACATTAGTGTGCAGTGGCAAAAGCTTCTGGTCAGATGATTTTTGTCACAGTATACATTTCAAAGAAATAAAAGGAGCCATTTAACTATATTATTATCATCATCATTTACAGTAGAAATTGAGAGCCTTTATGCAAATTACACATTCATATGGTACATTTTATGTGGTCAGTGAAGGTTCTGTTTTAAAATGACTATACCTGTTATATTACAATGGCTCCCTTTAAACAGTGAAAAATTCTAACTGTGACATATTGTGATAAGTCTTTCTATTAAGTCCATCTGATAATATCCTCTGCTTCACTTCTGTACCAGCTCTTTTGTTTTCTCCTGTATGTGTCACACTACTCTCTCTCCTTCAGTTCTCATCTCCCCATGATCCTGGTCATAAAAATGATGCAAACACTATATCACTATATTCATGTGCTTTTTTTTTTTTTCTTTTGACGGTTAAATCACAAACACACATTTTTTTAAAATCTCCGTATCAGTTATTTTATGGTGCATTATAAATGCTTTCATGACTCAGGGTACAGGTCTTTTAACCAATTTACTGATCTTAAATCCTTTGCATAAAGAAACACACACACAAGACTCAGGGCCTGCATGCATTAAATAAATATGTTGTCAGGTTCAGAATTGCTGAGGAAATGAAAGCATCAGTTTAAAACAGGACATTGGTTGTTAAGTAAGGATTAAAGGAAAGGTTTTTGTTTTCAGTATCAACTTGCACAGGAATAAAGTACAATACTAATCCAACTTTTGTGAGAATGAGCATTCCACAGATGCATGAATTAGTGTGTCTGTGTACATGTAAGGGAGACAGAACAATTCAATATCTATTATAATTTTCTGACTAACTGTGGTAATAACAAAACATTCATATTCCCGAATTGTTCATGACTGCGTCATGTCTCCAAGAGAAAGACATTTTGCTATATCTGTTCAGGTCATTTAATTAAAAGTCCCATTGTTTCGCATTGTCGGTGTTCTGCAGTCCTCTCAAATTCTTCCTTAATTCAAATTGGAATGTTTTACTTTGCCTTTTCGAGCAGAAAGTGACTTTTTTGCACAGCTACTCCATAAATATTCAGCCTCATAGCTTAGTACAAGAACAAGCTTTGACTTCTGTAGTTTATGATAATATATAATTTTCTGCTCTATGACAACTGCACAGGAGGGATTTCCTCACTACTGTAAATTTTGTAACACTTACAGTTATGCATCATTTAAGAGAGATGTGACTATGGCAGACATGATGGTGGTACTTTCTCCTGCTGAGCCAGCAGGCCAGCAGGCCACAGCCAGCAGACCCAGCCAGGCTCCACCATCAGCCAGCAGGCCACAGCCAGGCTCCACCATCAGCCAGCAGGCCACAGCCAGCAGACCCAGCCAGGCTCCACCATCAGCCAGCAGGCCACAGCCAGGCTCCACCATCAGCCAGCAGGCCACAGCCAGGCTCAGCAGGCCACAGCCAGGCTCCACCATCAGCCAGTAGGCCACAGCCAGGCTCCACCATCAGCCAGTAGGCCACAGCCAGGCTCCACCATCAGCCAGCAGGCCACATCCAGCAGACCCAGCCAGGCTCCACCATCAGCCAGCAGGCCACAGCCAGGCTCCACCATCAGCCAGCAGGCCTAGCCAGGCGCCATCATCAGAAATTCCGCTTCCGGGTCCCTCGTGGTGGCCGCCTCGTGCTCTCGCTTCAGTATGCCACCCAAGAAAGGCCCAACACCAGAGGAGGTTGAGGACATTAAAACCTCCCTCGGAGCGCTGTGCGGAGACGTGGCCGCAGTCAGGGCACAGCAGGAGCTGCTTCTGGGGCTTCTGGAGGAGGTAAAACAGCTACGCCTCCAAAATGCCGAGAAGGACAGACGGATCATGGATCTCGAGCGGCGGGTGGATGAGCTGGAGCAGTACACCCGTACGAACGACGTGGTCATCAGCGGTATTAAAATCAAGCCGCGCTCGTACGCGCGCGCGGTGGCCGGGAACGTCGGGGAGCCCAGCGACGAGGAGACCCGCTCGGTAGAGCAACAGGTGGCGTCCTTCCTCCAAAGCAAGGGGATAGAGATGGACCTGGAGCACATAGAAGCATGTCACTCACTGCCCAGGAGGAGTGACAGACTGCCGGCCATCATTATGAGATTTGTCAATCGGAAGAACAAGGTCGCACTGCTGAAACAAGGACGCAAACTGAAAGGCACGGACGTTTTCATTAATGAGCATCTGACACGAAAAAACGCAGACATCGCGAGGAAGGCAAGGCAACTGAAGAAGAACGGTAAAATACAACATACATGGGTAACAAACTGTAAGATTTTCATTAAGCTAAACGGGACACCAGAAGAGGCAAAAGTACTGATAGTGAGGAACATGGAGGATCTGGACAAGTATAACTGACACCAATGTATCAATTACACCAGGAAATGACATGGACACGTTGAAATTAGTTCTTCAACAGAAAGTAATTGATCTAGATTGTGAATATAAGGAGCATAATATAATAGATCCAGAAATAGATTCTGAAAGTAACTTTCTCTCTTCTTTTGTTAAAAATTGTAATTATTTCACTCAGGAACAATATGAAAAAGAAATTAACCTAGACGGGAAGCTCTCATTAATTCACTTTAACAGCAGAAGTATGTACTCTAATTTTGATTTCATTAAGGACTATTTGCAACAATTTTCTCGCCCCTTTAGTGTTATAGCCATCACTGAAACTTGGTTCAATGTCGATAAAGGAATAGATTTTTGTTTGAATGGATATGATTTAAAATACATGAATAGATTAAATAAGGCGGGCGGCGGGGTTGCTATATATGTTCATAACTCTATAAAATATAATGTTGTAACAACTATGTCTATGGCTATTGATGGAATTTTGGAATGTTTGACTATTGAGATTATGAATGAAAAAAAGAGAAATGTTATAATAAGTTGTATATATCGGACACCCAGTTCAAGTATTGACACTTTTAATGAATGGATAGAAAAAACGTTTGCTTCGGTGAACCAAAAATTACTATTTATCTGTGGTGATTTTAACATTGATTTGCTAAATCCAACAAGGTTAAAAGCCATTGATGACTTTACTGACACAATGTACAGCTTATCACTATATCCAACAATAACAAAGCCAAGCAGAATAACTTCACATAGCGCCACTATTATTGACAACATTTTTACTAATGTCATGGATTTCCAAATTAATAGTGGTCTGCTTGTCTGTGATATAACTGACCACTTACCAGTTTTTACTTTGTGTGACTGTGATTTAAAAAAAATAGATACCAAGATCATGATAGCAAAGCGAACAATAAATGAAGAAGCAATTCATGCCTTCAATTTCGATTTAGCACAACAAGATTGGAGTTCGGTGTATGAAGAGTCAGATGTGGACAAGGCTTATGATAATTTTCTAGATATTTTTACTATGTGGTACAATAAACATTGTCCTGTAAACGAACACATGACAAAGAAAAAAAAGATAAAAAGTCCTTGGCTCACAAAAGGAATTATTAATGCTTGCAAAAAGAAAAACAATCTGTATAAACAGTTTATCAAAGTAAAAACAAAAGAAGTGGAACAAAGATATAAAGCATATAGAAATAAATTGACTGATATTATAAGAACGAGCAAACAACTTTATTATAGAAGAAGATTATATGAAAATAAAAACAATATAAAAGGAACTTGGGATGTGTTAAACAACTTAATTAAACAAGGATCTTCTGGAACATCATATCCTGAATATTTTACTGATGCAAATGGTGAAAATCACAACATGAGTAATATTGTCGATGGGTTCAATAAATTCTTCATAAATGTTGGCCCCGAACTAGCAGCGGACATCCCGTGTCATAAAAATGAAAATATCAGTAATATAAAATCAAATCCCTTTTCACTGTTCCTCTCAGCTACAAATGAGCAAGAAGTAATAAATATCACATTAAAATGTAAAAGTAAGTCTTCAATGGATTATCATGACATAAATATGTCTGTAGTTAAACAGGTTATTCTGAATATTGCTAGTCCCTTAACATATATCTGTAATTTATCATTTCAGTCCGGTTGTTTTCCAAAAAAAATGAAAATTGCGAAAGTAATACCACTATATAAAAGTAATGACAAACACAGTTTTACCAATTATAGGCCTATTTCTCTACTGCCTCAATTCTCAAAAATTCTAGAAAAACTTTTTAATTCAAGATTAGAAAAATTCCTTGAAAAACATCAAATAATAAATGTTGGTCAGTATGGTTTCAGAACGCAAAGAACCACTTCAATGGCGATAATTGAGGCAGTAGAAGAAATTACTGATACACTGGATAAAAATAAATATGCAGTTGGTATTTTTGTTGACCTCAAAAAGGCCTTCGACACAATCAATCACTCAATTTTACTGGATAAATTGGAAAGATATGGTATTCGAGGGAAAGCTGGTAACTGGTTAAAAAGTTACCTAACAGGTCGGGAACAATATGTTAGCATAGGGCATTACCATTCAGAGAAACTTGGTATTACATGTGGTGTTCCCCAAGGGTCAGTGTTGGGACCAAAACTTTTCAATGTATACATAAATGATATTTTTGATGTTTCTCAAGTACTTAAACTCATACTGTTCGCAGATGACACCAACATATTTTTCAGTAGCGATGATTATACTGATCTTGTAATGACTGTAAACAGGGAGCTAAAATTAATAAAAAAATGGATGGACATAAATAAATTATCATTAAATATAAATAAAACTAAAGCAATGTTTTTTGGTAATTTAAAATATAATATAGAATTACCAATTATCATTGAAGGTGTACCAATTGATAATGTGAGTGAAAACAAATTTTTGGGAGTTATAATTGATAACAAAATTTCATGGAAACCCCACGTCAGACACATAAAAACCAAAATTTCCAGAAGCCTCGCAGTTTTGAACAAAGTGAAACAATTCCTTGATAAAGATGCACTTCGTACTCTGTACTGTACCCTGGTTCTTCCATATCTTACATATTGTGTGGAAGTGTGGGGAAATACATATAAAAATACAACTAATCCATTAGTCACAGTACAGAAAGGAGCACTGCGTATTATTCACAAGGCTGGTTATCTAGATCATACTCACAAATTCTTTCTTCAGGCAAAGTTACTTAAATTCCAGGATCTGGTTAATTACAATACATCCATAATTTTGTATAAAGCTTTTACTAAACTTTTACCGGCAAATTTACAAACTAGATTTGAAATTCGAGAAAAGGTTTATAATGTGAGAGGCTTTGGAGAATTCAAATTACCCAGAACTCGAACAACCCGTAAAGGCTTTTGTGTGTCTGTATGTGGTGTGAAAATCTGGAACAGTCTGAGTTTACAATTGAAACAATGCAAAAATATTCATAGATTTAAATTTCTCTACAAACAGTTGGTCTGGTCACAGTATACTCAATGATGGGTTTTAGTGTGCTCTGTAATGTCTGTCCTCTTACCATTGCTGGTATGGATTCCAAAATAAAAAATAAAAAATAAAGTGTGCGTATGTATGTACATATATGTACTTGTGTGTGTAGATATATATGTATGTATATGTATGTGTGTCTGTTACTTGTAGTTATTACTGCCTGTTACCTGTGGTAATGCAATTTATAATTTATATATTCTGTATTCAGTTATGAAGGCTCTAATTGTTGGTTGCGAGCTGCCGCTTAGATGCTTGTATCTGCCCGGGGCTGTTGATGGGTCTGTATGCAATGATGGGCGTAGCTGCGGGAAGTTTATTGTTTTTTTTTGTTGATGAGTGAGTATAGGGGTGGGATTTAATAAGTTTTCTTCGTCCCACTCCTTTTTCAGGCAAGTTTTGTTTTTTGTTTTGTGTATTTTATGTTCAATATAGGTATTTGTTGTGCCTGAAAATGAATAAATAAATGAATGAAATGAATGAAAAATGAGTGTTAATTTCTGATAAAACATGCTCTGTAAATTGGCTGTTCCACCTCTTTATTTATTTTGTTTGAAAGATGTTATTCACTTGCAAATGTTAGCATCCCAGTAAATTATGGACACACCTTGAAAACATAGCTGACAAGTGTTAGCAAGCCAATTCCCAAGGTCTGCTTTTTCATCCAACTTTTATGGCATTTGGCTTAAAAAATAAAGAGCTATGTAAATTTGGTGAAAGCCAAATTTCAGGCTTTACAAACAAAGTGGCTATAGAGTGGCTATGGAGGCTACATCTAAAGTCTGTGTGATTTACACAACTATAGGCGAGCCATTGTGTCCCTTGAAAATGTATATTTTCATAAATGATGTGCATTGTTCGAGAACCACTAAATATAACCATGGCAGCACTCTGCCATTCTTTCTCTCCCTCTCTTCTCTCTTTTTGAGTATACTTGACATCCTTGACTGAAGTATTGCCAAACTGAATTAGACATCTTCCACTGCCTCATTTACCAACAATGATAACCCTTGTAAATTGTGCATACCCTCTCTCATTTCTTTGCATTTGAAGATGAAAGTTCTCTTACAAAATCATGATGTTGCATATTTCTAATTACTTATAATTGGATATAACTTTATCCTTGAATTTTATTATGGGGCGATCGTGGCTCAAGAGTTGGCAGTTTGTCTTGTAATCGGAAGGTTGCCAGTTCGAGCCCCAGCTTGGACAGTCTCGGTCATTGTGTCCTTGGGCAAGACACTTCACCCATCGTCTACTGGTGGTGGTCAGAGGGACCGGTGGCGCCAGTGTCCGGCAGCCTCGCCTCTGTCAGTGAGCCCCAGGGTAGCCGTGGCTACAACTGTAGCTTACCTCCACCAGTATGTGAGAGTGAATGAATAATGGAATTGTATAGTGCTTTGAGGTTCTCGAAAAGCACTATATAAATGCAATCCATTATTATTATTGAATGTGTAAGTTATATGTTTCTGAATATTACTCAGACAACACCTCTGCTAGTATGTATTATAAATATAAAGATGGGTACTCAGATACTCAGGATTGAATGGTTAATTGTTTGTTTAATTTGCTCTCATTTAAGCAAATCCTAATATGTTTTACAGGTGTTGGTGTCACTTTTATAAGAAAACAATTATTATCAAAGCCTTCCATCCTTCCATTTTTTGCAGCAAAAAGACCCACTGCTATTACTTTTTAAAAGTCAAAGATGAAAAACAAAGTAAAGCTAAAGATTTTTTAAAGGCTAAAGAGATTGTATACAAATTCTAGATCCAAAATAGAGCTGTTAGTCTCCAGTGTTTTTATCTTACTGTATACATGCCAACTTTTTAAAAAAATTCATTCTCCACTCTGTACTATGTCTCATTTCTCTTCAATCTGTCACTCTCTCCATATCAGGGGAACTCTTTACTCAAGAATGAGATTAGATGAGTAGGTGGCTGAGTGCAGCAGATTGGGAGTAAAAAGTGAGACAAAGCAATTGCATTTCATATTGAATTGGGAATAAGGGACAACATGGACTCCCCTTGCTCACCTCTCATTGCCTGGACTTTCTGAAGAGGCCACTGAAAGTCCATACGAAATTGAATGCCTTATCAGTTGGCCTGATAAACCAAAAGTTGTCATTTGTCTTTTAACTTTGACTTGCATTTTTGTGGAGAAATCAACGATGGGTGTAGTCCATGTGATGGCACAAATTGGTGAGACTCCCTTATTTCAAGGAGTGTTTTGGTTGCCCACATTTGTGTTTTTGTTTTTTTTTTGTTTTTTTTTTTAAACATATTGGGATGAGATGATGGAGTGCTGAGTTATCAGCTATAGTTGCAAGCTTGGTTAGCAAAAAAGCATTAAAAAAATTTACAGTCACACACAAACCTACAATATGGTGCTAACTGGATCATTAATGAAATACCAGAATTTCACTCGCCAACACTGAAGTGTAATACATAGCAATCCAGATTTAGTCCACATGACTTAGTAAATTTTTGAATGTGGGTTTTTTCTGGGTTTATTTATGTTTTTTGGGTTGTATTCTTGGAGTTCTTGCAGTGCAGGTCGTTGGTTATGTTTCTCCGTGTGTCATTCAGTTTTGTCTATGTAGTGCTGTCAGTGCGCCCCAGGGCAGCTGTGGCTACAATGTAGCTTGCCATCACCAGTGTGTGAATGTGTGTGTGAATGGGTGGATGACTAATTGTAGTGTAAAGCGCCTTGGGGTCCATAGGGACTAAGTAAAGCGCTATACAAATACAGACCATTTACCATTTATGTAACAGTGTAGCAGTTAGTTCCTGTTTTACTTTGGTAGTTTGCTGTCTCTGGTGTTTTTCTTTGAGCTTTACTCCCCCCCGAAGATTGTCAACATTGTCTACACCCATGTTTTATTCCCTCAGCTGTTTCCACTTCCCTGATTATCCTGTGAGTATAAATAGTCCTGTCTTCCCCTTTGTCACAGCATCTGTTAAGCCTCCCATTCTGTTTCCCTCTCTGTACACCTGTGACTGATTTGGATTTCTGTTTGCTCGCTTTTGGGGTTTTATGCATCAGCTTAAATAAAATGGCTTTCCCTTTGTTCATTTTGTCTTCTGCCTGTGTTATGCATTTTGGATGCTCTAAAAAGTAACAATCTGTCACAGTTTTTTGTGGCTTTAGATTTCTGATTGCTCTGATACTTTATTACCTTATTGTTTTAAGTGATCTATTATGGTTAGTATTATCATTTTAGTAATCATCATTTGTTGTTGAAAGTTTATTGTGTTTTCTGAAGCTTTTGTGCTTAACCCTTGGGTTTTTACTGTTAAAAGGTGGTTCCCTACTTACCAGGGTACTTCACCATGTTAACTTATGCTCCAGACCTCACCTGTTCTGGTGGAGATTATTTTCAGGTATTAAATCACCAACTACTGACAAATCAGTTCCACGGAAGAAGTCGTCATGATTGTGAGCAGTAAGAGGGTCGAAGGGGTTTCAAGCAGGGGTTTATTATTCTATATTTTATTTTCCTCTTGGCTGCAAATTGAAAAATGTTAATGTTTTAAAAGTTTTAATGTATGACTCTAAAACAGGCCATCTGCTTGTACCTGTTGTCCTTAGATCAAATTTGCAGACTATACCATGAAAAATGTTTTGTATTTAATCTTTACTTTATGTCCTCTCAGGCCTTCAAAAACCTCAGAAGCTGTGGCTTAAAGACTAAAAACTCAACGTATCTTACACACGTAAACATTATTTAATTCAAAACCTATTTGTAATCTGCAAGATTGCCCCCTATCTTAATGATAGGAATATGATATTGATAAATCAGTTGAAGTTTACTTAACTTCATATAGCTTAGACTCTATTAACAAAGTAGTGCTTTTCCAGTCTTAGTGACTAGACTCACATACATTCATACAGTACTTTTAATATTGCTGATTTGTTGCTTCCATTCTATATTTTATGTTTAACATTTTCATTTCTTTCTAATTGAAGTTATCTTGCTTTGTTAGTTGCTCTGCTGACAGTAGACTTACTCATGTTTGTAACTGGTCATATGCTGCCAGCACCACACCTTTCATGCAGACATGGTCAGAGCTAGATTGATCAACCCTCGGTTAACCTATTGAGCTGATAAGCACTTTCGTGTGGTTGTTTAACCTGATTGATGATGTGTAGCCAGATATGTTGAACAGATATGCTGTACAGGGCCCTAGTCACCTCATAGTCACAGTTTAAGTTGATTTCGCCATTAGAGCCAAGCTTTTACACCAGTAATCATTAAACATTAAAACAGTTCAGTAGATGTTTTTGCAGGACAAGCGGGCACACAAATATAAATAAATGGGTTCTTAAAGAGGTATTTAAAATAGCTGAGAAAGGAACGCCTGACTGATGTAAGTCTCTCACCTCTGGTGTAAGCTGATGTGACCCTTGATTCTTTTACTGCATATTGATTAGATTTGGACCTAATTTTACCCCCAGCCCAGAATTCTATAATCATCAGCTCATATTTTCTTGTAAACTTTGTTTGAAAACAATAAAACCGTTATAATTCAAATCCTGTCAATTATTAACATATCATCTCCATATGAGTAGTATTGTAATACAAGTATATACATAAAGAAATCTCTGCACACCTGAATCAATGCCAGGTGCATAGAGGAATACTATTTAAAAAAAAAAAAAAATATATATATATATATATATATATATATATATATATATATATAAACTGTACACGTTGTCCCATTTACCATAATTTTTTAAGGATTTTCAACGTTTCGGTGGGCGTGACCTTTGTCAGTTTTGCTCTTATGAAATGCTTCCAGTTTTATGGACTGACGTTAAAAGAGATGCAAGCTTCATACTGCTGACCTCTGTTGTGATGTTGCCTTAGGTTGTTATCTTACAATCCGTTTCTGGCTCTTTATCCTGTAACACATCTGTCATGGGTGTCATTGGAGACTGACAAGGAATGAATACAGAAAGAGAGTTTTGCAAGATACTCTGTGCCACATCTGTGACTGATCTGGGAAAATCCCTAACATTTTTTTGTGCAGTTCAAAGATGTAGGGTCTGTAGCAAGAGCTAATTTTGTCACCGTTGCTGGCCTCACTCTGAGATCAAGAGTGTAGCCTACAGGTCTGTCTGCATTGTCCCACTGCACTATAAGGGAGCAGGAGAACTGACCATTCTCCCCCAGCAAGAGAAGCTCAGAGAACAGAAGCTGTACAGTGTGAAATCTGTGTCATGGTCAAATGTTTACACCTCTGTCAAATGACTGGCATCCTACAGTGTCAGGCTGTCAGAAGGCATGTACCAAGATATATTACATATAATACCAAGTGAGCACCAGCAATGTATTTCAGAAACCTCCTAGGTAAGACATCACAAAAATAAAGGGTGGACATTATAGAGGTTGTGAAATTCAATTATTGTCAACAGTTTTAGAGAAATATGTCCCGTGTTTACAAGGGGATCAGAGAATCTGTGAAATAGTCAGCAGCACTGACCTGACATTAGTACTTTGTGTTGTTTTTAAATGTTGCTACAGTACAGACAACATTCAGAACAACTCAGTTTTGCACAGGAGGACCAACACTGTAAATTGGAACAAGCAGAAACATAACCACAGCAGCTTGGAGGTCTCTCCATCTCAGGACAGCCAGGCCAGTCTTTATCCTACTCTTTGCTGGAGGCCTTTTTAGCTCAAGAACATTTTTTCAGAGGAAGAAAATCTGAAATGTTGCCTCCAGCTGAATGTAGACTGCACTCTTCCCTTTCACTTTTCCTGTGTGGGAGATTGTGTTTCTGTAAACACAGGAAGGCCAAGGCTTCTAAGAGAGGTAATGGAATTTAAGTCATGTCACTCTGCTTTTGTGCCTCAGTTTGTTTAGTTCTTCTGCATCTTTTTCAGAACTGAAAATTTTAAAGTGGAAAGTAAGTGTGTGAAGACTGGACCATTGGATGAGTTTGTATCATGTCTTATTTTAAGGTTTTAAAGGATGGAGTCAGGGTGGAGGGTGGTCTATTCTTTATTTAAATAGCAGTGTTAAAGGGATATCAGGAAACAAATGAGACTTGATTGGGCAGGTTGCCTGTTGGCTTAATCAAGTGTCTTCCTTTCTAAAAAAATATCTCTTTCATTTATTTCCACAGAAATGCTTTTAAATGTTTCTGTTCATTTCACTTTGGCTTGTATTACTTAATTTTAATGAATACACCATAAATGTAGGAGAAATGTATGTGAAGATTCATTTTTTACAGTGTCACTATTTCTACTTACTGGAAGTAAAGTAAAGAGACTGGGAAGCACTTGGGGTTCATCTTATAAAACTACTCAATGCTATCCACTGTCACAAGTAATATGTGATTTGGCTTCATTGAATCCGGTTGCTCAAAGTAATTTATATTTAATATTCAGTGACTTTTAATGCAACCATAATTCTATCACATCAGTCTTACCAGTCTTCCTCTCCTTCTTTCCTTTCTTGGCTGTCAGAGGCCTTGTTGACCTTATTATGAATAGTTTGACCTTTTCACAGGCTGACTTCACCAGTTGTGGACAAGGGCACATTACAGGTAAATGATCAGCCGAACAGAATGGCTGACAAGGGCTCAGATGGACAGGACAGTAGGTGGTAGAGTGCTGTAGTTGGGACATGGGCATGGAAAGCTCTTGGATGTTAGAAACGAGGGCAGGGATGAGGGGAAAAAAAGATGAGATACACAGAAGAGTCAAGACACCCTGGCATGCTGTTCACTGTCCAGATGACCTCTCTCACTTTTTCACAGCAGAAGGATAAGCCTGCCAGCAACTCAGTCCATCATGTTGACTCCAACAGCTGAGCAACATCTGTTCATTAGACTTGACAGATGAAAGAGGAGCCCATGAAGATAAAAGAGAGCACATCCAACATAATATATCTCACATATAATTACGAGGACCTTGTATTACATAGCAGCCCTACTGCATTTCCAGTCTCTTGCACATGTGATCTGCACACCAAGCTGCACAGATAGGTAGTGAGAAAGGGAATTGTGAGTGGTAATCGAGGCGTTTGCTTCATCCGTCACGCTTCTTTCAGCTCTATTGTACTGTGCTGAAGGTCTTTCTCTCCATTACATTGTTTTGTTGCTTTTTTCCTCAGCCTCTGAAATGTCACAGGGAAATGGGCACAAAGCATGGACATGGATGAGAACTGATAAATAATGCAGCATACATTAACATCCCCCTCTCCTTTACCCACATCCACCTCGTTCCACCTGCAGACAAGACGGTATACACTTGCGCGCACGTTCCATACACATGAAGAAACATGTAGAAATCATTTTTATTATTTATAATCAAAATGTTTAATATGCGTCTAAAAATGATCAGTAGAATTAATGTTCTGCTGATGTAAGAACTTTCTAATTTCTTTACTTTTTTTTCTATATTTTATAAGTCATTGAGCATCTTTCAGGTTTTTCAGGCAAATTTAGCTCTGTTGCACCTGAAGAGGACATATGTCATTGTTGCGATAAGCTTGCAATTGCGGGTAAAGCCGTATCCACACAGAAAGCTTTTCAGCTGTAATTTTCAGTTGTCCATTTGACAAAAAAAGATGCACTTCAATTTTAATTATTCCAGCTGCCTAAACTGGTGCTATAATGGCTCGAATTTTACCCACACTATACGCACTTGTACTTTTGCAATTCTATTTTCCTGCTTTCAGTGTGAGGAGCTACAGCGACTGTGTATTGGGCTCTGAGTGTTGTCAAAATGTGGGTGACCTACAGCTCAGTGTTGTGTCTGAAAAAATCCTGATACAGGTGCCTCGGCTGAATTGTTAAGGGGAGGCTCACTATGCCTTCTGCATAGTTTTTAAATATAGTTTAGTGCATTGTGTAAACAGGTTTTGCACCCATTTTATGCATAATTGTTGATACATTATATTTTGTCTAAAACACTAGTGAAAAAGTAGGTAACACAGATGTTATTAACACCTTTTAAGGAAGGATGTGCACGTTTTACTTTATGCATACAAAATACAGATGATTGTCTCTGACCATTACCCATCTGATCATCCGCATCATCTCATTTTGTCATGTGGAATACATCAAGGAACACACTCGTCAGCACAGCTTTTCTTGGCAGCCAATTCTTATAGGTCTTATGGCCATGCTTCAAACATCAGAAACACAATCCCCTGTCTTGCAAAAATTCTATTTTCTCCTTGAGTAGTTTGCTTCTCATCTTTCTACATTACTCTCACTGAGGCTCTCCTTTACAAAACAGACCATTACTTCAGAACAGTGAACATTTTGAACACTCGCCTAAGCGTGTTCTGCACAGTTGGTGTGCATAGTACTTCCCACCATGTTGACATTTTCATTTGTGATTTAAGCTGTGCATGCATTGTTTGGTTATGAAACTTGTTTGCAGAATATTCAATCAAAGATTAGATGCGTGGTAGTTTTGGATCTAGTCACAGAATTAATTATAATGATAATATATAAAGTAACTACAGTGTAAATCATGTCGCTGGGAATGCATAACAACTTCTTCCATATTCAATGTCCAGAAACAAAAAGTGTAAAACCTGCAGTACAGGTTCAGCTTCTCATGGTTTTAAGTGTTTACGAGTAACAATAGAGGAATTAGAATTTACACTGCTGGCTTTACTTTAAAAATATGCTAATATATGCTAATGTATTCCCTTAGTAAAACCTGAAATGAAGAAGTAAGGAGTTCAATATACTGTGCCAAGGTTCTACAAAAATATTTTAATGGCTGCAGTTAGGTACATTGATTCCATGTCTATCTCCTTACTCAAATCTCAAATAAATAACTTGATAACCACCAGTGTGAAACAGTTTAGGATGACTGCAATATTTAAGCTGAGTAAAGTCACATAAGAAAGCAAATACAATATACAACTTGCTTTATAAGACATGCCCCAGATCTACAGTGCGTGAAATTATTATTTGATTCCTTGCTGAATTTGTAAGTTTGCTCACTTATTTAGAAATGAAATGCCTTGGATTTTTATGATAGTGTCATTTTAATGGAGAGAAATAGAATATTACCAACAATTTATAAAAATATATAAATGTTCACTGGCAAACTTAAGATGGGCCTATGCATGTTCCTTCTTAAGTAGAAGGACATTCTGAAGGGCTGCAAGATTTCAGTCATTAAGGCGTAGTGTTGTGTTTTGGGGACTGTGGTCTCAGCTGCTTTCAGGTCATTAACAAGGCGTTTCCATGTAGTTTGGGGCTGATCCACCATCTTTTCATGATCATTGTCACGCTAATAGATCTTCCATGCAGCTCCAGTCCAAGGACGATTAATGGTCATTTTATATTTCTTCCATTTTGCACCAACAGTTGTCACCTTTTTCATCAAGCTTGTTGCTGGTGGTCTTGTTGCCCATTTTAGCCTTATGCAGGTTTACAGTCTTGTCCCTGATGTCATGGTGGTGGAGAGGCTAGATTGGAAGAAATGATTCTGTGGACAGGTGGGTGTTATTTACATAATACACTGAGATCAGGAGTATCGATCGGTTGGTCGGTCGTGTGCCCATGTGGCCCACATGGGCACACATCCAGTATATGGGAAAATGCAATTAAATTCATAAACTTTTTTTGTTTTTTTTTAATAGACACTGTTAATTTCTTTGTAAGTGAGCCAACTTGCAAATTCAGCTGGGAATCAAATAATTATTACCCTCACTGTGTCACGGGTAGTACTATAATACAGCATGCTCGCTGTTCATTTAAAGAAGTGCTCATTTACAGTAAATAGATACTGTAGGAGTGAAAGTGAGTAGGGATAATACACCAGATTAAAAAAAAAGCTGTGTTATGTTTAGTTGTTTTAAAACTGGAAACAAGTTGCTGGATATATATGCATACTTCAGAAAGCTTAGAGGCATTTAAACACTTTCATCCATGACTTCTGTTGATCTTCCTTTGTATTTCTTTGCATGGCCAAATTAGATACAAAAAATTTTTCTCTCACTGTTGATGATGCATTTACCATATATGAATCAATTATTTCTAAATGTTCTCTTTAACGTTTTTTCTTTCTACTTTGTCACTCTCAAACATCATCAAGTTGTCTTTAAGTAGTGTGAATCATGTTTCTGTCAAAAATACTGTAGTTTAGTTCTAGCCCTAAATAACAAAAACAAAGAAAAAGAGATGGAAAAAGAGGAAAAGGAAGACAAATGCACTGTTTTTTGTTACCCTAGGAGGCACTGTTGTTCCTAGATTGAGGAAAGCTGATTTGCAGCCACAACTGATCGCGCCAGCCCTCTTCAATATGGAGACAGATTAAACATGAAGGAATTCAAGGATAAAATGTTGGGGAGATGTATGAGAGCCACTGGTTCATTCAAACATACATAAATTTTGTACATACCAGTGGTGGCTGGTGACACAAGAAGGATCAGCTCCTGTGGAGGACATGAGGAGTGAAAAGCTCCACAAGAGGTTTTAAGAACAATTTGGATAAACCTCCTCTTTAAATAGTCCAGAAAAAGTTAATGCACAAAAACAGCAGAACAATAATCTGAAATACTGGAAATGCTTACTGTAAGTTTATGGCCCATGATCACACTTAATATGTGGATCATTGCTGTGAACAGATGTGACAGCTCACCTGTCTGATGGTCCTGATTGATCCTGTATTTGTCTAAAATAATTATGAATATTAATAATATAAAACTATGAATGTTCTAAATAATAATAATATAAATAAATATGCTCGAAAGCATAAAAGCATCTATGAAGCAACACAATTTTGTGACAAAATAAAGGACCTAAAGTGCATATATGCACTTTAGGTCCTATTTTTATCGTTTGATGATTACTTTCATTGGTTTACCAATAATGCTCTGTGTGATACGTTTGGAGAAGTCTTTGTGCTAAAATGTTCAATGTTAAAAAACAAAAACTTACAAATTGATTCCAATTGATTCATTTGTTGACAAATGAAATTTAGCACCAGCAGCAATTCAGTGTTCCAGCTACACACATGAAATACGTAAAACTGTTATGAGGAAGGGAGAAGGGAGAAAAAGAAACAAAACCTCTCTGTCTCTGGGTACCCTCCATACACCCCCCCGAGCTCATGTGCCAGGCAGTGACAGGCCTTAGCTCTAACTGATCTGTGAGTATGAGTGGCAGCCACTGATCCTGCCTGGAGTGGCGCCACAGCAGAGCTAGCATTGCCCAATTTCTTTCACTGAATAGGTTAAATGTTTAGCTATTTGCAAACGGGTAACCAGCAGATCTGTTTCAAGGTCTCAAACAGGGGGTAGTGATCGGCTTGTTTCCAGGGCATGATCCTAGCTGGGTGTGATGCAACAAGCTGGAACATTTTACACAAGCTTTTATTCATCACCAGGAATGAGTCTTAAATAATCAATTCTGAAGGTAAGATGTTTTTTAGAACATATATTCTAAATGGATGTTGTATTGCTAATATAGCAATCCAAGTCAGACTAAAAAAACAAAAACATTACCTTTTTTTTTTTTTTTTCTTTTCATTACCGATCACTGCAGGGACGTGTATAGGCCCTGCATTTTTGTAATACATCTCTCACACAGCAATATAAATTCATTAGTTAGCAAGTTTTCCCATTTATAAATTAATATAGTGAATATAAATTTTATAACACCATCAGCCATCACCATCTTGCCAATAGTCTTTACGTGACTGCACGATCTATCCATCCAGCCTCTTCCGCTCATGCTTATCACAGTCGGGAGAGGAGGGGCTAGAGCTATTACCAGCTACCATAGGGTGAGATGTGGGGTACACCCTGGACAGGTCACCAGTCTGTTGCATAACTAACACAGAGATACATTAATACACAGTTAATCTAAGGGACAAGGTGAGCAGTTCCATGTAGTAGTTAATACACACACACACATAAGCTTCATGGTTTGAGACAAGGGGGAGACTCATGCTAAGCCTTAGTGAGTTACAAGCTAATGTACTTCAAGTGATGGTCCCAAGCAAAATCAAACATCCAAATTAATCTGCTGTGGCGATCCCTTGGAAATAGAAGAGTAGCTGAAAAGTACCTAAAATACATTCACTTTAAACTCATGGCATACAACGATATACTAAAAATGTGTAGTTCTGTGTATGTCCATGTATGCATCTGTGTGTGTGTGTGTGGGGGGGGGGCAGGTTGGGGTGCAAAGCTATTTCTACACTGTCAGAAAAGAGGGCAGTGGTACCTGTTTTACAGTCTTGTTCTTGCTTTCACACTGTAGTGTCTTCCTAATGGTATGAGTGTGAACAGTGTCTGTCGAGGGTGGCTACTGTCCTTCTGATGACTCTACAGACTCTACAGATGTTGGTTAGGGCTGTTTCAGAGATGGGCTGCTGTCACCACCCTCTGCAGGGCCTTACTGTTCAATATTGTGCTAACAGCACGTTTAGAAATGGTACAACTTAAATAACACTTGGGTTTTAAGGGGTATTTATTATTTTCTTCTTTTTTGGGGGGTTGTATGGAAGCCCCAAACGCAATTTCATTGTTCTTGACAATGACAATAAATAAATAAATACTAAAATACTAAATACTAAGTAACCAGTTATAAATTAAGCAAAACTTTTCAAATCTGGAGACTGATAAACCCTTAGGTGGCATCTACATGGTGTAGATGGCATCTCAGTGGCAGATTGAAAAAATTTCTTGCTTTGCATGAATTCACTTTACTGATGTAATTGAAAATCCAATTCTGAAAGTAAACAAATAAAACAAATGATGATTTCAGTCAGCTAAATGAGCAAATTTGCACTCAAAAGACAGTTAAAGAGAATTTATATCATTCCATCTACAAAATCTTTACAGAAATAACATTTTTAAGAGCAAGATTTCTCAGAACATGATACCATATTTGTAAATGTTACAGTTTAAGTACTGCTAAATATATAGTAACTCCCCTAATGCTGAAACATGTGCCATATGTTCATCTAGAAAGACATCTACCCAAAGTTCTTATTAAAAAATGGTCTAGTTTTCAAGTTATACTAAGACTATAGACATATCCTCAAAGAAGGGAAATGCCCTGATGCTTCACTTGTGTTGGTGTAGATGGTGTATGGGCATCTCTGCCGTGTGCTCCTGCACTGAACAGGAGTGTCAGTAGCATTTTGTCCAAAAATCTCCACTGAGGAGAGGTACGTGACAGGGAAACAGTGCAGCTTTGAGATTTAAGTTGGCTTATATATTTTTTAAGTGAAGGGTAGTTCTGAAACAGTCATGGGTCACTGCTCCAGTTAACACTGCATGGTTTCAAATTTTATTTTATAGTAGATCTTTAAGTAACATGAAATATGACGTGATAATAGAGTAGAGTTAGTGGCCCATCTTTTTTTTGTGTGTCTTTTTTTTTTATTGACCATCTGATGTTACAATCAAGGTTATCTTCCCTAACCTGCTCACCACCTGAGGAATTTCAAATGCTGGCTGCTCCTAATTACCTCCTTGGACAAAGAAAAGAAAATTGCAGTATTGCAGTGCACTTGGGACTTGCAGTTGATGGTGGAAAGTTTTAACCCTGTAGACGTCTTGAGCTTTTGAAGTAGCTGCATGAGGATTCACCGCATCTTCCATGTTTTCTGTGTCTGACCTGTCAGCAATAGTTCACATGAATAAAAGGTGAACTGTTTGATCTGTGTCTCTGAGCTGCGCTATTCAATCCTGTTTTGTTTTGTTTTTTTAGTTGCGATACTGAGAGCTTACTTTGATGCCTTTGTTTGCCTGCTTGAGCTCCATTCAAGGGTTCCCTTGGTCCATTACCTGCTGCCATATTCATGATACACCTTACTGTCATACCCCCCATGATCCTATTGGCACACAGATTACCCACATCTGCTCACACTTCCTCCTGGGCCTGACAACATCAACATTTGCTTTGGTGATTTAGCTAAATGCCAAGTGAGGAACTGTAGCATTTTATGTTAGCTGGCATGTGAAGCAAGACTGTCAATAATATCAGCTCTTAGGAAAAGACGAATGTTTGCAAAATATGGATCTATTTTTTTATTATTAACAACCATCTGATTGCACTTCATTTTCCATCACATGGAATAAGTAAAATTCATAACAAAATAATGAATTTGAAATTAAAGTTTGGACAAGTAAATACATTTTTTATTTTGTTGTTTTTTCACAATTTTTATCTTGGTATGCAGTTTCCTCTAGCAGTGACATCGTTATCGGTTTTCCTCATGGTTACATACTTTGTTATAGGTTAGGGAATTCCACTGTGCAACATCACTGGGATAACACAAAGAATCAACAATTAACCTGACAAGCATATCTTTGAACTACAGGAGGAAACCACAGCACCCGGATAAAATGCAGGCAAAGATAAAACATTCACACTCCATAGACAAAAGATCTGTAGCATGAGGTGACAGTGCTACACACTGAACCAAACAAGAAATATAATTAGTTTTTCTTCTGTTATCCAAGCTGTCATGGGGTGAGAGGCAGGGTATAGGGTCCTGGGCAGCATGGTAGCATGGTGGTTAGCACTGTTGCCTCACATGCAAGAAGGTCTTGGGTTTGAGTCCATCATGTGGACTATGCATGTTCTCCCCATGTCTCTGTGGGTTCCCTGCATGTACTCCAGTTTCCCCTATAGCCCAGAGACATGCAATTAGTGGGGTCAGGCTAATGGTGAATCTAAATATCCCATAGGTGTGAATGTGAATGGTCTGTCTCTTTGTGTTAACTCTGTAACAGGCTGGCGAGGGTGCACCCTGCCTCTCGCTCTATAGCAGCTGAGATAGGTTCCATTGCCCCCTCTTTGACCCTGAATTGGTATGCTGATAAGCTCCAATCAGTGCCTCTGGTTCTTAAGACATAGCTTTTAAAACTGAAAACAAAAACATAAATAAAACTCTAATAATTTTAGAATTAGTAGAATATATACAATCACATTTTACCAGGGTTTTTTTTTTCTTAATTCATAGTCCAGAAGATGCACTTTTGCATGTTGGTCAGTTGTGAGTAGCTTTGAATTACTCTGCCACATGCAACAGTATTGTCTTTCAAAATGAGCCCTTCAATATCGCTGCCTGAAAGAGTGAAAAACATATCCTCCTTGCTTGTTTCTGAATATGTTTGACTAACTGCCTCACTGTATTACTGTTCTGGGAAAAGTCAACAAAATAAATATCCACACTGCCTGAAAATATGTGATTCAGTTCAAAGATTCACAATAACCATCAGCTCATGGTTTGTCTTCCTGGTATTAAAGTGTAAGCCAATATGAATGTTTCCTGGAACTGGAACTACACACAACATATCAAATGTTCTCTGCAAGTAATCTCTTTTGGAAAAATAGTAAAACATCTTTAACTAAATGAAGGATAAGATACCTGAAGAAAGTAAGACTGCAGAGATACTACACTCGTTTAATCAGTTTGAGCTATCCAAAGATAACCACTCTTCAGAACATCTAGTTTTTCAGAGTCTGTAACTGATCATTTACCAACCGATTCATTTGCAGCCTTTTATTCTTTCTCATTTTGTTTTACCTTGGAGGCATCCACATTTTAATCATCATCACCATGATTGTAATTACCATTCACATAACTATAATCCTAAAGACATTAAACAAGCTGCTGGTAATTTCTCATGACAAAAAGCATGGGTGCATTCAGTAGCCTGATTGTCTCGCTTGCTGAAGTCCC
Source organism: Diplotaxodon limnothrissa (assembly GCF_057381915.1). Taxonomy (NCBI): domain Eukaryota; kingdom Metazoa; phylum Chordata; class Actinopteri; order Cichliformes; family Cichlidae; genus Diplotaxodon; species Diplotaxodon limnothrissa. Next base: position 6,932,377 of record NC_140602.1, read on the forward strand.
AAATGAGGTTGGTACTAAGAACTGACAGGCCCTTTTAACCTTACTATTGCAATTAAATGCAAATATGTACTGTAATTTGGTGAGCCGTCAGTCTGACATACTGTAAAAAAACAAAAAAAAAAAAAACATAGAGAACTACAGTATTACACATTTGTGCCAAATAAGCGAACATGTCAGTGTGTTTGATGAATTTAAGAAATGAATATGGAAAGCAGGTCTATGCATCATGAGATTTCCTGAATATTGATGGTCACTGTCTTCTTGTCAAAATCAAGCTTGAACCAAGTGCATTGTACAATTGGACGCCAAGAATTCCACTAATGGGTTTCTGAGAAATAGCAGTACATAGCTGAATGTGCCTTTTTCTTTGTGAGCATAGTCACCACTTCATCTTATCTTTTCTCCCTGAATAAAACATTTACGCTTAAAATACTTAAATTGCGCTTTCATATCCCTTGCCATAACCCTGATCGTCTAATATGTTTTTATTATTATTATTATTATATTAAATGATTAAGTTAAGGTAAAAAACACAAAAGCAGTCATTATCGCCAATGAGAACCTTAATCACTACAACACTTGAGAAATGCCCCTTTTTGTAATAGGGACAGATGAACAACATAAAAAAATGTATATGGTGTGAGAGAAAGTGGAGGTATGTTCGCAGTATTATTTTCTAACTTACTTAGAGTTACCAAAATTGTCTTACTCATTTGCACTCTGACAAAGCACTCCAGATGACATTACATTAACCCGCATAATTTTTTAGAGCGCTGGACTAACTTTACCCCTATTTTTATCACTTGCCTTAATTCGATCTTTGCCATAATTGTAACATAAACCAAAATCTACCTTTGCCCTAACAATTAAAAAAAACAAAGCCTTTTATCCTCCAAGACTCTCTATAAAAGATGGACAGAGATAATAATGTCTCATTTGATTGTTGACTGGTATTTTGAAGTTTAGCTTTAAGCTCAGATATGTCTTTAATTTTTGAAGCAAAGAGTGATCATATTTAGATCAGACGTTAGACAGATAAGTCCATCCATTCATCCACCCATCGATCTGTCATCCATTCATCCATCCTCTTCCCCCATCCAATTCAGGGGGGCTGTAGCCTATCCTAGCTACCATAGGGCAAGAGATGGTGTACACCGATGAGAGGTTGTCAGCCTGTCACAGGATTCATGCAAAAAGAGAACCACTCGCATTCACACCTATGCGCACTTAGGAAGCAGAAATACCCGGAGAAAACCCAGGGAGACACAGCTAGAACATGCTAACTAAACACAGTGAAGTAGAGTGATTTCTAAGTCCCTCATGTTGCTGTCATTGGTTTTATGCACACACAGCATGAGTAACACAAATGCATAGCACATCTATGCAGACAGTTTTATTTTATTTCTTGTAGTTTAAAATGTTCAGAAAATTTTGGCAGTGTTTCATAGTAATTATATAATGTGATTTGTGCGAACGTTTAAAAGGTTATTTTGAGGATGCCAGTTTGCGTATATAGCGACTTCTTGATTTTGGATTAATATCCTGTAGGTTTTCAGTGCTATGTCATTGTATAACCCAACAAATCCTTTACAGATTTCCATACCCTACAGATCAACATTATTCATATGTTTGTTCAAAAAATCTGATACTATACATCATACAAAATAGTCTGGTCCAGTACACTTTATGTCAGTACACTTTATAGTTTGTACTGTGGCAGTGCAGGCTATAAAGTTTGTAATGCAATGTAGCTTCTCAAAACGAAGAAACAACATGACAGAGATAAACAAAAGAATGTTATCTCTGAGCAATGTTTCTGTGAATTATGCAATCGCACACACTGTCAAGGAACAGCAGAAGTGCTGTGAGGTCTGCTTCTACTACCTTTGGGATGCTGAGGAGGCATCACTCCAAACTAAATGTGGCAGCTTAGATAGATGTTGATTTATGGTGCCCCTCTTGCCCTCTGCACCCCTATCTGTCTTTACCATCAGGCTGCATTTGCAAGGTTTGTACTCAATATGAAGTGCCAACCACCCATACACCCATCTTTTTCACTGTGCCAAGAGCACTGACCATGGACTGCTGCAGGTCCAGATGTAAGTGTGGTAGACTAATTAATTTAGTTTGTGAAACTCTATTTTAAAACAAATAAATTGACAACTATCCAGCTGTGCTAAAGCCATTTTAAGAATTAACTTAACTGTTATCGGGCAGAAACAGTACTTAGAGAGAATGGAGATTTTACAGTTAAAACATTCATATCAAGCTATCAAAACCATTTGTGGAAACTTTTTCTGATCTTTTCAGTCTGCTTTAAACCTGCAGTTTCTAGCAACTAGGAGAATTTTCCTATTAATAATTTTATGCAGGTTTAGCTTTACAAGGATGTTGCATCAGTGATCATTTCCAAGAATGTGACAGGAATAAAAGCTAGGGGTTTTCTAAATTAAACCTACAATTAAATATATTACAAATTTGTCAACATACACACAGCTTAGGATAATATGTTCTGGGTTAATATTTTTTCACATACACAAGGAGATTCACAAATCAGCATGCACTGCCCTTGACACTCTGCATTGCGTGATTAGTTTTAGTGCAGCATGTTCAGGGTAATGCAAATCACATTTCTTTGAATAAGACATAAAGTTGGGTTTTCTAAGTCTTTCTTTGTATATGTAGGTAAATACATGCACTTCTTACCTACACCTACGACTGCACAGCCACTAACAGCTCCAACATCATTGTGAAGTTTGCGGACGACACTACAGTGGTGGGTCTTATCACCAACGGTGATGAGACGGCTTACAGGGAGGAGGTCAGCGCCCTGACCCACTGGTGTCAAGACAACCATCTCACCCTCAACGTCGCAAAGACAAAGGAGTTGATAGTGGACTTCCGGAGGTGCAGAGAAGTACACACCCCCATCACCATCAACGGCGCTGCTGTGGAGAGAGTGAGCAGCTTCCGGTTCCTTGGTGTACATCTGGCTGAGGATCTTACGTGGTCAGTACACACAAACAAAACAGTGAAGAAGGCGCAGCAGCGCCTCTTCTTTCTCAGGAGACTGAAAAGATTCGGCATGAGCCCCCGCATCCTCAGGAGCTTCTATCGCTGTGCCATTGAGAGCATCCTCACTGGATGCATCACCACCTGGTATGGCAACAGCACCGCCTACAACTGCAAAGCTCTCCAGCGAGTAGTGCGGTGCTCTGAACGGATAATTGGAGGTGAGCTTCCCTCCCTCCAAGACATCTACAGGAAGCGGTGCCTGAGGAAAGCGGGGAGGATCATCAAGGACTCCAGTCACCCCAGCCATAAACTGTTCAGACTGCTTCCATCAGGAAGGAGGTTCTGCAGCATCCGGTCCCGTACCAGCAGACTGAGAGACAGCTTTTTCCATCAGGCCATCAGACTGCTGAACACGTCATAGACACCTCAGCTTCACTACTGGAACTTCAACATTATGCACTCCACACTGTATATAAATGCCACTTGTTTTGCACATATTCAACTCTGTATATTTTATATATTTTATTATTATTATTATTATTTTTTTATTTTTTTATTTTTTACTATTTAATTTGTAAAAATGTGTATACACACACACACACACACACACACACACACACACACACACGTAGGAAAATATTTAGTATACACATCCAGAAATGCATACACTATTATATATTGTACATATATTTATTAGTTTCAGGTTGGCCATTCTTGTATTTTGCTCGTTTGTGTTGTTGTGTTTGCACATCTCTGTTGCTTGTGGGGCTCGCACACAAGAATTTCACTCGCATGTGCTGTGCCAGTGTGCCTGCACATGTGATGTGACAATAAAAGTGATTTGATTTGATTTGATTTGATTTGAGTCTTCTTCATACAACTTGAAATTTAATTCTGGCTAACAGCATGGTTTCTTGTTTCACAAAATAAATAAATTTCTTCAGCTTTCTGAACATAGACAAATACATGATGGTGGGCTGTTGAGGGAAATGTACGGTAGACTACCGAGCAATAAACCTGAGCACAAAGCTGTAGATGAGAATTTCCTTCTTTTGAATTTACTAGAGAAAAAGATACCTGCTCTATTTAGTTTTCAATATCTATTTATGTGTCCTATTGCAACAACGGAAACAAAATTATCATGAAGAGTTTACTTTCGCACAACCTCTGTTGAAGCTTTTTATTTCAGTTTGAGATCCAAACTCTCCAACTGGTGCTCTGTTACTTTTCACTCAGTCGGTACACAGGCTTGTTTGCTTTCTGTAAGGCAGTGGTTTCAAACTTTTTGCAATAAGGCACATGCCAAATAACCCATACCTACATTAATTTCTCTTCAATATAGAATTATGCTATCTGTTACGTTATGGATTTTTGTTTTGCTTCTATGGTGAGATGAAACCATTTTTGACAGCCCATTCTAAACATCTGTGCTATGAAAAATTATTCCAGATTTCTTCTTTCACAGCTAGATGTTTCAGATCATCAAAAAATATTAGACAAAGATGACCCCAAAAAATACAAAATACAGCTTTTAAATTACTTTATTTATTAATGGGAAAAAGCCATCCAAATGTACCTAGCTTTGTTTGAGAAAGTAATTGTAATCTTAATAATCCTAAAGACGTTTGGGAAAAATATTTTGTGGACTGATGAGACAAAGTTGAACTTTTAGGAATGTTTGCATCCCGTTACATCCACCGTTACATTTCATAAAAAAGATCACACGAACAAGTCAAACATGATGATGGCAGTGTGATATTCTGGGGCTGCTTTACTGCTTTAGGACCTAAATGACTTGGCAAACTCTGTTCTCTAACAGAAAGTCCTGAAGTAGAATCTCCAGTCATTAGTTGATGCCCCAAAGCTCAAGTGCACTTGGGTTGTGCAGCAGGACAATGAGCTTAAACACGCCTGAAAACCAAACTCTGACTGGATCAGAAAAAACAAATGAAGGTTTTGTAGTGGCCTAGTCATAGTTCTGGGTTAAATCAGATTGAGATGAGTTGACATGATCGTCATGATCCCTGGAAATCATCATCACTTGAATTGAAACATGCAAATGTGACAAATATAGAAAATATTGTTGTCTTGTCCTATGATTAATAACCGCCTTGCATCAGAGAAAGACTTGTTTTTTGGGGGTTTTCGTGTTTTGTATTTTTGTTGTCGTTTTTAGGGAAAATAATTATATATGAAGTGCTAATATGGTGAAATAAATGGTAATTAGTGATTCTTTGTGGAGTTATTTGTTGCAATACTGATGAATGGTTGTCACAAAATCCTAAAACCAGCAGTACTATTCTCCAGGTTTTTGATACTTAGCTACTGCAAAAACGCACTCACTTATCTGGTCCATGCATAACACAACAATTTAACTACTCAAGGTTTGAAATACGGCAGTTTGCCAGTTGTGATGTAGGAGAAAAGCTTTAACTATATTGACTGTTACCCTGGATATTTTTATGTATTTGTTTATTAATTGTATAATATTATAATAGTTGAGAGGAGAGTTTATAGCTTTGCTTGTTTTTCTATATATTTATTTTGTACTTTGCTTTTTTGTTTGTTTGGTTTTTTTTTAAGTCCCTGCTGTGAACTGGTGCTATATATATGTCATGTCTTGGAAGGTTGCAGGCTAGTGCCCAAATGCAGGACACAGACGCAGAGTTAAAAGCTAAATGCAAACCTTTAGTATGACTGGTAGACTAAATAATAAATCCAATAAGTCCAAAATACAGTGCCAGAAATCCAAGAAACGAACAAAGGAACAGGCATCAAGGGAAAAAGTACAACACGACAAGCAAATACAGGAAAACTAACACTACTTACATACACGCAAGGTAATGATGTAAGTGGAGGCAGCTGGAGCAAATTAAGAGAGGTAACAACTGACAATCAATACACTGAGGCAGGGAAAGAAGTGAAATAAACCAAAATCCACAAGAGAGAAAAGATGACCAAAATTAAAAAGGAAATGAGAATAAGTAAACCATAAATGCAGACACAGCACTAAAGGAGAATTGCAACAGGAAGAAAAGGACTAAAGACTGAAAACGTTAATGAAAACACAAAAACTTACAACAGGCAAACTAAGAATAACACAGAAAATACTAAACATACAAATACACAGAGCTTGAAAAACTCAAAATAAGACCCAGGACCATGACAACATACCTAAAAGTAAAATGAACATAATTTTTGTTGGTAGCTTTTAAATGTTTTTGCACATTCGATTCAAATTTGAAATGAAACACTCAGGCTTAAGAGGCAGAAACAATTTCTTCACACGCAGGAGATCTTATGTTCCTCAGAGAAATTAGCATTAGCTGATTGTGAATTAATTTTGATTTAGCAGGACCAAACTGAAATCATAATTGGATTTCTATTTCATTTCCTTCCCTTTCTCTGAGTTATTTAAACATTATTTTCCTATTTTGTTTCATCTTTTTTTATTAGTTGACAGCTCTTTGGCACTGTCAGCCAGAGCTCCAGAATCACCAGATTACTAAAAAGCTTGGTCATCTTTTCTCCCAGTGGGTTCAGAAGCCATGATGAGAGTCATTTTACTACACATATTGTTACCTCTGGGTAGAAATTGTAGTGAAAAACACTTTGCTAACAAGAAGCAATGTACATAGTTAAACTAAGGGTATTTTTGTCCAAATGTAAATTCCAACCTATTTACTTAAAGTGCTAATGAAAATAAAATAAAATCTGGCTTGGTACAATATGTTGTGTTAATTATACACCATGCTGTGACTGTGTTCTGCATTTCCCTGAACCTCTTCAGTCTTCACTGTGGCATGGTGGCCTGTGTGTGCCCTCCCAGCAGGTGGGCATGTGTCCTGTCTGTGTTATATCTGTAGTTATTCATGGCAGCAGGTGCTGTCTCTGACATTTGTGGGGCGGGTCTCCAGCCTTTGTCTTCCAAGCCCTGGGGGAGAGCAGCAACCCTGACTTCCTAGCACCTGATTCCCTCTATGGCATACGCATTGCCCCATTACTCTCCCACACTCCCACACCACTGCAGGACAATGACTGTAATCTGGAGGCTGTATTATTAGCATGCCGAGAGGCATAGGGACTTCTTGTGTATTTTCATAGGAAATAAAGTTTCTGGAACAAAATGTAACATCAGACTGCTCGATTAATGTAATTTCCGCTTTGATGTTTATGCTCAACATTCCAAGGAGACAAACTGTGGTGGAGGCAGAAGGGACTCAGGAGACAAAATGCTATTTGGTCTATCCCACTGCTAGCAATGCATTTCATTAATGCACTACATCTAGGCTGAAGAGTAGGGTAGGTGTTACATTTATCCATAAGAAAGCTTATGTTATTTATATTTTTAAGTTGGCATCTATTCACACTAGTTATAGTTGTCCTATACCATACCGGTGGATGACGGCCCCACAGGCCTTCACTCACACTGTACTAACTATCCATGCACCTATATGCTCTGTTTTGTCTAAGGATTGCAACACTTTACTTTAATATATAGTTCTAGTCATTACACAAGCATTTGAAAAGCCCTCTTGCATAGAGATGTTTTTAAATGTATAATTGTATGCATTTAGTGTGTTAATTGGAGCAATTTGTGGATTTTTGCATCATAGATTTGTTAACCCACTGAGTTTTAAGGCACTGTAGGAGGTAATGCAACGCAAAACCTAACCTCCAAGCCTGCTGTAGAAAATGTTCTTTGTTCCTTGACTGCAGAAACCTGTGAGAACAATTTAATAAAAACACATTTTAAAAATTGCATACTCTGGCTGCTTAGGTTTTGATTTATGGTTGGGATTAAGCTTGAGGTCCTCACCCACAACTTAGACCTCAGAGGATTAATTAACAGTGTGATTTTAACTGAGGCCTTTGTCTTTGATAAATCTTATTAGATGAATAAGAGTCCAACTGAAATGTGCCTGGGGTCATCACTTCAAGTTGGAAAGGGCAGGGTATGCATAGCTACAGTGGCTTGCAAAAGTATTTGGCCCCCTTGAACTTTTCCACATTTTGTCACATTACAGCCACAAACATGAATCAATTTTATTGGAATTCCACGTGAAAGACCAACACAAAGTGGTGTACACGTGAGAAGTGGAATGAAAATCATACATGATTCCAAACATTTTTTACAAATAAATAACTGAAAAGTGGGGTTTGCATAATTATTCAGCCCCCTGAGTCAATACTTTGTAGAACCACCTTTTGGTCTTTTAGTGTATGTCTCTACCAGCTTTGCACATCTAGAGACTGAAATCCTTGCCCATACTTCTTTGCAAAACAGCTCCAGCTCAGTCAGATTAGATGGACAGCATTTGTGAACAGCAGTTTTCAGATCTTGCCACAGATTCTCGATTGGATTTAGACACCAGACAGGTCAGGGATAAAGTTATTGAGAAATTTAAAGCAGGCTTAGACTACAAAAAGATTTCCCAAGCCTTGAACATCCCACAGAGCAGAACTGTAAACCTACCGAGACAAGGCTGTCCACCTAAACTCACAGGCCGAACATGCACGCACGCACGCACGCACACACACACACACACACACACACACACACACACACACACACACACACACACACACACACACACACACATATATATATATTTATATATATATTTTACACTTAAAGAAGTGTAAAATCTTGCTGCACTAGATTATGATCACTGCAACCGTAGACCAGCAGCGCTTTCTTATGAGGATGTTCTGGAGGATCTTCCTCTGTCTAGCATGCAGTGCAATCATGTGAGCCTGCCACCATGCTGCAGTCACCTTCTTCATTAACCCTTTCTTTTTACCTTTTTATATTACGGGCGCTCGTTGGGAGTTCGCCTTGTAATCGGAAGGTTGCCGGTTCGAGCCCCGGCTTGGACAGTCTCGGTCGTTGTGTCCTTGGGCAAGACACTTCACCTGTTGCCTACTGGTGGTGGTCAGAGGGCCCGGTGGCGCCAGTGTCTGGCAGCCTCGCCTCTGTCAGTGCGCCCCAGGGTGGCTGTGGCTACAATGTAGCTTGCCATCACCAGTGTGTGAATGTGTGTGTGAATGGGTGGATGACTGAGTGTGTAAAGCACTTTGGGGTCCTTAGGGACTAGTAAAGCGCTATACAAATACAGGCCATTTACCATTACACAACTTTAATAATGTTGCTATTTCAAGTTTTTATTAGGGTTGAGAAAATAGAAAAACAATGTATTAAGAAAAGACACAAAATAATGTAACGGCTGTTTGAGGATTGCATTGGTCTCTCTCCTCTCTCTGCCTTTATATAGCTCCTGACCCCAAGTTCAGACTCAGAATATGACATGCTCTGCATTCCTGGAATTGATTTGACGTGGATACACTCAAAGGGTTATGTCAAATGGACTACTGAATCATGTCAGACTGGTACTGGAGATGGTGACATTTTTTTACCATAAAAACTCACTTGAATGAGTATCTGCAATGAACTCATTAGTTTTTTCCCATCCTAGTTTACTTTCTATTTTCATATTCACTTTTCCTTCCCCATCAACAAAACATGCCAGCCTCAGCTGCAGTAACATATTTGCATGAAATAATATTCAAAATAAATTATTACTCCCTATGGACAGAGAAACTTACATTAGCTCCTCAGTAAAATATTCCTTGGTTTTTTTTGTTGTTGTTTGTCGCTTAGAGTTGTGTATTGTTGACTGCTGCTGGCAGGTTCTGACGAAAATGCAAAGTTTGACTCAGGCTTGGTCTCTGTAATACACTTCAGAAATGCTAAGGGGGCTAAATTATGATTTATCACTTTAAATCTCAAACTGCTATTATAGTGGGAAAAGTCAAGATGGGCATGGCAGTCAGGTAACTGAGTATAAAAGGGAAGTCTTATTGTATGTTATTTGATTGATGGGTTGTATAACGGGGCAGGAGTACACCTTTAAAAACAAAAGTATTCCACAAAAAAATATAACAAAGTTGCTGTGTCTTAATCAATGTATTTTTAATCAATTTTTCTAGACATTTCATGAAATTGCTTCTATATTATTGTCCCCCGACTATTTCAACCCAAGCTGTAACATATACAGTGGGGCAAAAAAGTATTTAGTCAGCCACCGATTGTGCAAGTTCCCCCACTTAAAATGATGACAGAGGTCAGTAATTTGCACCAGAGGTACACTTCAACTGTGAGAGACAGAATGTGAAAAAAAAATCCATGAATCCACATGGTAGGATTTGTAAAGAATTTATTCGTAAATTAGGGTGGAAAATAAGTATTTGGTCACCTCAAACAAGGAAAATCTCTGGCTCTCACAGACCTGTAACGTCTTCTGTAAGAAGCTTTTCTGTCCCCCACTCGTTACCTGTATGAATGGTACCTGTTTGAACTCATCATCTGTATAAAAGACACCTGTCCACAGCCTCAAACAGTCAGACTCCAAACGCCGCCATGGCCAAGACCAAAGAGCTTTCGAAGGACACCAGGAAAAGTATTGTAGACCTGCACCAGACTGGGAAGAGTGAATCTACAATAGGCAAGCAGCTTGGTGTGAAAAAATCAACTGTGGGAGCAATCATCAGAAAATGGAAGACATACAAGACCACTGATAATCTCCCTCGATCTGGGGCTCCACGCAAGATCTCATCCCGTGGGGTCAAAATGATCATGAGAACGGTGAGCAAAGATCCCAGAACCACACGGGGGGACCTGGTGAATGACCTGAAGAGAGCTGGGACCAAAGTAACAAAGGTCACCATCAGTAACACACTACAACGGCAGGGAATCAAATCCCGCAGTGCCAGACGTGTTCCGCTGCTGAAGCCAGTGCATGTCCAGGCCCGTCTGAAGTTTGCCAGAGAGCGCATGGATGATACAGCAGAGGATTGGGAGAATGTCATGTGGTCAGATGAAACCAAAGTAGAACTTTTTGGTATAAACTCAACTCGTCGTGTTTGGAGGAAGAAGAATACTGAGTTGCATCCCAAGAACACCATACCTACTGTGAAGCATGGGGGGGGAAACATCATGCTATGGGGCTGTTTTTCTGCCAAGGGGACAGGACGACTGATCCGTGTTAAGGACAGAATGAATGGGGCCATGTATCGTGAGATTTTGAGCCAAAACCTCCTTCCATCAGTGAGAACTTTGAAGATGAAACGAGGCTGGGTCTTCCAACATGACAATGATCCAAAACACACCGCCCGGGCAACAAAGGAGTGGCTCCGTAAGAAGCATTTGAAAGTCCTGGAGTGGCCTAGCCAGTCTCCAGACCTCAACCCCATAGGAAATCTGTGGCGGGAGTTGAAAGTCCGTGTTGCTCGGCGACAGCCCCAAAACATCACTGCTCTCGAGAAGATCTGCATGGAGGAATGGGCCAAAATACCAGCTACTGTGTGTGCAAACCTGGTAAAGACCTATAGTAAACGTTTGACCTCTGTTATTGCCAGCAAAGGTTATGTTACAAAGTATTGAGTTGTATTTTTGTTATTGACCAAATACTTATTTTCCACCCTAATTTACGAATAAATTCTTTACAAATCCTACCATGTGGATTCATGGATTTTTTCACATTCTGTCTCTCACAGTTGAAGTGTACCTCTGGTGCAAATTACTGACCTCTGTCATCATTTTAGGTGGGGGAACTTGCACAATCGGTGGCTGACTAAATACTTTTTTGCCCCACTGTACCATAACAGAATTCTGAAGGCAGCACATTCACCTAAAATCTGAACATGAAAAATAATTGGTCAGTGAAGACGTCACTCTCCCTTGCAGTTTAACTCAGCTTCTTTTCAAACTAACTTATAGCCCTTATCTGCTCTATGCTACATTCCATCCCTCTTATTCCTTCCCATATGCCTCTTTTCTCCTCTGCTGATCCAGCATCTGAGCTCCTCCTCTGTCTGTTCACCCCAGTCCCTCCATACCTTGTCCCTCCATCCATGCTAGCTCCTCTGACACCCAACATTACTCTAGCAGCAATGGGCACTGCTCCTGGACTGCTTCCCAGCATACAACGTCTCCAAGGGGAGAGTCTATGTGTCACAGCAGATTAATGCCTTGCCCACTGACTGATCAAGTCCCGCTGGTCTGGAACCTGAGTGTACTCTGGCATGGCCCAGATAGGGAGGTTTAAACCGTGTCTGCCGTCTATCGTGATGGGAAATGTGCGATCGTTGGCAAGTAAAATCGACGAGCTCTCAGCACTGGTACGGAGTCAGAGGGAATACCGAGAGTGTAGCCTGATGTGTTTCACCGAATCATGGCTGCACCAGGTCATTCCCGATGAGAATGCTTCCTAGGAAGGCTTCCACACTGTTCGGGCGGACAGGGACAGCATCGCTAGCGGTAAGCGTAAAGGAGGTGGGCTTGCTGTTTTAGTTAACAACCGGTGGTGTAACCCTGCCAACATAACAATCAAAGAAAGGATTTGTTGCCCGGACACTGAACTGTGTGCTGTTGGACTCAGGCCGTATTATTTACCCAGGGAATTCTCTCACGTCATCTTGGTGGCTGTTTATGTTCCCCCCTCTGCTAACCCCACAGCTGCATGTGACACTATCCACTCTGCCATAGCTCGGCTACAGACTCAGCACCCGAGTGCCTTTATTGTGATCTCGGGTGACTTCAACCATGTATCACTGGACAATACACTACCAACATTCAAACAATATGTGGACTGTCCCACCAGGGGAGAGAAAACTTTAGACTTACTGTATGCTAACGTCAAGGATGCATACAGCTCCTCCTCCCTCCCCCCACTTGGTAGGTCAGATCATAACCTGATTCACCTCACCCCCCGCTATGTGCCAATTGTGAGGAGGGAACCTGTGACCACCAGGACTGTTAGGAGGTGGTCAGAGGAGGCAATAGCGGAACTACAGGGCTGTTTCGAGGTGACCGACTGGGAAACACTGTGAGCCTCACGCCGAGGACATCAATGGGCTTACTGAGTGTATCACAGACTACATAACTTTCTGCACCGACTCCATTGTTCCAGCTCAGACTGTTCATTGTTACCCAAATAACAAGCCGTGGGTGACTAAGGACATCAAAGCCCTCCTCAACAACAAGAAGAGGGCTTTCAGAGGGGGCAACAAAGAGGAGGTGAGGAAGGTCCAGGTGTTACTAAAGGACAAGATCAGAGAGGCTAAGGACAATTACAGGAGGAAGCTGGAGTGGAAACTCCAGCAGAACAGCATGAGAGAGGTGTGGAGGGGCATGAAGACCATCACTGGATTCAGGCCAACCAACAGCAGGGGAGCTGAGGGAGGTGAGAATAGAGCCGACGAGTTGAATCTGTTTTTCAATAGATTTGACACCACAGTGTCTGCTCCCACCCCCACAACCTCACCTGCAGTCAGCCTGGAATCCAGAGCCACACCACTGTGCCAGCCTCTCTCTTCACATGTTGCCTCCTGTGAGATTCCTGACACCCCTCCCCCACCCATCACCTTCACTCAATACCAGGTTGAGATGCAAATGAGGAGACTTCACTCAGGCAAGTCTGCTGGACCAGACGGAGTGAGTCCCCTTGTCCTCAAGGCCTGTGCCCCCCAGCTGTGTGGAGTCTTTCATAAACTGTTTATGCTGAGTCTGAGTCTGCAGAGGGTCCCGGTGATGTGGAAGACATCATGCCTCGTCCCTGTACCAAAGACGCCTCGTCCCAGTGGCCCCCAGGATTACAGGCCCGTGGCACTGACCTCCCACATCATGAAGACCCTGGAAAGGCTCATCCTGGACCAGCTGCGACCCATAGTAAGACCACATCTGGATCCCCTTCAGTTCGCTTATCAGCCTCGTCTCGGAACAGAGGACGCCATCATCTACCTGCTCAATCGTGTCTACACCCATCTGGACCAGCCGGCGAGCACTGTGAGGGTCATGTTTTTTGACTTTTCCAGTGCTTTCAACACCATCAGGCCGACCCTCCTGGGTGATAAGTTAGCAGCGATGCAGGTGGATGCTTCTCTGGTGTCCTGGATTGTTGATTACCTGACAGGAAGACCACAATATGTACGTCTCCCACAGTGTGTGTCTGACAAGGTGATTAGCAACACAGGGGCACCACAGGGGACTGTCCTCTCCCCCTTCCTCTTCACCCTCTACACCACAGACTTCAGCCACTGCACAGAGACCTGCCATCTTCAGAAGTTTTCTGATGACTCTGCGGTGGTTGGATGCATCAGCAGGGATGATGAGACAGAGTACCGGGCTGTGGTCGACTCCTTTGTCACGTGGTGTGAGCAGAATCATCTGCAGCTCAACGTGGCAAAGACCAAGGAACTGATCGTGGACTTCAGGAAGACCAGGAAACACTTGACCCCTGTTTCAATCCAGGGGGTCAGTGTTGACATTGTGGAGGACTATAAATACCTTGGAGTACACATTGACAATAAACTGGACTGGGCTAAAAACACCACAGCACTTTACAGGAAGGGCCAGAGTCGTCTCTATTTTTTGAGGCGACTGAGGTCCTTCAACATCTGCCAGAAAATGCTGAGGATTTTCTATGAGTCTGTGGTGGCCAGTGCGATCCTCTATGCTGTTGCATGCTGGGGGAGCAGGCTGAGGGTCGCAGATGCCAACAGACTTAATAAACTGATCCGTAAGGCCAGCAATGTTGTGGGGATGGAGCTGGACTCCCTCAAGGTGGTGTCGGAGAGGCGGATGCTGTCCAAGATAAAGACAATGTTGGATAACACCTCCCACCCACTCCATGACATGTTGGTCAGTCACAGGAGCTCGTTTAGTGAGAGACTGAGATTACCGAAAAGCACCACTGAACGACACAGGAAATCATTCCTGCCTGTGGCCATCTCCCTGTACAACGCATCCACTTAACACACTGTTTGCTGCTACAACTACACATGTTTCTTTTCCAAATATTTATTTATAAGTGACTTATGTATGTATATATGTATATATATGTATATATTGTACTATTCTTAGTTAGCGTATTGTCTGTCTTGTCTTAATGTTGGTTTAAAATGGAGCACTGTAACAAAAAATAATTTCCCCCAGGGATCAATAAAGTATTCTGATTCTGATTCTGATTCTGATGCTATCCCGACTCATTGCCACTGAGGTGGTCCGGCCTGGGAAACTGTGATCCATACATTTAATCATCCCGACAGTGTCACGATGAAGTGGTCAGATGCTGTTGTGCAAAAGCCTTTGGCAGGTCTGCAAACACTGGAGAGTTGTGAGTAGGAGGTAATCAAGCTAAGTGGCTGTTTATGAAGAAAGAAAATGGTGAGGTCACTACTTGTGTAATTTAACTGCAAATGCAACATAAACGGTGTTCTTGTGTATGTGTAGAAACATAGAAATATATGGTGACTTTAAGCTGTGCCCTATTTTTATGTGCAAGGCTGTCTAACAATATGAGGAATATGCTTGTCTATTTAAAGCTGTTCATTTTTTACAAAGAAGCAAAGGGGGGTGGGGGGAGTGGGGGGGGGGGGGGAGGTTGACTGGGACGGAGATATATGTTTCACCAATCATTAACTCATTAACTATATGGCACTATCCACCTGTCTCTTCCATTCAGTGTGTGGATATTACAGTTTTTTCCCCTCTTTTTTTTAAATACAAAAAATGAACACCATGTTAAAATCAGTTCTGAAATTACCACCTCAGCAGTGCCTGTCTCCTCATGCCTTTTATTAACTGTAAAGGGAAGTGACATGGAAAACATGGAAATTCTCATCTCTAAAAAGCTACTGCAATAATAAAATAATAGGGGGTCATCTATAATCGTCCCTCACCTCAAGATGATGATGTCTTTTCAAACTCAATTACACATTAGCAGGACAATTTCTTCCTTTATCTATCACACTTCATCAACTAGGTCTCAGCTGCATAATATATCCTCCTCATTAGCAGTCACTCCATCACTCACTAATAATGGCCTATCAACACTGTCTCAATGACCAAAGTTACAGCACGACAGAATGAAACATTAACTTATAATGTTAACCCAGGGTCGTGTTTTAACATTGTGGAATTAGATCTGATTTAGCTGAATATGCCCATGAATCAAATATGAAGGGGAATTTTAAACAGTCAAATTTGATTCGTAGAATAAAATTAAAAGAACAAAATCATGAGTACAGAGTGATTAAAAGTCACACAAACCCAGCACTCTAGTATATCTAAAAAACTCAACCATTTGTTTCTCAGCAGAGGAAAAAACACTCAAACAAATCATTTAAGAACGGTTTAACATAGAGAGAGAGTGTGTGGTGAGGAGGAAAAAGGAAATAAGCAGGACCTGAGGCAGGCACCTTGGTTTATGTGGCCCACCATTACCATAAATGGATGCTGACTGCCTGCAGTCAGGACCAATACACTATCTATAAGGGTTCATTTCTCTCAAATTTACTTTGCAGCTGGTGTGACGGATGGTCGCTAGTCTTAGCAGCCTAAATCAGTTCACTTTCACATAGCTCTTCAGGCATGTCCGCACAGCCAGAGGTGCATGCAATGAGTGTCACATCTCCACCCTCTCTTGTCCACTCCTATTACCTACACAGATGCCATGGCAAATGGCTGGCTCGAGGTTACGGACAAGGGGTCTGTTGTTTTATATTCACATCAGGATAGGGGAGTATTGGGAGCATTCATTCAATAGAACTGTGTAAGAAACATTTCCTTAGGCTGGTGTAATGACAACTATAAAATGAGATGGGAACTTATATCTGTCTCTCTTGCACTGTGAAACACACACATACACACTCACACACACATAATAAATGTCTGCCAAGAAAGCACTTAAGCAAGACTGGCATGGTGAATTTTGATACTACTTGATTAGTACTTTGCATAAGTATTGCATTTTGCTCTTAAGGGCCACAACCAATGTCAAACAGACACTTGAGAATCAACAGCCATTACCGTGTCTCCTCACGTAAACCTAGTTTTCATCACACACCAATTTATCCTCATGGGACCGTCTTGTTTTAGAGCAACTTAATCTATGCCTTGGATTAATTTTATGATGTACAGTAAAATGTGACACCATCTTGTTGTGCATTTTCTTCAACTGAGTCATTATCTCTCTGACGAAGCACATATATTTTCTTGCAGAGTGGTCTGATGCTCGATAATGCAAATGAGTTTTTTAATCTAAGCCTCCCTTAAACTGGTAATTAAATGCATGATTTATAGTCGTATGAGAGGCAATAACACTTTGTATGCAAAATATAACCCGATTGCTTGGATGTGATGTGTTTCTTCAATATTTTATATCAAACTGATAATAGCTCAAGCTGGAGTGTGCTGTGGAATTAGCGTTAGTTCTCCCTTACAGGGTTACAGTGTTTGTTGCTTACATAGCTGACCAGAAAAGCAATTTTTTTTACCTGAAATGCACACAGGTACCCACTCCTACCTGTAATAGGCATTATCTACTATTCAACAAGACCTTGTTCTCCATTATGAGGTCAAGGCCCCACACCTGCTTCTCCAGGTGTGCAAGAAGACCCTGATGATGGACTCGTAATGACTTGCCAGACGGAGAGGGCACTACATGCTGCTGCATACTTTACAACCACGTAAAGGCTGATTATTATCATCCATCTTGCTATATGTCAGGATTTAGAGAACTCTAGTCTAGCCTTTCTTTTTAGGAAAAACTGCTTGATATTTTTGATGATAACTAAACATGAGTGATGTATTTTAATTCCGTATAGCCAGAGCTCCAAGGAGGCATTGTTAAGGTCCCTGTGTAAGTTGTAGTTAGTTTCTATATTTTGCTGCTTTTTCTACACATTTTGGTCGTTTAAAGTTTTGTCATCTACTTCTGGTCTGGCTTTCTGCTTGTATTGAATTCCTGCCTGTCCTTCCAGTCGTGGCCCCCTGTATCTTCTGCCCTAGTCTTCCCTCTTTAGGACCCTTGTAGAAATCAGTCATGCCTCCCGGTTTGTTTACTTTTCTGTCTCTGCGTCAATCTGTATTCTATCTCTGTGGCCTCTCTCCCCAGTCTGTCAGGTCTTAGTGTTTGTTTACCTTTTCCCTGTGTTAAGTTGTCTGGGCACCATTGTCTGTGTCTTGTTCCTGCTTCATCTCATTCATGTTCTGCTTTGCTTCCTGTCTCTCATCACTTAGATTGCTTTCAGCCATCTCCCCCTGGTGTGTCTCTGCTCTGATTCCCTCTTGTGTATTTGTTGTCGGAGTCTTCCTCTGGTTTTTGCCACCTTGTTTATCTCTCCTCATGTATGTTTCCTGTTCCTTCAGCTACATATCCAGTAAGTAACCAGTTAAGACTGCGTTCGGTTTTTGTCTCCGTGCCTGGAGTTTGGTTCCACACAAATTGATATATAAGAGATATTGCATCCTGATAATACGAATTAATTATTTTATATTATTATATCATTATTATTTTTTATACTATTATATTATATTTATATTATTATATTATTCAGTGAAGCAGGAAAATATATATATATATTTAATATATATATTTAATATATAAGGATACTGTTTAGGATACAAGCAGAGTAATTGATAAAAACTTACCAGAGTATGGAAAAAGATATAGCTGGAAGCCAGGTTTGTGCAACTGATAGAATCCTACAGGTTAGGACTTAACACCAACTGCTACAGGTGGTCCAATTTTATATAATATATTTTCAGTCCTTGTGGCCTAATTTCTCAGGAATAGACCATGATGCTGAAAATGTCTTTGTAATAAAAAACAGTAATCCCATTCCTGCTTACAGCTACCTATCCACTGATGTTTTCCATCAGTGTTTGTCAACTGTAGCAACAGTTGTGAACATAGTTTCCCCATTTCAACATCTGCTCAGTCTGCCCTTCAGTTCAGTCACTCTGATTCTGTTGAACATTCCCTGACCTCGATGTCCTCTATGTTCAACTTGTCAGTGAACAAAGTTTGCTCCAGGCTCGAGGCACCACTGCTTTTCAAAAAGTCTGCAGCTGTTCTTATCCCAAGCAAAAAATCAATTCATGAATTAATTGTCAAGCATGTCTTGCCGATCAATCTTTTACTATAACCACAGCAAGGGGACACTATTCATATCAGCCAGAAGCAAAATGGGAATGGTTTTAACTTGTCACTCAACTGTGGGCTGACTCTAATGTGCTAGTTCCAGTACTGATATGATGCAAGATGTAGATTCTCTTACATGTTTGGTTTGAAATATAAATCCTGCTAATTAAACATCTCTTTCCTTTGCAGATCAAATATTAAACTGCTTTCTCGGCTTCAAGTGTACAATAGCTCATACTATTGTACTTTTACAAGGTCAGTGAACAAAATAAAACAGATGAATAAAAGAGACACTGTGAAGGAGGTTTTTTCCCTTGCAATTTTCACAATTAAGGTTATACACACTACAATGGCTGGATGTAGCTTTGAAACCCGGTTTAAAGGGACAGTGTATCCGAAAATTAATTTACATGTTGTTCCTCTGGCCTGTAGTGTTATTAATCCATGTAGACTCTTTGTTGCTGGTGGAGTTGCCCAGTTTGTGTAAGGGAACTGAGGGACACTTGTGTCATAGTGCTTGGCCCATAAAAATAATACATTTGAAAAGCAATGTCTCTTTCCAGACATCATAACACGGTCTCTTAAAAATATATGTAAAACACTATAGTGAGCATTTTTGCTTATTAACTATCTTCTCAATTACTCCTGCCTGTCTCAGCACCGTACAAAAGGAATATCCATCTATCTTAATTAAAGAGGCTTGTGCATGTAAAATTGTGGCAGGGTGTAAATATAAACGACATTCCCCGAGGCTCATTTGAAATGAGTGAGTTTGTAATGTAATTTAAGGTTCTAAAGCTTTAATTTTACACTCTTTCCATAATACCTGGAAGGTGGTTGAGGGCCGAGGGCATTTTTTGTTTGTTTGTTTATTTTTTCTAAATCGTTGGACTTACTGAGGCTGATGCTATTCTCGACATGGCAGTGTAGACCACATATATAATACTTAACATAATTTTCCCAGCACTTTATTCTGCATATTTATAATTATAAAAAATTATGCTTGCCCCAAGAGTTGCTAAATGTAATAGTCTTGTTTTGCTATGTTGTCTACAGTGACTTCCTTACTGTGTACAATTAACTATGTTTTAATGCAATGCATGTGACCTTTGACATTTTAAAATTTGAAATGCCTCAAAGGAAAAGAAAAAGTCTTTGAAGCCATGCAATCTGATATGCATATAACACACAGTTAAACATTTTATGCACTATTACCTTTTTCTTTAATGTACGTCGTAAAGCTCTGATTTCTTTAATGGCAGGTCTGCACAATTGTGAAGCATTTACATTCTTATCAGCCAGCACCCCCCCCCCCATCAGCCAGAAATGACTGAAGAAGTTGCCAAACATTTCAATCGGGTGGCTTAAAAAGAGCCATTAACTTTGTCTGCCCTACTTCATAGTGATATAAAAGAGAACAAGACCATGGCATTTTAGATGCTTCTGGAGCAGTTGTTTTCCCTAATCTGTTTTCTCTGTCATGTTATGAAACAAGTTTTTCTCATCAAAATGCAGGTCATACATTCAGCAAGCATTTAGCCCTGCTTGTGGCTACCACAGGGAAGCAGCATGAATTTTAGAGTCAAAAATAAATAAATAAATAACATCTCACAAACTCCTTTTTTCCATCTTTTATTCACACATGGCCAAAGTACAGCTTACCCTTCCTCTGCTTTGACCTTCAACGCCCCTCTTTCTGACTTACCGTTCTCTCATCTGAGTGACCCTCATGACTCCTTCGCACTGCTCCTCTCTCCATTTGCACCCTGACCCTGTTCTCTTCTTCAGCAATGCTCATCTCTGGTGACAGCATCCTTTTGACATTAATGACACCACAGAATAGAAAGGCTAATTAAGACCAAATGTTCCCTGCCAACTCCTCATCACCATCTGCTAGGCAGCAGTCAGGTGACTACAAAAAGTTGACAGCGGAAAAATCTGAACTGTTTGGTGAGAAAGTACGTATTTGGTGAATATCTAAAGGTTTTAGATGAGTAGATATACAGTTAAATCTAGTAGAGCATCAGTTCACATTGCACATTGAGAAAAAACCATTAGCTTTGATAATAATAAAAAGTGTTTCTATTCAAAAGGCATAACTTATTTATTATTTTTTCAACCAACAAAGTTTGTTACTCAATTTGCGATTAAAAAGAAATTACACTTGGATGCAGGTAAACATTTGATAATTCTCTGCTGTGCACCAAATATGTCCAAAAAAGGCAACTGAGTGAAAAACCATGGCAAGCTGAGAAGAATCTAAGGTTTCTGTAAAATATATAAACAAAGTGATGACAAACCACTAAATATGGTGACTGGAGGGGATTTCAAGCTCTCTTTATCTTTTCTTTCATTTTCTCTCTGTCTTTATCTCCACTGGAATTCTCCACTTTGATCTTTGAACCTGTAAAATTCACACGGAAAGGCACTCTTGACAGTAAAAGAAGAAGCAAGTGTTGTGAGAAGACAAAGTGAGGGGGTGAGTGAAGGATTAGATATGCAGAACATGGACGTCAAGGGCAGAGGAGGCAGATACAGCTGGAGGCAGCCGGAGGCAGCCTATCTGAATATGTAGCTTTGGAACTGCTAAACTAAACAACCATGTTCTAACTGATGAAAGGATAGAGTAAACACTTGTAAACGCATCAGAAACAATTCTCTTCCTCTCATCCACAGCACAACATGATTTAAGAATCTATTAAAAAAAATGTTCAGAGTTAAAAGGTTAAAACTTTGTTAAACCAACCCAAAAAATTCATATCAAGTCTCAAGCAAGGTATCATTCTTAGTGAATTACACTAATGACATTTCCCTGAGTTTCATATAGATACTATCGCAACCCATTAGAGTTTAGTTTAGTGAGATTGTTGCAAAGTAAAATTCCCACTATATGCTTTTATCTTTGCAGCTATGAGGGGAATTTAAATTTAAGTAGCAGCCTTTGCAATTGTGAAGTTTTCATGTGTCTTAGTCTATTGTCTTTATGATCATCTTTGTTTCCTACGTAGGATGTAACAAAAAGATACTTTTTTTTTTTACTATTTTTGATGTTTTTTTAATCAAGAAGAGTTTACATTATATATAAGTTACTAATAGCTGTGTTACGTGCAATGTTTTTACATGAATCAATACAAGTCCTGTTATGTCTCCTTTTATTTTGAGAAATTGTACAAATCTGTCAAAGTGGTGCTGCTTCAACTTGTTTGCCATTTGTCATTTGGAAATCTGGCTAACGTATGGTGAATGAAGTGTTGGTGTAGCAATTAAACTGTTGAGTTTTTAAGGGGCTTTGATATGCACCACAGTTCAAGGTGCTTTCACTAAATGCTCTGCATCAGTAGAAGTGTCCCTCAGTATTGTTTTAGAGAAGATATTTAAAATGCACAAGCTTGTTAATGTCCAAAAGATGATTAGCTTGCCCTTGATCTTGTTCCTTAACTTGATGCATTCCTTGGAAACTGCAGACTAATAGCTGTTGATAGCGGCTCATTTGTACCTGGAAACTAAGCTGGAATGATCAAAAATGCCTGCATGTAATTCAGGTCAGTGTGAAGGAGAAGTTGCTCTCTGTGCATGTTTTGAATTCTGTGGTGACATTTCAGAACACACAGTAAAAGGCTGTAGCTGTTGTCATTAAGGTTGTCTGGACAAACCAAAGAAGGTGACCTTAAATCAACCTTAAAAGCAAGAACATCCACGTTTGAATCTGTTGTAAAAGTTTCTTCTCCTAGAATAAAAAAAAAAACTTCTCCTGTATGTTGGCATTCAAAAATTGAACACTTTCATAGTGTAATGTATCATTAAGTATGTTGTTTAGATACACTCAACAAAAATATAAACGCAACACCTTTGTTACTGCTCCCATTCCCCATGGGATGGACGTAGAGACCTAAAATTCATTCCAGATACACAATATAACCATCCCTCCCAAACAGTGGTCACAAATCAGTCCAAATGTGTGGTAGTGGGCATATCTGCTATATTGAGATAATCCATCCCACCTCACAGGTGTGCCACATCAGGATGCTGATCTGACATCATGAGTAGTGCACAGGTGTACCTCAGACTGCCCACAACAAAAGGCCACCCTGGAATGTGCAGTTTTTTGCGCTATTGGGGGTCTGGGGACCCAGAACTGGTCAGTATCTGGTGTGACCACCATTTGCCTCATGCAGTTCAACACATCGTCGCATGGAGTCTATCAGATTGTCAATTGTGGCTTGTGGAATGTTGGTCCACTCCACTTCAATGGCTGTGCGAGGTTGTTGGATATTCGTGGGAACTGGTACACGCTGTCGTATACGCCGGTCAAGCACATCCCGAACATGCTCAATGGGTGACATGTCCGGTGAGTATGCTGGCCATGCAAGAACTGGGACATTCTCAGCTGCCATCTGCCCTGAACAATGTGAACCATGATTCATCCGTGAAGCGCACACCTCTCCAACGTGCCAGACGCCATCGAATGTGAGCATTTGCCCACACAAGTCTGTTACGGCGACGAGCTGGAGTCAGGTCAAGACCCCGATGAGGACGACGGGCATGCAGTTGAGCGTCCCTGAGACGGTTTCTGACAGTTTGTGCAGAAATTGTTTGGTTGTGCAAACCAGTTGTTCCAGCAGCTGTCTGGGTGGCTGGTCTCAGACGATCTTGGAGGTGAACCTGCTGGATGTGGAGGTCCTGGGCTGGTGTGGTTACACGAGGTCTGCAGTTGTTAGGCCGGTTGGATGTGCTGCCATATTCTCTGAAACGCCTGTGGAGACGGTTTATGGTTGAGAAATGAACATTCAATGCACGGGCGACAGATCTGGTTGACATTCCTGCTGTCAGCATGCCAATTGCACGCTCCCTCATTGCTTGTGGCATCTGTGGCACTTTGCTGTGAGACAAAACTGCACATTCCAGGGTGGCCTTTTGTTGTGGGCAGTCTGAGGTACACCTGTGCACTACTCATGATGTCAGATCAGCATCCTGATGTGGCACACCTGTGAGGTGGGATGGATTATCTCAATATAGCAGATGTGCCCACTACCACACATTTGGACTGATTTGTGACCACTGTTTGGGAGGGATGGTTATATTGTGTATCTGGAATGAATTTTAGGTCTCTACGTCCATCCCATGGGGAATGGGAGCAGTAACAAAGGTGTTGCGTTTATATTTTTGTTGAGTGTATTTTTATATTAGCTCGCTGAATTTCTTTCATTTTCCCACTAAACAAACATTATAAACCCAAAACCCATTAAAGAAACGCACACTTCTTTTGAAAGCTTGCATCCAAACAAGTTTATAGACATGTTTAAAATGAGACACTCATTCTTGTATGATTCTGCAATACTGTTAATGAGTCAAAGATTTTCATTGCACATATACAACAGGAACTGACACGCCATCCGGATGCTCTCCCACCATTTTCAAGTTGAACCACAAATGATTGCCACAAATAATTAAAGAGTTATCTAAAATGTAGTCTTACTCAGGAGAACTAGCTTTTAGTTACAGCATAATAAAGTCCCTTCTATATTAGAAAAGTTACTGCATCAAGTAGTATTATAGTGGAATATGCATGTGAGCATCTTCACCTAAATGATAATTCAGTACATGCTGAAATGTGACAAAGACATTTTATTTCAGTCACATTTTAACATTGTTTATCTTTATGTTCACAGAACAGCATACATCATTCAAGAAAAATTTAAATGACACATTTTGCCAGTTCACTTGGTTGCTTTTGGCAGGAACTGATGCATACAGTATAACCATAAAATCCATTGAGCACGCTGTGCCAGAATATGCCGGCATGATCACCATTGAGAAGCATCATTGCTTGCCTATTCTGCCATGTCTTCACATTGTTTCTTATCCTTTCTTTCTTATTGCCAGCGGATTAAGTGGTGCCTTATACCCCATGCCAAGGCCTTTCTACAAACAAACCATTGACAAACAGAAAAAGCAATCAGGCAAATGCAGTTAGAATACAAAGAGAATGCATGTCTATAGACAGTGAAAAAGCATTTTAAGAATCACAGAGCTTGTGAGCATGATCCAGGACATGAATATTCATTCAGTGTTCCTACAGTGTGTGTTTAATTTGTTTTTCATATTATATTTTGCAGAGACAATGGAGGAACGCCATCCCTCACATTGTTATCAATACGTTTTTTAAATATATGTTGTAGTCATTATTTATCCAAGATTTGATCAAATAAATGGGCCAAAGTAATGGACCATGAGCTTAATGAATGGACAAGTTTTTTGGACACAACTGTTGAACTTGTTTCAAAACAGTCCTCTGAGGTCCTAAGAGCTACATTATTGTCTCTATTCGCTACCAGATATTCAGTTTTAAACCATTGACAGTATTGTGAATGTTGCTGTAAACTGACACATGCACTTGCACATGAAAACACACAATCACATTTCATGTCCAAACACAGTCCATCTCCACAGGGGTTTATGTATTGAGTTTTTTGTTGCACTATCACTAGACAGTCAGACCTCACACCACCTAGACATAGAAGAGCTCAGCTTGGACTGTCCAATCTAAGTGGCTCTCCAAGGTGTCTTGTTGAATTTCATTCATTTCGTAGCTTGATAAATTCTTCTTTTTTTAAAAAATGTTTTAAGCAACAGTTGTTTAACTGTCATGTCACCTGCAGCCAAGTATATGATGCAGTGAACCAGGAGGGAATGAAAGCAGATCTGAAAAAGAGCTTGGCCAACAGATCACAAAATATAACAAATATAACACTTAGATGGAAATGTATATCTAATAGCCAGAGGGCAGCAGCAAGACCTTGGCAACACACTTGCTTTGAAGTTGTAGACAGTTACTGTCAGCTCAACAAAAATCCAGTATCTGTTGAACTGACAGTATGTGTCCTTGCTAAAGGCAAGAATACACCTTTGTGCAGATTGCTCAAAAACTCAGTGGCTGTTTGAGGGTTTTACTCTCATATTTGGTTAAAATTAAACTACTTTCTAGTGTCTTGAGGTTTGCCATTAAGCACTGAAGCAGACTGGATATAATCTACACACATTTCCATATTGCAAGTGTAGAACAGTTAAGCTTGTTTTCTAATTTGGTCAATAGGCCCCATTTGGTGACTGACCAAGCTTCTGCGCAGGTACAAGTCAGCAATAATACAAATATCAATATAATGCCAGTTTTATTTATATGTCAGGCCTTTTGTGTTTACACTTCTACGATAAGGTTTTTGGTCCCAGATGTTCTGCTTCTGGATATTGAACAAAAGTGCAATAGCAGTCCAGACAGCTTTGACCAACTTACTTTACAAATGCAGCGACAGAAGAATTTTAAATTTTGGCTTGTGTCAGGAATGCAATACACATGCACATGCATGGTCAAGCTCACACAGCTCTTCTGAAACTCCCTGCCTTTTACCACTTTGATTGTGATTTATTTTCTCCTACTAGAAACTTGGATACATTTAGCACTACATCTGTGTCAGCTAAGGTTAATACTAATTATTACCAAACACATCAACCTTTTGCAGTAATTAGATTGTTCTTTTTTAGTAAAATAAATGCTTGTACACACAGAGTGATTAATAGGTTTTCCAAAATTTGAGCAGTTGCTGTTAAGCACTGGTCAAACAGCATAGCTAGATTAACTAATTTGTAATGTTTTAAAACATAGATTTAATAAAACACGTAAATGACCTTCTCTACTTTTAATGCATTGCAAAGGCAACTTATAATTCATAGGATTTTCGATTTATCCCTTGAATCGGGATAATATGTTTTGAGCTTGATCAAAGCTCTTAAGACATTTCTTAAACTAAATAAATCCACACACCATTCCCCGTGCATAATCAAAAGCACAATTTCTGTTCTAAGCAGAATTATTATGGGGGACTGTCAGTTTATTCAATCACATAAGCAGTTTAAAAAGATGCCTGCTATTTTCTGTTTTGCAGCATGATTGTGAAAGTTTCTCAGATATGACAGATGGCAATGCTGTAATCACTTCCATAACTAAACTATGTGGAAGACAGTTTTAGTAGAAACACTATTTAATGTCAACTGTGTTCCGCTGAAATTTCAGAAATGTAGATCATGTTGACAACTAATACTGCACCCAGCTTGGGTTCAGACCTTGTTAAATGCATTTCACATTAAAAAAGAAGGAAGGCCATACATACAGCTTAACAACAAGAACATCTTTTCTGAGAAGGAAAATAATAATCCCAATGAGGTTAAGCATATATAAACAGACAACTGGTATAAAAGTAAATAAAAACATTAAAAAAAAGTTTTACATGAAATTTAAAATATTTAAATTTTATTCATTCATTCATTCACTGTATTTGTTAATAATTAAATGCTACAATTAGTGTCAGTTACAAACCTTTAAAAAAAGATCCCAAATGTTGTCTTTTTCATATGGTTTATGGCAACATCCTATGTTTCATGTCTTATTCAAATGTTTGACTCACTTAACTGCTTTGGTTTGTCTGTAGCAGTAAAAGACAGATTAGACATTTAGACAAAAAACCTCAAAAACAACCTCAAAAATTCAATTCATTTCCATTCTTTGAGTCTCTGCTGTCAAGTTGTAGGTTAATGAAATCTTAAATGTGGTCAAGGAAGTAAAGGTACTGCTTCTTCAAAATGCAGAAAAAGACGGAATAATTGTGTGGCGGGGTGTGGTTTGCGATGCTGCTGCAGGTTCGATTGACACTACCTGCACGGCATTGCAATCACGCCTTGCAGGCGTCCACACGTACATAGGTATTTTTGAAAACAGGGATTTTACGTTTTCGTTAAAAAAAAAAAAAAACCCGTCCACACGTAAGTCCACCATTGTAGAAATCTATTTCACTACCCGATCCGTACCAGAAACCCGATCGGTACCACGCTTGTGCGAAAGGCTTCTACTTCCGGTCAAAGGATAGTTACAGGCCAGAGTATCTGTTAAGATGTTAAGAATAATAAGTACCTCTTAAAATTTTTGCAATAATGAAACATTTCAATATAATGAAGACAAAAACGAAAAATAAAAAGATAGTTACGGATCAGGACTCCATAATCCTTACTGCGCATGTGCAAAGTCGGACCGTACAAATCGGGTCTGTCACTACCTGATCCGTACCGGAAACCCGATCGGTACCCCGCATGCGCGAAAGGTGTCTACTTCCGGTCGAAGCATTTTACGATAGTTACGGGTCAGAGTATCTGTTAAGGTGTTAAGAATAATAAGTATCTCTTAAAACGTTTCCGATAATGAAACATTTAATATAATGTGGACAAAAACAAAAAAATAAAAAGATAGTGACAGACCAGGGCTCCACGATCCTTACTGCGCATGTGCAGGGGTTTTCTTCTTCTTCTGTTCGTTTAATGGCAGTTTACACCCCAGTGTTCGAGGATACTGCCACCTGCTGACTGAGCGAATGAACTCTATTGTAAACTGAATTAGTGTCATTACAAACGTGTGTTAAATTTGATTTAGTGATAGTCGAGTGTGTTTATGCTTGTCTGTGTGGAGAGGATTGATTGGAATAGTGATGATCAGGGGCGGAGCGTGGGGGTGGCTTACTGGGCTTAAGCCCGGGTTGTTTTGTCAGAAGCCCGGGGTCTTTTGGAGTGTAATTTTTTTCATAGTTAGATTTTTTTTTTTTTTTTTTTTTTTTTTTTTTTTTTCGGGTTTTTTTATTTTTTATTTTTATTAGTAATATAAACATACAAACAAAATGCACCATATATTACAGATTCAGAGAATAAACATTTCTTACATATTAGCAACTTTCATATATAGTGAAAATAAAATATAAAGATGGGGTCACATAAATTAACAGATTATTAACTCACTAAATCAAAATCTTCTACAAAGGAAACAAAAAAAGCAGCCTTTTTCTTTTTAACTAAAGTCAAAGATTTAACCAACAGGTTTAGGTCGTTTTTCCAGTGAGCCAGTGTTGGTTTAATCTTAAAAAAGCGACATTTATGTATAAAATACTTACACAAGATTAATAACACATTAACACCATAATTAGCTTTCTTTTCTTTCAAAAACACTCCAAACATTATCATATTTAAGGTAAATGGGGTAATTTGAATCCCACTGGAATAAAGCCAGGTATGAAAATCCAACCAAAATATTTGTATAAAATTGCACAAAAAGAATAGATGGTCCAAATCCTCCTCTTCTGTTTCACAAAATACACAATTACCCGTTTCTATTTTGAATCTATCACTAAGGAGTCTATTTGTCGGGTAAATTTTATTCAAGATTTTAAATTGGACTTCTTTCCCTTTAGGAGGGATAGGGAAGGTGATATAATCAGTTCTTATTTTTTCAATTTCTTCCCTTTGGAAATCTTTTAATATGTAATTACGTCTAAGTAAATTTGGAGAAT
The DNA here is from genome assembly GCF_057381915.1 of Diplotaxodon limnothrissa. Lineage (NCBI taxonomy): Eukaryota > Metazoa > Chordata > Actinopteri > Cichliformes > Cichlidae > Diplotaxodon > Diplotaxodon limnothrissa. Next base: position 6,961,760 of record NC_140602.1, read on the forward strand.
AAAGACTCCTTAATGAAGATCTAAGAAACTTATTGTTGCATTTAACATCACAAAATCGAATACCATCTATATATAATTGCCTTAACTTGGGGGAGATGTCAGAATATATTATATCATTTACAACTATGTTTTTAAGTGACAATGGAATGGATTTTATAACCCGATTAAATTTACTTTTAGAACATTGGATATTAAACTTTTGGCAAAATTTTTCATAGTTAGATGCCTGGCTGACAACTGTATAAAACAAAAAGTACACACAATATTCGAAGCACATAGTGCACACTGTGGGAATTTACGACTGTGCGTGAATCCCCCCTGATATTGGTATGATCCGAGCTCAGGCACTAAGCGACTGAGCGAGGGGGCGGGGCAGCTGCTGCCTGTGTGCGCTGTTGGAGAAACGGAGCCAGCCATACTAAGGAGAGCTTAAGTTCGACCAGGTACCAAAGCAAATCATTCGTACCGTACAAATAATGTAAATATGACGGTGAATCACGAAAGATTGATATCAAACTGATCACTTGACCAATATTACGTTACTTGCTCTTCAAGTGAATCAACAAATGGCGAAATGAAAAGCCGAACAAATGCTATTTTTTAGAGTCTTAGCTTACGTGTGTTTATTTCATATTTTCAGTTCTTACCCTCCCCGACTAAATCGGTTTCAGTTATGTACTGAAATATAAGAATGGACATTAGAGGCTTCTTTCAAAGAAAAAACTCAGGTAAATGTTATTTTATATATTATGCTTTGTATGTTGTTCAGTATATTTCTATACAAAACAAGAGGGATTTCAATACACAGCATTATATCCACAGTTTAAACCAGATATTTACATACACTTTATGGAAAATACAAGAACATTTTTTTACTGTACAACATCAATTTAGAGTAAACTTGTTTGGGATAAATATTGAAACATCTTTTGAATTAGTTAAATGTCAGAATAAAGAGAGACAGAGCTGTCTATTTTTATCACTTTCATCAAATTTAGGAGTACATGTACACTAAGTTTATTGTTAATTAATAAGAAAACTGCAGACGATTCCATTCTGAGCTGAAGAAGCTTCTGATAGGTTCGTAGAGTCCATGTGAGTAAATTGGTGGCACACCTGTGGATGCATACAAGGCAAAACACAGAGCCTGTTTCTTTGACATGGGAAAATCAAGAGATGTCAACCAAAACACCAGGAAAAGAACTGTGGAGCTCCATAAGTGTGGCTCAAGTTTGAATACAATTTGGTGCCATTTAAAATTAAGAAATACAGATAGTTTCTCACTTTACTCTTAAAGTTAACAAATATGTTTTTTATATTTATCAATCTAAAAAAATAAACATTTAGTCTGATTTGATGTTACAATTTAAAAAAGTGTTTTTATCTGAAGAGTACATAAATATCTGGTTTCAACTGTATATTTGATGATTGTCAGCACAGAGAGGGAGAGAGAGGTGAATGAGGACAGAACAGAGATGAACAAGAGCAGGTGAGACACATGTGTTAGTCAAATGGCTGTTTACCAAAAGTATCACCGTATCACAGGTCCTCATGTATCTTGTACCTAGTGTTTCTTTTTAGGTTTGTTATTTTTCAAATTCTATATTAAGTTATGCAGGCTTGTTTGCACAACAAGGCTAAATAGTGGACTTTGGTAGAATTAAAAAATAAGTGTAGTGCAGGTCTATGATGATTTTTAGTGCTACTATCATCTACTTCTGATTCTGGTTCTGTCTTGGTTAAGTCCTCAGTAGTCCTGATTTTGAACTGTTGTAGTCCTGTTTTAATTCTGGATCAGTTCTGGGTCTGGTTGAATTGGGGTTTAGTCCCTGTGTCTTGATACAGCCCCGACTTTGTTCTGCCTTGCTGCTTAATTTAAAAAAAACTAGTTTAAGGTGTCCTGTATATGTGATATATTTTTTTCCTATATGAAGTCATTCTTTTTTGAACAAAACTCAAAACAGAGCCTATTAATCTTTCAGTCATTTCTAAAATAATAATCCCACATGCATACTACCCTTTAGGGCTAAGCCCCGGGTGTTTCAAATATCTGGCTCCGCCTCTGGTGATGATGTCCGCTATCACTGTCAATTGCCAGTAAACACTTCATCTGGCTGCTGAATCTTCACGTGACATATTACAAAGTCTGTATTATTAACTCTGTAATTAGGCATCATTCTTCTTATTTTACGGCGCTGTTGTTCGGGGAACGCTCTCTGTTAAGGAAAAAAGCGTGAATTTGTTTGTATATGGATTATCCATAGTTTAAATGTCCCGGTAGTCGAAAAGGAGGCAGAGTTGTTGAAAAATGCTAGGAGCTAACTGGGCGCTAACCGTATCATTCAAATATATTGAATGTTGCAATGCTGGCAAAGAGAGGAAGTGACGTAAGATTTGCGCATGCGGGGTACCGATCGGGTTTCCGGTACGGATCTACCCGATCCGTACCACACATGTGCAGATGTTTTCTTCTTCTTCTGTTTCGTTTACTGGCAGTTTATTCTCCAGTGTACGAGGATACCGCCACCTGCTGACCGAGCGAATGAACCCTATTATAAACTGAATTAGTGTCATTTCAACTGCTTGTTAAATTTGATTTAGCGATAGTCGGGTGTGTTTATGCTTGTCTGTGAGGAGAGGATTGTTGGAATAGTGATGATGATGTCCGCTATCACTGTCAATTGTCAGTAAACACTTAATCTGGCTGATGAATCTTTACTTGACACATTACTAAGTCAGTATTATTAAGTCTGTAATTAGGCGCCATTCTTATTATTTTAAGGAGCTTTTGTTCAATCGGGGGACGCTCTCTGTTGAGGAGAAAAGCATGAATTTGTTTGTATACGGATCCATTGTTTAAATGTCCCGAGCAGTCGAAAAGGAGGCAGAGCTGTTGAGAAATAATATTAGCTAACTGGGCGCTAACCGTGTCATTCAAATATATTGAATGTCGCAATGTTGGCAAAGAGAGGAAGTGATGTAAGATTTGCGCATGCGGGGTACCGATCGGGTTTCCGGTACGGATCAGGTAGTGACACACTGAAATAATAACGTGGCGCACAGTGTGACGTCAAAAAAGGCGCACACCTTTGACGCTGCGTTTTCTCAGTTTTCCTCATCCACACGTAAATGCAAAAACTGAGTTTTTGAAATCTCCACCCTGGCAGGAGTTTTTAAAAATCTCTGTTTTCAGTGACTGAAAACGCCGTTTACATGTGGACGAAAGGTGCAAACGCATAGAAAAATCTGTCTTTTCAAAAATACCCGGGTACGTGTGGACGTAGACTAAAGTTTGGAGTTTTGGTGGCATAGAGGCATTCCATCCACATCCCAAAAATCAACTATGTGAGCAGCAAAAGCGTAATAAATTCCAAGAATTAAACTAATTCAGACTTGCATTAATTAATTTAAGTCAACACAAGTATGCACATATTATTATTTTTTTACAATAGTCCATGACTCACTTTCTGTTTTTTACTTTTTAAAAAGATTTTGAGTAAGCGTGTTTCTTGATATCATGAAAATCCAGTGTGTTCATATTGGGCACTTCTGAAATAAAAAAGGAAACGACACATAAAACTGAACCCTGGGTTGCATAGCTTTAGTACAACTATTAAAGAAAATAGCAGATGCACAGTACTCATTTTCAGGAACTGGGCTGTCAATCTTTGTAGAATCATTCCTCAGGGGACATGCTCTCTGTTTTGCAAAAAAAGAGAGACACTGGGGTAAATTCACATACCAGTATCGTCATGTATGCAGTCTTCACTGCCTATGCAGTAGGGATTTCTCTTGTCACCACTGACATCAGAAGTCAGCTTATGTACTGCAGGTGTGCCATAATACTCAACAGATCTTCAGCGTCTTACACCAGGATTAGAAGTTGTTTTGATTAAGTGAGCTTTAGGTAACTCAAGGGATAATAGTCTGCAGATGCCCTTTGCTTACTTCTTAAGATTAGAAGTTGAGTGACTTGGGGAACATTAAACATTGCCATAGTTTGAAGGTCTCTTACATCCTTTAAAGCTGCACTGTGCTAAATCTTCTTTGCCATTTCTTACAGAACTTTCATTGCCACTTTTAGGTACAAGTGTCTCATTATATTACAGTTTATTGCACTGTTGGTTGCAGGGAAGTATTTGTGACAGAAACTAAAACCCTGTTTTGCTGTTTAAAGTAGACAAAACTTTATATTTTTCACAAACGTTTTGCAAAGATGATTTTAAATGGTGGTTTATCACATTGACAAGTATTTCAGGATTACTCAAACATTCCATTACCAGCATTCACTACTTGGGTTTGGTTAGCTCTGCCCTGCATTTATCCATTTAAATCTCCCCACTAGGTCACTTGCTCTTACCTTTGCATTTCCTCTTTGTGATCATGCTATGAACAAAAATAAAGTTAAAAAAAGAAGAGAGCAAGGACATGGACGCAAATGGAATTAATGACACACAAACTAAAGAGTAAGTAATAAAGCAGTAATCATTCACAGACACTATTTGAGCTGCTATTGCAGTTCTCACTAAAGTTATTCTAAAGTTCTTGCTAAAGATCCATTGTACTGCAAACAAAATGAATATTTAAAATGAGGTATGTTGATCTTAAAGTTTTCAGTGTGACAGTAGTGGTTCTCTTTTACATGTCCAGATTATCATCATAACTTTAACCTTGTCTGTACTTTGTTGCAAACACAGACGTGAACAAGTGGAAACACAATGGTCAACTAGTCATTACGGTTATAATTCTTTGAAGTCCAGTTATACTTGTTTGAAGTCCATCACATGAGGCGCATGCACAGTTGGGGCATTCCCATATGGAAAAGAAATAGTAAAAACTTATATGATTTACTCATGAAAGTGGCCACTTTCTCATTACTTTCATATATTGTTTTAATAAGTATCCAAAACATACAAGTTTCATTATATAATTTTTCAAGGGATCTTATATCTGTTTTCACTCTTGTATGCTTTTCATACAAGTTTCACACAAGACAGATACAAACTTTATAAGATTTATATATATCTTTTCCGTATGGGTTGTAGTGGACAAGTCTGCAGTCTCAAAAACTTGTCAAACACAGAAATTTCTACGTGGACTCTCGTGCTCACCGTCTGATGATAAAAGTCTCTCTCTCTCTCTCTCTCTCTCTCTCTCTCTCTCTCTCTCTCTCTCTCTCTCTCTCTCGCTCTCTCTCTCTACACACACACACACACACACACATACATATGCTAGCCATTAGTGTGAATGTGAGTATGAATGGTTGCCTGTCTCTCTGTGTTAGCCCTAAACAGACTAGGGACCTGTTTCGTTGACTCACTGACCCATGACGGATTCTTCTCAAGAATAAATAGATGTGAACGCTTGACACTGAGGTAAGCACTGGGCTGACAGCCTACACTAAAGAGCTAAAAATATAATACAACATAATACTTAATTGACACTGTGATAATATAGAAAACACACACACCACATTACACATTGAGTGTTTGTTTTTATTTTCAATCAGTTTCTAATGGAGCTTTCCAGCTACCCTCCTCCGGCTTCACACCACACACAGTTCTCTTTTCTGGTCCCAGCGACATACTCAAATGGGATGACATGATCAGATGATGGCGGTCAGGTGTGTGAGTCAGTCTTCTCTGATACCACACCCTGAATCCACTGCTCCATCTCTTATCTGCAGCTGAGCCACAAAACCCCATCGCCCAGCTTAGGCTGGGGAGACATCCGGTCTACACCCGCCCCAAAAACATACATACACGCACACACACAAAACCCTGATGAAATCAACCATGACCATCTGTGCCCCTGGCCTTTGGACCACCTTGAACTTAAAAGGCTGGAGAGCGTTGGTATCCCTCTGCAGAGGGGCATGATACGACCACAGAGTGAAAAGGTGGCCCAGAAGGTAATAACAGAGAGAGTCGACTGCCCACCAGATGGCCAGGCACTGTTTTTCTACTGTGCTGTACCTTGCATCCCACTCCAAAAAGTTTCCTGCTAATGTAAACAATTGCGCGGTCGTCATCCCTTACCTGCCAGGACAAAATGGCCCCCAGCCCTCTGTCCGAGGCGTTAGTTTGCAGAGAGCCTTCTTCCCCTGCATAAACTTGTACGAATGCCGCCTGAGACGGCTCTGTCCATTGGACCTCTGTTTTGGTTTTGGGAGGCGGGCAGGATGTGATGGCTGCTGTTTTATCTATCTGTGGATGCACCTGCTCACCTCCCAAGTGGTACCCCAGATACTGTACCTCCCTCTGTCCAGCTGCACACTTCTTCAGGTTGGCCGTGAGCCCCACCTAACTCAGGAACTTCAGGACCACAGCCACCTGCTGCACATGCTCTGCCCAGGTGTCGCTGTGGATAAGGACATCTTAATAATAATAATAATAATAATAATGGATTGCATTTATATAGCGCTTTTCGAGACCCTCAAAGCGCTTTACAATTCCAATATTCATTCACTCTCACATTCACACACTGGTGGAGGCAAGCTACAGTTGTAGCCACTGCTGCCCTGGGGCAGACTGACAGAAGCGAGGCTGCCATATTGCGCCATCGGCCCCCCTGGCCATCACCAGTAGGCGGTGGGTGAAGTGTCTTGCCAACGACAAAGACAGACAAAGCTGGGGATCGACCTGGCAACCTTCCGGTTACAAGATGAGCTTCCCAACTCCCTGAACCACGGTTGTCCCCCATTTTCCAAGTAGGCAGCAGGGACGAGACTGCTGTAGTGGGTAATTACTGGGGGCGTCAGGCCTCACAAGAAGGCTGAGTGCAGCACAGACACTACAGACACACACTGCAACAACAGGTTATTAAACCCTGGCCAATCTGTCCCCAGAATAACAGGATAATTGTGAAGATCCCCATGAGGTCCAGGTGGTCCACTACTGCTGGTGGACATCTTCAAAGGTGCTGCTCGCTGCTGTGGGCAAGCTGAGAGTCACCGGCTGGGCTTCACTTGACAGCAGCGGGAGCAGCCTCAGTGTCCACGCCTCCTCCTCAGCCCAACGGCACGCCTCTGCCATGGCCTGAAAGATGTCCAGGAAGGACCAGGGGTCCTCTCCCTTCCCCATACATAGAGGGACATGCTGGGGCCAGCCGATCGTTGGTCGACATACTTAAATGAGGAGACATGATCAGATGCTGGAGATCAGGCTTGTGAGTCAGCCTCCCTTAAGACTACACCCCAAACACACTGCTCCACCCTCCCCCCTGCAGCTGAGCCACAATCCACACTCCCACCATAGACATATATGTATATTTTTATTCCTGATTTATTTTTATGTGTTTCTTTTACACACATGTTAAAAGTGTGTACAAAAATATACAGAGATTAATTAAGAGGTTAATTCCAGATTAATGCAGAGATTAATTCCATTCTTTAAGAGACATAATGTCAGACCTCTATCAGCAATACAAATGAATACTTTTTCTAAATTATGCAAAAAGTTTTATTTATCTTTAGTCAGATGCATGCATGCTTACATTTTGTCATGAAATACTAACATACTACAAAACATGAGGTCCTGGCTGAAAAATCCTTCTTCATCATCATTCTAAAATAGTCAGATGTCTATTCATGTCTATTCATATTAATGTACAGAATTCACCTGCTTGCTGCTACTACTGCACATTCACCCAGTGTATATACTATATGTAGATATATATAATGTTCTTCCTCTACACCCCCCCCCCCCCCCCCCCCCAATTTTTGCACATGTCGAGGAGCGTGTCAGGCTACATTTCACTGTGTGTTATACTTGTATAACTATGCATGTGACAAATAAAGAACCTTGAACCTTGAACCTTCTACTGAGCACTTCCTCTCAAGTGTGAGAATACTGGGCAATCGGGTTCAGGGTGTTATACTTTGCATTTTAGTAAGCACATCAAATACTGTAATTCTCAGTAAGGTTACACGATGGCAACCCTTTTGGGGTACCCAGGTGAGTGCAGAGGATTAGGAAAACACAAAGAGGGTTGGAGAAATGGCGCCGCTGAGGGGGTGCTAAAACAATTAGGCCACAGGTGAAAATCAGGTGAAAAATGTGTACAGGTTTCCTCACTGTTGTTTCAAACAGATGAAAAATATATAATATATAAACAAAATATATGATTGTTAAAAATTATTTCTTTAAATATACAGTATCAAACACTAACACTGGATAGTTTTTTTGTTTCGGGCTGTTTGTTTTCAGGCTGTTCTCTTTTTGGGGCGATCGTGGCTCAAGAGTTGGCAGTTCGTCTTGTTGCCGGTTCGAGCCCCGGCTCGGACAGTCTCGGTCGTTGTGTCCTTGGGCAAGACACTTCACCTACTGGTGATGGCCAGAGGGGCCGATGGCAAGATATGGGGCAGCTGTGGCTACAACTGTAGCTTGCCTCCACCAGTGTGTGTGCGTGTGAGTGAATAGTGGAATTGCGCTATATAAATGCAATCCATTATTGTTATTATTATGTGTTTCTTTGTAGTTGCAAATAAAATTGGCTTACCTAGAATTACCTACATTATCTCACTTTTTATGAAATTTTTGAGATAGTTAATTTTCAAATTCCAGTGTCTTTTTCCATTTTCTATTGTATTTATTGGAAATTTATTGTAGCCAATGTAGAAAGAGGAACTTGTGGCTCAAGGTGTTGAGTCTCTCAAGAATGATAAATGATGATTCACATATGTAAGTGATAAAAACTCAGAACTGAGTTCAGTATGCTGGGCCAAAACTCAGTGTGAGACTTTTCTTTAGGTTTGCACCACCTGCATGGATATTTCCAGCAGCTGCTCTCATGCCCTAAATCTTGAAACTCTTCAGTTAGTTGGTGCAAAGGGATCTTGGACACGGTCATAACCATTACTGTTCACTTCAGAAGTAGGAGATGAAGTGGTGGCTTAGTGCGGCAAGGTTTGTATGAAGAGATCTATCCTGAGCAAAGTCTCAGACAAGTAACTAGTCAATAGTTCAAGTCATAGAAATTGTGATGTTAATGGGGAAAAGTTTAGAGCTGATGTGTTGCTTTTGTTCTTGTTTTTCCTAACAGTTTGCTTTAAGAAAAAACATTTAAACAGAAGACCGCTTGCCTCAGTAGTTTTCTGATTATTATACGTTTTTCCATGTTTTGTGTAGTATGCAGTAGTATTTTGAAAACCCCTTGGTAAAAAGATATAGAATAATACCATACAAATCTAAGACCGGAAAATATTTATTCAGTGATATATTACAATATGTAAATAAAAAGTTGCAATTCATTTTCCAACAGCAAGGCAGACCTGAATAACTTCAGTAAATTTAAGTTAGAAACTGTGGCAGCAACAAACCAAGCCATGTCTGGGTATGTTTATCATCTTCTATTGTCTTCTGGGGAAAGTTACTTTCTAACTGTTTTTACTGCAGATTGTCTGAGTTATACTTCCAAAAACAAGATGTGCGGAAAATCCCAATTCCCTTTCGCCATCTTCTTTCTCTGTGTACTGAAAGCTCTGATTACTTGTGCATTTCACCCTATATTATATTTTTACGTTGAAAATGTGTAAAATGTGATCCACGTTCAGTGTCAGATTACTCTGGAAGAATGTGTTGATGCTTTTCTGCTTAATAGCACAAGTGTCTTCCATTCTGTGCCAATAAAGTGTGAACATACCTGCTTCAACTCATGCATGGCCAGCGTTTATAATGACTGCCTTGTCTGATGTGATTGTGTATACTCCAGATGTTGGAAATATGCAGCTCAGGGGAGCATTTAATTTTAAAATGCAGCTCTAGTTTCATCATCCAACTAATAGTTTGGTCCAGAAGCTCTTGCAAACAACAGCTGCCACTTCACATACCTGAGGTGACAGGTGCCACCTAACATTGCAGTTTTATGTTAATAGTCAAGCTTCTAATCAGTTCATCAAAACAGGTAGTCTTCATACGCTGGGTTGGTTGAAGATATGGGCCAAAGAGCTAGCTGTTCAATGTCAACTGTTATTGGTTGGTGTGCAGTTTCAAGGAAGACTGCATTCAGTGCACTGTTGTGCTTTTTATAGCTTTAGTCCGGATAATTAGTATTGCCATTGTTTAGCAGACTTGTCTCACTACATTACCCCGTTGTTCGCATGTATTATCAGTTTGAAATCAGAGTGTAGATTACTTCTCTAAATCTAAAGGGAGTGTTCATAAGCAGACTTGGATTTGTATATTCAGTCTATTTTTGCATACTCCCAAAGAGGCGCAACAAACCATCTGCTGTTTAGATAGACTATGACCTCTATGTCTCTCCATGCCCAAGCACACCACCAGACCATATCCATCAATACAGTCTGCCCGGTTGTTAATCTCTGAGCAAAAGACAAGGAGGTTATCATCACATGCCATTTGAAGGGATGGGCCCACTGGCAAATTCCCAACGTAGGCGTTGTCTCACTTGGTGAACCCTTTCACTGTCACTTGCAGGACACAGCATGCGATTAATACATTGCCATGCTTTAGCAGTGTGACAGTCCTGATGTCTGCACAGTAAGGACCTTTAGTATATTTAATATGTTTAAACAATTTAAAAACAGCTTTTGTTTTGTCTTTGTGACAGGAGAACACTGGTGACCCGAGCTGTATTCAGTATTCAGTGGGCATTCTCGGACCGTGCGTGGTTGGTGGCCCTTTCAAGAGGCAAATGAAAAAATAATAAAGAAAGAAACTTACAAGGATTGTTTTCTCTTAAACTTTAGATCCAGAAACAGTGTGTTGTACACTTGGATACAAAGACACTTTCAGGCGTGCATGAGTTTATTATAGTTTCCCCTAAACGTTTTTTTGCTCTGGAGATACAGAAACATAAACATTTCAATTCAGCATTGCTTCACTCTGCAAGCCATCTGTGCACTTAATGACATACATGATAAGGCTTCATGTTACTCCTGAACGTATGTTAACAATATATATATAAAAAAAAAAACAAAAAAACACCCAGCACGCCCCTGCGGGCGGTTTATCCTTCAAGCTCGGGTCCTCTACCAGAGGCCTGGGAGCTTGAGGGTCCTGCGCAGTATCTTAGCTGTTCCCAGGACTGCGCTCTTCTGGACAGAGATCTCCGATGTTGTTCCTGGGATCTGCTGGAGCCACTCGCCTAGCTTGGGAGTCACCGCACCTAGTGCTCCGATTACCACGGGGACCACCGTTACCTTCACCCTCCACATCCTCTCGAGCTCTTCTCTGAGCCCTTGGTATTTCTCCAGCTTCTCGTGTTCCTTCTTCCTGATATTGCTGTCATTCGGAACCGCTACATCGATCACTACGGCCATCTTCTTCTGTTTGTCTACCACCACTATGTCCGGTTGGTTAGCCACCACCATTTTGTCCGTCTGTATCTGGAAGTCCCACAGGATCTTAGCTCGGTCATTCTCCACCACCCTTGGGGGCATCTCCCATTTTGACCTCGGGACTTCCAGGTTATACTCGGCACAGATGTTCCTGTACACTATGCCGGCCACTTGGTTATGGCGTTCCATGTATGCCTTGCCTGCTAGCATCTTGCACCCTGCTGTTATGTGCTGGATTGTCTCTGGGGCATCTTTACACAGCCTGCACCTGGGGTCTTGCCTGGTGTGATAGACCCCAGCCTCTATGGATCTTGTGCTCAGAGCTTGTTCTTGTGCTGCCATGATTAGTGCCTCTGTGCTGTCTTTCAGTCCAGCTTTGTCCAGCCACTGGTAGGATTTCTGGATATCAGCCACCTCCTCTATCTGCCGGTGGTACATACTGTGCAGGGGCCTGTCCTTCCATGATGGTTCCTCGTCTCCCTCCTCTTTCTTGGGTTTCTGCTGCCTGAGGTATTCACTGAGCACTCGGTCAGTTGGGGCCATCTTCCTAATGTATTCTTGGATGTTCGTTGTCTCATCCTGGACTGTGGTGCTGACACTCACCAGTCCCCGGCCCCCTTCCTTCCGCTTAGCGTACAGCCTCAGGGTGCTGGATTTGGGGTGAAACCCTCCATGCATGGTAAGGAGCTTTCTTGTCTTTATGTCAGTGGCTTCTATCTCCTCCTTTGGCCAGCCTATTACCCCAGCAGGGTACCTGATCACGGGCAGGGCGTACGTGTTGATGGCCCGGATCTTGTTCTTACCATTCAGCTGACTCCTCAGGACTTGCCTGACCCTCTGCAGGTACTTGGTGGTTGCAGCTTTTCTAGCGGCCTCTTCATGGTTCCCATTCGCCTGTGGGATCCCCAAGTACTTGTAACTGTCCTCTATGTCTGCAATGTTGCCTTCTGGTAGTTCAATCCCCTCAGTTCTGACTACCTTCCCTCTCTTTGTTACCATCCGACTACACTTCTCCAGTCCGAACGACATTCCAATGTCATTGCTGTATAGCCTGGTAGTGTGGATCAGTGAATCGATGTCTCGTTCACTCTTGGCATACAGCTTGATGTCATCCATGTACAGGAGGTGGCTGACAACTGCTCCGTTCTGTAGTCGGTATCCGTAGCCAGTCTTGTTAATGATCTCACTGAGGGGGTTCAGGCCTATGCAGAACAGCAGTGGGGACAGAGCATCTCCTTGGTAGATCCCGCACTTGATGGTGACTTGTGCTATGGGCTTGGAGTTGGCCTCTAGTGTTGTACGCCACATCCCCATTGAGTTCCTGATGAAGGCTCTTAGGGTCCCATTGATCTTGTACAATTCTAGGCATTCCAGTATCCAGCTGTGGGGCATTGAGTCATAGGCCTTCTTGTAATCAATCCAGGCAGTGCACAGGTTGGTCAGTCTGGTCTTGCAGTCTCGGCTGATTGTTCTGTCTACCAGTAGCTGGTGTTTTGCGCCTCTGGTATTCTTGCCAATTCCTTTCTGTGTCCCGCTCATGTATTGACCCATGTGCCTGTTCATCTTAGCCGATATGATGCCTGACAGGAGCTTCCATGTAGTACTGAGGCAGGTTATTGGTCGGTAGTTGGAGGGGACCGGTCCCTTCTTGGGGTCCTTGGGGATCAGGACCGTCCGGCCTTCAGTTAGCCATTCCGGGTGTCTCTCGTTAACTAGCAGCTGGTTCATTTGTGCTGCCAGACGCTCGTGGAGTGCAGTCAGCTTCTTCAGCCAGTAGGCGTGAACCATGTCGGGCCCTGGTGCTGTCCAACTCTTCATACTGGAGACCCTTTCTTGGATATCTGCCACTGTGATGGTTACTGGACCCTGTTCAGGGAGGTCGCTGTGGTCAGCCCTCAGATCCTCTAGCCACTGAGCATTGCCGTTATGGGTTGCATCCTTCTCCCATATGCTCTTCCAGTATTGCTCCGTCTCCAGCCTTGGTGGTGCTGTTCTCTTATTGTTCCCTTGCCACTGAGAGTACACCTTTGCTGGTTCTGTGGAGAACAGCTGGTTTATTCTCCTGCCTTCTATCTCTCTGGTGTACCTCCTCAAGCGGCTGGCCAAGGCTGTGAGTCTTTGCTTGGCAGTTTCCAAGGCCTCAGGTATGGACAGCTTGCTGTATTTCTTAGGCACCTTATTTTGTCGCACCTTTCTGCAACTCCGTTAGTTGGCTAACCCCGGCGGAAGGGGCTACATGAATAGGATGAGGGACCTATGGATATATATATATATATATATATATATATATATATATATATTACACATTATCATTGTCACATTTTCAATATTGTGCACATTCACATAACTGCTAATTTAGATAACTGCTGGTACTTATAGTTTTATACACTTATTCCCTGAAACACTGTTTATGTACATTAACTGCAAACTCTGACATTAATGTTGTTTACATTCACTACTCTTTAGCATGTTTCTTAACATCTGTGCTGCTTTGCCTCTACATCCTTACATCACATTTGCATACCTGCAAATACAGGAACACAAGCACTCCAGTCTGGCTGCAGTCTGCGGCATGTCCGTGTATAAAACAACACAGGACCCCTGCAGCCTTCTCTAAGGGCTCCCGAGCTGACCCCCCAGTGCCTGTGTGAGCTCCACTCATGAGGATTATAATTAGCCTACTAAAATATTACAATTGAATTGCCTGTGAGCATTTTGTAAGTCAGCGTGAGGATAAATGAACATAGTACCACCAACAATACTGTCGGTCCCACACATTTTTATTGAAACACACATATACATATTTGTATTGGAACAAAATGATATCATGGGTAGAAAAAAGTAGAGGGCTGTTTTATAAAAAAAATTGTATTATTTAATTATATTAAAACATTGCATTTGCACTACCTGCAAGTTGTTGAGATAAAAAAATGACATGAAATCCAGCCTGAAGGTTACCTGTGTCAGGAGCTCACAATAGCAGTGAATTTATGACCTGAAACTATGCTTGGATATAAATGAAGGAGTGAGTTTACTGTCATCAGTAGAGGAGCTGTTGCCCTTTACAACTGAAGAAGTGAGTATCCAGGGAGGTAAATTATGCCCTTTCACTTGATCTGTTGTCTTCTTCACAGTGAATAAGGTTCACAATTATATATAGAAATGAACCTTTCACAGGGAATTGTTGTTTTTTTTTTAATTGAGTCACATTACTTTTCATTTACACATTCAGGTATGCCATGTTTAACTGCTAATAAAAACAGACTGATCATAAAGCAAGTTGACAATCCACACCAAAGTATTTGTACTCAGGAGTCTGTAACTTGATGATTTTTAGTGACGCATACCCAGTGTTGGGAAGGTTACTTTTAAAATGTATTCCATTACAGAATACAGAATACATGCCCCAAAATGTATTCTGTAACGTATTCCGTTACGTTACTCAATGACAGTAACGTATTCTGAATACTTTGGATTACTTAATATATTATCATGCTTTTTACAACAACGTGAATGTACTATTGCTGTGTGATTTATTACTATTACTGAAGGTCCGCGACTCCGAACTGTAGTAAAGGGACCTCTGACTAATACGCCGGGGTCCCTGTCGGCTCGTAGCCGAAAAATAGCTTTACTTTGTTGTGTGGGTCAACTTTTCTTGCGAGAGACAGAGAGAGGCGTTGAAAGACTGCTCCAACGGAACTTATTGTATTCGGAGGAAAACACGAACACAGTGTACAGTCGAGTCTTAATAGCTTACTTACAACTGGGCTCGTCAGGCACTCTTCTTGGCTGCAGTGGTTATTATTATATTTACATGCTTCCAGCTCCCGTTTTTCCTCGATGACAACTCGTACCTTTCCACTCCCCTTTTTCTCCCTCCTCGCGCTCACAGACCCATAACGTGTATGGCAGTCCATTCTCCCTGCAACACGGACTACACTGCCCATGATGCTACATTCTTTAGAGCTATGCTTGTAGCATTCTGCCTGTTAGCTTAGCACAACAACAACAACGAAAAGGCGCTCTCTCACCCAGGAAACACACAGTCGCAGAGAGAGAGAGAGAGAGCGTCGCCCTGTAACCATGGCAACCGTAACTAGGGATGGGTATCGTTTAGGTTTTATCTGATACCGGTGCCAAATCGGTACTTTTGAAACGGTGCCGGTGCTCAAACGGTGCTCAAACCGGTGCTTAAAGAATGGAGAACACAAAATTGGTCCAAAAACCTCTCATATTCAGCTGGTTTTTTGTAAAAAGATAACAATGTTAGCCTTTTCTGCAGCTATGGGGCATATATGGTATCACTCTTGGCTGGAAGCAGTGCTTAAACAATGGAAAAAACACAAACTTTGTCCAAAAACCTCTCATGTTTAGCTGTTTCCCTCTTTTTCTTTGGTCATTTTAGCCTTTTTGGCCAGGGTGAAGGGAGTATCTGCCATCAAACAAGAAGACAGCCGCATGTAGCTATGATGATGTTTGCTAGTTCACCTTACATGCATTAATGTAATAACGTGGTTAGCCTACTCAACGTAAATTACACACGAACAACATGAAGCTACTCACGCAGAGAAGAACGGCTGCTGCTGCCATCAAATACGGCGCATTTCTCGGCTTTTAAAAAAAAAACGCTATGCGTCGCCAGGTGTTTCATCGGATTCGAGGTGTTACTTCCTTTGACAGTATCACAGTATCAGCTTAAAGCACTTGTTGCAGGCTGCTGAGTTTGCATATTTTGCTGTGAAGTACAGCCAGACTTTTGACCGCTTCGCCTTGGGCATTTTTAGTCTGTAGCTCTGCATAAAAGAATGTACGTACCTGGCCCCGCCTACTATCCTCGGAAACGTAAAATGATTGGCTAGAAGTGTATCACAGCTCAGGAAAAAAAAGCACCGAAATAAAGCACCGAAATGTGCGCTGCTTTTCGGTCTGGTTACTACCGTTTATGTCATCCCTAACCGTAACGCTGCCGCCTGGAACAGCAGAACATAGCTGTCAAACAAAACCCAAACAGTCCTGACCCGCGACAAAATGAAACAGGAAAGTACCGCAGTGTAATCCATTTATTTCAACAAAGTAACTGTATTCTGAATACCACCTTTTTAAACGGTAACTGTAACGGAATACAGTTACTCATATTTTGTATTTTAAATACGTAACGGCGGTACATGTATTCCGTTACTCCCCAACACTGCGCATACCTGGATATGTTGACGTTACATACTTATCACTTGAGCTTGGTCTTCCTTCTAGCTCCCCACATATGGATACTTGGTGAGGCTCATTACTTTACGTTTAAGACATGTGAGTGAAGTTTTTATTTTACGTCATTATGTGCCTTCAATTGCCAAACTAAATGGAGGGAACAGTAAAACATCCAGTATTAGACAATCATATGGACCTAGAGCAAATAGCAAAGATGATGAAAAAGGTCAAAACATAAATTTAAATATTATTTATAGCTCTACACACAGGGTTAAAGTGGACCGGAACAAGCCAGAATAGGGTTATTGGTGCAGATGTCCATCGGTTGTGGTGGCGGTACGTCTGCATCTAGCTAACTCTACAGAAGAGGAGCGAGCTTTAAGGGTGTAAGACGTTTTTATGTGGCAGGTAAGTTCAAATGCAACTGTTGAGATATTCAGTTTGTGTACTCAAGTTGTGAAATGTGCCGGACTGCATTATTGTTATTGTTGTTTAACTGAGACTCAATATTTTAGTTGTCACCACAAGGGGGCACAGTTTCACAGTAAAGGGAGGTGTGCTCATCGGATGATCTGATATCGTGGTGTTGGTGTTGTTCCCAGATCATCATGAAAATGTTGTTCCAGGTTCAACATTGCAAGTGACCAATCACATTGTTCTGACATTATTCTTTTGCGCGCCAAGCCATTCGTGCATTTATGCAATTCCAATGTTGCAAGGACAATATCAGTTCTGCTTACCGTTTATTAAAGGGTTAGGGTTTGGGTCAGGGTTAGGGTTAGGGTCCGTTGATCAGCGGACAGAGGCTGTTTCTCGCAGCTTGAGTACAGTTTTTTGTTTTACGGCGGTTTTTCCCGAAGTAGTAAAAGTATGACGTCACAACATTCTGATTGGTCACTTGCAATGTTGATCCTGGAACAACATTTAGTATGATGATCTGGGAACAACACCAACACCACGATATCAGATCGTGCCTCTCATCACACTACTGACCAAGTGAGTTGGCTGCACACAGGGAAATAAAGTTTCCAAAGAACTTAAGGATATTTTTTGTTCCATTATCATTTCACCTTTGAGTTCATTGCTGTTGATGCTGCACAACAGCAACGTCAGCTCCAGGGGTGTAATTTCCTGGGGGGTTAGGGGAGCCAACCAATCTACCCCCCCCCCCCCCCCCTCATAAAATTATGTATTATCTTGCATAAATAGGGTGTTGATTTTCTTTACTCATTTCAGGTATTACCAAGAAAATATTTGCATGTCTAAATTTATCAACTTAGACAGAGATCTTGATAACCCCCCCCCCCCAAATTCAACGTTTATACAAACTTTATACTGTCTAGCACAGAGACGGTATAAACAGTAAACTGGCAGTTTAAGGAAAGGAAATCATCAGCCAAGACAGTTTGTGAAACATGGGCATATATCTTGTTGAATCCACAAAGAGCAATACACATCAGACGCAGCAGGACCGGATAGCTGATCACAGGATTTGCACAAGAAAAATCCACTGGAGTTCACAATAGAAATTTTTGAGGTTCTTGAAATTATTTTGAGGTGTGTTTTTTTCCCCTTGGTAAGACATTACAACCACAAAAATTTTTTTTTAATCTTTAATTCCCACATGATAATATAATTTTATTATCATATTAATATAGCACTACCTGCAGTTACCTTTGCACAAATGTCCTCCGAAGAGCTGCTTTTTACTCTCTTACATATAATTAAAAGCCTGTTCATTTCACACTTTGTGACTCAGCAGTCCATCTGCATCTTAAGGATAAAGGACACTCTTTTGAGGATGCCAATGTTCACATTTTAGACAGAGAGGACAGATGGTTTGAAAGAGGAGTGAAAGAAGCCATCTATGTCCACTGTGAGCAACAATCTTTGAACAGAGGCGGTGGTTTACGACACCAACTGTCCGCCATCTATAATTCAGTTTTGAGTTCCCTCCCCAGACGCCTTAACACCCACTCACATCCTGGGCCATCTGACCTCAGGAATTCGCATGATAAGGTGGGGCCAGGTTTCACAATGAGCTCACCCGAAACCCTGGCTGATTGGGACCCACACCCAGTTTCACACCTTGGCTCAGGCAATTAGAGGATCATCAGGGGGTCCTTTTGTCCCTCTTTGGGGGGTCACTCCCACTAGGTTTAAATCTGGGACTCCCCACCTTTTGACCTTAGAACTGAAGAAGCTTCTTGGATGAGAGGTGAAACGTCTTCAAGCAGCTTAAAGAAGTCCAGACGCTTTTCTTTGCAAGCTCCTTTGACTACGATGACCTGGATGACTGAGAACCTTTACAGACATCTTAGTTTAATGTATGGGAACACTTACTGCGTGTACTATTGTGCAGATAAATGTATGCTTCACTCACACGTCAACTGAATAAATAATTCAGCCAAAATTGGTTTTCTTATGTTTGTTTTTTGATGACCCCTTCATCTAATACTATTCCCTTTTATTTATTCTTAATCAAGTTTCAATTCAGCTTGTGAAACTTGTGTTTCCTTAAAGGGCAACCACAGCCTCCCAGACACTGTTCAGAGAGGTGTACTGTTTTCCCTCCTTGTAAATCTCACATTTGATGATGGACCACAGGTTCTCAATGGGGTTCCGATCAGGTGAACAAGGAGGCCATGTCATTAGTTTTTCTTCTTTTATACCCTTTCTTGCCAGCCACGCTGTGGAGTACTTGGACGCGTGTGATGGAGCATTGTCCTGCATGAAAATCATGTTTTTCTTGAAGGATGCAGACTTCTTCCTGTACCACTGCTTGAAGAAGGTGTCTTCCAGAAACTGGCAGTAGGACTGGGAGTTGAGCTTGACTCCATCCTCAACCCGAAAAGGCCCCACAAGCTCATCTTTGATGATACCAGCCCAAGCCAGTACTCCACCTCCACCTTGCTGGCGTCTGAGTCGGACTGGAGCTCTCTGCCCTTTACCAATCCAGCCACGGGCCCATCAAGACTCACTCTCATTTCATCAGTCCATAAAACCTTAGAAAAACCAGTCTTGAGATATTTCTTGGCCCAGTCTTGACGTTTCAGCTTGTGTGTCTTGTTCAGTGGTGGTCGTCTTTCAGCCTTTCTTACCTTGGCCATGTCTCTGAGTATTGCACACCTTGTGCTTTTGGGCACTCCAGTGATGTTGCTGCTCTGAAATATGGCCAAACTGGTGGCAAGTGGCATCTTGGCAGCTGCACGCTTGACTTTTCTCAGTTCATGGGCAGTTATTTTGCGCCTTGGTTTTTCCACATGCTTCTTGCGACCCTGTTGACTATTTTGAATGAAACGCTTGATTGTTCGATGATCACGCTTCAGAAGCTTTGCAATTTTGAGACTGCTGCATCCCTCTGCAAGATATCTCACTATTTTTGACTTTTCTGAGCCTGTCAAGTCCTTCTTTTGACCCGTTTTGCCAAAAGAAAGGACGTTGCCTAATAATTATGCACACCTGATATAGGGTGTTGATGTCATTAGACCACACCCCTTCTCATTACAGAGATGCACATCACCTAATATGCTTAATTGGTAGTAGGCTTTCGAGCCTATACAGCTTGGAGTAAGACAACATGCATGAAGAGGATGATGTGGACAAAATACTCATTTGCCTAATAATTCTGCACTCCCTGTAAAAACTAATGAAATGATCCTAGAAACAGTATTTCTACTACACAGTGAATTTATTCGTGTTGCTTAATTTGATTATAATAACTGTCAAACAACTGAAACTACTTAGCTTATAACTCACTAAAGAAACACAAAGTTCTAAAACTCCATTTTAGACACGAGCCCTGGTACTGACCATTAAAAATGTGAAGTAATGAGGGCATTTTGCCTAGATTGCAAAATGGCCGTAACAATTTTGTGATAATGATCTAAAAACATCTGGCTCTGTATAAGCTTTTTTCTTTTTCTGGGTCCTGCGTTGTGCCTAAAGAACTATTGCTCTTCTCTGACCTGAATTCTCTCACTCCTGCAGCAGTGGTGTTAGTGGGCCACATTTGCATTTCCACCGTTTCTTTGAACCTCTGATGTAATTAATTTAGAAAATGGGGGGGAATGATGTATAAACCACTTAAGGGAAACATATGTGTCCTACTAATAAGTAATTACCACACAGAGCAAATTTATAAAAGACAAAAAAAAAACATCTATTCTGCCAACAAAGAGGTTTTAACAATAGTTCTGATGCAACTGCAGCGTGCCTCACAGGCTGTTTGTAAAATCCTTTGAGAACAGAAAAATGATGAATTAAAAATAGAGTTGTCTCTTAAAGCTGCGAGTGACAGGTGTCTGGGTTTGACTTATGTTTGTGTCTGTACTGAGAGAAAGACATCTAAAAAAAGTAAAAAATAATAGATAACTAAATTGCATCATCTAAGAAACTTTATTTAGTAGTGAATGGGCTGCAGAATGTCTTTTATGAATCTATTGTATGGTCTGTTTTAGCTCATTCCCCTTTGTAGTGTTTATTATGTTTAAAAAAGAGGATTCAGATGTCTAATCAAAAATGTCCAGTACACTGTTATAAATACTTTTTGGAAAATCAAACAACACATTTCATGTTTTGAAAAATACAAAACATTTAATTGAATTTGTTCCAGCTTCTCCGGTAAATTGTACAATTGCAGCTTAATTCAGCACCATAAAGCCATTTGTTCGTCCGATCAGTAATATTATGTTTGTCTTTCTCTCTCTGTTCGCAGTTTGGAAAGGTACTCATATGAGTACCAGTGATATCTCCCAAAAGTTATACCTGAACTCTTTCAAGGTCTCCTTGTTTGGTACTGTGGTGCTTCCAGGGCTTGCTACTTTCAGATCTCTCCCTGAAAGTCTCATTCTAACCGCTTGACTTGTGAAACTTTCAATGCATGCTGTGTCAGAACAGCAACTTTCAATGTGATTTTACTCTCCAGGAAGGGATGCAAATGTCAAATGAATGCAAATATGGCACGTAGGGTTGGTGGCTATGCAGTTCACATTGCCAAAAAATGTTTGTTTTTCAGTTGTTTGGATTAAGTGCATGATGAGGTTCAAGTTGTTGTCGCTACAGACTTGATGTGTCACCTCCAGGCAGACTCTTCCATTTAAGACCAGGGGCGATTCTAGGATCAGAGCTTTGGGGGTGCTGAGCACCCAGAGAGCTGCCCATCCAGGCAAGGTAAACTTTACTCATCACGATGAGAGTTCTTCCCTGTCTCTGTCAGTCCCTGCATCCTTAAATGTCTCCCGTTGTCCCGTGTTCCCTCTGACTGTCTCTTTGGTGCATTTAAACCCCTGTTCCTCCCTGTCCTCATCCTCTGTTGTCTTCATCTCCATTACCACACAGCAAATTCAAAAGTGTTAAATTTTTTGGTGTTTTAATAGTTAATAGTAATTTTACTCTAAGCAGAGTCACATTCTTTTAATGTAACTCTGAGGTGTAAAATGATAGTAGTTAAAATCGAGTGTTAAAAATGAGTGTTTCTATGTCAAATCTGGAGGTGTTACAATGGAAACATTTACTCTTGACCTCTTAACTCTGAACTCCTACAGGGGCTATGACACCAATAGAGTAAATTCACAGACTCCGCCCCCAGCACCATAGGCTCCAATCGAAGCTGAAGTGAAGCCGTTTCAGAACATTTTGCTCTACATATTTGAGTTGTTTGCCATGCTTGGTAAGTCATTTTTTCAAAGATTGTTTAAATTATTATTAGCTTTTACTTCTGTGGCTCTTTGGAGTTGAGACAAAGCTGTGTGGAAGGCATTAGCCATGTTGCTCGCTGATAGCATAATATTCTGTTTTAGCTAGCTGAAAGGTATTGTTTGCGGGCAAATACCACAGCCTTGAAAAAAAGCTTGCATGTGAATTTTCAGTCAAACTTTTGGTCAAATACACCTAAAACAATGTCTAGAATGTGAAATGTTGGTATAATGGTGCTACTTGAAGCCTGAAAACGATCGCCCATAAAAAAAAAAAGCGAGCAAACAGCAGTAGCAGACGTCCTGACTGGGTTCTACGTTAGCATAGATCCCTCCAGAGTTTTGTGCACACGGTTTAGGTAAAAATGAAAAAGGTTGAGGTTTTACATTTAGTTCAGTATTACCTGTTGCCTGTGTCCTTGTCTTTTGGGAAAATACTTTACACAAGTAATGGCTCAAAGAGGATTCCTTTTTTTTTTACTGTGCTGCAATTGTTTACTGGATTATTTGTACCATTAATTAGTGTCAGCTAATTTTTATTCAATCTCCGCACAGGATATGCTTGTGAAGATGGAATATGGGGGAGAGCAGAAGTGCGTTGAAGTTCCACAAAGGGATGAATGAAGGACATGCATATTGTATTGAAGAAATAAGTGATGAGAATGCTGTTATTTGCATTTACCAGCTCACCTATGTCAGACCTTTTGATAAACAAAATTCTAATGAAAGTGAGAACATGTATACTGTTACATCTTTCAGAAAATGTTTTGAAATTGTGGTGCACAGTTCAGAATAAATGTTTTTCAAAAACCATTGCATCTTTTTAGTAAATGTTTATTTCCAAAAGAAATTTCTAGAAGTTCAGAACAGTAAAATTCCCGCTTTTTAGAATAAATTAGAAGATAACTCTTACGTAGTTAAACTAAAATACTCTTTGAGAGTTAATATATAAACTCTTAACACCAAGTGTTAAATTATCAACTCCAGACAGATTTGGTGTTTAACACTAAATCAGAGTTAACGTACCAACTCTCCAAAAAGAGTTAAATTAACACTCTCTGGTGTGGACCCATATAGACACTTTAATAGTGTTGAAATCAAATCCGACAGTGTTAATTTGGACATGCTGGATTTGCTGTGCAGTCATCATAATTTTACCATCTCTGTGCAAGTCTGCAAATTTCTTTATTAAATCATAAGATTCTTAAATTCATCAAGTCTCTCTGTGCCTGGGTCCTCGTCACAAAACATGACATCACTGTTTTGTACATTTTAACACAATTTAATCCCCACATTTGTAAAAGAAAAGCAAAACACTTTTTTGAAAAGTCTGTAACAAAACCAGATAAAGGTTATTTAAACGCTGCTAAAGACTACTACTGCCAAAGAAGAATGGATTGGAATTTAAAAAAAAATACATATCCTAACCTTAATTATGGGGGGAGAATAATGAATGATGCTCACAATGAGTAAAAAGTAAACTCAGTGCATTTTTTGGACAGAGATTCACTTTTAAAGTGTATATATAATACAATACAGATACATAAAAAATACACTCCAAAAATAGAAGAGTCCTTGAAATGTTAGAAAACTGAGACACCGTGGCCTATGGTACAATGTATACAATGTATGAAAAGATCTTTACTGCAGATACTACTATGGCTTTGCAGATTTTTTCTTTTCTTTTATCCTATGTCGCCTCACCTTGAGGTTGGCAAATCTGTCTATCACATTTTGGTGGTCAAGTCTCTCAAGCATCTCTTTCTCAACTGACATCACAGCCAGGTGCTGGAGTCTGCTTTGACCCATGGTCCTTCTCAGCCAGGTATGGAGCTGACTCAAGACACTAAAAGACCTCTCACAGCTACAGCTGCTAACTGGGTTTGTCAGGGCAACCTGAATAATAGTTTTCAGTTTGGGAAAGATCTGATTATCCAGAAGATTGTACAATGTTAACATATCTGGAATGGCACCAGCCTCACTCTTGAGTTTCAACTTCCAGATTGTATGAGTAAAATTAATTGGGTTTTTTTTTCTTTGCCAGTTTAACAGTTTCTGTTTTGCCTGTTAGTGCTCCCTGTCTGTTTTCTTACCTGGTTCTTCCTGACCTTGTACTTTCTCCTCATGTTCCCCTCTTTCCTCTTTCTTTCTTTGGACCGACAATCATACACAAATAGATTGTATTCAATTAGATTAAAAAAATACTATTACGATCACTAATAAAAAAAGGCCTCTCTCAGTGTACTTTCAACCCAAAGGCAAATAACCAAACCACATGTACATCTAATAAAGGATATATATATTGAAACACTGATCCAACATTATCCTTTATTGATGGATCATTTGATCTTACACTTTTACCTGAATGTGGCTCCTTTTTTTGAAAAAACTTCCTCATATCCATTATGAATCTGGCTGTCTCTCCGTACACACACACGCACACAACAGGAGTTATAAGGTTAATGGGCATCCAGCCAGTTAGCTAGTTAGTACCTTGGGTTCAATATCGGCACATACACATAGGACAAAATAACCAGTTTCTCTCAAGTCAAGTCAAGTCAAGTCAAGTTTATTTATAGAGCACATTTAAAAACAACCAAGGCTGACCAAAGTGCTGTACAGTAAATACAGATAAAAATACAATAGAACACAATTTCGTAATAACACCTCGCTGATAAAAATAAAATAAAAATATATAAAACAAATAAATTAAACCTTTCTAAAAGCCAATGAAAAGAGGTGAGTTTTAA
Source organism: Diplotaxodon limnothrissa (assembly GCF_057381915.1). NCBI lineage: Eukaryota > Metazoa > Chordata > Actinopteri > Cichliformes > Cichlidae > Diplotaxodon > Diplotaxodon limnothrissa. The sequence continues at coordinate 6,986,710 of NC_140602.1, forward strand.
GAGCGGTTTTAAAAGTTTCTAGGCTTTTGGAGAGTCTGACGTGAGGAGGTAAACTGTTCCACAGTCTGGGTGCAGCCACAGCAAACGCCCTCTCTCCCTTTGTCTTTAATTTATACCTGGGAACATCTAAAAGCATCAGGTCGGCTGACCTCAAAGATCTCCTGGGGCGATAAGTACTAAGGAGTTCTGACAGGTAAGAAGGTGCAGTGCCATTTAAAACCTTAAAAACCAGCAATAAGATTTTAAAATCAATCCTAAAGGCAACTGGGAGCCAGTGGAGAGAGCAGAGAACCGGAGTGATGTGTTCTCTTTTTTTTGAACCGGTCAACAGGCGAGCGGCAGCGTTCTGCACCAGTTGAAGGCGATGTAGACAGGAACGATCTAGGCCAGCATAGAGGGAATTGCAGTAGTCTAGCCGTGAAGTAATAAAAGCATGGACCACTCTTTCTAGATCGTTCCTGCAAAGGTAAGACTTGACTTTGGCTAAAATCCGCAAATGATAAAAAGATCCCTTAACTACAGAGCTGATTTGTTTATCAAGTTTAAAAGCATTGTCAAAAATAACACCAAGACTCTTAATGGAAGAAGTGCAATCGGAGGTTAGGGGTCCCAAAAAGTCAAGAGAGAAGTTGGGATCTTTAGGAAGCCCAAACACAATGACTTCAGTTTTGCTTTCATTAAGGTGTAAGAAGTTAAGAGTCATCCAAGTCTTAATGTCAGACAAGCAGGAGAGTAGCGGCTGCAAAGAAACATTGCAGTTCAACCTCAGAGGGAGGTAGATCTGAATATCATCGGCAAAGATGTGGAAGGACACATTATGTTTACGGAGCACATCGCCCAGAGGGAGCAAGTACAGAATAAACAACAGGGGGCCTAGTATGGACCCCTGAGGTACGCCACAGGTTAAAGGAGCTCTGGGAGATGACAGTTCACCAAGGTGAACAGAAAAACTCCTATTATTCAAATAGGACTGGAAAAACTTTAAGACAGTGCCCTTTAAACCGACACAATGTTGAAGGCGGGATAGCAGTATGTTGTGATCAACAGTGTCGAAGGCTGCTGTCAGGTCCAGGGTTACTAAGACAGCAGCACAACCAGAGTCAACAGTTAAAAGCAAATCATTAAAAACTCTCAGAAGGGCGGTTTCTGTGCTATGCCGAGCTCTAAAACCAGACTGGAACTTCTCATAGAGATTGTTATTGTCAAGAAATAGCTGGAGCTGCGTGAGGGCGGCTCGTTCCAGTACTTTAGACAGAAAAGGGAGGTTGGAAATGGGCCTATAGTTAGAGAGTAGGGATGGATCTAGATTAGGCTTTTTAAGGAGAGGTTGAACAACAGCGTGCTTGAAGGGTGTTGGAAAACAACCAGAACTGAGGCAGGCATTGACCAGGACCAGAAGGAAAGGTCCGACTGAGTCCAGAACCTGCTTCAGAAGCCGAGAGGGGATAGCATCGGTGGAACAGTTGGTAGTCTTAACCTTGCAGACTATTTCATGCAGCTGAGAGAGAGAGATTGGTTCGAACTGATTAAAGGCAGAATGGCACAAAGACAAAACACAGGGATTGGAAGGTGAAGATGGAATGACAGACTGCAGGGAGGAAATCTTGTTTACAAAGAACTTTAGAAAGTCATTACAGAGGGTGGCAGAAGGTGTGAGGCTGGTGGATGTGTAAGGATTTACAATGGAATTTAAAACACGAAACAGAGTCTGAGGTTTATGGACACTACTGCTAACCAGGTTTGATATGTAGGAGGACTTGGCCTCTTTAACGGCTTTCTGATAGGTTGAAAGAGAGTCTCTGAGGATATTAAAAGAAATGTGCAGCTCATTACATTTCAAACAGGACGGTGGTAACAACAGCAGGCTACGGACAATGTTAAGTTTTAGATTTTAAATAGGCTATATGCATTTAAATGGGAGCAACAGGACGTTCAAATGTCGCTGATGTTACTACAGAGCAGGACAGATTGAAGGGTAGCAGTCGGAAACACTTTTTCAGTATAGCAGGTTACCTGGTGTAATGTTTTTCATCTAAAAAGAAACATGGCCTGACTCCTATCTATCTATATAAAGAGTAACTGAAGGTTAAATGCAGCTAACATGTCCTGTTTTAAGCCCGGCACTTACACCTCTGCTCCACTGTGTCTCAGCCACCATCGCTCTGGCAGCAACGGCGCTAGAGCCAGAGCAGGGGAGAGGCGAGCTGGAACGAACCACTTTGGGAGGGGGGAGGGGTTATCTATACTTTTGTTGTTAAAATGTTCCATCTTAATTAAGTACTGTATGCTTTTTATATTTTAGTAGTGTATCCCACAAACAGCAAATATTGTGAAAAAAAGTAAGAAATCTTTGGGGGTGCTTTGATTCATTCAGCAACCCCAAAAATGGGCTAAAATCACCCCTGTTTAAGACTATTATTTTCTGTTTTTAACTCCTCAGCTCTTAAACAGATTATCATCGTGAAGGTTTAGTAGTTTAGTTTAACACAAAATTGAACACTGGTCAGCATGGAACTATCGAAGCGATCCAAAAATAGAGTGATGAGGTTGGAGGCTAGCGTTTGCAGAGCTGTGCTTAAAACAAGAGCTTAATGATGGTGCAGCATGAGGGTGGCGGCTGTACACAGCTGTCTTCCTCCCACCTGTGTCAATGAACAGTGACTTTAATTGAATGATTAACTTGTGTTTTGTTTAGCTTGGCTGTCCAAAGGAAAATGCTCCCTTTAATTCTCCTACTGCTGCTCCAAAGCACACGTGGTTAACGTGCTTTGGGATTTGACTCTGGTTTCTGAAGCTGCTTGTTTTAGTAATGATGATGGACAATCAGCTACTTTGTGTCACGGAAAACTAGAATATCTTATTTAATGTGTTTTTAAAGGCACAGACATTATAAGGAAGAATCATACACACAAAAGTCCCAAATGTGTAACATGACACATCAGTTAAATTATATGTGTCAGTTAATGGTTCTGTGGCTGTTACGTGTGGGAAACTGGGGAAGTAGGCTGGACTATGCTGTGATTACATCAGGAAATCACCTTAGTTGTTTTTAAACATGCACACAGGCATGTTTATAGCATCTCTCATTTATAATGGAAATGAGAAAAGGTTTTACATTTTTAAAACATGATTTTAAATTTCTTAAGCTCTATCAATCTGTAGTATGTCAATCAGTTTCAACCAGTATATATTCAAAGTTAAAATTGCACTCATTTTTCTTAGGCTTTTCATCAGCTGGAAATTTATTTGTTTCAGTTTTCAGTTTTATTTGTCATATGCAAGTCATATGCAAGAAATGTGTTTGACAAGCAGCAGTCACTCAGCAGCATGATACAGTAGGAGAAAATATAATAAAAGAAAAGAAAATAATAAAGAAAATAGAAAAATAGTAAGGCGCAAAATATTAGAGAGACATGGTAAAAGAGAAAAGATGACTAAATATATGAATATATGTACACTAGTGATTAAATAAGAAAATCTTGAAAAGAAATATGACGGGAGGGCAGATGGGATATTGCACAGGAATGAGCAGCAGAAAATTACAGTATTGCACTTTTAAATATAAATATCAATGACAATAAAGTGGAGTGACCAGTGCAGATTCAACAGAGTACTTGTGAAGCTGCAGGGTAGCTTCTGTGTGCTGTGTTGTGTGTGTTTAAGTGTTGTGGTTGAGGTGTCGTATGGCTTGGTGATAAAAACTGTTTTTGAGTCTTGTAGTCCGAGCAGACAGGCTCCTGTAACGTCTGCCAGATAGTAACAAGGAGAACAGCTGATGTGCTGGGTGGCTGTGGTCCTTGATGATGCTGTGTGCTTTACGGAGGCATCGCTGGAGATAAATGTCCTGAATGGCAGGAAGCCCCGTGCCAGTGATGTGCTCTGCTGCCTTCACCACCCTCTGTAGTGATTTCGGCTGCTGGCAGAGCAGCTTCCGTACCAAACTGTGATGCAGCTCGTCAGCAAGCTCTCATTTGCACACCTGTAAAAATTTGAAGTGATGTTGGCATTCATGCTAAACTTCCTCAGCCTCCTCAGGAAGTAAAGCCGCTGGCGAGCTTTCCTGATAGCAGTGTCTGTGTGAAGGGTCCAGGAGAAGTCCTCAGTGATGTTGACTCCAAGGAACTTGAAGCTGCTGACCCTTTCGACCTTGACACCGTTGATGTGGAGGTTTGGAGGTTTTAAATTCTTATTTTCCTATTATTTTATTGTACTTCGGCTTTACTCTGGCCCATTTCACACTGGGCTGTTCATGGCACATCCCTGTTTTAGACTGTTATTAGCTGAGCTATTTATTAATTCAGTTTACATTGTGAGATTTACTCCCCTTCCCTGGGAAAATGAGAAAAGACCAGAGTATTTAACACCAGAACTGCCTAGATTCCAAAAACCCTGGAACTGCCACTGAGGATATTTTTACCCTCTTTCACAACAAGAAATTTCTTGAAACAAATCAGAAATCTAAAGATGATGCCATTTAATAGAATCAGATCTCAGGCAAATTTTCATGAGTAGAAAGTATATTCAATAAGTTCTGCACCAATAAGGCGGTACTATAACCCCATGTGTTACAGCACTGATGTAAGATATAACTACGACTACAAGGAGCTTTGACAAAACAGCAGTGTCTAATGCTCTAGGAATGAGTTATACAATAAACTTATTATCAGGTTCATAAACACATCAAAATAATGTGATTACTTTTAAACGTATCTATTCTTTCTGTTTCATAAGTCACAGTAAGAATCTTATAAAAATGAATGGCTAGATTTGGCTGATTTCATGCTCTTGCGGCTTTGTTCAGCTTATTGTAACACATTTGTAAAGGTCTTTTCTAGCAGTGCAAATAATGCAGTTTCAACTAACATTTATTTTTAACTGAAATGGATGATACCAGTTTATGATCGGTAACCTGCAAGATTTATGCAAGACCAAGCAAAAAACCCAACAAAAACAAAACGTGGACCAGGATAAAAACAACGCTCGGTAACAGCCCAGTCCACTGAAAATCTGAATCTTGCCATCTCAAGATCACTTCTACTTTATTCACCACACTCATTCACTGTGACTTTAAAAAAAGTCATCAAATTGAAGAAGCACAATCACGTCTTTAAGAAAGACATCTTATTTGTATTCCAGACTCTCACTGTGTCTCCTCACGTGTGACTGAGGCAAGTGAACGAACAAGAGTGAGCGAGGAGGGAAGAGGGCAGAAAGAGGGAGGGAGTGCATGAATCTAATGCATTGCAGCAAAGAACTGTGACAGACCAGGCATTTATTTGAGCAGAGACTGCTGGTGTAGAAGGAAGGACGCAGGAGCAGCAGCGGCGGCAGCAGCACTCAGAACTGCTCTATCACTCAGTGCCTCTATCACAGCTGGAGACAAGGTGGACACAAAGAGGCGGAGACACAGGGATTACACACTGGGAGCACAACACCTCTCTAATGCCACCACCAGTATGATTTCTGGATTACTATATTGGCTTCTCGAGCTTTGCCTTGCAGCATATGAGTTCTCTTTTCCTTCTGACACTCTTCAGTCCATTTACTTCTTGCCTTTGGTTTGATTTCAAGGAATATTCATACCAACAGAAAGCATGGCTTAAATGAGAATTAGTCCCTGCCTATTTACTGGTCAGACATTAGTACCAGCAGAAGACTGAAGATATATAAATCTCCTGACCAATCCTCTGCGATCTGTCTTGAGTTTATCATATCACTGTGTCTCGTCCAATGGAAAAAAGTCAAGGGATATCAGTCATTAAATATATAACAGGTTCTGCTCCAAATAGGCCTTAGCCTTTCTTTTTTCACTTATTTTTTCTATACCTATATTTTATTTTTCATTTTTTGTCAAAGTTTGGTCACACAAAAGACAACAAACAGCTCCACTATTGGCTTCACAGTTCCAGTGTTGCTCAATTTTGTGCATTGCGGGGTGCCCAGGACTTTGATCTAAAACACACTGGTAAGTAATACAAGTTTCTAATGTTCATGTAAACCTTTTCTGGCTGTTGACAGACATCTGTTGAGTCTTACTCTTTGTTTCTGACATGACACTGCATAACTGTGTAATATGTTCAGTGAAATGTAATCATTTTGATATTTACTGGGTAAGGTTTGTAATATTTAATATAATTTAGATGTTCTCTGTAATTCTGGAATATTTTAATTATTATTATAATTGTATTAAAAAAGAAAATCTAGGTTTTTTGTCATGTTTGTAGCCTGCCTGCAGAGTTTCATGCATTATGCTAACAACACTGACTGGCTAACCGTTGGGTGGTCAGACTTCTTCTAAATCATCTTCTTGTAATTTTGTTGCTAGGCTACAGTTCCCTGCTGTGAGAGTAATCATCCAGGCTGTCAACAGTGACATGATTTAGTATGTTTGGATATCAGCATAACTTATTACTTTGGATCTTAAAGCTTATGCTGAATTGTTCTGTCCAGATGCACAGTGGAAACATCCATTTAGCTGTTTATGCTATACATATAGATGACAAATTAAAGGAAAAACATAAACCATTGAGACAATCTAGTAGCTGTCTTAAGTTAAGCTATCGGTCGAGTAGTACTCTAGGGAAACATGATGAAACATTCCTATGACACATTAGGCGGTTATCTAAACACCAACTTATGGAATATTGTTTTAGAAGACTAGTTGTCTATCTCGCCGGTAGAATTTTAGAGACTTGTAAATTCAATGTCAAGGTGGACTGAAGTTCTTCTAGTGGGATGAAGTGATCATATTTCCTTGTATTTCTTAGTTGTTTGTTGCTTTCTGAATTGTAATGCTGAACTGTCAAGGTTGTTTATGCTATAACAATACTGTAAGCACATATCACAGTTCATGAAAAAACAGATCTAAGCGTAACTAAGGCTATTCACCACTTAAAACATAATCACTAAATGCAGCAAAATCTGCATCGTTGTCTGTTGTAAAAGATAAATTGTCACTTTCCTGTGTGAATCCACAGGCTTCTCTGTAAGAGATTTGCAGCTCTGTTTACAGCATAAATTACTGCTTTGCCTTGACACCGTCTCGGGATGAAACAAAAAAAAAAAAAAACAAGCCTCCCTTTGCATCTTATCAGGTTCATAAAGAAGCCATGTGGTTCATTTTCAAGGAACTTGATGTCAACTACGGATCCCTGCCGCTTGTTCAGTCTTCTCTAACCTCTTACTATATCAACTATAATAACACATTCTTGTAATTGTGAAGTACCAAGCAGTCTGAGAATCAAGTTCACCATACACCGGCGGCCTGTGTCCTACAGGATTTGAGTATTGGTGGTGGGCGGTTTCTATTTACTGCAATCACGCTACTCTGTTACCCATAGGCATGTTGAGATAAGAAGGAGCTTTGCACACACATTTAGATTACGGAATCACTTGTTTGTATGCAATCAGGGCCTCTGAGATGCCGGACAAGTGGCGTACCCTTGAGAGAGCATGTGATGATGAGCCAATGTGCACAACCCTTGATGCCACTTGTGATTCTCGAAGCAGTAAGGTGATGATGAAAGGCTGGTAATTGCCGCTGATTAAGATATTAGAAAAGCATTCACCCATGATTAATGAAATTATATGCGTCATCAAAATCAGAGCAAACATAGTTCAATTGATACAGTCCTTTCATCAAAACAGGATCACTTAAAAAAGTGAACAGAATTTGATTTATTTACTCACAATTCAATATAAAAGGATATAGGTTAGGTCTTGTTAAACAATACTTTCGGCCTGAGCTGAATACATGAATCATTGTGGCAGCATAGCTCAATATTGCAATTGTCAAGCATGGGTTGTTATTCTTACTTTTTACTCTTTACCCATCAGCCAGTATTCATCCGACTGCATATACTCTACATATTATGGCTGGAAAAAAAAAGAAAACAAGATTGCATAATATTGGTTCTATTTTCTTCTTACAAATCCAAACTGCTCTAAACCAGCAGCCCTGTGGGGAACGGAGCATGCCAGCTCCGAACAACAGACTATCAGCCATTCTTTTGAAGCTTAATCCAGCACAAATCCCATACCAAAAACATTAGTCTCAGTAGCAAGCATATGTGCCATATATTATTGAACAAGGAAAACAATAGGAACAGCATCAAAAACAAGTGAGAAACAGAAGCACACTGGTGGACCTCAAGAGTGATCTGCAGCTGGCTTTTACCTACATAAATCTATTAATGTGTGCTGATGTGTTGCAACACTGATGACTACAAACCACATATTTTGCATGTATTTGCTGAAGTTGCTGGTTTTGTTATTCTCTGTTTAGCTTTATCTCGTCACGATTACCTGATATAATATGTGGTGTTTTTTGGAATAAAGTAGATTTATGAAATATTAACAGAATGGTTACAAACTGCTTTATTTCCATTGGCACTATTTCATCACACTCTCTAATATAACATGCTACAATAAATTCAGTTTGTGTGTCATGTAAACCCCTATTTAAAAATACTTTAATGCCAATTATGCCTTTTGTTTTGTTTAATCTTTAGCATCATTATATTCGGCTTTTTTTCAAGTCAAGAGGCATTTTTATGTCCAAAGGCCTATCAAGTTTTAAGTCAGTTCATAATTAGAATTTTAGACTCTCACCTGTGCATTTTTTCACTGTCATATTCTCACCAAAGCATTATTATTTGCCAGTAAACACTGAATTAAGAACACACGCAACATCACATCAGTATGTGATGAATAATTAGTCAATAATTAGTCCCAAAAAAAGACACTTTTTTGAACTGATGATCAAATGTTATCACAAAGCAAATTAATGCAAATACCCATATGACTTTTTGTTGTATCATTAAAGTGAAAATTTTTTGTTAGAGACAAACTGAGAATAAACTGTGCGTGAAAGACGTTTAATGGGGTCACTGGAGATCCTTCATGAGCTATGAATTCATCCAGTGACTTTCCTTTTAAACCAGACTTGTGTGTATATCAGTGGTTATCTATGCACTTCACTGACGTCTCTTACAGCAGAGTGGCAGTATGAGTGAAAGAGGAACACAACCTCACTGATCTATGCCTTGTTCATATTGTAGATCTTGGCAGTTAGAGATCAGATGCAGAGAAGTTTAGGCAGTTTAAACTGGAAGGTTTGACCAGCTGTCACTGACTTTCTAAAATACTTGTTGCAACCTTATGTGTCACCTCATAGACAGATCAACATTACTATGTATTTTAACTGTGTATGTGTTAAATCAGTGACCTCCAATAATTGAGATGAGAATAAAAATGTTTTACCTTATAAAACCTTAAAAATTATTTTGCAGGTTGATGATTTATAAACTTTTTATAAAGACATTACATTATGACACAAAGCACGTAAAATGAAGAGGAAATATTAACGATTCTGTACTATAACTCATTCAAACAAATATTGACACTTTTAACTCCCTTTTAAAAACAATATGTCCTTGATTTGTACCTTCCTTGGATGCATCTGTTCAGATAATATAATCAACTCAACTTGATCTTCAAATAAATCTTCTTCAATACATTTTTCAGCTTTTAAAATATTATGCCTCAAATTTATGCATGAAATTAATAGTGAGAAAATACATAATCTTTTGGTAAACTGACCAAATTAGTAACAAAAGATTGGTAGGACAGGTCTCGCCTATGTGTAACCGACCCAGAGTTTGGGCCGGTAAAACAGATTAAATGTTCCTGCAAAACAGGGAAATGATGAGACAGAGACGACTGGTGAAGTTTCTCTTTGCCTCGCTTCTGCCATATTTATTTATACAATCACATGTATTTTTAATTTGCAGCATCACCATTCTCTATATACAACAGAAATAACAGTAAAACCGTCTGTGTGTTCAAGCTGCAATACCACGATCTTTACATGGGAAACAAGAATACTTCACGTGTAGTGACCTTCAAATCATTTACTCGGTTATTCTCTCCGAATGACAATTCAAAACAATATGAAATGCATGTTCAAATACATTTTTACCTCTCTTTAACTTTTAACCCAAATACCTATGTATTCTGATTGTTTTAACCAACATACCAGTGCTTGGTCTTAAATCAATTTAGCTTAGTGGCTCACAAATACATGAAAGAGTCATGTGTATGTCGACAGGCTTAGCTTTAGCTTTAACATTCTCAAAAATCACTTTTCAGAACCAGTAAACAGTCGTTTTTCACTGCCAACAGCAGATTAACATTCATATTCACAATATCAGGACACAACAAGGAGCTTATTCAGCTAAACGACCCGAAATAAGTGAAGAAAGGAAACCAAAATGGCGCCCGCGGCTGGCTGGGCTTTGGCATTTTTTCAGTCCTTCTACTTCATAAAACGTAACCAATAACAGCGTTTACCCGCTGATTTATACCCCCACATTTAGCTATGTTTCTTATCAATATTTTACAACCGTTTTACTATAGTTTTACCGGTTACAAACCTGCAAAACAGGGAAATGATGAGACAGAGACGACTGGTGAAGTTTCTCTTTGCCTCGCTTCTGCCATATTGGAGAGGAGGACCTATGACCTCGCTATTCTGTCTCACTGAACAATGCGCCACCCGGAGGCTGGGGGGTGCAACTACCTCATTACACATGGTTCACTTCGGTGACAAGTCTCTCTTTCTTTTAACAAGTACTACTCCTGATGTGACCACACATTAGTGTGTCACACGCTCCCTGACAAATGGAAATGGCTCCTGACATTCAAAAATACAACCATTTTCCAAAAGTAATACAGTCAAATACTCAACATGGCATATGTGCAGGGTAAGTATATGGCCCAGCTGGATAAGGCACACAAGATGCAAACCCTGGGCTAAATGGTACAAAAGGTGTTAGTGTCCATGGCTGGTATGGAAAGAATGGCGCAGCTAGTGCAGATACTATGGCCTGTGGCTGTAGAGCCGGTTCTCCCAGTGACTCATAAGTAAACACTTGTCTAGGTCTCCTTTCTCGGGCGGACCTTCTTAACTCAGTCTGTGGGTCACCTGCTGGCATCTGTGGTAGCGCTTGGCCAGGTAAAGTGGACCTTTCACATCCTTCTTCCAGACAATTTGGCTGTGCCTGTACCTCAGGGACAGGGGGCATCTGACTGTCTATTCCTGTCTGTTCATGTTCGCTGGAGGTTCTTTCTCTTTCACTGTCTCTAGTTGGTAACTGGAAGCGGTTCCTTTGGTCCTCAGGGCTTTGGCTTGTTGGGGGTACGCCAGATTGACTATAATGGACGTCTCTTTCAACATGTCTAGCCTCTCTGGGGAACCTAAACCAGTACCCTCCTGCATCCTCATCAGATTCTGAGTCACTAGAATCGCTTTTCTGTCTGTTTTGTTCACTTAACTCCGCTTCTCTCTGTCTAATCGGTTTCTTAGGTGCCTGCTCAGATCTCGGAGGCGGAGCCTCAACTGGGAGGTCGTTAACCAGTAATAGGAGGTTACGGTGTAGGACCCTGGTTTTACTTCCATCACTGCCCTCCGAATAGACTGCATAAACTGGATTATCACCTATTTGCCCTTTAACCAAATAAATGGTTTTCTCCCAGTAAGATCGCAGCTTCCCTGGTCCCCCACGTTCACTGCAGTTCCTTACGAGGACCCTATCACCAGGCTGTAACACTACACCCCTCAGCTTTTTATCATAGAAAGACTTGTTTTTGATACTAGACAACCTACTTTTTTCACTGGCTATCCTGTACGCTTCTGTCATTCTTTTCGCCCACCTGTCTGTGTAGCTTTTGTGTGACATTATCTGCTTCTCCCCAACTAGACCAAATAAAATGTCTACAGGAAGGCGCGGGTGATGCCCAAACAGTAGAAAATGGGGGGAAAAACCTGTGGATTCATGGCGCGTACAGTTGTAAGCGTGAACTATGTGTGGCAAATGATCCTTCCAATTCCCCTTTTCTTTTTCGCCTAGCGTCCTTAACATTTGTAAAAGTGTCCTGTTAAACCTCTCGGCAGGATTACCTTGAGGATGATATGGGGATGTTCTCGAGTGTCCAGTACCTGATTTCTCCCTCAGTGTCTTGAAAAGTTCATTTTCAAACTCGCGCCCTTGGTCGTGGTGAAGTCGTGCTGGGTACCCAAAGCGCGGAATGAACTCTCCAAAGATTCGCTCAGCTGCTGTCTTCCCAGACTTGTTTTTGGTGGGGTACGCCTGGGCAAACCTGGTGAAGTGGTCCACGACGACAAGAATGTATTCATATCCCCCCCGGCTGGGCTCCAGGTGGAGATAGTCGATGCAGACCAGGTCCAAAGGCGAGGTGGATGTGATGGTGCCCATTGGAGCACGTACTTGGGTTGTTGGCTTCTTGCTAATGATACATCGGCACTTCCTGGTAACATAGCTTTCTATGTCCCGTTTCATGTACGGCCAGTAGAACCTCTCTCTCACCAGTGCCAGTACTCTCTCTGTGCCGATATGTCCCATGTTATCATGCAGGTGCTTTAACACCGTCTCTTTGTACTTTGCAGGGAGGATTAGTTGTTGCCTTTCACCTGTCTGTCTATACATCAGTCCGTTTTTGAAATGTAATTTGTCCCACTCCTGCAACATTTTCCTCGTTGTTTTAGTCACTGTGTTTCTGATGTCATTTGTTAAGACTGTCATTTTCTCCTTTAGCCTCATTATTTCTCCAACCGTTTTGTCTTCTCTTTGTGCTTGAGCTAGCTCATCTTGGTCGATTGCAGGGAAAACTGGATGTGGCTCCCGGGCTGCATTTTCAGCGATAGTTAGGGCAGCAATCCATGCAACATCACTTTCTCGAGCTGCTCTAGCTCCACCCCAGGCTGCTTGGACCACCTCAGGTGATAACTCTTCAGTGCACTCACCCACATACATGTCAATGTTAAGAGGGAGACGGGACAATGTGTCAGCATCAACATTGGCCCGGCCAGGCCTGTATTTGATCTCAAAGTGAAAGTCTGACAGTTCCCCGACCCAGCGATGGCCCACGGCATTAAGCTTGGCAGTACTCATAACGTAGGTCAATGGATTATTATCTGTATAGACGGTAAAGTGTGGAGCATAGTACAGATAGTCTCTAAAACGCTCACACACTGCCCATTTAAGTGCCAGAAATTCTAGCTTGCCGCTATGGAGACAATAATTCTTTTCTGCTGGTGACAATGTCCTGGACCCATACGCTATTACCCGTAATTTTCCATCCTGGCGCTGGTAAAGAACAGCACCGAGGCCCTGTTCTGAGGCATCTGTGTGGAGGCAGAACGGTGAGTTAAAATCTGGGTAGGCCAAAACTGGGGGACTCGTAAGCATGGTAATTAGCTGTTCAAGTACATGCTGGTGTTCACTAGTCCATTCAACGGGGGCCTTGGATGACAACTGGGGACCTTTAGTCTTCAGTTGGCGCGATGGGAAGGTTGGCATGTCCGGTTTTACTTTTAACAGTTCATAGATAGGTTTTGCAATCCTCGAAAAGTCTTGGACGTAGCTTCTGTAGTAGCTTAAGAAGCCAAGTAGACGCCTTATATCACCAACTGTTTGAGGTGTCTTAGTTTTTAGGGATTCTACGGCCTCTAAGTCTTTTGGATCAATCCTTACCCCTTCTGCAGATACAAGGCGGCCAACATACCTTACTTCTTTGCGAAACAGTTCGCATTTTTCGGGTCTTAGTTTTACTCCGTGCCTCTGGAGTGCTCTTAAAACTTGTCTCACACCCTCAACATGCTCTTCAAATGTTGGTGCATAGCATAAGATGTCGTCCAGGTATGGGATACAACAATTGTCCCTGAGCGAATCTAACATCTCCTCCATGCTTCTTTGAAAAGCCGCAGGTGCATTGGAGAGGCCGAAGGGTATTCGTACCCACTCATAAAGGCCCCAGGGGGTGACGAAGGCTGTGAGGTGACGTGAGCCCTCCGCCATGAAGCCCTGGTGGTACGCCTTTCCCTGATCAAGGATACTGAACCATGAATGCCCCCCCAGCGTGTCGGTCAGGTCTTGGATCCGAGGAAGAGGGTGTTTATCCGGAATGGTCTTCTGATTCAGCAGACGGTAGTCTATACAAAGGCGTAACGAGCCGTCTTTTTTTCGGACACAGACGACTGGAGCAGCATACGGTGACCTGGATTTAACAATCCACCCCTTGGCCAGGAGGTCCTGAATGTACTCCTTCACTTCGGAGAACAAAGGCTTTGGGACAGAGGAATAGGCCCTCTGCACTGGGATGTCATCTTTGAGGTTGAGTGACATGTGCAAACTAGGAATACAACCAATGTCATGAGCATCTTTAGCGAAAGCGCCTGACTCCTCCCATAACATCTTTTCCACAATGTCTTGCTGCTGTTTCTCAAGATGGCCTAGATCTACTGGTGGCTGCCACAAAGTTCTAGGGGAACCTGTCTCTGCCTGACAAACAGTAGTTGCCTCTACTTTAGCGTCGTTTTCAATGGGTGAATCTGTCTCTATCACCTTCTTAATTGCCTGGACGCTACCAATAGCAGTCTTTCTTGTTAGAACAATGTCATGTCTAGTGTGGTTTTCTACAGGCACAGCTACATAAGGTAGTTTGCCGGGCTGGATCTCTAAGAGTCCCTCTCCTAATCCTAACTGCTGCAACTGGACAGAACTCTCTTCAGGCTCAAACAAGACTAAACGTTCACTTGGGTCAAGCTGTGGTGGGACTTTACACTTTACCCAGGTTGTGCTGCCAGCAGGAATTACTGTGTCTCTGTAACCCACCCTCAAGCGCCCCTGAGCTGTGTTCTCCTGATGTGTCTGGATGAAATGTACCATTCCCTGTGCTTCATCGACTGGAATAGACAGTGCACCCCCAAGTAGCTTAGCTAAGTTAGAAGCAGCCTGTGCTGGGCTTCCCTGGATTAACACTTCCACCACATTGAACCCTATGAGTGGTGTGTCTAAGGGCACTGAGCTAATTAGAAACGGCACGTTCATGGAAAGTTCTGGGTCTTCATTGCCTGGCAAATTTACAGTTAATATTACCCACCCATCAAATGGAAGAGATTCCCCATTAACTGCATAAATCTTTGGCACTTTCCCATAGTCAGTTAACTCTATGAGCTCTGCTATCGGACGAACATTGACATCTGGAATGTATTTATTTTTCCAAGCTCGGTCTATCAAGCTAACCTGAGCCCCTGTATCTACAAGAGCGGTCACAGTTAACCCATTAAGAAGGCATTTTGTTGTTGCTTTTTTTCCTATTAGTCTTACTATTGGCTCTCTGTTGCTTACAGCGGTTTTTAGTGGCTCATTTTTGCTCTTCTTGGATTTCTGTCTCTTGAGTTTAGCTTGGTGCACTTTGGTGTTGTCACATGATTCAGTCTCTGTGTCAAGGTGGGACTCCGATGTTGTCCCGGTCACAGCTGGTCCCTCCGCAGCAACCGGCCCTCGTTTCCCGGCTGCTTTGGACGTTTGAGGCAGCCAATTGCTCTATGGCCCTCTTCGCCGCACGAGAAGCAGTGGTTACAATTTTTAGAGCCCACCTGTGAACATGTAGAACATGCATAAAGTCTCTCAGTCTTTGTTGCAGCTGGTCTAGCTGTACTGCTAGAAGACTCTTTCTTCATTTTTTCTGCGAGTGAATCTACTACTCTAGTGAGTGCATCAATCTTCTCTTCCAGTTGCTTTACTGTGTCGGCTGTTGACTTTTGATCTGCAACCTCTCTCTTTGTTAGTTTGACTTTCCCCTCATCCACATGGGCAACATGAGCACTGAACTGTTTTGCTCGGGGTGTGGAACCTAATCTCCGGTGACGCTCAGATTCTTCACTGGTCACTTTCATTGCATGTTTCAGAATCATCTCATCTGTCACTGACTGGTTCGCCAGCAAGGGCTTCAGCTCTCTTCTAATATCATTGTCCTTATGTCCGATCCCCTGATAAACTGTGTGCAAGAAGACACCTTGAACTGTTTCTGGGGTATATTTAATCTCAGAATCAGTCTTTTTGGACTCAAAAAGAACTCTTTGTTTTAGGCCAATTATGCGGTAGAGAAATTGTTGTGTTGTTTCATTTTCTCTCTGTTTGGCACAAATCAGTTCCTGGAACAGCTCTGTACTACTCCTTTCTCCAAGATGGGACTGCAGGAATCCTTTTAACCCGGCAACTGTCATGTCATCTTTATTAACTAACATGTCCTTGAAACTGCCTGGTTTAATTATTTTTAACACCCCTCTAACAATCTCAGATTCTGTAAAATTCTCTTTTAGACCCTCCTCTATCTGCCTACACACACTGTTGTAGCTGATGTCTGACATGTGATCTCCTACTTGGCCTCCCTGAACCTTGAACTCACGTCTCGGAAGATAAGGTAGGTCTTTGAGGGAAACTACAGGGCCTGGGGGAGGTCTAACATTACTTTGTGAGGTGAGTTGTTCTTGAGCTTGCTGTAGTGCAGGAGTTTTTACTAAACCTTGCAATGTCCTACCAACCTTCTCATAGTCCGAAATCATTTTAAGGAGTTCTTCTTGTGGGATGTTAAGGCTAGAGTTAGACTGATCCATGTTTACTTGAGCTGCATTGAACTGGCTGGGCTCTGAGGTAGGGTGGGGTGCACGCTCTGGCGTCCGTGTTTCCACATCTGTCTCCACGGCACTGGTCTGGTTGTCGGTAGGATTCAGAAGTTCATCTACCATGTCCTTTAGCGCTAACAATTTCCCCATCCCACTGTCCTCAGCTTCTAACATTGCCTTGCTGTAGATGAAGGAGTTGATGTACTCGAAGCTTCCTTCTGCATCATCACTTGACAGCTCTGACAGATCCTTGCCTGGTACTGGACCCACCTTTGCAGCAATCTCAAAAAGCTGATCCGGCATCAGCGCGAAAAGGCCCTTCCTGATGTCCCACACCAGGCTCTTCCTTACGCCGTCAGCCATGATGTCCTCCTCGTTGCTCTGCGATGGGTAGTTCTAAACTGGATCTTCCCTCTGTAGTGGATAGCAGCTCCTCCGCTTTACACCAACTCTCCTTGGACCATCAGCTCCGCAGCAGGTCTTATGGATGTGTGAGGATCAGCTCCATTGATGATGTGGAACCAATCCCCGTACGGGCCACCAAGAATCTGTAACCGACCCAGAGTTTGGGCCGGTAAAACAGATTAAATGTTCCTGCAAAACAGGGAAATGATGAGACAGAGACGACTGGTGAAGTTTCTCTTTGCCTCGCTTCTGCCATATTTATTTATACAATCACATGTATTTTTAATTTGCAGCATCACCATTCTCTATATACAACAGAAATAACAGTAAAACCGTCTGTGTGTTCAAGCTGCAATACCACGATCTTTACATGGGAAACAAGAATACTTCACGTGTAGTGACCTTCAAATCATTTACTCGGTTATTCTCTCCGAATGACAATTCAAAACAATATGAAATGCATGTTCAAATACATTTTTACCTCTCTTTAACTTTTAACCCAAATACCTATGTATTCTGATTGTTTTAACCAACATACCAGTGCTTGGTCTTAAATCAATTTAGCTTAGTGGCTCACAAATACATGAAAGAGTCATGTGTATGTCGACAGGCTTAGCTTTAGCTTTAACATTCTCAAAAATCACTTTTCAGAACCAGTAAACAGTCGTTTTTCACTGCCAACAGCAGATTAACATTCATATTCACAATATCAGGACACAACAAGGAGCTTATTCAGCTAAACGACCCGAAATAAGTGAAGAAAGGAAACCAAAATGGCGCCCGCGGCTGGCTGGGCTTTGGCATTTTTTCAGTCCTTCTACTTCATAAAACGTAACCAATAACAGCGTTTACCCGCTGATTTATACCCCCACATTTAGCTATGTTTCTTATCAATATTTTACAACCGTTTTACTATAGTTTTACCGGTTACAAACCTGCAAAACAGGGAAATGATGAGACAGAGACGACTGGTGAAGTTTCTCTTTGCCTCGCTTCTGCCATATTGGAGAGGAGGACCTATGACCTCGCTATTCTGTCTCACTGAACAATGCGCCACCCGGAGGCTGGGGGGTGCAACTACCTCATTACACATGGTTCACTTCGGTGACAAGTCTCTCTTTCTTTTAACAAGTACTACTCCTGATGTGACCACACATTAGTGTGTCACATATGCTAATGGATAAAAATGTCCCTTCCCCCAAAATCCTTTGTACCTGCTGACATCTTCAGTAGACATTTGAAAGCGTGGGCATGTCTGAACAGGTTGCTTCTGCCCTCATTAGTATTTTATCATAATTACAGTGAGACTACAGACTGACAGCTCTATTTAATCTGGTACAATGCTGCAGGTAGATAGTCACTAAATTAATAGAAATATCACCCTACCATTCTAGGAGATATAATAATGATAATACCTGTATTTGTATCAAAACACAAAGTTAGAAATGCTTCAGAGTGTGAACAAAATCATACAGTAAAGATAAGCATACATGTTCCAACAAACAGACACGTAATCAACTATACAGTCTGATATTTATTCCAACATACACACAGGCTTAAGAATGTTGTTACCAAGTCTGGTTGCTGCAACTTCAAAGATGTGATGGCCTCTGGTTTTAAAGTAAAAGCATGGAACAATTAAGACCCCTTGATCTGACGATATGAGAAGTCGGCTGCAGTGATACGGTCTCAGCGCCTCTGATATGGATACGTTTTAAGGAAAGTCCAAATCAGGTTAGAGATTTGAGATTCAAAATTCAGATGTTGTTCAAAGACGAAACCAAGCATTTGCTGTATTCACTAAGACCAGAGGGGTTGTTGGGCTTAACAGAAAAGTACAAATGTGCATAGTGATTTTCAGGTAGAACTTCACAAAGGTGGCTTACATAAATACAAATTGAGTATTGTTCACTGTCTTATATACATATAATGCACAGGAATGCGTGACAAGGGAATATAGACATCTAATTTTGGTAGCCCAAGTTAAGTAAAATACTGCCACAGCAAGGCACAATTTGGAAAAGAAATGAAACAAGATGAATACATTGGTAGAGGGGGGAATATATTATTGAGTTTGGGTAGGCTTTCAGAGTGTCCAATTACATTAAATCTTCTCAAAGCCATTAAAAGCAACTGACAGATTCTTAATGGACATATATTCCGGTAGGTGCAATGAACAGAATTACAGACCTACATATTCATGTGTAGCTCCTTTCCATCACTGAATTAAACTGGGAGTATATTTTTCCAATTAATTCAGCATAAAACTGCATAAGTCTTTGCTTATTTGTGGACTTCTGAGATTTAATAATAAACATCACTATTATCATTAATATTATATTACTGTTTCATTATGCTGTTGTTATGTTATGCTATTGTTGTTGTTGTCTAATTGGTCATTTTTAATTGTTTTTCAAGACCTGGCTCATACTTGCAGCTTGAAAAATTACCAAACCAAACTCATCCTCCTATTATACAAATGCTGATTATATTCTAGCACTGCTTGATCAGATAATTAATGAACCAGAACCTAATTGGATAAAGTGGTGTCACACCGCAGCAGTATTTATAAAATCTCTGGCAGCCTGTCATCTACAGCTCTTGGCACAGCTGCCTTTCTGCCTTCTGTCACTTGCAGCATTAGAAGTGGCCATATATGTTTGGTTTTAATTATATAGGTTATAGTGAATGTTAAATTGTAAAGAAGGTATCCCTCAGCATTACAGCAAAGCATTACACCTGCGTTAGCGTTGATCTTATAAAGAAAAGGCAAAAAAAGGGCTAATTTTTAAGATTCAGGAGTTCCAAAAAGGACAGTTTTATTTTGATCAAAATACTGCTGACATAATAATACTGTTACGTAGCTACTCTCAAATGTGTTATATTGGTACTGTTGCAGAAAGTCACAGATATTGCCAGTTTGTCTTATTTTAGGGTCAGACTGCCAGCCAATAGCCATGTGTACTGTAAGATATTGTAATGAGGCTTAGAAAGTCATTCATTTCTCAGTAGAGGACTGCTAACAGCTTGAAACATATGGAGGGAAAACCGCAAACCAGTGTTGCTGGCAATTCAGCAGTGATTATTAAGGAACACCTGTTTAGCTGGCTGGCAAGGCGACTCAGGGTCCTGCTGAATAGCAGCAGGCTAATGAAGGTCTTCTCAGCTTAATTGTTTGGGCTATAAATAGTGACCGATAGAGGAATAGGGTGCTTCACCATTCTCATCCATTTTTTCCCCATACATACAGAGAATGCGCTATTAGAGGTTTGTTGTTGTGGGTTGTGAGTAGAGGAGGCACTCACTGTCAACATTACCAATTACAAAAAAGCCATTAACAGTAAACTGTGAAATTAAACATTGGTGCAAGGACGCATGCATAAACTAAAGGGTTAGTTTTCCAAGTGTGGGCGAGACTAATAATTTCCAATAAACATCTTAGATGTAAGCTATGTTAAAACACAACTACACCATTAATATGAATTTGATTATGAAGGTTAATAGCTGCTTTTTAGCTTGTGGCCAAAGCCTAATAAAGGTCTTTATCATCAGCAATTCAAATCATGGTGAAAATGTCTTGAGTTGGCCCACAGAGCCACCAACATTCATACTGCTTTTGCTCTTACAGAACCTAATTTTAGAGGAAATGAAATGCAGAACACACTAATTGCAACATTAGCCTGAACTATGTCTTTAAATTACTTTTTGATGGACGAACTCAATGAGAATAAAGCAGGATCATCTGATTTTCTGTTAAATACTGTTTGAAGCATTGCCAGTGCAGTGTGTGCCCTGCTGTTCAGGGGTCACCTTTGTTGATGTTGTTCAAATAAGTTTGGTTGGCAGTGTTTTCCAGGTCAACTGTTTTTGAGAGAGGGAGTGATAACTTTCACAAGCCTTAAAGTTTCACAGCTAGGACTGAAAAAAACATTCTTTTGAGCAGTCAATGAGAGAACAATTAGGTTAAAACCTGTTTTGCACTCTAAATTTTTGCAGCAAAATAAAATGACACAAAACACGTTTTCCTTGGTAATAATTAGTGTACAGATAAAAAAAAAAAAAAGCCCTTCCATTGCATATCCTTGTATATATATAATTAAGTAGTGTCACAGTTTCAAAAGCTTTAACACTTACCATTTACTGGAGGTCTGACCCTCATATGGGGTTCAGAAGATGATTTCTGACTAAGGTTCTGGGCTATAAAAATACTGTTGATGACATATGACGGGCTCACTGTTTCTTGCTCTTTACTCTTGCTCTTTATCACAAGACTGCCAAAACAAGATTGCCAAATTAACTTTTCCATCACAGTACTGCATCTCTATTTTAAAGAAGGTTTTCAAATTGATGGGAGTAAACCTTTATTTGACAGTGCACATTTTGGATATTAGACATAATTTTTCTTTGTCCCATGGAGGAAATTAATACATGTTGCAGTGTCTACTGATAACCGTTGATGTTTTCAAACTCACCATATTCTCTAAAGATATTTGAGAAATGACAGCAGTATTGGATTATGCAAAGTTAAAACTCTGTTAAAGTTAAAAAATCTAACAAAGACTGTATTAACTAAAATATGAAACACATGAGTATACAAATAAATGTGGCTTAGTTAAAAATAACATGTGGTAAGAACAGAAATGTATATGTTTCTGATTTTTTTTTACAGTGATGAATTTTTCCTGTTGTTCAACCTTTTTGTGTTCACAGGGAAGATTTGATCAAGTAAAACTAAACTTCTTGGTCGTGCTTCAGTAAAAAACAGTTATGGTTGTCGTGTGATGTGAATATAGTAGCCTGTTGTGTTGTAAACTGTTTGGATGTGCTTGAGGAAAAAGAGACTATTTTATTGTATTTTGCAAACATATGCTTTGTCAGCTGATTGCGTGGTAATGTCCACCCTGCCTGGGGACGAAAATCTTCTCTTGTTGGTCTGGTGACTCAAACAGGCTCTAATCCACACTTTATCATCTATAAAATGTAGTAACCCCAACATTATAGCTAACAGGACCAGTAAAAAAGTAACAGCTTAAACTGATTTTTAGTTTTAGCCTACTTATATTCCACTGAGCTGTTGGTTCTAGTTAGCTAACATAAAATAATTTCAGGCTGCCATGTTCTGTATTGACACAAGATGGCGCTAAACATGTTCTATAAACTTTAAGTGCTTATTTCTTAATCCAGTTTCACAGACAGTGTTAATCTATGTCCGTTTTTGAGAGCATGGCTCTATGGTAAATTTGCCTTTATAGATGTAGTGTTACATGTCCACTCTAAAAAAATGAACATAAAAGAATCACCATCTTTTATCATCAACTTAAGAGCAGCAGGAAATTACGGAGCCCCGCAACGGACATGGGAGAAAAAAATTTAAGACGGACTTTTGCAAGATCTCGCAAAAGTTTTGTGAGATCTCGCAAAAGTTTCATACATCTCCGAAAACGTCGGAGCACTTTTGCAAATATGTGATGTCTTGTAAAGCGAGCAGATATCTGACGTTTACACAACTACATTCACGTCTCAAAATATCTTAAAAGTGTATTTTGTGACCCAGAAAGAGTAATATTACAACTAAGTAGCTGCAGCCATTGTTGGAATTCAACTTTTGCAAGATCTCGCAAAAGTCTGTCTTAATTTTTTTTTCTCCCATGTCCCCTGCGAGGCTCCGTAGGAAATACTAGAAACACCCTTTAAAAATATGCTGCAGCAAACAACAACCGCACTCCAATTTACATCAAAAGGCAGAAGGACCTGACCTATTTGATAGGACTAATGCAAAGTTTTATTCCAGATAACATTCACAAACATCTTTTTCTCTCCTCCATCTTTCCAGTAAATCATGATTTAACTTTAGCTTGACATTTAGAAATCGTAAGAGTAAATCACCTTAGGTGTTGTGGATATCATCCACTGCTTGTTGTCCCTGCACCATTGTCTTTGATACTCCAGACAGTACAAGAGTGATTTTGACATCATGCTGTATGTACCTCTACTTGCAGAAAAGCCTTCAAGGCCAAGTGATGAAGGGTTGCACAAAGTCTGGCTGGCAAGCTTTCTCCCTGTCTGTAATACTAAGTCTATTTCTTTCAGCTGAAATAGAACCATATGACATGATGACCCGCACCTATTTTTCACAGAATCCTCTGACATTCCAAATAGAGTAATGTGTGGATGAAACACTCTGTCCCATTCTTGCTTCCTTTTCTGTCTTTTCTTGCAGACTTAACTTGCCATGTTAGTGCTTTTTTACAACAGGCTTGGTGTGTAATGGCCTTCAGACTGACACAAGTGTTCTAATGTGTATCAAGGTACAGAACAATGACAGAGGTTCAGTCATGTTTTATTAACACTTTTTCTAATTATTTAATAAATTATTTACTAATTCAGTGACATTCCACCAATGCAAGCAAAGCAAAAGGTGCTATTTAGTAAAATCTAAAAATAGATGTCAATTTAAAAGATGAAAGTGAAAGCATTTTGTAAGAAAGCTTTTCTCATTTAAGTCATCCTTTAAATTAATGTGATCTTGTAGAATATTGTCTCTGGAATCACGATTAATGCTGCTTCACTACAATCCCAGTGAAATCTATATTGGCCCAGTGTTTTGAGGTTGTGCCTGTGTCCTGTTAACAATGTCTTGAGCTTGTCAAGCTAAAAGCCCAGCAGCCTTTTTCTGGTTGTTTGTGCATGCATATTGTAGATAAACATCTAGGTTTTGACAAGAATGTGATGGGTTTCCCATTATACATAGCATTAGTAGAGATAGCATTAGCAAGAAAACAAGCTTTGGTGTTTCTTCATTGTAACAGATACGTTTCCTCTTACTAACCACTGTAGTGTGAAAAAGCTCCTTTTTTAACTCCTTCGGCACATTCTTTGTTTTGATAATTTTTTTTGAGACTGTGTAAATATTGGACAATTTTAGTGTTTAGTGTCTTTTATTGTTGTACTTTTAATATGTTTTTCTGAAACAATCCTTTGTAAATGAGACATTGAGTTTCAGTGGGAAAACCTGTATAAATAGAGGTTAAATTAAGAAATAAAAACATTAGCAAAGAAACCCCTGATGATGGAGAGCAGACATCAACCCCTGCCCTGTCTGGTTAAATAAGACAGGCAAGTTGAATAGGTGCAGACTCCATCAGCACTTTTAGAGTGACATATATGAGAAAATCATTTGGTTGAACAAACAAAATTTAATCGGCTCTTTTGCAAAGAAACTGTCTTAATTTTTCATTAATATTTTGAATGCCCCTGTAGATTATTGACAGTGAACCCTGTCAGATTGTACTCAAGCCTTTTAATTAGGTTCTGATTTTTAATTTGTAAACAGATATTTAATTTAAACTTTTCTAAATGAAGATGTAGGCTAGGGTTTCTGAGTTTATTAAAAGCTATTTATTCAGTGATTTGTATACATTATTATACAATATGAAAAATTATTGTACATTAACCTCCTATGACCTGAACTCTTCCATGGCATGCATTTTTAATTTCTCTTTGATATTTGGGCATATTTGGACACGATGAATATAAAAACAAAGAATTACCAGATTTGTATTTCTTTTTTTTACCAGATTTGTTTCTAAGAAAAATGAGAGCCACATATAAGGATATTCGTTTAAAATTTTGATAGAACAGTAGCAGTATAATGTCCTTGTAAGTGGATATCAAGCCCTTGTATAGCAAAATTGAGTATTTTGGTCTAAATAACCCAAATTGTGATGTCCACATATGTGGACGCCAGGTCCTAGGAGGTTAAACAGACTGTAAAGTATAAATAAGCTCAAGCTTAAACATCTGCTATGATTCCATATAAGACTGGTTAGAAACATTGTTTCTGCAAAATAAGTATGGTTACTTTTGATGATGTCTTTATAATTTGCCAATAATATGTGTAGGTGTTTTCACAGTGTTTTATTGCTTCTCTTACTAAAGGAAAATTTCTTCACTACTCGCTATCGGCAGCTAATAGTAAATATTTTGAAGTAACAACTACTGAAGTAATAATATTTTACAAAGGGAGTGCAGAAAAACAAAGATCCCTAGGAAACACTGGAGAAGCATGAAGGAGTCTATCTATAGATAGATTGATAAAGCAGTTTTATACAGTATGATAATAAGCGGTGATCAGTAACTCTGAAAACTTGCAATACATTCTGCGTGTTCTTGCTCATTCAGTCTGCCTTGTGTCTGTCTGTTTATTATTTTGTGCATGACATATGTACTGTGGAATTCATCATTTAATGCCACCGAGATCTCATAAAGCACACATGGCTCTGAGTCTAATGAATTTTGAAATACAACAAAAAAGGACCACACTGGCAAAAGAATAACATACATTTTGTATTCAACATTGGCAAGCTAAAATCCGTGCTCATTAAGCTTGTCACTACCCCATAAATAGTTTTTTAAAAAAGCCACACTGCCTATAAAGTAGTTCAGAGAACACGACAGAGGTATGCCCAACACTGTTGCAAACTATTCCAAATTTCATGCATATCAAATTTAATTAGCAGCTTATTTTATTCACTCTAACAAAAGGATCACTCTTCATTTCACACTAGAGATTGCAAGATGATTATTTTTTTCACTTTGGGACACAGTAATGTTAAGACAGGTATATGTGTTTCTAAGCCTTCCCACATATCTTTATATTTTACTTCCAAGGATACAGAATTTCTTCTAAGTTTTTGGTGGTCTTTGGGAATAGTTCTCTAGCATTTTCTTTGAATAGTAGTTGCTTTTTCAATCACTTTTCGCCCAGTCACTCTACCTGATCATTTTTGGAACCACGTAACACTGACCTATGAATTATGTAAGAATAAAAATGGCACCTCACTCAAGGGATGAACCAGTGTTGTGTCTATAGATGACAGAAAACTTCGTAAAAAATAATTTAAAATTGTATCAGTAAATACTGCAGCTTTTACCTGAAAAGTTGACACATGTCATTGTGGTGTGCAGTTTGAGAAAAATGAACAAAACTAACAGCAGATAAACAGTAACCTAAAGCCATGTCTTTAAGAAATAGGAAGAAGAATCCAGTAAAGGGTTGACACAGGACCTGAGAGATGCATCTAGCCCTTCAGCTAATCCAGTTACTGTTCACTGAAGCCTCATAAGAAATGGTCTCAGTGGAAGGCTGGCTGTCAAGAAGCCATTCTTAAGAAAGACAAACTGGAAAAATAGGCTAAGGTATGTCAAATTGCACAAGAACTGGACTGAAAATCAATGGGAACAAGTACTATATAATATACTATAATAAGAAGAAAATACTATAGAATAATGAATTAAAATTTGAAATTGTCATCAGTGTACATGGAGGAAGTTGTGGGGCTGCATTTAAGCAAGTGATGTTGGGGATCTTCATAATTCCATCTAAAACTGATGGAATTATGAACACAGAAAATTTACAGAAAAGATCTACCATGCAATGCTATGTGGTAATGTCTTCATTTTTTCAGCATTACAATTATCCCAAATACACACAATGCAGTAATACCATACTTCAATTAAATTGTATTCATATAGTGTCGAATCATAACAACAGTCGCCTCAGTGTGCTTTATATTGTAAGGTAAAGACCCTATAAGTATTACAAAGTAATACCCAACAAATGATCCTCCTTTGACAAGCACTTGGTGACAGTGGGAAGGAAAAACTCCCTTTTAGCTTGTAGAAATCTCTGGCAGTGGAGGAATTTGTTTATCTTTAGCCTGCAATTTCAGGGTTCCTTCAGTGTTGCACACTGGCCCCCGTAAGATAATTCACTATGGTGTCTCTAGCTTCACATCTCAAAAAAGAGTTGCTAATAACCAGAGCTTGCTTCTAGGTGGGTGTGTCGTCGAGTAGCAAAAAACTATTTGACACGTAAATGGGTTGGAGGTGTACCGCGGGCTTCTATTTAGGGCTACACCAACTTTTCACCATCAAGCTCCCTACCTGCTTTCCGGGCCGCTCAGGACAATCTGCTGGGGAGAGTTAATGGTGGCTAAACTACCTTCGCCCACGCTGACTACAGGGGCCTGGCCAGCAAAGGATTTTCCAGGATGTGGAGATAGATTTCTAGTTCAGTAAGCCTAGCCTCCTACAAAACAGGCTATATTTCTTACAAGTATACTAAAAGAGGCTTAAGAGTAGCTAAACATCTGACACGAATCAGGAAACTGCAGGAGGGACAAGTGAAAAAACCATGACTCGGCTACAAGCTAAGCTAAGCTCACATATATGTAAAGACAAATGAATGAATACTGTGAATAAGCAGGTGATTTCAACAGAGTGCGCTCTGGCTAAAGGACTATGAAATTCTTTATCTGAAGGTTTTTAATTAAACTGACTACACAGATAATCTACACAAAACACCACAGTGCTAAAACGTATTGTGGAGCAGGACAGGATACAATACTGCAGAAAGAGCCAACACCAAAACACTAAATAGAACCCTGTCAGTCATGGCAAGACAGTGTGGAGTTGTCTTGCCAGAGAAGAGAACAAAATGTAACCAACAACCAGAGAAGAAGTTTTAAATGTCCTTTAGGAAGCCTGAAGAACTATTCCCAAAGACTTAGACAAATTTCAGAAAAGGTTGTCTAAGTGAGTTCAGGCGGTGTTGAACAATAGAAGGAGAAATACCAAATATCGAGATTCAGTTTGTTAGAATTCTACACACTGTACACCTTTTATACTATATTTTCAACTTTCTTCCAAGGAAAGTAATTTAAAAATGAGGAATGGCTGCAACATATTTTTCATTATACAGCACACGGCTTCATAGGAATGAAAATCGCTTTTTCATGCATACAGTTATTGCGCTTAAAGCCGTATCACGATGCTGTTTCTGCTCTTGTAGAAAGCTAAAGAAATTCAGAAGGTGAAACAAAACTAAAGGCTCATGAAGATTTTGCATCACTCTGAGAGCACTTAGTAAAACAGTTTTGTCCCTGTCACTTGTAAAACAGCGCACATGAATTGTCATTTAATGCAGCTTCTTTTCTTTAATTCTTAAACACATTCTCTTTTGTATTTTGAATTGCTGTGCATTTAGATAGGTAATGGCAAATTAGTTAAATTAGTTAAACAAACCAGTATATTTTTAATCTTCAATGCCTATTCTATTTTGTTTTGGAAAATTGTTATTTACTCTCACAGCTAACAAAATCAGAACAAATTGGAATGGTTTGGAAAATAGGTTTTCATTAGAAGTGAACAGGAGATTGAAATTTAAATGTAATTCTACTTTAACTAAGACTGTCCTAATTAGTAACTATTCTTTTTTAGCCATCCTTCCTGATTTGTCATATAATCTTCTGTGAGGACCAAAGTGATGAGGCTGCAATGTAATGAGAGAAGTGGAAGGCATTTTAACAGCTCATGCTTGTGGACAACATGGCAGCCAGTCAAAATGTAAGCAACAGGCAATACCACAATGTTCACACATAAGACTGTGGTATTTCAAAAACATGCCAAAGGACATCAAATAACCAAGATTCACTGTTGAGACTCAATGTGTAAATGTGGTCAAGACCGTCCCTTTACCATATAATATGATGAGAGTTGTTGTTGTGAATGAGTTCTTAATTACGAACACACGTTCCTGCCTGATTTGTGTGCTCTCCATAAGGACTGAGAGTTTTTGTTCGCCTGCCTGCCAGTAACAAGACATACAAAAGCACCATGAAGAATTAAGAATATTCAGATGACAATGATGAATGGCTTGTTTAAAAGCATGAATAGCTCTTGACTCACACAATACTGGTGTGTCCACATAAAAGGCTGGATAACGTGGCATTCATCTTCTTTGTAAGAGAGAGTTAATTGCAGCTAATTATTTTCAGAATATTGATAAAAATGAGTATTTTCAAATTTCTGTGATGATGTCCATGCAGTGTGTTTCTCCTTGGTTGGAAAGAAAACATTAAGCCGCCCTCCATTCTCATATTGCAGCTTGTTTTGGCACATATACAATTGAGCAAATATTTAATTTTGTTAGGAATATTAGGGAAGCAAGAAAGCAACCATACATGAATAGAACCTGCAGTCACCATCATTGCTTTTGCTTTCCCTGCCAACATTATTGATGGCAGACAGAATGTCTCCAAGCCTTCATGCTCCCATGTGTGACAGAATGAGAGAGACAGTGTTGTCTATGAGAAAATATTTCTGTTTATCAGTCAGCCCAGCTAGCCACAATAAAAGGCATTCTGTTACATACTGTACATAAATGGCATGCTGCAATGCCTCCCTCATCCTGATTGCTTACCCCTGCACTGTCCCCTCTTGTCCCTTTTGACAGAGGGGCTTGACAGATAGATCACAAAGATGCACAATCATTGCATGGCGGGGACCGGGATGGAGTGCACCCATTATTCTAAAGCAAAGCTGTCTGGCGGGGCAAGGCCTGCACGCCACATGGTGCCATGATAGATGGGGGCCATTAATCAAGGCAGGACGGGGCCCTGAGATTGATGTGTAGAAATTCAAATGCCCAAGCAGCATTTGGAAGATTAAGGCTGTGTGGGTAAGGTTAGGAGTCTACCTTTCTGTTATGGAGAAACAGGTTTAGCTGTGCCCAGGGGTGGCATAGGGGATAATTTGCCCCCAAACTGTGCTACTTCCAGTATTCTTTGCCTCAGAGCTCCTCTGTCTTTTATATTGATTAACAATGCCTAGATTTGTCATTTTCCCACTGATGACCCGTCCTGGATCTTTTCAGCGGGAAACAAGACTCGCTGTAGTACCAAGCATTGAAATTAATATCAAAGATTACAGTTTATTTTAGTTTTTTTTTTTCTAAACAGATTAAGTAATAGTAATGGCAGACAAATTTAAAGAAGATCAGAACAGGCACAATTTAATCAGTCATGGGACAGTAATGCTAGTATTAAGGGTTTTCATTGATAACTGAACAACGTACCTGCAGATACTTGTTGTAAGAGGTGTTGTGGTACCTCTGTCCATCTGTCCGTTTGTTACTGACTTCATATTATCATTTCCTGTTTATGTTTGAATAAGTGCTTTTAATACCAAACTACTAGGCACTAAAAAGACAGGTAATCCCAGGCAAAAACACAGAATTGTCCTTGTCAATGTTAATACAGAAGGGATTCTTTAATGTGTTAATGTTTTGATATTTGTGCTAATCCCGTACAATCAAAGGAGTAAGGGGGCACAGATTAGCCCCCTTAGCGTGCTGCCTGCTGTAACCTATAATTTCCTTCAGGATTAATAAAGTATTTCTGAAATCTGATTTCTGAGATACAGCATGTGTGCGGTACTTGAGATAAAATCTTTAGTTAACTAAAGATTTTATCTCAAGTACCGCTTGGTTTGGTTGCAAACTAACCAAACTTTACAGAATAAGTATAATCTGTTTTTCATATAATAATATTTATATTATTAATAATTTTCTGACGATAAATAAGTTGTATATTGTCTTATGGTGTTAGTCATTGAGTAATTTAACTTGACAAGGTTCAGTGCTTTTGCTAACAAACTGCAATAGTTTTGATGGAGATGTGCAAATCAACAAAATCCGTTTTCTATATGTAATAGAATTTAAAAAAAAATTGTAAAAGATTCCCCCGTTGACAAAATGTTAAGTAACAGTACTGCGTAAAGCCATGGAGAACTGTGTGTTGGAGTGTGCTGTAGAACTGGTTCGACAGCTTTCTGTGCTTTTTCTTCAGGCAAATGATTCATGCTGAAAAACACCTACAGCATTTTGTGTTGCTGCAAATGGAGTACTCCAAAGTTTATTATTTTTATATCATTTCCATCTGCTGCACTATTTTTAGTCCCTGATTATATAAGACTTGAGGTGGTGCTGTGTGATTATGTTCTCGAGACATGGACATTTTTGTCAGAATTCACCAATTATTTATTTATTTATTTAGTGTTTTTTAAAACTATTATTATCATTATTTTTTCTCACTCATAGGGCCAAAGGAAGTTTGTGCCAGCAATACTGAAGACATGTAGATGAAATATATCTGACATTTTTTGGCAAAAAAACTGACTGCTATGTTTAAAAATTGAATTCAGTCATTCCAGTCCGATGTCAAGTTTGAAGGTTTACCTTGGAATTTTTCCTTGGACAATTCTCAGTTAACAGACGAAAGAAAATGTTGTTAAAATGCATGCCACTTATACTGTCACAGCAACCTGTGCTCATTATTGGATTTAGTATCATGTTTAGAGTCTGACATCTCATTTCTTATGATACTGTATATCAGCAGAGATGTCCATGGCAGTGCTGCTGCCATGATAATAATGATACTGCTGGCAAAAAGGTTATTAACGTGTAAGTAATGCCGCACATTTTTACAATCTTACAAATAAGAGTTTGTTTAACAAAGAATGTGCTCAGCAAGTTTCCCGGTAATATCACTAGGTGTACATTTATTTTTTAGGTACATGATAGTAGTGCTGAAACAAATATTCAGTAATTTTCAAAATGAAAACAAAATGTAGTTTCTAGTTTCATAAAAATATTTATTGTGTTTGATATGTTGTACATTTGTAGACAAACTAAAAGATAAAGGCATTCAATACAAAGATACTTTTTAAAAAATTTGTGTGTGGTTAAAAATATTGCTCTATATACCACTTATCCATGTGCAGTTTAAGATATAACATATCTGCACTACTTACTGGACATGTAAGTGAAGAGTTTTGCTAGCATCATTTTTCTGCTCCACTACTTCAAGGATAGATGCAAAAAATCTTAATATGTGTAGTCCTTTTAGATTAGAGCTCTTATTATACAATAATTTAGAATATTGAGCTTTTCACTTATTCAGATTTTGACATTGTTGTATTTTCTATTTCATTTAAATTTATGTTTAGCATATTTTTTGCCTTCGTGCTTTCCATTTTTCCGAGATATTGTGTTTATTTTATTAAACTGCATTGTTTATAATGATCTACTTTAATATAATTTTCCAACTTTTCCTATGCTTGTTCTTATTATTATTCTTAGGCCCAGTTTTTGTGTTATTATAAATCTTTG
The DNA here is from genome assembly GCF_057381915.1 of Diplotaxodon limnothrissa. Lineage (NCBI taxonomy): Eukaryota > Metazoa > Chordata > Actinopteri > Cichliformes > Cichlidae > Diplotaxodon > Diplotaxodon limnothrissa. The sequence continues at coordinate 7,018,614 of NC_140602.1, forward strand.
ATTTCATCGTGGTTTATCACTGCTAGTGTTTTGGTTTCTGTTTTGTAGCTCCTTATGTTCTCTAGTATTTCTTGATTTCTAGTCTTTAGGTTTTGTTTATGTGCCCCCCTGTGTTCCATGTTATGCCTACTCTGTGCCTTCCTGTCCCACGTTTCAGGTCTCTATGGCTGTGTCCCAATTCAGGGTCTGCACGCTTGAAGTACGCGCACTACGCATACTACGTAGGGTGCGTACTATAAGTACGAGAAGTGCGGAAGTGAGACGCTTGTGAAATGGGACGGTATACGCTTCGTTGCGCTGTTCAGGTTGCCTAGCAACCATGATACTAACCGCGAGACACGTTACATACAGCATTGTTTGACAGAAATGAAGGAGGAAAATGTTTTGTTGGTCATTCATTTTTGTCATGACATCACTTTGATTAGTTGAGTATCTGAGGCTGAGACCACAGGAGTGTAAAACATGATAGTTGGGCTTCATTTCTGTGCTGAACAGTCATTTAAGATTAGTTAGTAAATAACAATTAGTTAATGTTGTTCATGAGACTAAAGTCAACTCACTGTGGCAATGTAAATATAATATGGCCAATATTATAGTATTGTCAGAATATTATGATATATATATATATATATATACACACACACATATACATATATCACTGACTTTCAGCTTGTTGTGTTTGTGGATATATGACTGACTTTAATTATTAAACATTCGCACATAAATAAGTGACGTCATATTCAGTACTTTTGACAGTTCACTCTTCGGCCGCTCCATCTTATTAGGGAAATTCCATATATATAAATGTAAATTTCAAAACTCAGCCCCATCATTTAATTTGGTTTTGATTGAAATTGAATATTACTTAAACTCTCTTAAATTAACTTCCAATAAAAAAGGTTTATCATTGATTGGAGTTCATTCAGAAATGTTTAAGGTATGAGTTGTGTACCTCAAGTACAAAGTTGTTATGAAGTCTGTCACATCCCCCCCCCCTTTTTTTCTTTTTCTATCCTTTATTCATTTATCCTTCTTATTTCATTGTACTGTATATTGTTACTCTTATTTGCCTTGTATGTCTACTGTACAAACTAAACTGGAATGACTGACTGTTCGCTTTATAAGTTCAATAAAGTTTTGAAAAAAAAAAACCCTTTTCTGTCGCTCCCTTATTTTGCGGCAAAATTATCCACACCCACCGCCGCGCTATGAATTGTGGGATATATGGGACCACGAAGCGTGCACCAGACCACGCTTGATATTTGGGGAAATCGACGGCACATTTGGAGTATGCATTTGAAGTACACTTCGAATTGGGACAGCCGTCGTCGCGTGGCGGGGACGTAACCGCACTTGATATGCGTACTTCAAGCGTGCAGACCCTGAATTGGGACACAGCTACAGTTCTCGGTCTTCCTTGTCATCATTGCCTCTGTGTTTGTGTTTCCTGTTTTACTTTGAAAGTCTGTGTCAGTGTATTCTGCTTTGCCTCCTTTGTCTCAAAACAAAGCAAAGACACTAGGAGCTACTGCTGCATGTACTATTTTGGTGAGCGTACATATATTTAATGTATATTCTGTCTAGTAATTTAATGACTTAAAGCATTTCTCCATGTATCAATGTACCAGCAAAATGCAGGCAAGCCCAAATCCACTCGCTGTTTATGCAAACATGGTTGTAAATGAATTTCATAAGGCAAGCATTTCAAAAAATCAGCATTGCAAATATTTTATGGAGAAGGAGGCACATTCAGCACATTTGTTAGACCTCAAGAAAGCACACAATGGTTATGAATGAGAGACAATGAATGCAAGCATTGCTCTGTTTGGAAGACAACTCCACAGGGTAACCATAAATTCATGATAAAAGACATTACACCCATTTGACTTGTTGATTTTACGTATTAAAAACATGATTGAACATTCTTTCCAAAAGGTGTTCAAATATATGTTTTCCAAAATATTAGGTGGATTAACCCTTTGTGTGTGTAGTTCATTGCATTTGATAAACAGTAATATTACATAATTAGCCTCACTTACCCAGAAGTGTCTAGCCTCATCATTATCTTTCTTTATGATTGTACTGATATCAAGATTACACACTTCTCTGAAGTTGTAGATGCTGCACTTTACTATAGTCATTCACTTGACCTATCTCTACCATTACCAGAAGCATAAGGTCCTCTGCTACAGAAGGCAGTCTTAGTTCTGCTTGAAAGTGGGCCACCCTTTCATCAAGCCTTACTGTGACCTTGTTGTGCTCTCTCAGCAATATCTAGTTAGTCCAAATTGCTTCTCTTTGTTTCACAATTTTCAGCCCACATCTGTAGAAAGTAAACAATGCAGTATTGTAATGAGAAATGGCAAGCAGGGAGAAGGGGAAGGAATGACACCTTAGAGACTGTAACCCCCTTGCTCCCTCTCTCTTTCTATCTATTTCTCTGTGCAAGTGAAAACAAGTGGACTGCCAAAGGGAGAGAGGTACCAAAAATTGCTTCTGTTGAATGCACTTCTGCGCCTTTATTGCTTCCTGTAATTGCTTCTCTGAGAGGTAACTGCTCTCCTCTTGTCCTTTTTTCACTGCTGAAGGATTGTACCCTTCGAAACATGGAGCAAACCCCACCTGAGTCATGAATCCCATTTAAAGTCAATGTTGAAGGTACACGTATCAATTTGATTGAGCCTGAATGGATACATACAGCATAGTCCAACCAAACTACATTATGTGATTTAAATATTTCTATACAGAAAGTGTTCTTTACCAAACCCACCATGCCTGATCTACCAGAGTATTTTCAGTGTATACTGGTATGGTATGCACGTGGTGTGTTGATAAAAGTAACAAAACTCTGATAGTTACAAGTTTAAGATCTTGTGGGAGTAACGGTCCAATGATATATGCGCTTGCTGCATTATCAAAATGACAATATGGAGAGTATGTGCAGCGCCATATGTTTAAAGGCTAATTTCAGATGAAACAGAGACCCAAAGAATGGCTTCGTGCTTTTCTCCAGATGTTGAAGTGTTACGACCCAGCTCGGAATGACCGTAACAAGAGCGGGGTGTCCCGCGACTTCCCATGCCCAAACAGACACAGCGTCGGACTTTTAAGAATAATTTATTCACAGCAATGGCGCTCAATACAACGGTAGTGGGAGTGTATGATTTCAGGGTGAGCCAAGGCCAACACAACAAACAAAACCCAACCTAGGCTTCAGTTCCCCTTTTACCTCTTCCAGAAAATAAAGAAAGAAATGACACAGTCTGACCTCCCTGGTCTAACAGCACAGGAGAAAACGAGCAGTTACATCAGGCCGTGCCTTCCATCCACCAATCACAGCTGAGCCCCTGCACAGGTGAATTAGCATACACACATTAAGAAACAAACCAACAACACACGCACGTAACATGAAGAATAAGATTTTTTTTACATGCTAATATTTATGGATTGGATTACTCTGAATAGAGTGGGTTTACTTTTTCGACAGAGACAAGTAGAGTACTTGTAGTAAAAACAAAAAGAAAGGTAAGCTTGTGTCACATTGTGTGGTATGATTTGTTCGCCTGTGTGTTTATTTTAAAGGTCAGAAATGCAACCAAATAATGGGGAACACATGATGATGTGATATTTGCTTGTAAAAATACCAAGCTACTCATACTCATACAGTATATGGATAAAAACATTTTTTAGAAAGCAAAGTAAAGTAAAAGTAGTATTATATAAGGTGTTTCTAGTATTTCACTCTCTATTATAATAAAACATGTATTTATTTGAAACATGTCCAAAAATCCCACAGAATAACTGCATGTAATACTGAAATACATTCTCACAATAAAGTACTTTTTAGTCCACAGGTATTTGCACAAGAACACAGTCAATCAAGATGTGATCTGAAATGTAGTCTTTCAGATGTAATACCAGGGATTAGACAACAAATACTAAATTGACTGCAAAGTCTTACCTTTTAATAGACATTTGATATTTGACTGATAAGCTGTTTTACGTACAAGTGAGGCCTGTTCCCTCATTATTCACGACAAATTAAGCAGATGAAATATTTGGAGTTGATTCCAAGTGTTTTACTTGCATTGGTAGCTTTTTACTGGAACACTCAATGTGAGGTGATATCAGTTTCAAAGAGATGTCAATGCAAGTGATAGAGCTCATCATTATGCAGAAAAACCTAAATTAATCAGTTAACGACATAGTAAAAACTTACAGAGTGGAATATATACAGAGTGGAATATATCAGAACTCTTTCCTTGGTTAGGCTTTAGCCACACACATGCGTGCCAACCTGTGGTTAATGGAGGTGATCGACAGTCAATAGTGTGAAATACGGTTAGGGTTATATGTTAACACCACATACAAAGAGGTTTATGGTGTTGTTATCATGAGTGCATTAAAGACATTGACTATCCTGTGAACATTTGCAAACTATTCGCCAAGCAGGAGCGAAACTGTGAAAGTGTGTAATGCTTTCAGAGTAAAACATTGTGCCTTTTGAAATGTGTTGGTTGTAGTGGTAAAGCACACTGTTTAATGTCATGGCAAACATTCTCCATTTGTGCTTTGTGAAACACTTTTGCAAGTTTCACTATAGTTTGGAGAGTAAAAGCATGGAGGACACTGACTTCTCTGCAAACACTAGTCAAACTGTGGGTGATTACAGCAATCTGCTTGTAAACAAAACAGGGATATTTGTCCTCTGCATATGCAACATATTTCACCTGGTGACAGCCAGTAACCTTCAACAACCACTTGTTAACTGATTATGGCATATCTATCAGTTAGATCAGCGATGGGAGTGACTGACTAGTTTCTAAGCCTTTGTCACTGAGGTTTTAAGAGAAATTCCTTCACAATATCTAGACAAGTCAAGAGTGCTGTCAAGGAGGGAAGCATATCGCTGTCAAGGTAAAATAAAAATGCATATAAATATAGATTTAGAGCAAAGTTCTACTCAAGAATTGGTATGCCAGATTATATTTTGTCTGAAACAATGTGCCCAGTTCGAGAAAGCATCTTTGCATTGAGCAAACCAAGTTACTCTTGGGTTGCATTGAGCAAACCAAGAGTAACTTGTACCAGAATGATATCAAAAGTTATGGAAAACATAGGAAAAGTTCCTTTAGATCATGTGCTATCAAACATGGTGGAGGCAGTGTTAGGGTTATGAATAACTGCCATTGGAACTGGGTCAATAGTGTTTATTGATTCTGGTGATGTGGACAGCCATTACTCTCTGTTCAGATGTAGCAAAATGCTGCAAAAGACCCAAAGCACACAACAAAACCAGCCAAAGAGTTTTTCAAGACAATCTCAATCCAACCAAGAATGCTTTTAACTTAGAGAAGAGGTAAGGTAGAGGGACCCACAAACAATCATAGCATTTGGTGATGTCTGTGGGTTCCTGACTTCAAGGTTCAAGGTTCTTTATTTGTCACATGCATAGTTATACAAGTATAACACACAGTGAAATGTAGCCTGACACGCTCCTCGACATGTGCAAAAATTGGGGGGGGGGGGTAGAGGAAGAACATTATATATATATATATATATAGTATATACACTGGGTGAATGTGCAGTAGTAGCAGCAAGCAGGTGAATTCTGTACATTAATATGAATAGACATCTGACTATTTTACAGGATAGACAATATAAACATATTTAAAATTAAAGGAATTGAAATGTACATTGTGCCTTGGTTTAGAGTGTCTGGAAGAGAGTCCTGTCTCAGGGTTCTACACTAGTATTAAAGATATTTATTTCAAATTATTATTATTGTTTTTTTAATTTTGTCTAATTCACTTTGGGCCTCTAAGAAGGATTCTATGTGTAGAAATGCTGGTAGTCCTAAATGGTTAACACAATGCTTTTATGAAATCCCCCAAAGATGAAGCACGTAAATTACATATTGACTGATTGATTTAAAACACACTGTCGTGTTTAGTGTGTTGCAGTTTGTGGTAAAATAACCACAAACTGCAATTGTCCAAAAACAAGCGTACCTTAGCGATGCATATTAAAACATATACATATACATATAATAATAATAATAATGATAATAGTAATATAATACATACTATAACAGCTCTGTGTACTCCATCTCTCATCCTATGAAAGCTATGATGGGCTCCAGCCTCACCTTAAATTGGGTACGTGGTTAAAAATGGATGGGTGGGTAATACAAAAACACTAATCATCTGCTTGGGGGTGCTTTTTTTGTTTAAAAAAAATACTCATTGTACTATATTGCAACTTAAATGTATCTGTTCCTGTTGTTCTTCACAGTTATTCCCCAAAAGTTATTCACATGTCAATCAAGCCATACACAAGTCAGATAAAAATAGTCCAAATACACTGAAATCCCAAAGTAGCTTGAAAGGAACTGTTATTTCTTGCTTTATAAGTTGGTATTTCCTTCTATTCATGTAACCTACATTTTACACTGAAATACTAAAACCCTTTTGAATATAACCATTTTATTTCAATTCACACTGAAGCACAATTCATGTGCTCGACTTATGCAAATATTAAAGTGAAATTGGACAAGTGATGTGCAAGAGTAACCTTTTTAGCACTACATCAGGTGTGGTTTATCATTCCAGTAGTTGTTTTGTCCATGGGCAAACACTACTTTTGTGTGCATGTCTGTATATGCATGCATATAAAACTTATTTATTTTTACTTGGGTTTGTGTTTTGTTGAGATTGCAAAGTCTGGAGTGGAAACTGCTGTGCCCAAATAGTTTTCAGCAGGTGGTGTTTGCACAGTGAATACACCATGTCTCTGAGTCCCAATCCCATTTAAATGCCTGGAAGCAAAAATCTACCCCAGTTCCCTGCTCACATGCCTATCATTGTTGCATTCATTCCTGCAGTAGCCTGTCACTTGCATTTTGTGTTTTAAAGCTGTTAATTTATTCATCCTTTTTGCCAGGCACACTGCATTTAATTTGTGATGAAGGAACTGGAGCAGGAGACAAAATGTTCCTATATTACGGTTACGTAAATCAGAAGTTTTTTTGGTTTTTTTTGTTCAATGTATATACAAAGATAAGATGCCTCCTGGCATTATTCATATTCTCTGTTTCTTTATATATATATATATATATATATATATATATATATATACACACATATGTATATATACGTATATATACATATGTACATGCATCTGCCATGACGGTTATAAAAATGTAGTTATTGTATGAAGCAAAATAATTTCCACTATTTGTTTCTCTTAAATTTTGACATCTGATTGATATATGTGTATTTGTATGCCATGTCATATGTCAAATACTGAAACTACTGAATACCACTGGCTTTTTTTAGTATTATCAAATGTGTTTCTGTCCATTAGCTACAGCAATAGATACTATTAATCATAATATGTATTGATTTATCTTGTACAGAAATTATATCACACAACACAGGTTGAATAAAATTGGCTTTTCTGTTTCTGATATTGGCACTCAGTGTACTCAAAACAAAAACAGACACATATTCCCATGCACTATGACACTGTTCCCCTGTCTTTGGCTTGCAATCACTCAAGCTTTCCTCCATCTTGGTCTGCAGAATCCCATTATCTCCTCATTTGTGCTTACCCTGTGACAAAACCTCAATTAGTTTTCCAACCAAACATGCTAAACCCACACTCACCACTTTAGCCATTGCCAAGAAAATAATACTTATCAATTGGAAAAATAAACACTTACCGTCGGTTGAATCTCCTTAAGCATGACCTCCAGTCTTGACAGAAAAGGATGACACACAATATTGAAATGGGGTCTCCGAACTCATTAGATAGAACTGTAGAATCCTGATTTCGCCTGTCATCAAATTTGACGATGTATATTCCTTATTGTCCTTTCTAAGCATGTGATTATTATCGATTTGGTTGCAATCTACATTATTGTCACTGATATTATAGATAGAAATTGATATTCTATTTTGCATTACAACTTCAAGATCTCGGTCAGGATTTTTTTTTTTTTTTTGAGGCAGTTACTTATCACTGATCACACAAGGGTCCCAGCACAAGTCAATAGGATTCTTTTTTTTTAATTTGGGGGACCCTTATGTTCTGATGGGGGCTGTATGGTTGAACACCACTGTCTTGCCCATGGGGGTGCTTGGTCCGGTCTGCTCGAGTCTGGACTTTCTGGTTCTTTCTGGTGCCCTGGCTCCCCCTGGGGTTGGGTGATTTCCTGGTGGTCCTCTTGGGGTGGTCCTCAGTGCTAGGCCTGCGTATTGTTGGAGGGCTAACACTTTGATGGTTGAGCCCACTTTGTTTAGCTTGCATTGGTATGCTGATCCATCCATATTTATCATACTACACCAATGTGTTTGGCTCTTCTCTAGTTTTTCTTTTTGGATGGAAAATGTGGAGAATCAACAGTAACGTGAGAGACTCGTAACCAACACATTTTATTTTAACATATGAACCATGGCATGTTTTGGATTAAATATATGTATATCATACAAGATCAACAGAAAGTCACAAATCCATTCTTATGATTTGCTTTTCTTGTCTTTGACATTGTTTTTTTGTTTTAAAGCAACATTAAAATTCAGCAACATTGACATGCTTTCAACATTCAGTGTAGGAAAGGCCAATTTTCCCACACACATATTAACAGTGTCTGTCACATCACTGCACATTTCAGGCCCATTTTCCACTTGATGCAGTATGCGCACAGTTGGTATGGGGGCACCAGGTTAGACCTCTCAGCTTTGTGTACTGAGGTGCACTAAAAAACTTTCACAAATGGCTTTTGATGGAAGCAGTGAGTGGCAGACTATATTTCCCCTCTGCTATTTGGAGTAGCCAAGAAAGCATAGCATTAAGTGAGCTGTACATTGGTGCATGCTCATTGCTGTCTTGCAAAGACTGATGGTTGAAAGTTTGAATATGAACAACACAGAGGGGGGGCAGGAATAATATTAAAGATCAGAGAATTTTTATTTTAGATTTTTAGCCATGTGTAATTAGTGGCTTTTTAAATTGTTTAATCTTGCTTTCATATGGTGGAATACACTAGCTATTCTTCCATATGCTAGAAAGCCGCAGTACACTCTACACTGAGTGGTGTCTTTTGGTGGTCAGCAAGGGTAAACCAACATGTATAAAAATGTGCAGGGCAGTGAAAAAAGCTTTTCCCTCAAGGCTGCAGTCAATTCCCCTGATACAGTTCTGCTCAGCACCATTGCTCCTAAACACCCATATGTTGCTTACACTTAGATAAAAATGGGAGCTTTCCTAAGATTAGAGACACAGATCTCACAGAAATATCTTTTTCTAGAGAGCTAAATGTTTTTTTTTTATTACATAAACTGAAGCTGAACATTTTAACAAACTGAATAATGTTTGGAGATGTGCTTTATATGTGTACCAAAGAGTTGCCGTTCTGTTGATACTACAAGTGGATATTGTACTTTTTAGTATATAAGCTCAGTCTCATTCTTTTGACCAAATATATAGATTCTTTAAAAACGCTGTAGTTGTTGGAATTGATATGAGACATGGTATTAAAAAGCACAGCTCCATGAATGTGTTCCCTTGCAGCAGCACTTCTATCTCATTTTCAACATCAAAAGGAGAGAAATGACGCGATAAGAAAGAGAACAAGGCTTCCCTTTCGAGAAGAGGTAGTCAGACACTTATGTTTGAGAATATATCGGGCTGTGGTGGAAAAAAATCAAATTGAAAATGTATTTTGTCCGTATAACAATGTGGGTTTTTTTTGTTTGTTTGTTTTTCACTTGTTATATCACTAATGACACCATAAACCTGACCCTAGTCCTCAGAACTTTGCATTCAAGACCACAAAATGCCAAATAAAAACTTGCAAATGATTATACACCACACACAAAAACACAAACACACACACACACACAGGATTCGCCTAAAGCAGCATCCTATTTATACACTTCATGATATATGTAAATTTAAAGGCCAAATATAGTTGTGTATATATAAATAAAGCCCTCACAACCTTTGATAGAAACTGCAATCAGCCTAGGGACAAATCCACAAGGTGTATGATTTTTAAGGCACCTCTTCTGATGTGGAACATGCATACAATACATACATATTTTGCAATTCTTACAAAGTAAAAGGATGAACAGTGGAGCAAATTATATTTGTGGACTACAGTTGATATGTTTTATTTGTCTTTACAAATAAAATAAATTCTTACTGTATGATTTTACTGACAAATTCAAAGCTACCCATAGCATCCCCATGATAGACACTATAATAGCGTAGCAGCGTTCATGACAACTTTAATGTTTTAGACAAGTGCATGTTTTTCTTCCTTGTCCATGATTTACAATAAATAACTAAAATAACTTAATGACATAGAGGAACACTTTTACGCATTATGAAAGAAACAAGTCAGCAAATGATACACCTATCATACAAGGATGCGTCCTCGATTATAACACTTCTGGCAAATGTCTTTTCTACTCCACATGCATTTTAAGAATTGAGACATCTTTCAGCATTGGACTTTTGAGCTTTTCTTACTCTTTTTTCTTTGTCTATTTTCATTATCACCTCCTATAACTTTTATATTTTACTTATTTACTTAACTTTAAATTACAATTTAAGTAATTCAGCTGATGTTCTCCCTTGTAAAGGAGATGTCTGTGAGGTAAAGTTTTGATGCTTGATAAATAACATTTACTGATTTAATGTTCTCAGTGTCAGATATTTCACAAATACTCTCCAATAATCATCATTTTTTGTAGCAAGGTTTTTGTCTCTGCGTCTGTTAAGGTTAGATGTTGCCATTCAAGCTTTTCTGTCCACCCATGCAAGAAAAACAATCTCCAAGGTTTCTGTTTGAGTCATGGTGCCTTCTGAGTTTTAGGTCAAATAGAAAAGGAAGCAACATGAGGACACTGATGTGTTACTTTGGATATATACCAGCAAGGAAACACCTACAAAGGGAAAAGATGATATTTCCAAGTGGAACCAGTAACGCTCTCATTTAAATATTTACTATAGTACTAACATGCTGGTTTTCAATGTGTTCCTTTAAGTGGTAGAAGTGCTTTGTTGCCTGCTTGTTGTAAATTATGTATATTAACATAATTCACACAAAAAAACCATTTACATTTACTATCTAAATTTGTGTGCACTGCATCGGATTAAATTTGACTGCACAATTCAAGCAGACTCACATATTTTATGGTGTTATGCTCTTAAGGTTAAATGGAATTCGATGGCATGCAGTATTTGAATAATTCAGCTTATAACACATGTTGGACTTTAAACAAATCTAGTGGATGAAGATGTTACTTTTAAAAAATCTACAATATATAACACAACATGATCTGAACTACATTACAGAAGTATTTTTTGAATTGTGCATCAATTCAGCCAAATTTACTTAAAGAAATTATGAATTTTTAAACTGTTTCTACAATTTTTAAAATGTTAAAATCCAGCTGTTTTATGGAGTTGTTCTGTGCATACATGTTCTGTATGTGGATTAGATTCAGCATGATCCTTTTCTTTGAAGGAGCATTTTGATTGTTGTTGCAGCAACAAACTCCAATAAATGATGAATGTAAATATGTCACTTAACTACAACTGCACCATAAGATCAGTGCATTGTTTAAGATTGTAATCAGAGCATTTCAAGTATCGTGCAAGATCATTATGAACCTTTTGTACCGTCACTGATTATTTTTAGAGAGATGTTATTTAAGATGGGAGGAAATAATGTCCTGCCACTGACCTCAAACAATTTTGAATGAAGTGAACCACAAAGATAACCAATCATCAACATCCCTGCACCCTGCAAGAAGCTCAAAGGTACTTTCCCTCCATTACTCTGTAAACTGTTAAATGTTTTCTTTTCTTCCTCATTTCTTGCTCCTGTTAAGTGAACTTTTAATTCATACAGGAATAAGGAAATTGCTTTTCAAAAAGGCCAAATGTTTACTTCAGCTATGTTAGATGCATCCATACTATTCTAGGTAGGAAAGATATTTATTACCTATAGCTTTTAATACAATAATTTGATAACCAGGAATGGTGAAAACAGGCAAAATCACCTGCCCCAGTCAAAACTAGTATTCAATAAATAGTATTTCAAAATTAAATATACGTTTGGGTGGCATATCATATCCCCGCAAAGTTGCGGGGATATGATACATTAAAAACAAAAATGTATAAAAAGAAATAATTCTAGAGTCTGCTATAGCCTGTTTGCTCATTTTAATTCAGCATCTTCAGGTAAACCACTGGGTAAATACAGGGATCACAGATATCATGTGCCAGTATTGATACTTATAGCTTATGAAATCAGCTCATGATTTGCAAAGTTTGCACCATCAATATTCTTAATCTGGATACATTTTAATATCAATTAAATGTTTGTGAATTTTGTTTTCTACTGTTAGTGTGTTTCGTTGTTTTATTTAATGCAACCAATACACAGAGTTGTTCCCAAGCCAGCCACGAGATGAGATGCCTCTAGTATGCCCGGGGTCTGTCTGGCAATCTGTCTCCAGGTAGGACATGTCCAAAACACTTCACCTAAGAAGTGCCCTGAATGGAACAGATGCCTGAAGCACCCCAAGTTGCTCCTTTCATTACAAAAGAGTACCGGTTCTACTCAGAGTCTTTCTTGAATGACTAAACTCCTCACCATATTTCAGGCTGAGCACAGACACTCTATAGAGAACCTCATTTCAGCTGCCTGTATCAGTATTCTCATTCTTTCAGCTTCTATCACTAATTTATGGCTGAAAGTAAAGTAGGATCACAGATCAACATCAGTGGCTTAACTTTAATGCTAATCTCTCCCTTCACCACAGCAGGTTGTGTCCAACCTCAAGTACCCCATTAGGGTGGCCTATGGGACTGCTCTGGCCTGGGCCTGAATGAGGCCTTGTGTCTTCAGGGTGGGGCTCCTAGTGGATGGATTCCATGACATCTGGAAGGGCATCCAATATAAAACTCCAAAATCAAACATGTGGAGCTGACTGCTGTGGCAACCCTTTTTGACCACAGAGCAACCAAAAGTAGCCAGTTTTATAGTTGATGCCCCAAACTGTGTTTCACTGAAGTGAATCAGCTAGAACAGCTACTCTTTAAAGAAGTTCATAAAATTCATTTTTGTTTAATTTAGTAGATTCCTCACCTCCTCTGTCTCAGACAGAAATACTGATGTAATTATTGATCTCTCTTCTCTAGTTCCTTCTTTTCCTTCCTCGTCTGTCTGCTTGGCTCTTCTGTAATTATATTCATGGTTACTGGAACATTTGTAACATATCAGCTGTTTAAGATGAGCCACTGCTCACTACATATGATTGCCAATACATGTGTCATCATAGCATCATTTGGTCCCTTTCTCCATCCAACAACATATATAACATATAACACTTATATAATTATTATACCTACAGATATGTAGACCCTCTAAGTCCAAAATGTTTTGATAACTACACCAATTTTACTAGCATAATTATTTTGCATAGCAATGCTAAATGCTAACATAAAATTTCTATCCCAGTTTTTCTAAATGTGTTTTTTTATGACTGCATAAATCAAAGTTCCGGTGCTTGTGTTGTGGGTTTTAAGCCTGATGTGTGTGCGGGATAGTGGTAATAAAGTGTCTTGACCAAAATGCAATCTGTACAGAAAAATTACCCTACATTCAGAGGAATACATGCTTTGTGGGATTTCTTTTCACATTTTATTGCAAAGTGGGAACACATTCAAAAATTTAATTAAAATACTGATATTTAATTAGAAGTATCAAAGGACTTGGCAAAGTGAGCTTTCCTCCAAATGCTTTTACAGAAACAACTTCATAGTATTTCTTTAGAGGAAATGGTTCTTGCCAAAAGTGACATGCTAATAACTGTTTTTTTTATTCAGCAGTAAAACAAACAAATGTCTGCATAAAAAAAAAAACATTAAAAAATTTAAATTACTTTTCACCAAAACTAAGTCTAAAAACTCAGCCATCTCACTCTCACCATGTCCTTCACACATCAGTTTGTATTTTCAAAAACATCCAACTTGTCCCTTGCATGTACAATAGCCTTGAAGAGATTCTTACAGACAGACGGCACTCACTACCCCAGTAAGACACTGCACAGCAATGACTTTTATTTACACTGACATCGCACTACGGGTATGTTTGCCAACCCCGCTCTGGGAATTCTGATAAGCTCATCTAAAAGCTAACCTAAAAACAGCACGATTAGACACACTTTTCTTTGATATGAATGAAGGGTTTCTCACCTGTTTTCTGCGTTTTCTTCTTTATCTGGCTCTGTCTTAGAAAAAGAAGAGAAAATTCAGAAAAAGGAGGAGAGTGTAAATACATTCTGTGAAATATTAAACTGCACAAACGCTCGCTTTGCCACATGTAATGCCAGTTGACCGTGAGAGACACTGAGTGCATATATTGCATTTTTCCAAAAACATTCCTGTTTGCAGTGAATGTTATAGAAAACACAATATAAGGTTTATATTAACACACAGTTATTATGAGATAATGTTAATTGAAGAATTTGTGCCTAAGAATACAATTATTTGTTTAATGAATTAGGCAGCTACTATAATTTATTTTGTTCCACACCTGTGTTGGTAATCTTTATCTCATCAAAGGCTCATGCAGTTCAGAAAGGTGTGAAATGCATTAAGCAATAACCTTGTAAACTTTTTTATTTACCTGCATTCAATGTCAAAATAACAGGCAAAAAGATGGTTGTGAAAAATAAAGGTTTCACACGTGTCTGCAGTCTTGTGAGATTTGAGAAGCTTTGGCTTCGGCTCATGCAATGTTACCCAAAGTACAGCAGAATGACCACAAACAGGGCTTGTGGTCATTCTGCTGTAAAAAAAAAAACAAAAAAGGGAATCAAAAAAACATAAAAATTGAAACTTAAAAAAATGAAGGTTTTCTGTTAATAGCAGTGTGAACTCTATTTTTTAAATTAAATCGTATAAGGTAAAGAGACTTACATCTTTCAGTTTGTGTGCCCCAAAAATATAAATACAAGATGTAGAAATGGCAGTTTTGCCAGCTGTGGTCATTGACACTAATGAGTACTAATGATCGTTTTGAATATTGGAAACTATTAAATGTCTAGAATTGGGGAGTAGCTTATGGGATTCAGACAGTGCACACTTTTTATTATTATCATCATTATTATTATTATCATTATTATTTTTATTATTGTTTTTACTTTTTTATTTAAAATTTTCCATATTCCATAAACAAGACAATGTCTGATGATACAGCTTAAGAAAGTATTTGCCGTTGAGATGCTGTCAGCCCATGTATATATATATATAAAAAATGGCATCATTTTCTTACTTGAAAAATGCAGTACATGGCAAAGTGTCTGGGTTATGCTAAAAAAAAGATAAACACATCACAGTGTTTTCCTCAAGTACAGTGGTGAGGCAAATTCAATTACAGGCAGGCTTATCCACTGGAGCTGAGGGTGGCTCTTACCCATGTGTCTGCAGGTGAAGTCTAGGGAGAGTTGAGCTCATTTTGTAGGTACCCTCAGGAGGACAGGTACTGAAAACCTACCCCACACTGCCTATTAAAAGAAGGCCCAAAACTTTGAAATAAACAGTTCTATTCCTTATAGCACTTTCTTCTATTTTTTTCAAGATACAAAAATATAAAAGGAAAATAATCAGCATGTTATTATTTGGAGTATCCATTCGGAGCTTTAAATATAGCAAGTATAGAGGTCATGAAGAATACTACTTAAGGGGTTTAAACCAATAGCAGTTTGAGCTTTAGCACCAAATATATCGAAACAGCCCAGCCCCATTCAGTTAGATTCCCAACATAAACTGCAATCACATTGTAATGAAAAGGCACAGACTGGTGAGAAGACTAGAGAAACAACCTAAGGAGTGTGAAAGTACAAGGTCAGGAATAGCATTAGGATAAAGATTTGTGTTGGTATGCAGGACTGTAGCATAAGGTTTATATTGTTAGCTGATAATGCGAATACATTTCAGTTTATAAAGACCCCTAATACAAAGGTAATGTAATATGTAGTGTAGCAAAGTTCTTTCGCTTTGAGTAATTAAATAACATACTGTATTGCTTTCAAGTTAAGTAATAAGTAATGTGTAATGATCCAAATATGTTGTAAATACTTATCTATATACACCAATTCTATTGTTTCATATTTATGAATATATTATTCATGTTCAGGGAGGTTGTTGTGGTCTGTTCTTAGATCTACTAGCCATTGACCATTGCTGTTAAGGGCTGTGTCCTTCTCCTATATGCTCTTCCAGTACTGTTCTGTCTTCAGCCTTGGTGGTGCTGTTCTCATATTGTTCCCCTGCCACTGAGAGTACACCTTGGTTGTTCTGTGGAGAACGGTTGGCTTATACTCCTGCCTTCTATCTCTGGTGTACCTCTTCAAGCGGCTGGCCAAGGCCGTGAGTCTTTGCTTGGCAGTTTTCTAGGCCTCAGGTATGGACAGCCTGTTGTATTTCTCAGGCACCTTCTTCATCACACCTTTCTGCAGCTCCGATAGTTGGCTTACCTTCCACCGTGCTACCGTGATCGTGGCCTCTAGTCTCCTTGTCCATGGAGGGTACTGCTCCTAGTGGCTGTTCAACTTGTAGCCAAGCTTCTCACTGATCACTGCTGCTGTACTGTAGATCAGCTAGTTAATCTTGGTAATGGTTGTGGAAGATTGTATCCGTAGTGGTGCATTCACATCACCTAGTATATCTTCTGAGGGTACTTCACATAGCCTTGGTAACTGGCCATTGAGGATCCAGGTTTCAAGCTTTGCCATGATCCTGTCTCTCAGGTCAGTTCCACTCGCACTCAACAAACTTTCTTCCATCGCACTTGGGGCTTGGTACCCAATCTCGGGTGGTGGTGATGATATCGTCTCCTTGGCCTGTCGTCCTAACTCCCCCTTACAAGAGCATTTGTGTTGTACCCCTCAATCTCTAGGCATAAGAGCAGTTCCTTCTTCCAAATGTTGGAACACTGAGCTACTAGTTGTTTCGCTGTCAATGCAGATGCTGGGTATCAAAGATTCCATAGGTCCCTCATCCTACTCATGTAACTCCATCGACTGGGGCCACTTGTGTAGTAGCATTCCGACAGTGGCCTATTTTCATCTCTTGCCCACCGATGCCGTCTTGTTCCAGTAGCCCACTCATCAGGGTGTCCTGGTTCCTCAACACCTTGTTATGGCTTCATATTTGTGTCTCTCACTCAAAGTCAGTCACTGAACTTTATCCTTACAAGTTCTATTCAAATTATAATAAGGAAAAGCAACTCCTTAAAGTAGAGTATTGCATTGGTTGGTGTTATATAAAACTGTTCTGTTTGTAGGAGATAACACACACAGCATTGTTGTTTGTCATATTAAATGTGAGACATCATGCTCCATGTATTGTTCAAGCAGTAATGCACATTTTAATGATGTGTGCATTTGTCTTACAAACCATTATTTGGCTTTTTATATTTTATGTGGGTCACGGGGTGCCAAAAACATAAACTGACACGATGAAAACATGATCTGCTTTTTTCTTTTCTCCAGTATTTCCCTCTTTATTAGCAAAGAGGTCTACCTAAATAAAGTATTCTCATTTGTTGCTGATTTTGTTTTAGGAGTAGTAGTTATTTTCTTTCTGAGAAACCTGCTACTGTATCTTCTGTATCTTCTCAACCTAGTGTAGAGATTGTTACACATGAACCTAATACAGGTGCACAGGGGTGACTTTGACAGAGATATCTCAGAGGTTAGGTAGGAATTGAGGCTACAGAGAATGAGATGCCAGCTGCAGATTTACACGCCTCCACTGGCTCACTGCACATCATTAAAGTCAGAGGCTGCTTGCAGTGGCTCCATCTCTGTCCCAGCCCACACAGGCTACATCAGGGCCCCACACACTGATTTATCTCAGCTGTCTTTCTGAACGGCTTTTCCCGCCAAGAGAGAGATGGGGGCTGACGAGATTTACGCTTGTATATGAGATGAAATTAATTTTGGGAAGAGCACATGCTTCCTCTGACAAAAAAAGAACCTTTTTTGTTTCCTTTCTCTCTCCCACCACATCTGTGACACACACCACCAGCATTTCCACAGCGAGAATCAGTGATGGATGATCACATACACAATGCCTCTAGAAATTGTGCACTAAAAATATGCAATTTAAATCACAGTTAACTTACTCTATTCTTTATTTTTTAATTGATTACTTTTGGCTTCTGATCTTACCTTATATTGCTTTTTCTACTTTTGGTAATTTTACTCAGCTGTACTATAAATGAGTTGAAATGGTCATTTGTTTTAATTGCACACAAAGTAATCAAAGTTTTACAAAAAAAAAAAGTAAAACCTTTTAATAATCTCTCAGTAATGGCCACAATATTCTATGTGGAGCAGTATATTGGATTTGTCTAAATAACTCCCTCATCTCTAGTGCCAAATATACAATATACATGGGAATCCATCTCAACATCTGCTATATTAATATGATAATTTGGAGAAAATTCAATGCCTGAAGGAAGAAATGGTGCATTCATGTGCCCAGTAGTAAATGAAACACCTTCTTCTTCTTCTTCTACAAACTAGGTAGCACATATTTTACACACATTTCAATTTTTCATTTTTTTCTTCTGACTATACACGTGCTTCAACACATTTAATTGAATTTCCCTCAGTGAACTAACTCTATATGCATACATATATGCAACTTACCTATTTGATGTAGTTTGACATGTTTATAGGTGTTGAATTCTATACTGCATCTACTTTTTTGTTTTAGATAAAAAAAGGTTCTCTAAAGGTTTAAACTGCAGTTGTGTCATCACTAAACTTCACTGAGATCAAATCTGCATTAAAGAGGCAGGAAGTAGTGACATACACGAACTAGTCCTCTATGTCATACAGAACTAGTTAGCAGTAACTTTAAAACCGAACTTTTTATGGCACATTTCAAACAGTCTTAGAGGTCCTACATATATTATCTACATGTCTGAAGTAATGCTCAAAATTTTTTCTTGATGTTTACTGATGTTTTGATGTTTGAAGATTTCTTGCTCTGGGAAAGTTAAATGACTCTAAAACAAGTAGCAAATCTTTTTTTTTTTTCAAACTTCAATTATGATAAAATCAGTCTGTAATCTGTTCAAATATATGTTACACACGTCTCAAATTTCTAATCTAGCTCGAGTCATTAGACTGAGGGATGGAATTACCATATACAGAATCAATTATTCACAAGAATCATTTAACATGACATTTATAAAATTAAGTAACCTCATCTTTAGAAGGAAATTTTTGTTGATTCATTTGAAGGGATTTTTCTCCAGGCCTTTTTTTTTTTTTTTTTTTTTTTTTTTACCTATGAAAGCTACCTAGTTTAGCTACCAAATCTTTTTTATCTTGAATGTACATAAAATTTCTATTAATATTGTGATAGGTAGTAGCATCTCCAGACACATCATTTGACCTTAATATAATGGCAAATGATAGGGATAGTTACCAATAACCTTAACCTGTGTGCAGCACACAGGTTAAGGTTTTGTGGACAATTCTGGATGAATAACTCTTTAACAAGTTAAAAGACAGATAGTTGATGTTAACAAAGAAGAAATCATGTGCGTCTGCTCCACAAAGCAAAACAACCTGAAAATACACTAAAAAGTGTAGTTTAATTAATTTATGGAGTCCAAGAAAAACAATACAATGTTTGCAAGCCTGTACAGAGCATCAGTGTGTCAATCAAGCTTACAAGGATGCATTGAAATCATCAATGCAATCTCATGTGGCATTTGGCCAAAGCTGTATGCAGACATTGTTGGAAAGAAATGTTTCACGTACGTGATGATCCACATACTGAACAAAAGGTTATTGCGTCATACGACAATTTTTCTAAAGTTTCCAAAATACCATTATACAAAACATAGCAAGTGGAAAAAAGATGCATCTCACAACTGTCAAGTACTTTGCTATACCTGAGGTGAGTTTCATTCACCTAAGGTACAATAAGCAGAGTGAAAAACTGAACATTATTTGTTACAGTTAACATTAACCCTCTCAAGGCAGGCGTTGCCGATTTGCAACAGTTAAAAACTAACAACTTGATTACCCCACATACATATTTTATGAGTTTTTTTTACTCAGAAGTACCACTGCAGGACTTGGTTGTGCATTAGCAACACAAAGTTTAATTTGAGCCTGAGAGGGTTAAAGGTTCATTTATAGGCTAATGAACTACATGATCTTTAATAATAATGATAATTTAATTTTGTATTAGGTTTTGATATTTTTTCTTATAAGAATTGCACTGAATTTAGATAAATGAGGATGATGCATTTTATTTTGATGCAAAGCTTTGTACAGTGAAGATATGAAAGCAATGTTATGTTTAAATGGCAGAGGAATAAAAATATTTCTTTCAATAAATTCAATAATTGTAACAAATAATCATAATTATCATTATGAATAAAATTGCATAGCCCTAGCAACCAATATAACTGTTTAGGCTGGAGGATGCCATTCTAGATTCAGTAACTTGATAACACTGATAACTTCATAACGTCATGTTATTAAGTTAAAGTGAATATGTGTGATTACCTTGTGGGAAAAAAAAAAAACAGGATTGCATTAGAATGCTTGCTCCCTCTCTGTCTGTCTTTGGCTAAGTGCATTGGAAAAATTAGATTGAAGTCTGAGCAACTGTCAGTTTAATTTACATACTACTATGTATAAGTTTCATAAGCATATAGAATTATGATAACTTATCAGGCCGTCAGGTACCAACAGATACAGATTTTGTATCCTGAACACAGACATGAGCACTTCCTATCTTGTACTTGTTCAGCAAGGGTAACCACAACACTGCTGTTTCTACATTAATTACTCCCTGAGTCTTGATAGAGCTGACAAATTACTTTTTTCCCCTTACTGCTAGAGACTTTCTGCATTCATGGTGGATAATACTACTGTCAGGGAAGTGTCCTGTGCAGTGTCTCTACCCAAACACTTTTTTCACTCTTCAATTTTCACTTTATCAGCTGAAAATACAATTTGGGGCTTAGTGGCTTGATTGTAAATTGAAATTCATTGAAGCATTTACATGACATTTAGCAATGGTTGCATAATTCAGGAATAATAAAACGTGTCAAATTGAAAGGATTCCCTTTCTGCTTGTGCCGTCTCATCATTAAGCCTACACACATAGTAATAAAAAATGTTTGTACATATTGTATGTGTTTGTACACGTGTGAGACTGTGTTATTGAGCAGAATTATATATGCATGGGTGGGGATCTGCTTGGAAGAATATTAATGCTACTGTCATGCAATATATGCTTCACAGTAACACGAATGCATACATGGAATTCTTAATATATAGTAGACATCAAGGAAAATTCAAGTTAGGCATCAATCACACAGTCGTAGAAACTGCCTGGTAACCTCTGGTCACTAAGGGAAAATGTCTATTGCTGGTTGTTGCTGGTTGTTGCTAGTTGAAAAAAATGTAGCAAGAAAAAAGCCTTCTTGTGCTTGCTTTGGGCTCTAACAGATTGCTGTGGTTGTCTTTATGTTGCATGGAAGATGCTGACTTGTCTGCAAACACTAGCCAAATACTCACCAAGTGGTAATCAAAGTTGAAAAATTGTGACCAAATCTGGACATATTTGCTTTCATATTAAAAGTCGTGCCTTGCTGCACTTCAGTAAACATGTTTCAAAAGCCCCAGCTTTTAATTGAGATCTATGGTTCCTTGAAAGGAAGGGGGGAGGAGGAGGGAGGGGGAGTCTTTAGTCCTGCATGTCTGGGGATTTAGCAGTTGATTTCACAGCGATTTCCAGCAACCACTCGCCAACCATTTGGGGAATTTACATTTTACCATAGCAAGTAGTTTTCACCAACAAGTCCCTAAGCCTGTGTGACTAGAGTCTTAGCGTTTTATACAGCAGGATTCACCATTATAAGAAATATTGCAAGGACACTTGTACTTGGTTTTTCCTATGAAGATTGGACATCCTTAATAATGACAGCAAAGTAATACCTGAAACAAAAGGCTACTCTTACAAGCCAGGTATGTTAATAACTTTAATTGTTTTGCTGATAGTTTCCTGGCTGACCGACAGTTATTTAAATGATCAACATGCAGTCCATTGCATTTCAGTTGTGCATAACCTTTAGAAATGTGTCATGATGACTTGATCCTCCATGTGTACAGTGTATTTTGTATAGTATGTTTAGGGGACGTGTATTGTTACTAGAGCTAATATATGTTCAATCCACAAACTGTACAGCACCCAGGAACTATTTTTGAACAGTTTTACATTACACATTGTTACGTCCCTCTGCAGCCTCTAATCTGCTCAGTGTGTTTAGCTGGTGCTAATTGGCCACACCTAGTCAGGTGTGGATAAAAGCATACCTGAGGCAAGCTTCCCAGGGAGCTCACTTGTCTTTGACTTGGTGGCATCAACCATTTTAGCCAACCTGGTTTTCCATTTTAAGATGAAACCTCTTCTCACCCACACCCTGTTATTCATCTCCGTTTGTATGTTGCGGCTTTTGAGCCGGGTCCTAACACATGTACACATTTTTTAGAGCTTTTTAAAGGGACTTGGCATTTCATTTCCAAAGCCTGTATGTACAGTGGGGCAAAAAAGTATTTAGTCAGCCACCGATTGTGCAAGTTCCCCCACTTAAAATGATGACAGAGGTCAGTAAATTGCACCAGAGGTACACTTCAACTGTGAGAGACAGAATGTGAAAAAAAAATCCATGAATCCACATGGTAGGATTTGTAAAGAATTTATTCGTAAATCAGGGTGGAAAATAAGTATTTGGTCAATAACAGAAATACAACTCAATACTTTGTAACATAACCTTTGTTGGCAATAACAGAGGTCAAACGTTTACTATAGGTCTTTACCAGGTTTGCACACACAGTAGCTGGTATTTTGGCCCATTCCTCCATGCAGATCTTCTCGAGAGCAGTGATGTTTTGGGGCTGTCGCCGAGAAACACGGACTTTCAACTCCCGCCACAGATTTTCTATGGGGTTGAGGTCTGGAAACTGGCTAGGCCACTCCAGGACTTTCAAATGCTTCTTACGGAGCCACTCCTTTGTTGCCCGGGCGGTGTGTTTTGGATCATTGTCATGTTGGAAGACCCAGCCTCGTTTCATCTTCAAAGTTCTCACTGATGGAAGGAGGTTTTGGCTCGAAATCTCACGATACATGGCCCCATTCATTCTGTCCTTAACACGGATCAGTCGTCCTGTCCCCTTGGCAGAAAAACAGCCCCATAGCATGATGTTTCCACCCCCATGCTTCACAGTAGGTATGGTGTTCTTGGGATGCAACTCAGTATTCTTCTTCCTCCAAACACGACGAGTTGAGTTTATACCAAAAAGTTCTACTTTGGTTTCATCTGACCACATGACATTCTCCCAATCCTCTGCTGTATCATCCATGTGCTCTCTGGCAAACTTCAGACGGGCCTGGACATGCACTGGCTTCAGCAGCAGAACACGTCTGGCACTGCGGGATTTGATTCCCTGCCGTTGTAGTGTGTTACTGATGGTGACCTTTGTTACTTTGGTCCCAGCTCTCTGCAGGTCATTCACCAGGTCCCCCCGTGTGGTTCTGGGATCTTTGCTCACCGTTCTCATGATCATTTTGTCCCCACGGGATGAGATCTTGCGTGGAGCCCCAGATCGAGGGAGATTATCAGTGGTCTTGTATGTCTTCCATTTTCTGATGATTGCTCCCACAGTTGATTTTTTCACACCAAGCTGCTTGCCTATTGTAGATTCACTCTTCCCAGTCTGGTGCAGGTCTACAATACTTTTCCTGGTGTCCTTCGAAAGCTCTTTGGTCTTGGCCATGGCGGAGTTTGGAGTCTGACTGTTTGAGGCTGCGGACAGGTGTCTTTTATACAGATGATGAGTTCAAACAGGTGCCATTCATACAGGTAACGAGTGGGGGACAGAAAAGCTTCTTACAGAAGATGTTACAGGTCTGTGAGAGCCAGAGATTTTCCTTGTTTGAGGTGACCAAATACTTATTTTCCACCCTAATTTACGAATAAATTCTTTACAAATCCTACCATGTGGATTCATGGATTTCTTTTTCACATTCTGTCTCTCACAGTTGAAGTGTACCTCTGGTGCAAATTACTGACCTCTGTCATCATTTTAAGTGGGGGAACTTGCACAATCGGTGGCTGACTAAATACTTTTTTGCCCCACTGTAGATGCTTTTTGTGTGTGTGAAATTTTAAAATAATACTAACCATTTCACTTATTTCCAGTGAAATTTGCCTACTGGTTATCACTTGTTTAGGGAATACCTCCATGCATCATTCATAAGAGTAATTTGACTATACCTTTAAATAGTTTTTCAGAGAATACTGATAATTGAGTATTTTTCCCTCAGGAATTGTGAATTTCTCTGTTGCAATGCTTAACCTACAAGGTAAAGCAAACCAGTAGCTAACATACATGCACAGTTTGTTCTGCAGTTTGTATATGCTATTTTGCATCAGTATAAGGGAAAAAAAGGGCAAGATTGAGGTGAAAAACAGAGAGTAGAGCAATCCAAGCCAAATATAAAGGGCTCTCGAAGCAGCTACAGAAAAAGCAGGTGTTTGTGCTCTTATCGGGCTGGAGACATGCCATATCAGCCACAGTCTTTGAAATATGAGATAGCATTGCATGATAAAGAACATTTGATGTTGAAATAGACTGATAGATGCACACTGTGTGAAGCAAAGGAAGAGCCTTTAAATTTGCATGTCACATCCTGAAGATCAGATTTAAGGCTTTCAACCATCTGTGATAATTCAGGGCTGAAGATGCTGAAAATTGTTATCTGTGGAATCATATGCTGTGAGTAGATTGCTTTATGAATTATTTGTATACTTGAATTATACATAACAGCATGTCTCTTTGCTAAGTTTCAACTGCCAGATTTTCCCCTTTTTTTCTGAATTTTATAAATGTTACAATAAAACAATTTTGTTAGGGGTAAAAAAAAAAAGGTTACTTACAAAAATGCATTCTCATTTAAAAAATGGTCTGGATGGGCTAGATCTACCAGTTAGATGTGATATTTCTTAAACTTGCACTTTGTTGATGACATGCACACTTTAAGCATCTTATAAAACAGAATGTCAGAAAGCATGCTGCTGATTTGAACCGAGGAGAGTTCTGTAACTCCATTTAGCTCAGTTCTGTAGCTGTCATTCTACATCTGTTAAACTCCTTTACTCAGTGTGTTCTTTCCCTCTCTCTGTGTGTATTCTTTTTTTTTTTTTTTTTTTTTTGGCCTGTCCCGTTTGGCTCTTTTGCCATCAGAATTGTTGTCTAAAGGCAAAGAAAGATGCCCAACGGATTTACTTTACCAAACTGACCATCCCAGCCTTGCCGTAATGGTCCATTTGATTCACCTTTTATTGTTTATTTTATTTTCACTTACTGAATACGGGACAGACTTGACTGGGGGAAAGAAGGGGAGAAAGAAAGAGGGAAAGAGAAACAGCTGAGAAGAGGGACGGGGGAGAAGGGCAAAAGACAAAAACCAACAGAACGGGCAGAGAAAAAAAAAATGCATATATCAATCACCTGGATCACCTGCTGAGAAAGAAAAAAGAAAGCAAGCAGAAGAGAACAAGAGTAATAGAATAAACAACATCACAATGATATATGGGAATATGACAGTAAATACTAAATGTTAAACATTATTGTGCAGCACATAAGATCAACAGAACACAGTGTGCTTTGAGGTAGGAGCCAAAAAGGGTGTAGTTTGTGGGTGTGATCACCCGTGTGTACACCTGTGAGCATGGACGCGCTTGTTTTTTGTTTTTTTAAAAGGTTCCTTCATGTAATGATCTGCTAGAGGGTGTGGGGGGGCCACAGCCCCGTCCTCCAGGGCGTGAAGCAGGTGTGGAGGAGATCAAAACTCCAGACATCCAGAGGCCCCCAGAACACAAGAGACCAAGGAAGACCAACAGAGGGGCAGCTGCGCCACTGTCCCGGAAAGAGCTGAGGAGAGTCCCAGATGAGGGCTCACTCAGCAGCCGCGGAGCAGAAGCCAGGGGGAGTTGCAGTGACGCGCCCGTGAGCTCCGCCGGCAGCCAGCTGCGCCTGAGTGACCGAGCCCCAGGCCGAGAGGCCGGGGGCACCCCACCTCCGAAGTGGCCCGAGCGAGCCCCAGGCTCCAGGCCCCGATAAGCGGCCGCCAAGGAGTGAGCCGGTGTGTACCTGGACGCCCATCCCCGGACACAAAGAACCACCAACGCACTGATGTCTGAGGGGGTCCGCCACTGGCAGGGGAAGTGGTGGTAGGGGGAGATAGACCTCCAAACCTTGGAGGGCCTGAGATGTCCCCAGAGAGGTGGCGCCTGACACCCAACCTGACATATAGACACAGACATACAGGCACACACAGATACAAACATCCATTCCCACCCTCATGCTCTCATATGCACTTACTCCACACTCAACCAACGTGGAGACAGACATAAAGAGACGTTGTACACATGATCACACTCCCCAAGCGTACTCTACAAACCGGGTCTAGGTGCCCTCGCCCCTGGAGGGGGGAACTGCACCCAGACCCAGGTGGTGTTTCCCTTTTCCCTGCGGTGGGGGGAGGCAGACCGCCCCGACTCTGCAGCAGCAGGAAGGCTCCACACTCCAGACCGCAGTCGGACGGCCAACTCCTCCTCCTAGCCCCCCTGCTCCAGCAGGTCGCAGAGAACGGGGGTGAGAGAAGACTCCAAACCTCCCTCCACCCGCTCATTGTAATGTTGATGCATGTGTGTTCTAAGGTGCATTTAAAACCCAGGAGGGCAAGCCAAATATAAAGGGCTCTCGAAGCAGCTACAGAAAAAGCAGGTGTTTGTGCTCTTATCAGGCTGGAGACATGCCATATCAGCCACAGTCTTTGAAATATGAGATAGCATTGCATGATAAAGAACATTTGATGTTGAAATAGACTGATAGATGCACACTGTGTGAAGCAAAGGAAGAGCCTTTAAATTTGCATGTCACATCCTGAAGATCAGATTTAAGGCTTTCAACCATCTGTGATAATTCAGGGCTGAAGATGCTGAAAATTGTTATCTGTGGAATCATATGCTGTGAGTAGATTGCTTTATGAATTATTTGTATACTTGAATTATACATAACAGCATGTCTCTTTGCTAAGTTTCAACTGCCAGATTTTCCCCTTTTTTTCTGAATTTTATAAATGTTACAATAAAACAATTTTGTTAGGGGTAAAAAAAAAAAGGTTACTTACAAAAATGCATTCTCATTTAAAAAATGGTCTGGATGGGCTAGATCTACCAGTTAGATGTGATATTTCTTAAACTTGCACTTTGTTGATGACATGCACACTTTAAGCATCTTATAAAACAGAATGTCAGAAAGCATGCTGCTGATTTGAACCGAGGAGAGTTCTGTAACTCCATTTAGCTCAGTTCTGTAGCTGTCATTCTACATCTGTTAAACTCCTTTACTCAGTGTGTTCTTTCCCTCTCTCTGTGTGTATTCTGAATGAAAGGACACTGAGTACATTAAGCACTTAAATGCTTGAATGTGGATAAATCTGGGGAAATAAAAATGAGTTATGAGCTTTATTACAATCTTGTGCAATCTCAAACACCTTTCTCTCTTATTTTCCAATTCTAATTACAGTTGTTCTATATGTATGTATGTGTGCGTGTGTGTGGTTTAGATGATGTATGAATACATGGTGAAAACGTGCCTTCTACTCTCAGTAATCTAAACTGTTTTGAGTGGTCAGTGACAGTAGAAAAAGGCTTCATAAATGTGGGCATGTATGGGACTGGGTTCTCTGCTTAAGTTCATGCCCATTTCTGTATCTATCAAGGCACAAAAATCTACAAATAACGCCTCATTGTGTGCAACATATGCATGCATGAGAGCATCCAGGTGTTTGGTGTATGCATGTGTGTGAGTGTAAGCTCGTTTCATTGCAGCTGGCTCACTGCTGTATGCTCCTCTACACTGAGGCACTCGGACAGACCCCTTCAGCATTAATTACTGCAGCCATTAATCAGACCAGCACAGATAGCTGTGTAATCCCTCTATAATGCAGTTTTCTGGAGGGGGCCACCAGTGTTAATTGGATTTGATTGGATGCTAGTATGATGCTGCACACAGAACATCTTAAGGTAATAATTAGAAGATAGATCAATTGGTCCTTTGTGACACTGATCCTGTAGTCGAGGCTGCACTGCAGTTCCAAGGTCTGTTTAAATCAAGAGCGTAATTTTGGCCTTAAGTCCTAGGCTGAATTGGCTAAGATGCTTATAACCTATAATAAAATGTAGTAAATTAATGTACAGAAATGTATTTGCATCTGTACACAAATACATTACAAAAGGATAACATATAATTAGTGGTATTACATAAACTGGTTTTTTTGGCATTGGTTTTGAAGATGACATTAATGACTTTAGCTTATTATTTAACTGGGTTAGAAACTTTGTGTTTAAAGTACATGAGAAATATACATAACAGCACACCTATTCCATTATAGTACATTTATTAAAGAATTATTAATGTGTGTTTTCGGTTGTTCCTCAAGGTCCTATTCTGTCCTTTTACAGAGCTGAATTTGGGGCATACGTGAGAAGCATTCCACCCACCCATAGTATTTTACCAGTGTCTGTGTGATTTTAGTCAATCCTACCTCAATATATTCAGCTTCCTGCGCTCATGTTGTACTCTGTATGTGCAGAGCATATTATTCTAATGGAGGAAAAATATATAATTTTGTGAAACATTAAATGTATCCATAATAAAAGACATGATTTAATGCTTGGCTACTGTAATATATTATTTTACTTATCCTTTCTCCACCATGTCTGCTTTCTGTACCAGTTTTGAAATGACACATCAATCATTTGTAAAAGCCTCAGGTGTCATTTTTACATGACGTGTTAAAAATAAATTCACTCTAAATGCAAAAGAACAGCTCATGAACATTTTCAGTGCTCACCTACACAAAGGTTTTACCTTTGGTTTTGTGAAATTAAGATTCTTCAGTCTTAAGTTCTCAGACACAAACGCCACATGGGACTTTTGTGTCCCGTGCCACATTTGTGTATGTTGAGTTTGGTAGTGATGTGCGGATCGATACTGAAATATCGATTCCTCCGATACCAGTCATTTATGTTCTAGAATCGATTCTCACATTAAAATATCGATATTTTAGTAATTTAGGGTAAATTTGTAGTTTATCATTAACAGGAACACGATGGAAAGAAACTATTTCATTTGGATTGTCTACAACTGGAAGGAACTACTTCCTCTTCCGCCTTTCATAGTCATGTGCGAAATACGGCTGTATAAATGTGACAGCCCTCACATCGCTAGAGTTTGGCATTTCTTGGGGCAGTCTCGATTTGGTTGCTTCACTGGTTCTCTTGGTTCTCTCGAGTAAGAACACATAGCCTCACTTCAGATTCAATGCAGAAAAAAAGTGCAAGAAAAAAAAATAGATGTGGCTATCTGGAGTTTGGTTAGATTTGTATAGAGGCCTGTATACTCCAGTGCAGTGTGCAGGGTCCTAAGTTCATCACATCTCATGATTTTTATAGACTAATCTTTAATAAATTTATATTTATTGCAACTTAACCATACTTGCACTGTGAACTGCAATGTTGTATAACCTGCTTTTTGTCACCCTTCTGTTGCAACAGTGTTTTCAGTCATTCACTCTGAGATGTAGATATGTCTTCGCCCACTTTAAGTGTCTGGCCTTGTTTCCACTAGAAGTACTATAGTTTATAGACTACTATTCATTCTCTGACATCACTATTAGATACCCTTCTTTTTACAGTAATCTTGATTATATGAGTCCCATTGAACAAAGCTTGTGTTAATCTTCTGATGGGGTTATCACTCTTGTTCTGATTGTGCTTCAGGTTTCTGGGTAATTGATCCAGTTTCCAGAAAGAGGTTTAGCATCCTGTGCCATACACTACTCCCATAAAAACCTTCAGTATGATCATGTCAACACTGAGAAAGCCTCTCTTTGTTTAGAAAAACAACATCTGATACTTTAAGTTCTGATACCATGTCTGACACACTATCACAACGCTACAAAAGCAATTTTGTACAGGAAGAGCCAATGTTTTTGGCTTTCTTTACATTCTGTTTATCATTATTTTTTTTTTATATTAGACACTGACCATAGGGGTTGATTTGCAAAGCAATATCTTCACATTGTCTGAGCCGTCACTGTCAAACATATTTCCACTACTAATACTTAAAAACTACTTAATACTTGAAGTTGTTTACTTGAAGTACCTGGATGTCTGTTTAATAGTGGTGCAACGGATCGCGGTTGATCCGTAATCCGAACCGATCCCACTCCACGGTTCGGCACGCACGTGATCCAAAGATTCAAAAAAGAAGAAAAAAAAGTATGTGTATGGTGGCGTGGTGGGTCTGTCAAGCGATAGTTATGGCCAGTGCTAGCGATCCAAGTGGAGGAGCAGAGGAGTTTGCGGTGTTTAAGCAGCCCTTTGCTGCCCAATCCGACCGGGCTAAAGCTATTACAAAAGCTATTGGGGTGTTTAGCTGCAGACGGGAGGCCGTATTCCGTTGTGCAAAACAAGGGGTTTAAACTATGATGAACATGCTTGAGCCACACTATGATATCCCGTTGTGCGTCCACTTTAGTGGCAAGATCGTTCCAAGCATGTATGAGCAGGAAAAGATTTAAGTTATGGCTGAACTGTCCCAGGCATCTTCTGTTGCCCTAACTACTACAAACGGGTGGACCTCCAGGGCAACGGAAAGCTACGTGACCGTGACAGCTCATTATATTACAGCGGAGTGCGATATAATGAGCGGTATGTATTATTGTAGGGTCTACCTTACAATATAAAGCACCTTGAGGCGACTGTTGTTGTGATTGGGTGCTTTATAAATAAAATTGAATTGAATTGAGTGGTAGATACACAAAGCCCTATACTGCCCTATATTGTACCATAATCTTTTTTTTTAATAACTGCGTGGAATGAGTCTAGACTTTAATGTTTTTAACAGGCAAAAAATACTTCAATAAGTAATTAATTAAATGTTCAATTTTTGTCTTTCTTTTTTTGCTGATCCGAAAATTGATCCGATCCGTGACTTAAAACCGTGACCCGATCCGAACCGTGAGATTTTTGATCTGTTGCACCACTACTGTTTATGATTTAAGTATAGAGCATTTATAGATTGGAAAGTCGGAGGTTTGATCCCTGGCTGCCGTTTCTCTCCTGCCCATGCTTTTCTATTCTTTTTAGGCCCCCTTGAACTGTTCCACATTTTGCCACATTACAGCCACAAACATGAATCAATTTTATTGGAATTCCACGTGAAAGACCAATACAAAGTGGTGTACACGTGAGAAGTGGAACGAAAATCATACATGATTCCAAACATTTTTTATAAATAAATAACTGCAAAGTGGGGTGTGTGTAATTATTCAGCCCCCTGAGTCAATACTTTGTAGAACCACCTTTTGCTGCAATTACAGCTGCCAGTCTTTTAGGGTATGTCTCTACCAGCTTTACACATCTAGAGACTGAAATCCTTGCCCATTCTTCTTTGCAAAACAGCTCCAGCTCAGTCAGATTAGATGGACAGCATTTGTGAACAGCAGTTTTCAGATCTTGCCACAGATTCTCGATTGGATTTAGATCTGGACTTTGACTGGGCCAGTCTAACACATGGATATGTTTTGTTTTAAACCATTCCATTGTTACCCTGGCTTTATGTGTAGGGTCGTTGTCCTGCTGGAAGGTGAACCTCCGCCCCAGTCTCAAGTCTTTTACAGACTCCAAGAGGTTTTCTTCCAAGATTGCCCTGTATTTGGCTCCATCCATCTTCCCATCAACTCTGACCAGCTGTCCCTGCTGAAGAGAAGCGCCCCCAGAGCATGATGCTGCCACCACCATATTTGACAGTGGGGATGGTGTGTTCAGAGTGATGTGCAGTGTTAGTTTTCTGCCACACATAGCGTTTTGCATTTTGGCCAAAAAGTTCCATTTTGGTCTCATCTGACCAGAGCACCTTCTTCCAGCCTCTTTCGAGGATGCCAATGTTCACATTTTAGACAGAGAGGACACATGGTTTGAAAGAGGAGTGAAAGAAGCCATCTATGTCCACTGTGAGCGACCATCTTTGAACAGAGGCGGTGGTTTACGACACCAACTGTCTGCCATCTATAATTCAGTTTTGAGTTCCCTCCCCAGACGCCTTAACGCCCACTCACATCCTGGGCCATCTGACCTCAGGAATTCGCATGATAAGGTGGGGCCAGGTTTCACAATGAGCTCACCCGAAACCGTGGCTGATTGGGACCCACACCCATTTTCACACCTTGGTTTAGGCGATTAGAGAATCATCAGGGGGTCCTTTTGTCCCTCTGTGGGGGGATATTCTCCCACTAGGTTTAAATCTGGGACTCACCACCATTTGACATTAGAACTGAAGAAGCTTCTCGGATGAGAGGTGAAACGTCTTCAAGCAACTTAAAGAAGTCCAGACGCTTGTCTTTGCAAGCTCCTTTGACTACGATGACCTGGATGACTGAGAACCTTCACAGACTTCTTCCACATGTTTGCACATGGCTTGTGGCAAACTGCAAACAGGGATTCTTATGGTTTTCTGTTAACAATGGCTTTCTTCTTGCCACTCTTCCATAAAGGTCAACTTTGTGCAGTGCACGACTAATAGTTGTCCTATGGACAGATTCCCCCACCTGAGCTGTAGATCTCTGCAACTCGTTCAGAGTCACCATGGGCCTCTTGGCTGCATTTCTGATCAGCGCTCTCCTTGTTCGGCCTGTGAGTTTAGGTGGACGGCCTTGTCTTGGTAGGTTTACAGTTGTTCCATACTCCTTCCATTTCTGAATGATTGCTTGAACAGTGCTCCGTGGGATGTTCAAGGCTTGGGAAATCTTTTTGTAGCCTAAGCCTGCTTTAAATTTCTCAATAACTTTATCCCTGACCTGTCTGGTGTGTTCTTTGGACTTCATGGTGTTGTTGCTCCCAATATTCTCTTAGACAATCTCTGAGGCTGTCACAGAGCAGCTGTATTTGTACTGACATTAGATTACACACAGGTGCACTCTATTTAGTCATCAGGCAGTGTCTATGGGCAACTGACTGCACTCAGACCAAAGGGGGCTGAATAATTACGCACACCCCACTTTGCAGTTACTTATTTGTAAAAAATGTTTGGGATAATGTATGATTTTCATTCCACTTCTCACGTGTACACCACTTTGTGTTGGTCTTTCACGTGGAATTCCAATAAAATTGATTCATGTTTGTGGCTGTAATGTGACAAAAGTTCAAGGGGGCCAAATACTTTTGCAAGCCACTGTATAAAGTGGCTGCAATATGTAAACAGTTAATGCTATTACAGATAGATACATAAGGTGGTTCAGGTATTAGGTTAGTATGCTTATAGGGACAAGTCATAGGTACATTTAGGTCATATTTCAAAGGGTCAAAATACACACAAGGGTTTTGCGACTGGCTTGGGAATGCCTTGTCATCACCAGGGAGAATCTGGAGGTGGCTTGGGAGAGTTGGGCATTTCTACTTAGACTGACAAATCTGTGAATCTGACGTGGAGAATTGTTGAAAAGTTCTTTCCATCACATAAACAATTAATCCAATTATTCTGTTGAACTACTTGATTTAAACTCCAGATTTAAAGTCCATGAAAGTCTACCAGTTTACTTGTGTTTTGTCGACATGGAGAAGGAATTCAACATTTGTTTTCAGGGTGTACTTTTTGGGAGTATTCAGTATCAAGCCTGTTATTATGGGGTATTTGGTCCCTGTCTATATGTTAGGCTGCCCTTCGTCATGGATTGTGTTCTGTTCATTTTTGCAACTAATTGTTGGCACAGCCAAAGGCTGAAACCTGTCCACTGGAGTGGTTAGAAGCTCGGTGCAAAGTAGTCAGGATAAAATTAGACTCTCAGAGTCTGAGGCATAGAGGTACAGAGGTTTAGAGCTGAAAAGCCATCTTTCATAACGTTTGAGCTTATTAAATAGGTAGTTTGATAAAGGAATCTTATTGGCTTTTAACCACACAGCTTTTGATAGCAGTTACAGTAGCAGCTGGACAATCTACTTGTCCAACATATTTCATGGCCCCAGGCCGCTGGTTGTGTCAAACCCTGATAAGAGGCAGAAGTGATTCCTCTGAAGGGTTTCTGGGCTTACCCTCAAATATAGGGTGAGGAACTCGGTTATTCAAGAGGTGCTCAGGCTAGATAGAGTAGGAGTTTCTTTGCAGTGAAAGTAGCAAGTGGAGGTGGCTTGAGCATCAGATTAGTATGTTCTGGGACAGCTCTGAGGTGAGATGCCATCATTGTAAAATCAAGAAAAAATTATTTCTCACTCCACCTGGGTTAGTTTCTTTGGCCTCATTGCTGCACACTGTTTGTGTGTGTCAGAAATGGGCCAGCTTCACCGATAACAGTGGCATTTTAACTGCTGTTGTGAAAAAGAAAACAGTATTTGGGTTGAATATTTTTCTCGACTTTTAGTCACAAATATTAGTGAAATGCCCACTCTGTTCAGTCCTGCGGCACCACTAAGAACTGCAGTTTTATTTCAGTAATTTATGATGCTTCATGTAATATGAAAATAGGTTACTGATATAAAAAAATCTGTTATTGTTGTTGCATCTGCCTGCTTGCTTTGCAGGTGAAATAATGTCACTGACCAGAACAGGACAGCAGCTGGCCTTTCTACTTGTCCGACATACTTTTTTAGTGTGTCTGGGCCATAGGTGTTGATCTATGATAACAGACTGAAGTGACTCTTCTAAAGACTTTCTGGACTCATCCACAGCAATAGGGTGAAGAGCTCCGTTATTCAAGAGACACTCATAGAGTAGATAGGTAATTTCTTTGCAACAAAAATAACCAGTTGAGGTGGTTCAGGCATTAGATTAGATAGTATTCTTAGGAACAACTCCCAGGTATGTTTAGGTCATATCTGAAAGACACAGAACACATAAGAGACTTGTGACTGGTTTGGGAATGCCTCGGCATCACCCAGGATAAGGTGGAGGTGGTGACTTGGTAGAGAGATGGCACAGCATTTCTGCTTAGACTGACAAATCTATGAGTCTGACATAGACAATTGTTCTTTCTTTCCACCACCAAAAAGAGTTGATAGGCATGTGATAACACAATACCTCTCGGCAGTGATCTCCTGGTAGCCGTGGTGCTTTTTGTTTTGTTTGCTGACATTTACCAAAATAATTTTCAGTCAAATTACATTAACTTCATTTTTTTTCTTAAACAATCCTTCATCACCATTAGAAAATAAAATCAAGCAATAGAGTAATAATAATGAGCTTGAATTAATCTTCACTTTAAAACCACTTGTATCTTTTCCTTCAATTCCTTTTTTAAATAAGACCTACAATAGAAATTCTAGTGGGAGAATATGCTATCGTTTTTCAAGCGCCACTAAGTCCCCAGCAGCATCAATCAATGTAGAACGCTTTCCACAACAAACACAATCTCATTAATGTGTATAGAACCTCGTGTGAGTACAATGTGCACTGAAACAGCAGCAGACAAAGGGAACACTAACCTGTTATTTGTCTCCATCTTCCTCTATTGGGCATATCGATTTTTTTTCTCCTTTGTTTTCAATGTAGTGTAAGAATGTTAAAAACACATAAAACATTAAATTAACACTAACAAACATGTATAACATAGATATATAACATTAATAACATTTTGTTTTCTGGTACTGAGAAAGTCTCATGTATTCTGTTAGATTAACCTTTTTTAATTTGTTTATTTTTGTGATTAAAAAATAGCATCAATTAAAGTGACTGCAGTTCATCCTGAGGGTATTTGATGGCAATACGTCCTGTAGTTATTGAAATATTTCTCTCACAGGCACAAATATGAACCTCATAGTACTAGTAACGAAAAGGTACCTCATGCAACTCGGATTTGTCATCAAGAAACCATACCAGACATAGCATAACCAAACTAGTTCCACAATTTGGATGTCCAACCATTACCCACTTTGGACGTCAATGTGACGTTCAAAGTGGGTACTTTAGACTGGACAAGTTTTTGGGCTCTACCAAGTAATCTCCCTCACTGTGCCACAAAAGGCAATTTGGTTCTCATCTGAAAACTTTGTAAATGGACAAGATCCAGAATTCAGAGGTCAGGTTTACAAACAAATGAGACAAGAACATTCAACGAGCACAAAGGGCAAGGGCTATACTAAAACGGGGATATTTTATGATTTTTTTTTTACAACATTTTTAAATGTTAAAGCATCACCTTGAAGCATTACATACTAAATTACTTATTTTATTATTTTTACACATATGTATGAAAGAGGATGAGGGCCACTGGAAAAAAAAAGTGGGCACAACTTTTTTCTCAAAATTTTTCAAAAAATGAAAATAAGAATCTCTGTGTTACGCCCCTAGTCTAGGCGTGTAGAGACGCACATAAGGTTGGAGGAGAGAGAGACAAGTACCCGCCCGGGTTCCCAAGCCAAACATCTGAAACCAGTTATGAGTAAAACAAAGGTGATTTTATTGAAGGTCAGGAAGCATAGCTCCAGGGTGAACCCAGGCCAAAATAATAAACAAAACCAACTAAGTCCCGCCAGAGGAAACTAACTAAACCCTAAGAAAGAAACAAAACAAACAAATGACAATAATATCCCTCGCTCCCTGGCTCCGAAAACAGGATAAAACTGTTCAAAAGAAAAAGGGTTAGGGTCACCCCTTCCGCTTCAGCCTATGCGTGCCTAAGCACTAAGTTAATACACCAGTGGCGGCTCACACAGATACACAGAAAAGTATAGGTTGGAAACCAGGGCCAGGTCCTCGTCTGCTGTCAAACTGCTCACTCGCTTTTCTCTCTCTCTCCCTCTGGCGGCAGCTGTCAGAGGGGCTTTTTGAACGCAGTCACGTGTTCCATGGTCCAATCAGCAGCTCACTACTCTTCATTAGGGGAGGAACCTGCAAAGAGTTTTAAGCACATTAGAGAGACACAGAAACAAAGCAGCCCACACAGAGTCCTTATGGCCACAGCCGTAACACTCTGATATACTAATTGTAAAGGTAATAGTCACTGATCAAACTTGGGTGGATTATTTCAGTAGTGGTCACTTTCAGTCACTTCGTCAGTTTTAGCCTTACACACTGCCACCTTATAATGCGCACTCTATTTTTTTGAGATAGCATATTTTCAAGTAGAATCTATTTTTATGATGCAACTCATTTTATTTCATGTAGAAAATAACAGTTATTAAGTTTAAAGTACACTCTCAAGTTTGTCTAATAAATTCAACAAAAAAACCCCAACATTTTTTGGTGGTGTTGAAGTCCCCCCAGAAAAGTCAATAAAAAAGTCTACGCCATGCATGCGTGCAACAATGAGACAGTCCCAGTCTGAGAGAGCTGTCATGTGTCAGTCTGATGATTTAGTACCTAAGAAGCAAGGCAGTTCAACCCCCCCTTCAAAAAGTATAATATTTTGTAAAATATGAACAAAAACTGTTCCTGCCAAAGTAGGAAACAACAAGCTTGTTTCACTACTTGAGGCAAAAACACAACATTCGAGTACAAGCAGGCTATGAAGGAGGAGATGCTAGCAACTAGTGATGTGCAAACCAAATTTAAACAATTGAGCATTACTGGAGCACTCACTAACTGCACTACATATGACAGGGACAGCAGACGGTGGATGGAAATTACCAATATGGTTACATGGTGGAAAAGCAGGGCTTAAAGCAGCTGGTTAAAAAGCTTGAGGCAAGATACTACATGACAGGTAGAAAACATTTTTCAGTATGACAATATGGTGTATGATTCTGAAAACGTATACTGTTATTTAAGTTATTATTAAACTAAAGGGTTAATCAGCCATTTCATAGTTTTATTATTAAAATTTAGAGGGAAAACAATCTATGTTACTTTTGTCATTACATTTGAGTTATGCTGTGTCCCTACTTTTACATGATAGTGCTGTTGCTGACAGCGTGTTACAAATGTTACAAATGGCCCAAATCATTTCATCTTCAATAAAATGATTAATGTGGCAACTCTCCTAGGTGTTAAAATAAAGTTTATTGACATCAATAGAAAAAGTTGATTTAAGAGGTTAGCATGAAGTTAGCTTGCTAGGTTTATGCCATGCTCTAAGGAATGAGTGAGGAATTTAAAAAAAATGGTTCTGGTATTACTTTGGACATGAATAAAAACAGAAAGCTAAACAGCAGAAATGTTTGTAAGGTTCTTCAATTTGGGCTAGCTGGTATATAATGATGTGCTAGGTGGATATCTACAGACCTGTGGTTAAGGTAATATAAACACATTCAGTGTTGGGAAGGTTACTTTTAAAATGTATTTCACTACAGATTACAGAATACATGCCCCAAAATGTAGTTTTCATTCCATTAAGTTACTCAATGTGAGTAACGTATTCTGAATACTTAATATATTATTTAATATATTGTCATGCTTCTTACAACTACTTGAATGTACAATTGCTGTGTGATTTATTACTGTTACTGAAGACCACTTGCCACTGGTGTTAGCTGAGGTTAGTTCATTGACTGCTTTCAGAACTGCACATGATTATTTGCAGCTAGCAGGTTGTTAATGCTATCCATCAAGTCCAACAGTCTGCAGTCTATGAACTAACCTCAGCTAACGCCAGCTAACCTCACAGCAGCTGATGATTACCATTTTCAATCACAGTTTATAGCTTCACCTGAAAAAAAGGGATAAAGAAAATAAACAACATTTTTAAGTTTGTTGTTGGAACATTTTTGTATTAATGGTTGCACCAGGCTATACAGTGGGGCAAAAAAGTATTTAGTCAGCCACCGATTGTGCAAGTTCCCCCACTTAAAATGATGACAGAGGTCAGTAATTTGCACCAGAGGTACACTTCAACTGTGAGAGACAGAATGTGAAAAAAAAAATCCATGAATCCACATGGTAGGATTTGTAAAGAATTTATTCGTAAATCAGGGTGGAAAATAAGTATTTGGTCACCTCAAACAAGGAAAATCTCTGGCTCTCACAGACCTGTAACGTCTTCTGTAAGAAGCTTTTCTGTCCCCCACTCGTTACCTGTATGAATGGCACCTGTTTGAACTCATCATCTGTATAAAAGACACCTGTCCACAGCCTCAAACAGTCAGACTCCAAACTCCGCCATGGCCAAGACCAAAGAGCTTTCGAAGGACACCAGGAAAAGTATTGTAGACCTGCACCAGACTGGGAAGAGTGAATCTACAATAGGCAAGCAGCTTGGTGTGAAAAAATCAACTGTGGGAGCAATCATTAGAAAATGGAAGACATACAAGACCACTGATAATCTCCCTCGATCTGGGGCTCCACGCAAGATCTCATCCCGTGGGGTCAAAATGATCATGAGAACGGTGAGCAAAGATCCCAGAACCACACGGGGGGACCTGGTGAATGACCTGCAGAGAGCTGGGACCAAAGTAACAAAGGTCACCATCAGTAACACACTACAACGGCAGGGAATCAAATCCCGCAGTGCCAGACGTGTTCCGCTGCTGAAGCCAGTGCATGTCCAGGCCCGTCTGAAGTTTGCCAGAGAGCACATGGATGATACAGCAGAGGATTGGGAGAATGTCATGTGGTCAGATGAAACCAAAGTAGAACTTTTTGGTATAAACTCAACTCGTCGTGTTTGGAGGAAGAAGAATACTGAGTTGCATCCCAAGAACACCATACCTACTGTGAAGCATGGGGGTGGAAACATCATGCTTATGGGGCTGTTTTTCTGCCAAGGGGACAGGACGACTGATCCGTGTTAAGGACAGAATGAATGGGGCCATGTATCGTGAGATTTTGAGCCAAAACCTCCTTCTATCAGTGAGAACTTTGAAGATGAAACGAGGCTGGGTCTTCCAACATGACAATGATCCAAAACACACCGCCCGGGCAACAAAGGAGTGGCTCCGTAAGAAGCCTTTGAAAGTCCTGGAGTGGCCTAGCCAGTTTCCAGACCTCAACCCCATAGAAAATCTGTGGCGGGAGTTGAAAGTCCGTGTTGCTCGGCGACAGCCCCAAAACATCACTGCTCTCGAGAAGATCTGCATGGAGGAATGGGCCAAAATACCAGCTACTGTGTGTGCAAACCTGGTAAAGACCTATAGTAAACGTTTGACCTCTGTTATTGCCAACAAAGGTTATGTTACAAAGTATTGAGTTGTATTTCTGTTATTGACCAAATACTTATTTTCCACCCTGATTTACGAATAAATTCTTTACAAATCCTACCATGTGGATTCATGGATTTTTTTTTTCACATTCTGTCTCTCACAGTTGAAGTGTACCTCTGGTGCAAATTACTGACCTCTGTCATCATTTTAGGTGGGGGAACTTGCACAATCGGTGGCTGACTAAATACTTTTTTGCCCCACTGTATATATAAGCGCTATGTAAATACAGGCCATTTATATTTTAGAGTGGGATTTGGGGCAATTATCTCAGATTTGACACATTTCAGGGTGAGTAACAGTAACAGTACATAGATGTATGAACAGAATAATTATGTTTATTAACCTCTGACTGAGCAGGAGTATACTCCAGTCCAGTATACTACAATTACCACTGCAAGCAGTCAATTACAGTTTTTTTTTTTTCTTTCTCGGCACTAATTCATGCACACATTACTTGCACCATTTGATGATTAAATTGCATTTATGTTTAATAGTGGCCACATAGAAACAGTATTCATCCATTTTTCCGTCAGTATATAGTGTATATTATACTGTATTTGTTTACTTGCACTACTCTAATTTATGTGCAGGAAACTTGGGAAACATTGAGGAAAAGTTTAAATGAAGAGGGCAACATAAAACAACTGTAAACAGGGCTCTAGACTAACTTCTTAGGTGTATCAGTGGAAAATTTACGTGCACCCAAATTTTTCAACCGCATCCCTTAACACCGCAGCTTTACATGTTCACTTTTTTTTAAAAGAAAATTGCTGTCCATACAGACAATACTGATTTGTAAATGATTAACTAACAATCTTGTCAACACAAAGTTCTTTATTTGGAGCACATTTCTACAAGAAAGATAAGCTACCCTATTTTTCAGACCATAAGGTGCACTTGATTATAAGGCGCATAAAGCAAAACCAAACAGTCAGATAGGTCTAACTTTACTCAACTCATTCTTCTTGCTTCCTCCATTTCCGTACCATTTTGGGATCCTTATAAACACACAATACGGTAATATTATGTTGAAGCACGGTACGTATTACTCTGCGAGGCTCCTGACTACGGTACCCATAATATTCCAACAATCCATCAAGTGGTGCTTACCAAAGTCATACTAAAACATTTTGACAGCTTTTTGCGCACCATGTACCACATAAAATCAGTTCGTGGTCAGTAAGCACAACCAGAATTCATACATAAGGCACACTTTTGAGAAAATGAAGGGATTTTAAGTGCACCTTATGGTATTGAATAAGTTCTTGTGCTTAAAGTGCTTCACTGAGCTGAAATTTAAACTTAAACTATCTCAAGATATATAAAATAAAAAGAAAGTCAAAATCAAAAAATGCCTCAAAAGCTTCAAACTGAACATTTCAATATCTGAACATCTTACCTTGGGCATGGGGATCTGAGAGGTTCCGCCCTTGACTATTGCTGATTGGTTTAGACCATGATATGGGCATAATGTGTGTCTGTTGTCGACCACACAGAAACTTTCAGAGCTGCTGAGACTTTTTTTTTTTTTTTTTTTACTCGAACCGTTGGTCGACCTACGATTTTCTTTTAGTCGCACCATTGAGAGATTAGGTCGCATTTGCGACCACATTGGTCGCACTCTAGAGCCCTGGTAAATCAAGGCTCTAATCAAATCAAGTCAGCACTTGCTCTTCCAGTTGTACAAAATAAAGGCAAAATGTTTTCACTTCTTAAGCATGATCATCCATATCAATAAGTGAAATAGAGAAAGCTCAACAAAGCAAAAAGCAAAAAAAAAAAAAAAAAAAACAACAGGAAAGCTAATGTGAAATGTCATTAGGTATGTTATTAGCTAAAAAAAATTGTCAAAAATTTAACATTTGTGAGCTAAAATCATAGTGATTGATCAATGCAGGGTACTACTACAGCAACGGTTCAGTAGACTGTTGTAGCATGCTAGATACCTTTTATCTCATGTTCATTTGGGTTTTATTCTTTACCTTTAGTGTTTGATCACCTTTTAAGTTAGTTAAATCTTAGCTCCTGCACTTGCATTTTTTCACAAATCATCTAATACATTACCGATTGACAGGAAAAAAGTGCATTACTAACACATTTGTATACAGTGCTGACACCACCCAATTACATCTGTTCAGACAGTGAAATTGGGCTATTTTTTGAATTTCTGTACCACATCTATTTAAATTAAACTTGTCATGCTCCAAATATGATGGCTGTCAAAATGCTAGAGTGAACCAGCAATAACTCAACAAGGAAATAAATAAATAATTACATAGAAGGCTGTGGTCAGCAAAAGTGCTTACTACCACAGCCTTCTGCCTCTTTCTCTACCCTCCCCAAAATATTATTGTCCCAACTCAGCAACACTGGGCTTATGTTTTTGGATTAGATGTCTCGGAATTTAGGGATAGTCACGCAAGTAAGGCAAACCAGGTAGTGTCACAGGTGTGAAGAGAATTAGACTATGAGATTAGAGCTGAGATGAGCTACTAAGGGACTCTACCTCTGGACAGCTGCAAAGTTATAGTGGTTCTAATTTCCCTTCCCGAATGAGGAATGGTATCTCACTTGGCAGAGATTCAAGCCAGAATATGGGAACAGAGAAAGGACTGAAAACAACAGAGCAGCTTTGTCCTTATGTGCCTTTACCTTCAGTGAAGCCATTGCGTTAAAATCTATTAGTTTTTAATCCCTTTTTCATATATATAGCATAATCTGCCTGGGATTGCTAAAGATTGCTAAAATACATTGCTTTAGGAGGTCTTTACTAAATGGATTTTCAATGCCACATTTGAGATCTTTCCTCAGTTGGAATACAAATTGAATATATTTGGGACTTTTTGCACAACTGTGCTTTGCCTGAGCTACAAGATGCAAAGATTTGATACAGTGTTATAATTTCACAGTTTTCTCCAGTTGTCTGACACAGAAAGTACTGATTGATTCAGGAAAAAAACAAGGCACTTTATGAAACTACTCAAGGGTACAACTTTCTCATTAAAAAGAACCTTTCTCAGAGTATTTTATCTTGTGTCTTCTGTGGAGGGTAGAGATCTGTCTAAGTCATGGACACAAAGTACACAAACCGGGTACACACCGGCTCACTCCTTGGCGGCCGCTTGTCGGGGCCTGGGGCCTGGGGCTCGCTCGGGCCCCCTTTGGAGGTGGGGTGCCCCCGGCCTCTCGGCCTGGGGCTCGGTCACTCAGGCGCAGCTGGGGGCCGGCGGAGCTCACGGGCGCGTCCCTGCAACTCCCCCTGACTTCTGCTCCGCGGCTGCTGGGCGAGCCCTCATCTGGGACTCTCCTCAGCTCTTACTGGAATAGTGGCGCGGCTGCCCCTCTGTTGGTCTTCCATGGTCTCTTGTGTTCTGGGGGCCTCTGGATATCTGGAGTTTTGATCTCCTCCATACCCGCTTCACACCCTGGAGGACGGGGCTGTGGCCCCCCCACACTCCCTAGCAGATCATTACATGGAGAAACCTTTGGAATGCAAGCATGCTGATCCACACAGGTATGCACACATGGGTATTCACAGACGCGGACTAAAGCTTTCTTGGCTGCTACCTCAAAGCACACTGTGCGCTGTCTATCTTGCGTGCTGCACAATATCGTTTATTATTTAGTAAATATTGATATCTATGGCTAGCTAGTTTATTGTGATGGTGCTTTGTTTTCTCTATTATTATGTTGCTCTTTGTTGTTTGCTGTCTCCTCTGTTTGTTTTTTTTTTTTTTTTTTTTTTTTCCTCCATACAGGTGACCCAGGAGTTCTTTTTTTTTTTTTTCTCTCTCTTCCCCCCCCTTCTCACCGTCTCTTCTCCCCTTTGGTTTTCTTTCTTTCTCTCCCCCTCTTTCTCTCATTCATTCCCCCTGTCCTATTTATTAAAAAAAAAAAAAAAAAAAAATGACAAAGGATGAACTGAAGCTCTGCCATCACGTAATGTCGCATACTGCTGTTTCTGATGTCATTTAAAAAAAAAAAGAAAAAAAAACAAACAAACCATAGAAGCATAGATCAGAGCCATCAAAATCATGCAATTAGCATGGAAGCAGCATTTCTCAGCTTCCCATGATGATATTTCAAATTGAGTTATTTTCTGTTTTTTATCATCGAAGACCAAAACACATTTTCAGACATTCCTAAAATGGCAAAATTGTTCTTCAGCCACATGTTGTTGAAGGCTCACTCTTGCATCATCTATCTGATTTAGACGTCTTCTTCGTCTTTCAACTTTGAGGCAGAAAGTGATTCCGTTTACCGTGCTTCTTTGCTTAATCTTTAGTCTCACAAAAACATGTATTTTTTACAGGATTAAATGAGGTATCATAACCTGCAGTCAAAAAGAACTGTGCCTTAAATATAAAGAATGTAAAATCACTTTCTGAGGATAGATTGACAACAGCGAGGCTGAAAAGAAAGTGACACTATGTAATCACTTCTTCAAATTCTATTGCATTGTTATTAGAGCAGAAAATAAAAATAGAAAAACTAGACCACAGCATAAACTATTATAAAGAGTAAATAATTTTTTGATTTTATTTTTATTATTATTCATACATCAGTAAAAGATACAGTATCAGTAAGATCAATAAGTGGAGGTATGAAGA
The DNA here is from genome assembly GCF_057381915.1 of Diplotaxodon limnothrissa. Lineage (NCBI taxonomy): Eukaryota > Metazoa > Chordata > Actinopteri > Cichliformes > Cichlidae > Diplotaxodon > Diplotaxodon limnothrissa. The sequence goes on from NC_140602.1 coordinate 7,063,548, forward strand.
AGTAGAAGTTTGGTGTTTTGATATTCTTTACAAACTTGGGGCAACTTTTGTAAGAACTTTTCTCATATATGTGCCTTATGAGCCAAGATAGGTCGGTGTGTAATAGTAATAGATACTGTATTATGTTTTACAATAATCTTATTGAATGGAAAGGTTATTTCAGAATGCTGCAATCAATTAAATAATAATAGAAACTTTCACAGTGTTATTTAGAGACTACTACTGGTGATTTGGGACATAAACAATTTAAGTTTTCTATTAGTCCTATTCTCCCAAGTTTTGAGGCAAAAATGGTAGAGTTCATTGTATTGATTGCTGTATGGGTTTGAAATGTTTGTTTTTTTGTATTCTTGTCTAGTATAATTGTTTATCTTAGAAGAAGACAGAGAGATCACGGCCGCCTCCAAGACTATGAGCTACTGTGAGCTTTCTCAAAAATATGGTGGCAGGTCATAAAAGGCATTCCCTTTTTTGAGATTATTTTTCTCTAAAACAATGAGTAAAGAGATTCAGAGGCCAGCCTGTAGCTACTCATCACAATTCAAATGTTCAAAGCAAAGGGCATCATGCTAGTGTCCACTGAAAATAAGGATGCAAAGAACAGGGATGATACACAGAACTCAAGATTTAAGGAGAATTGTAGATTTAGACAAATTGGAAATGTCTCATTCTGGAACTTTGAATCACAGTGAAGTGATTTTTATGCCGGATTGAGAGGGTGTGAACCATGCATAAAGCCCCTGGTTCACAAACCACACCTTCAAAACTTGAATGAAATTTGCCGCTGTCCACTTGGACAGTTCACATACCTTCTGGAGAAAACTTCTATAAATCAGAATACTTTATTAATCTCTGAGGAAGCTGACTATGGTTAGTTATGAGAAAGATTGAGCAAGTTTACACAGTGGCAAGAGATATATTTGGAGGAGCAAATGTGAGGCTTTTAAAGAACACTTTACCAAATGTCAGGCAAGGTGGTAGCATCATGCTCTGGGGCTGTTTGCTGTAAGTTGTTCTGGTGGACTGCATAAACTGGATGGACTAATGAAGAAGAGAACAACCTCCAAATTCTTCTTGTTACCTCACTCATTAGCTTAATGTTCAACCATATTGGTTACAACTGGGTGTTTCAAAAGGACAAATACACATCAAGACTGATTTTGGTCCTGATGAAGCAGGCTAGCATTAAGCTTCTGAAAAATCTTTCCCAAAGCAAATTTATAGACTACACTTAAAAGGTCTGTGCCAGGAAACCAGCCAACTTTAACTGACTCTGCCAATTCTGCCCAGAAAACTGGTCATATAGCAAAGCAAAATTATGTCAGAAGCTTGTTGGAAACTCGTGCTCACAATTCTTGTTTTCTTAAGATTTTAAAGGAGTGTGCTGTACCATCATTTCATCCTGCAAAACCAACAGTTCAAAGAGGTCATTTAAAACCCCAAATTACCATGGCATTTATGCCCATGATGAGTGTATGTAAACATCTGACCACAACTGTAAGCCGATAATGTGTGCTGAATGTACACAATAAAACATGTGCAACTCCCATAATTGTTGGTACCATCTCAGGCTGTATATTCTATCAGCAGAGTGAACGCAAATGTGTGGTGGGAACCTACTGAAATAATATACTCTGCTTAATTTTAAGTATGCAATAATTAATGAGCTAATAGTGTCATATTAAAGTCTATATGTCTGAGCTCTTCTTTTAATAAGATAGATAAAGGCAAAACGAATAAATAAATAAAAGGACTACATCATTGCTTTTCACCTTCATAGTTGGGGGCAGAAGTGGTTCTGTGTTTCCTCCTGCTGTCATAACTGGTGTTTATACTTTGACCTGTTGGCAACAAAGCTTCTAATCATCTGACCTTAAAGAGCCTGAGGTTTGGGGGTGTTTTTGTGATTGCTGTGTAGGACAGTGAATGAGTCATACTACAAGGGCTTTTTCCAAGGCCACTTTCCCAGTGGTGGCTCCTGCGGCATATTTATATTACTTCACCACCAAAGAGGTTGTGGAGAAGAAGGAGGAACAAACATAGATCACTAGTGGTTTGGCATCATGTATGCAAACTGCTACTAAAACACACAATAATTACTTTAATATTATTATTCTATCCTTTATTTGGGAAGGATAATATTTTCTGTATAATTCCTTGAGAGAAAGTAGGTGGATGCAAGATGGATGCAAAACAATCTACAGTTTTCCTTGAAAGTCTGCCCTTTGTATTCAGTGGTATCCGTGTATAACAGCATTGTTACTTGCAAGTCTCCATCTCTTCAAGACATGAATTCTCTTTTGGTCTTTGTCAGTGACAGTGTTGATGTTCTCTGGGTTTAAGGTCAGACTTCTGGCATGATGACTAGTCAGTGGAGAATGAGAAAATTATAGAAGTACAAAGAGGGAGTCTAGCTTCAGAACTGCAGACATTGCAGTTAGTTACATAGGACACAGTTCAAATGTGTTTATTCAGCCAGCCATTTTTGACACAGGGGATTTGTATTGAAGTGACATAGAACAGAAAACCTGAAATCCTTTACCCTAATGCCACATCCACCTCCCACTCATGTGAAATCCAGAGGTATTTTGAAGCCACTCTGGCTCTGATGGAATGGCTCTATTGGGAGATGCCTGGAAGGCATCCTAATCAATGCCTGATTTACCCCCAACTGGCTCGTTTCAATGCAAATGGTCAGAATTGCTTTACTGAGCCATTTAAGCATGTTTTAACACCTACTTTTTTTTTAATTGCTAATTTTAGTCATGTGTTTTTCTTGGATTTTTGTCTCATTTATTTCATTTTTATGTCATTTTTATTTATTTCATGGATTTTAAATGTTTGTGTATTCAGAGTATTTTCAGGCAACGGTTTCCACCATTTTTCTTGAGTACTATTGTGCTGTTTACAGGTTACAGTATTTCAGGTTGTCCGCAGGAATAATAATAATTCTTTAAATATCAAACTGAAAATTCTAAACTTTTAATATTTGAACACAATTGTCCAGTTTGCCCATTTTACATTTGTAGTAACTTATTCCTAAGTGTGCAGTATTATTAATATTTATATTAATTGTATTTATATTAAAATATTTATAATGTAAGAAAATTTTTTTGAAGAAAAAAACCCAAAATAAACAAAAAAAATAATGATGATGATAATGTACTTATGTTTTTGTGAAAAGAAATATAATTTCTTTGCTCTTATCTCTTAATATTTTAAACAGGGTGATAGTGTTACATTATGCTAAAAATGTATCCAACGTTGTTTCTGATTTGCTATTTCAAAAACTGTTTATGGTTGCTGAAGAAGACACAACAGAGCCACTTCGATGTCTGTGGTGACTCTAGGACTTACTGTAGTACTGTTACTTTATAAATCTGCTCTTTGTTACTAAGTGAAGTTGTGACAGATAAACAATAGCAATCTTTCTGATTGTTATTTAAATCTACATGAATCCAGGAGATGGACAGAGTTAAAGCAACATAAACTTTAACTGTAGGCCTTCATTGTTAACACACCATGTTCTGCTATCTTAAAATGTGTTTAGCCTATGGACAAACAAAACTTCTTCACCTACAAATATAATACTACAACATAGCAGAACTTAGTAGAGTCAACCTCCCATCTTGAGCCATAGTCTACTCATTTTACTATTGGAGGTGTTTGTCAGTGGAAGAAACCACGGCGTGTTCTAATAGAGACGATGAATTCGACACATAGTAATTCAACCAGACAGTCATCTTCCCTTTTTGACACATCAGTCAAAGTGCATGACATGCTATTTAGCTGCCAGGCAGTAATAGGTGGAATAAAGGTCACATTCTATGTTTAAACAAATATCGACAACCTCAGAAACCCAATTTTTTTTTTTTTGCTGCAAATCATGGTGACTTAATGAAACATAAATAACAAAAGGACAGATGGATAGATTTGGCTTTTATGCACAACCAAGTGCTCTTCTTCATCCTCTTTAAAACTAAACACAAGCACAAACATATTCCAGTGGTACAGTAACTTTTTTAAGTATAGTGAAAGTACAGACTCAACCCGATGTCTTATTGCTGCTTATTGATTTTTTTTCCTAACAAACGTCCTGTAAAATGTGAAAGCAACATATCAGTGATTACTGATTTTGGCGACTCAGATCTAGAGCTACTGAGAGCCTGTCAGTTTTCCTTTCCTGCTTCATCCTTTTATTCCTGCCTGTCGGCCAGAAGACTGGACAGAAGGTCAGAGAGTTGATCTGTGCCAAAACTCTGAGGATTTTACCCCTCCCCCTTTTCTCTCGTTCTCCCTTTCATATGTGCAGATTCTGGACCTCCTAATGAGAATATGTTACTCCCCAATACCATCTGTTCCACTTGCACTCTGTATGAGAAAATAAAGAAAATGTGACATCATTCCAACGAGACTGATTAATCAAAGTCATGGGGTATTTGCACTTTGTAGAAGTATGTCACTGTCTGTCTGCAGAATACTTTTCTGTGTTTAACAGAAAACACATGTGAATAAGGATAATGAATATGGAAAATTGAGCATCCTAAGTTTATTTAAAACAAATTTGACACTTTTAGTTATCTGCACATCGCCTGGACTCAAACTCTAACTCTTTTTTTTTTTTCAAATATAGCTGCATATTTATTTAACTCTGATAACATGTACAACAATCACCATAGCAGTCCACACAATGCATTTATTGTTCTTTCATTTGAAGAACAATAATATCTTGAAATGAAAGCTTAGACTTTTAATAATGAAAGACACTCATCAAGGGGCCAAAATAATGATGTAGGCAGGGCTTTGTTATTCGCCTCTGTCTTTTGACCCTGGTCATTCTGTAAATATGCAGACTTGTTTATTTTTCTCCATTAAATCGCCACACACACACACACTGATTAATACCATGGAAATGGCTGTTGTGAAGAAAGACATTCATATCTACAATTTTTAGTAAAAACTAGTAGAAGATGATTTGTCTTGGTGGCTGGTTTCCATTTCTGCAGCATCGCAGCAAACATACAGTGCTGTCACTGTCAAGATGGGCATTTCTGTGAGGTCAGTGCACACCAGTATTATTCCAATCAAATCTAGTCCTGTCTGTGGGCATGAACTTCCTCCCTTTCCCAAATAAGAAATGACAGCCCAGAGTGCTGCTCTGGTAGACCAATCAAAGAACAGCTTCGGGATGTTACAGTGATTACCAGGACAACCTATGCTGGACCAGAAAGAGGCCACAGGCATCAGAAAGAGAAAAGTAACTTAATAACACAGTTAGTGCCAGCGGTCATACAACCTTGTGCACAGCAGACACAGCAGGGATAAAAATTATAGAGTTACAGTTAAGTTGCTACAACCATGGCTGTTAAATGTGAAAGGTTGCACAAGACAGACATGAGCTCAGAGCAGTAAAACAGTATTTAAAGATTTGGGAGGGAATTCGATTTTAATCAAGACTGGTAACATTCTTACTGACTGTTCTTTTCAATATATCTGGCATTTAATTAAGAAAAGGCACTGAAAGAGGTGAACAAGTTCAATACACTTTAATAAATTTTAGAACTCTACTGATTCAGAAATAGACATTACCAAATGATTTCAACAGCTTCACTGCATAGACTGTACTGTAGGCTTGTGACCAAACCATGAATTCTTTACCAGTTACTTATTTTTGATGGAAAAATAGTCACTCATTAATTGTTACACTGCTCTTGCTAAAAACCTAGGCCAGGCTAACGCGTGGTGAAACATAGTATATAGTATACCTTTATACTAGGTGGTACAGCCTTGCACTGGTTAGCATGTCATCCCTGTGCATCTGCCTTGTCTCTAGGTACTCCAGCTTCTCCCCACACTCCAAAGACATGCATGTTAGGTTAAGTAGTGGTTTTAAATTAGCCATATATGGGAATGTGTTACTCCTGTGTCCAGCAGGTCCCCTGGATGCTTGTCTTGGTTATTATCGGGTATCATTAAATCATGGATGATTTAAATCAATTTGAAAAACTGGATAGCATTAGTGGGACATTGCAGTGCTGTCACTGTGTTTGGCCTGAAGCACTTTCTAAATAAGTTTAAGAGAGTTAAAGTGAATGTAATATGGTGGAAAATGCCAAGAGCAATTGCTTTAAAGGCCGTAGTCACAGAAACTAATTCCATTGATTTGGATTAAGTTGGATTTTGACTCCACTCCACAAAGAAACAAGCATCAGACAGTCCCAGACAAAAGTCATTTAAAAAAAAAACCTAAAAATGGATATGATACATTTGAGATAATAAATAAATACAAAAAATGCAAGAAGCACATTTTCACTAATATGAAGTTAACCATAGTAATTATTTTCCTAGGCAAAAGACAAATAAGACATGTGGGATTTTTAGTTGTTCTTCATGTGAAATCTGTGTAATTCATGTCAGTGCTACCACCTCCTTACTCCTATGCTGTTCCTTGACACTCCAAGTACAATTTGTGTCCATGAAGAGGAATGAATAGATTACTATTTTAAAAGTAATCTATTAGGCTTTAACCAGTCAGACTGTGTTAAAGCCATTCTTCAATCCGTGTACTTAAAAAATGAAAAATATAAAAAGCGTGTTGAAACCATGCATCAAAGCTTAAACGTAGTTACTGTTTCATAAACTGCCATTTTACTGTTTTGTGTAGCAAAGCCACTTGGCTCACAACACTGAGGCACAATGAATACTATAATAGTATTCAGTTTGAAATGTGAAAAAAACTAAAAAAACATAGTACTTATAGAAAAAAAATGATATAACAACATCTAACGTCTTCTTCTTAGAAGTCTGAATTGCTGGTGTAAAGACCCATTGACTGAGCTCTTCCAATCAATATATGCATTCATCTATTAGCTACAGTGTTTTGCTTTAGTTTCTGATCCAGAAA